>NC_137933.1:35524215-36124215 GCF_963969265.1 Rhamphochromis sp. 'chilingali' | reverse complement strand
TTTACTTTTATTTCTGTATGTCTGCTAAGAAAACCGCTAGCCAAGTTTTCACTACATTTCCCCACATTTAACAGAGTAAAGAAACTATAATTCTGTCAGCCCCTGAAACTAATAATTTACCTCTGCGCTAATCCCTTCACCCCTGAAACACTTGTTAGCTATAGAGCGACATGCAGAGGCTGCACCAACAGCACTGATGTACACTATCATCAAGCAGTTTTGTGGCCCGCAGTAGCTGAATGTGGCTTTCCATCTCGTTTGTGATTTACATGCAAACTCTGCCAGATGCTCAACGCCGGAGAATCGTTTTATATTCTATTGCCACGACAAGAAATATATCCATCTAGTGCCGGGTTGCTGCTCTGCATATGTTTGTACTGTATGTGTGTGCTGTTGCCTTTACTTTACTGCCGAGTTTATGATGCAAACTGGTCCCTGTAACAATGCCACCAGAAGCTTTTCATTTCTTTCTGATTACATTGCAATGAGAGAAGAATGAAACCCCACACCGAGTGGCTCTGAATATCTCCCCAGATTACAGCATGTTTGGTTTTCAATTTGAGTTTGGGTGCATAACGTGTACTAAAATGTAGGTCCGGGGTTATGGTAAAGATCCAGCCTCTGTCATGGTCATAAATCAATGAAACAGACTCTGGACAGCTCGGTTACTGGATGATGTCATTTTCCATCACTTTTCAGACTTGTGCAAAATTGCTTTGTCTGTCTTCAGGCAGCTTACAGGGTAATGTGTTGTCAAAGATATAAAAGCTGATAGTGCACTGTGGGAACAGAGTCAGTATAGCAATCTCAGTGTTTTCTTTTATTATCATTCTGAGCATCAAGACCACATATATACAGCAACACAAACTGTAATTGCTTCACTGCTGTGTCATTGCAGATAATGTTTGGTGTGGTGTAGACCGATTGATTCCAGAGGACATGCGTACGAGTGGCTTCAGATGCGATGACTGATAGGTTTACAGCAGATTTCCAATGAGTGTTTATTTCTGTCTCGACTCAGACGTCCTTCCCCTCAGCGTTTGCCGTTGTTTATACCACAATAAAGAGAGAGTACGTCGAGCTGTGTGAGGTTACTGTAAATTGTCGGTAGCCCATAAATTTCAGAGTCCTAGCACTCGGCCACAGCTGGTCACCATCAGCTGAAGAAGCAGTGCTTTTCCTACTATGGAGGCTGCTACTTTGTGAGAAATGGGGTTACCCCGAGTTTGTCTCCGCTGTACGGCTGTCACGTGCCCACCATGCTTGAGTGGGAGGCTGAGTGAGCAGGTTGAGGCTGTTTGTCAGAAGAGCTATTTAAATGTCTTCTTCAGTGCAGCAAGGGGAGTTGTCATTTGAGTTTTGCACATAACTGCAAGGCTTCTTCACACATTGGTGACATTTGGCGATTAACTGACCTTTTCGTAAATCTTATGCTACACTCACTGTGTTGTGATTTCCTCATTTGGCTGATACTAAGCCAGCAGCTGCAACATCATAACAGTAGCCGGTGGTAGTCCTGTTTGGCTTACACTGAGTCCACTTAGACGCTGTAATTAAGAATGTGTTAAGACATTTGCTGGTTGTACTGAGAGCAATATATCAGAAAATTAACCTGCCGTATAGTCATAGTGCTGAATAGCAAATGACCAGCTTTGATGGATTCATGAAAAAAAGCTTTGAGCACCATGGCAGCCAATATTTATGTCCTGCAAACTCACAAGTTTGCCTTGATTTCACACTTTTCAACCCTTCCCATGTATGTATTTAATTTGCTTCAAATCCATTGTTAACTAAAAGCGAACCCTTGCCTCAGTAAGTTATCCTTCCTGTGTTCTCTTGTTCATTTTACATGTCCTCAAGTTAATTCCAGTCCTAATTAACTACCTTTGAAAGGAATCTGTGCGATAATTACCACAAGGAGGTGGAACGGAAGCAATCACACTCTGCACAATTTATTCCCCACCACAGGGAAAACCCCGCAGAGTCACCTGCTGCCTTTTTTTTTTTTTTTTTTTGCTTGTCCTGAGAATCACCTTCAGTTCTCACTTTTGTTTTTAGGGAAACAGAGACACAAACAAATGGGGAGGGGGGGCTCCAGACATACCCCTCCTGCTGGTTTTTACTCTGGTCTGGTATATTTGCAGAAATAATTGCTACATTAAACACAGAGTGAAATCACAAGTTGCAAGTGGAATAAAAGCACTGAGAAGGTAAAACCAGAAAAAACTCAGAGGATGTTTTAAAGACTAGATCAGACAGGGGAGAAAGAAAAGGATTAATAGGAGGTTGACATGTTAATGACATCTTAAGACACCAGAGGGGAGGATGGTACCAACCTGGTCACTGTGGACAAGTTGAGTACAGAGACACACTAGCAGCCAAGCCTTCTGTGCACAGGTAAAAAGCAAATAACAACAGTAGTTTATAGGATAAGGCTGGTGGCATTTTACATTTAAACCCCCTGAAAACGCCACTACCAGCGGTGTGTTTGTCTCACTACTGTCTGAGGTCTCTCCCCAGTCTACATCACTCTCGCCTAAATGCACTTGTTGCACCTGAAGAAGCAATCTTTTTTAAAATTCGGTCCCTAATGTTGATTAATTGTTAATTGTTTTAAAAGTCATTGTCAACAATAGAACGGCCCTACGCTGTAGCAAAAGTGAGTTGGTTTAGCATTACAGGCCACAGAACAGTGTATGTGGGATGGACTTATCATTACTGTGTGTGTCCATAGTAGTGATGGAGCATATCGACCTGTGCAAAGGTTGGTGTGTTTTTAGATTTTGGATTTTGTGACACAGACAGAGGAGCTACATTAAGTGATTGCTAAATTACAGACAGAGCTTGTTATTGTTGTTGCCCTTGTGTTTTCATTGGATTTAAGAATTGTACGATTTTATTTTATTTTTTTTAACAAATTTTAAAAAGGTTACAGGTAAGGGGAGAAATATCATTTTTAATTCTGATACTTTTGCCAAGAGTGTTTTTCTTGTATGCAGCTGTGATTTGTATAGCGTGTGGTTGGGGCTTCATATTTTCCTTTGAATCCAGCAAAATGTCACACATATTTTTCCGCTCAATACTCTGAACAGACTTCACACCGCTGTGGGTAAGAGCAAGGCTTTTTTTCTGTTGGAAGAATATCTCTCCTCCTCCTGAATTTTCTCAGCTCAGAGTGAATTAAGTATTTTTGAGGAAATGGAAGAAAACAATGTTTTTGCCAATCTGATGGAAACATGATGAAACAAAAATTTTAATCTAGAGTATTTGCTAATATGACAAAGAAAAGAAGCTGGATGAATACTTATGAACTCATTTTTCCTGTTGTAATTTCAGCTACACATAGTTATTCCCATTCTCAGTGACAGTCCAAGCCAAATATGTGTTTTTACATTATTGTTCAGTATGCTGGAAAAGCTTTTAGAGCTTGGTTTTTGGAAAGTACAAGGTAAGTTAAAGTCAAATAGCTCTGCTGGGTAAAAAAATGAAAGTGTAACATCATAAGTTATAATCACAAATGATGTTTTCTGTTGAGTTGTTTTGCTTTATTATAATATATAAAGAGATAACAGAAAATTATCTTGAACAAAAAGTTTCTCTTACTAAAAAAAATTTAGATAACGTCCATGATGTGGGTTCAACTTTGTCACGATTTGCAAAGGCGAATCGTGGGGAGAGCGTGAGGAGTCGACCCAAATGCAGGCAAACGGAGAGGAAGGTGGAGGATAACAGAAAGAGAGCCTTTATTTATGGCTGAACAAAAAAATCAACAGCTGGAGCAGAGAAAACGAGCCAAAACCTAAACTGGGAAAACTAAGCGTAAAATAACACAAACCTGAAACAAGAAACTAGAAGAAGAAACCCTAACCCTGGAAATGCGAGGAGCGGAGAGCAGAGGTTACACTGGGGATGACAAGCAGACGCACCGATGAAGAGCAAATGACAACACACGCTATAAATACACAACAGGTAACGAGGGGGGATGCACAACAGGAGGGAGACACGGCTCGGATAAATCTGACATAGCGAGACACAGGGAGTAAAGGACCACAACTATCAAGGTAAAACAGGAAGCACACAGGCTGAACTCAAGACACGTAAGCTAAACACAACGGCCCTTCCCATGAACAAAGAGGAGGCACAGAAACAGAAGAGAAACCTAAAACTCAGCTATTATAAACGTAATACAAACAGAAAACCATAACTCACAGAGTAAAACTTAAACCAAAAACACAAAACACTGGGTCGCAGACCCAGGACTGTGACAAAATTTTTATTTATCGATTTTAGTCATGTTTTCTGGCGACCTACTGTTTTAATCTTCTAACTTTTTTTCAGTGATAAACCACTCAAAAAACCTAAAAAAAAAACCCCACACAAACACACAGCACAGCGAGGAACAGCTGTTATTTTTTGCCATTAGGTGGCTATACATTTCTTTCCCTGTAGCTGTTGCTCACTAGCATATATGTAATGACTGAATGGCTCCCCCTTGTACCCAACCTCTGCCCTGCTAAATGTGTGGATACGAGTTTGTGAGGCTTCATAAGGCCATGAGGTGGAACGAAAAAGCTTTCACACCATCAGCGATCTTTTTTGGTCGTGTTAAAAAAGGTTGGGGTTCAGTGTGATTATTCTTGCAAGGTGACAAAAGCCTGGAGATGGAAGCCGACTTGTGTTTGAACATTTACAAGTTCAAAGGTGCGAGTATGCTTTTGATTCATCGCTGACGCCCAGCACTTGGACAATGCCTTAATTTACGAGTCCATTTCAAAACCCGGGAGGACTAGGCTGTGCTGTCTCTGCTCGAGTAGAGTAAATCAGATTGGCTTCTAAACTCTGAGAAACAGATGATGCAAATGTCACACTTGATCAATTGATTTGACTGAATTAGCTAATGTACCTGCAAACCGCACGTGAACATAAAACATCTGCTGTACCGCCACAAGCTGGGATTGTGGGATGTTACTGCGAAGGAACATTGAGTAATGTAGACCTGAGTGACATGTCTTCTGCAGGGACACATTTTAGAGAAAAGAGAAGGATATTGGCTGGAGAAACATATTGGCTGGAAAAAGCTCGAAGGATGTGAGCAATGAGATTTATCTAATCTTCAAACCGCGGCATGCCACAGTGATCTAAGACTTTTCCAGAAGGAGTCCCATGACAAACTGATATCTGTTACTCTGAACGTGTTAAATTTATTTTATTTTATTTTTTGCCACCAGTACCATGTCCTTTGATGATCAGTTGCATTCTTGCCGACTTGTGTGTCAGAGGCTCCATAGCTATAGAGTGATTTGCAAGTCTTAGATTCTTCTCCATCGTGAAAATTTTTTAGCATCGGGCCTTTTGGAGGGTGTCTCATCGGCCATAAGGAACTGTCTTCAGAGACAAGAAGAGCAAAAAGTCCTGCAACAGATGGTGTGTTCCCTGCAGAGCCCTGATCTCATCATCATAGAGTCAGTCTGGGAATACATGAAAAGGAGGAAGAGACAGGGGGAAGTTCTCTGAGCTCATTGAGAAAAAAAAAACCTTGAAAAACTGTGCGCAAATATAGCGAAGAGAACAACTGCATGGTTTTGGAAAGTATCCTCATTACTAACGCACCACATATGAACATAACTCACCACATATATGTGTATATAAATATGAGCTATCGATGGTAATTTATTTTTTTACAGATACGTTTTATACATTCTTAAACATCTTACACTTAATTATTTTCGTTCTTGCTAGATCTTCTTGAGGGGAATAAACACATCAGTGCTCTTAAGTTGATGCAGTAAATCTCAAATCACTATTACAGTGGAACCCCGACTTACAAATACCCCATTTAACGAAAAATTCAAGTTACCAAGGCACTTAACGGCAATATTTCTGCCCGTGTTACGGCAAAATGCCCGCGTAACGAAATCCGCTGGCTGTGCCCAGAATGCCCACAATGCCTTCTGAATCATGTGACAACCCCTTGGCTTTTGTACTTGCGCTTCGCTGTTCCACTTGAACGACGTATTGTTGTTGCAGTTAGCAATTAGCCTATAGCCTATCGTTTACTCAAAAGGCGCGATGGGTGCTTCGACTTACGAAAATTTTCGACTTACGAAAGACCCTCGGGAACGAATTAATTTCATAAGTCGGAGTTCCACTGTATTTTTTTAATTATTTTTTTAGCTTAGCATAAAGCCTGTGAGCATAAGGAACAAAATCCATCCTAACATTTTATTATGCTTTGGTTTTTGGAAGGTTTACAGAAGCAAAATATTTTATGTTACTCTTTTTCAAGGAGGTGGTACAGGTAAAAAACCCTGGACAGCTATTTCTGCTTGCAGTAGAAACTCTATTACTATTCTATTAGTAATAGAGTACACACCTTTGTCATCAGTATTGGATATTCCTGTTAGGTCTTGAGTTTTGTTGTGCTACTGTTTTTAATCCTTAGTTTATATGTTTTAAGTTAAGCTTTCAGTTTAGATTTTGATTTCCATCAATGGCACTTCTGAAATGAAGTTTCTATATAGCATTTTCGGTACATTATTTATATCTAATTCCTTCTATTTACGGTAGTTTTTTTTCCCCCTCTTGTGTTTAGTTACTTTTACTTCCTGTTTTAATTTTTATTTTGTGTCTGTATCTTCAGCTTTACTTCAGTGTATTGTTGCGTTCTTGGTCTAGGAGTGCATTGAACGCAACAAGAAACTTGGCCTCCACTCACGCACCACCCAAGAAAGAGCTAAACAGAAAACACAAAATTGCTAAGCAGCCATTTATTTACGTCAACAGTGAGTAAAAATAACAAACAAAACTCCCTAACGGTCCCCACACTTCCCAGTACAAAAAAAACAACCAACAGACAATTCGCTTACCTAAAGTGAAAAACAGGAGAAAACTGAATTAACAGAAAAGGCTTCTCACCACTACCACGCTGCTGTAGTGAACAATATATAAGATTAGATAAGATAAGATAAGGTAACCTTTAATATTCCCTCGCGTGGGAAATTTGTTTAAAAAAAATACGCAATGAAAGAGGTACAACAAACTACTTTAGCTACTTTACAAATCTATTTACAGCTATTTACAACAGCAATGCTCTAGTGCCAGACACACACATGCTAATCAGTTAACTAAGTTTTTAGGCAAAAACACTCTAAGTAACAACAATCAGAAAACACAGGCTATCTGTGGGGTGGTGGAGAGGGGACCAGGTGGTTGTCATCTGGTGGTTAAGTACTCGGGTAATCAACCAAGTATCCAATCCCAGAACACCCAACTATTCAGCAGGCACTGGACTTCAATAAGACACACCCAGGTGTCCACACCTGAGAGAGAAGAAAAAAAAAAAACACAGCCAACCTCTGGTGGGAGGAGTCACACATAAATCAAACAATTACAACACTGAATCATAACAGTATGATTACCATGATTATGTTCAGTCATTTCTCGTTTCCCGCCTGTTTCCACTTCCCTGATTATCCTTGTGTATATATTGTCCAGTCCTTCCCTTTTGTCTTAGCATCTGTTTATCCACTGCATGTGTTCCCTGCCTGTTTCTGGATTCTTTTGTGTTTTTCCTTCAGAACTGTTGTGTTTTTTCTACACTGACATCAACCTGATAAGATTTGCATATTTGTTTACAACTAGTTACTACTGTTTCCATGTGCTGTATTTGGGTTATTTAACAATTACAGGCCCCAGTTTGTTAGTTAATTCCCTAATGTATTTACAACCTGGTTGTATGTCAGTAATTATGTTATTGTGCGATTTCACTGGTAGTCGCTGTAGTCAGTTGAGAATAGTTTAACTCTGGTTTTACTCTGGACCCAGCTCTCTTGAAGTTACTGAATGTCGTAGACTTTCTGTTGTTCCCAAGTCACTCACTTTTTTTTGTACTCGTAATGTGTTTATACGCCAATCTGCAGTTAATCATTAGTTAATATTAATTCCAGCTCTTTTCCATGCTGTCTCTTTTGTTCTGTCTCCCTCCCTAACAATGTGTCAGTGTAACATGTCATTTATGACAGAATATGCAGACGTTATTTTGAATAAGTTCAGAATTTCCCATTTTCTATACAAGACAATACTGTCCTGTGAAATTAACACAGCGCACAGCTATGTAGTACTGTGCTAACATGAATCCATCCATATATCCAATGTTTCAAACTGGATGATTAAACATGGTAAAGTCATTGGTTTTACAGTTCCACACATCCCATCAAAGGCTTCAAAAACAAGATTTCAAAAACCAGCTATGTCCACCTTTTATACTGTCTATGATCTGCACAACAACCATAACAGGACCAGAGAAGCAGGATCCTCATCTTTCAAGCTCTAGTTACTCTGGTCATGACTGCACAAAAATTACAGGCATTGAGTTGTAACATTCAGCTGGAGAGAAAAAGCTCATACTGCTGCATCATAATTACCACACTAACTGAAACAGAGTGGTTATTTATTTTCTCATCTACCTATATTTTACATCTTTAAATTGATACAAGTATCCGACTAATTTCAGGCTTGAGATACACACAGACAAATGATTGCATTAACTTGAGGAACAGGGCCTGAAAATCTGACCTTCAGAGCCAGTGAGATACTGCGAAAAAGATGAGACATGCAAAAGAATGGGAAAAAATAGCTGAAAGTTGGCTCATTTCATTTTCCAGTTCTCCTGAATAAATCAAAGTTGGTTTAATAGAGAGGAACCTTGCTCTCAGATAGACATTTCAGGGGAAGATGTCCAGTGCCGAATTCCATTCTGTGCACAGGCAACGTCTCAGATGATAAAACCCCTCTCGGATGCCGTTGGGCCTTTTCATCACTCAGGTAACATAAATGCAATTTTTAGGGTGTTCTCAAGTCAAGAAGTTCAATTTCCCCCTCACTCCTCAGAAAACCTTCATCTAGCAAGAAATCAAGGGGGAGGTTTCTGTGTAGTTTGAAGCACTGTGGTTTGGACTGAGGCCAGGCTTTCCCCGAGGCCTCATCGATCTGGCACCAGACTCTGATCAGATGGGTTTTCATTCCATTTCATATTGTATTAAAAAGCAGAACATAATCCAGGGATCCTTTTGAGGCATCTTCTTTCATTTTTAAAGATTTAAACATGAATCATAACGATTTTCTAGGTAATGATTTTATTTCAAGTGTAGTGATGTTTAAAGCGGTATACTGCACATATATCTTTGTGCCTGTGCCGTGTAACAGAGGGTCAGAGGCATCAACTGAGATTTAGTGTGCCACCTGTTCCCAGTGGTTGGGTGGGTAGTTGCTGGCGAAGACCTGTGCTCTGCTGTGCACATCTCTGTAATAAAGCAGGCACTCAGGTATGAAATCTCTGCAATGAGAATAAATGTTGTGACTAAATTGTTGCTCGCATGTGTCACTTCATCACATGCCACCTCAACCCCATCTTCCTTCCACTCAGGGTCTATAATTTGATATGCCTGGGTCTTGATTACTATTTACAGTGTTGTCAAGGTGAGCAAAAGACTCAACATGGAGTGTAAACAGATTCACTGTCACTGCTTCTCTGAATCAGCTGCTGTTGACTTTATTTCCACTCACTGTTTCCTTCGCTCCCTTCATTCCCTCCCTCCTCCTTTCCTCATTCCCCACTGAAGATTGCAGTTGTCAGAGCTCCGCATTGCTTTCGGCATAGCAGTGATCGAACAGCAAACTGCATCACATTGGCTTACAGTAAATCATGTCAGAGTCTTTCTATGAATTTTGATTAAAGAAAGGGAATTATGCTTGGTATTGACAGGAGTGTGTTGTATGACAACATAAATTCTAAATTCAGACGGCGTCGGTAGTCGGGCACTACCTGTGTTGATAGTCATTTCTTTCTTTCTTTTTTATGCATTTTCTGTCTCCATTTATCAAAAATCTTCACACGGTCAGTATGACAGAAGTCAGTGAGGGATATGTTGTGCATCATGTTACACGGCTTTGACTTTTCTTCAACTTTCTTTCACATTCAACTAAACTGCAATTAAATTTTAAAGGAAACATAACTGCATCCACAGGGAAATATTCACAAATTTGAAATGTTGCGAATATGTTACTGCCAAACCTTTTGTTTACTAGCAAATATAATAGTTTCATACAATGTCCTCTAATTCAATAGCATTAATTAATGGTTATGCTTAGCCACAAATCACAGACTCTAAAAAGAAATTGTTGTCCTCTTAAATATGATAATAGATCTCAATAATTTTGAACTGAAGATGTTTGGGAGGAAAAACTCCATTTTTTTCTAGCACCCAAACCACTGAAAAGAACAGTTCACATGACTCTGTGATACTGAGATGCATTATACATAAAATGTTGCTGGACATTACCTCATGTTTGCTGTCTTTTCAATGTGTTTCATATCACTTAGAAGATTGATAATCTAAAAGAATATGGAAACTAAAGAGGTGGCTGGCTTTGATTGTCTTTGGCTTCACACTTTAACCCAGCGGTCCCAAACCCCCGGGCCGGTCCATGAGTTGTTTGGCACCGGGCCGCGAGAGTTGAGACTCAGGTGTGAAAATTATGATTTTCATGGTCTTTATCGTTATTTTTTATCGTTAACTCGGTGTCCCTGGGTCTTTTCCTGTGAGTTATGAATAAATCTTTTTTTTTTTTTATTGGTACCGGTACTGGGTTTTTATTGTGGTATTTATCCACAACACCTTAAAGGCCGGTCCGTGAAAATATTGTCGGGCATAAACCGGTCCATGGTGCAAAAAAGGTTGGGGACCGCTGCTTTAACCCATAAAAAGAAATTCGAACATGTTAGTTTTGGGTATTCAGCCGTGATTGAAACCCATCCAGGCCTGCCATAACAGGCTAATATTTAGTTTTTGGATATTAAGTCCTTTGTGTCTTTGGATTGCCCATAAATCACCAACAAAACCCTGCACTCTGTACTATGTTATGCATTTCAGACACACGTTTTTTTAGTGCTATTGTCAAAATGGCTCATTTTACATTTGAATGCACAACACAAAATGACTGCGACTACACACAGTCTTTTTCAGGGGTCACCATAAATGCTTGAATTGAAGGGTTCTGGACTTAGATAAGTCACTGGATGTGAAGTGAAATGTCTTCAAGAAAGAAAGAAGTTCAGTCGTCTGAGAACCTACACGACACTATTTCAGGGGTCACGTTTTCATCCAATTTATTTTTCATCTCTCAACTCTATATAGAAACTTTTTTTCCCCTCCTGGAAGTGGAAAGTTTTCTGAGCACATCTAAACAAGATCGCTGAGATGGCCCAGGAAGTAAAAAAAAAAAATCCCAACTATATTGCAAGAGAGGACATGTGTGGGGTGAAATGCTGAAGATCTGACATCTGTAGGTTATCTTTGCAGGCATGAACCTGTTACCTGTCACTGAGAGAGAAAGTTTTCAGGTTGGGAGATAAATGCCGTCAGTGTTCTAGTCTGAGAGCTGTGAGATGCTGAGATGTGTAGGAAGTGTTGCTGTTGAGCTTTGGATGTAAGGATAAAATGCTGGTTAGAAATAGTTTTCCAATGATGGATATGAGTGACCAGCTGAAAATCCAAAACTGGATTTTGACATATATGCTAGCAGCTTCAGGAAATAAAACACCAGCAAAACGCACCTGTTTTATATGTAAGTTAAACAGGTAAGCTAATTTTTGAAGGAGGAATAAATAAACGGAGTTTCTTTTTCTCATTACAGAAGATTTTTTCATTTGAGCCCTTAACTAAAATTTAAACAAATCCCCAAACAATTTAGTTTTTACCCATTTCCAGCTGTCTAAATGTCAGAATTGCTTCTTATCTAGCGTTAGTCATTTGGAGTATATACTGGGTATAAACCATTTCTCTATAACAAAACATAAATAGATTTTTTTTCTGTTCATTTATTTTGTTTTGAATTAGTTAGAAAAAACAACTTTAATTTGTTTGTATCTA
The DNA here is from genome assembly GCF_963969265.1 of Rhamphochromis sp. 'chilingali'. NCBI lineage: Eukaryota > Metazoa > Chordata > Actinopteri > Cichliformes > Cichlidae > Rhamphochromis > Rhamphochromis sp. 'chilingali'. The sequence goes on along the minus strand of NC_137933.1, from coordinate 36,112,285 downwards.
TGTCGCTGCTCCACACTGGGGTAATTGTGGGTACATGCCAATAAAAATATGAAGTCATGTTTACTGCAACTGCTCTTATTTTCCCTGGCTGTGCCTGGACATAAAAACAAACCTCCCACTTTGAAAATGTTACTTTATAACTGTGACTCTAGTAAAGGATAATTTACTGTACATGCATACTGTGTACTTCATTACCATATCTAAGAAACAACAACTGCAGCAACTCAGTCTCCACCCAGAATTATTATTATTATTGTTATTTATTTATTTATTTTTAAATAGAATACCTTAGGAAATTGTATTTGTGTCTCACCAAGTATATTCACAGTTTAAAAAAAAATGTGTTTTGGAAGTAAGTTTTTCTTTTGTCTCTTCCCAGGACCAGTAGCTGTAATCAGTGGTGAGGAAGACTCTGCTAGCCCTCTTCACCATGTCAACCACGGGATTATTACCCCCTGTACTCTGGATGCGAGTCCTGATGCGGTTGTCATAGGGATGACTCGTATTCCTGTAGTGGAGAACCCTCAGTACTTTAGACATGGACACAACTGCAACAAGCCAGCCACCCGTAAGTCCTTCCAGTGTATCTGACAGCAGTTTAAAGTGCCAGTATCGCCTCTGAAAAAATCTTCTGCTCAATCTTCTGTAAAAGTCACAACATCAGCATCGAAGCAATGCTACTTTTTACATGGAGTCTGAATGAGTGCAGTCATATTGAGGAATAGATATGAACAAGGTTATAACATTCTGAGGAGATTTTTATGTGTAGCATTGGCTAATTACCATAAAAGGCTAGGACACAATACTTATTTATGTTCAGCCTAACCTGACACTTCATTCAGAAGCAGCAGGTTTGATTGAAAAGAGAAACTGTGCTGGATTTTTGGATAACATCACAAGCAGAATAAAAATCTGAGCTCACAGAGCTGCATTGCATTCACACCGAAGATAAGATAAACCAGGCAACCGAAGAGGGACGTGAGGGTCTAATTCACATGTGCATCATACGCAGCTAGAGTCTCGCAGTTTATTTTAGATTCTTTTTAAACTAGTGCTGACAGGCCTTAAACAAGGCCTGACAGCATCCACACGGCCACCATTATGGTGATTCATGCGGCACATGTTTATAGTTGTTCCAAATGGCCAACCATGCAGCACTGTAGTGCAAAGGTAAAAACTGTCACCTCACGCGTTCTGGTTTGAATCTGGGGGCCACCTGCGGCCTTTCTGTGTGAAGTTTGCATGTTCTGCCTGTGCGTAGGTTGCTTTTCTCCTTGTACTTCAGCTTGCTCCCACAATCCAGAGATATGCATGTTAGGTTGACTGGTGAGTCCAAATTTGCAGTGTGTTCACACCTCTAATAGACAATGTTTAACCCACATGCTGTGGGCACAGGTGACATGTGGGTTAAGGTTCTTTGCTTCTCTGAGTAAGAAACATCATTTTGGCATATTCCTCTATCATAGTGCTATCCCTCATTACTACCGGCTACCATTATTACAAATTATATTGCAGCGTTTTTCTAGGATCTGGCTAATTAAACTAAAACTGCAGGGCACGTATGAAGCAGACAGAGTGCCACAGCATGTTATGTAGTGTAAAGAAAAGAGCAGCATCTGGTCAGAGAGCCAGATATCAAACACCACATCTTTATGAGGCTCTATGAGGCTGTTGTACCTCCATTATAATTAGCTGTGTATCTTTTCAATGAGAATTGCTGAGGCCCTCGGGGCAAAGGTATAATTTAGATTCATCTAGAGAGTCGGCGTGATCATATGGTGTTTGCATCAGGTGGCATGGTGCCCGGCTTTTCATATAGGGCCTGTTTAGCAAAAGCCTCCTTCTGTATATCAGTGACTGCCGTTCCAATACCCTGAAAAAAAATATCACATGCTTTCCCTCGGGAGTCATGTTCCAGGTTGGAGAAAGACAACAGTACTTTAAGGCCTAATTACTCACAATTACATTGATTGCTCAAGAGAATCAGCAGAAAACTACTGTGCCAACAGCGAGCCTCGGCCTAACGCCTGCTGCTTTTATTTGAAATGATACCATTTTATTTGAAGTCAAACCAACCAGATTTAGTTAGGAAGCAGGAGCTCTTCCTGTCTGACAGTCCCGTTCAGCACAGATTTACGTCATTTACAACTTGGTTCAAAATGGCTGCTGGACAGGCTAACAGAAGTTGACTTCTGACTTGCAGCCAATGAGAATGAAGGAAATCCCATTTAGAGGTGATAAATAAATGACTGGTCTTATGTATTATGAATTGCATGAATTGTTAATGTCTAGCCAGTGACTGATTTATAACATCTCACGCCTTGCACAGGAGAGCTGATCGGGAGCTAATGAATAAATGACAGTGGGCACAAATGAAACTTTCTCTCAATCACCGTGCACCTGGAATTGAAAGTCGCACCATGAATGAGCGCCATGACAGCTTCGACTTAGTCTTTACTGAATGTTCTTCCTCTCAGTGCGCAGTTCCCTTTGTTCTTTGTTCTTTTCTTTTTTTTTAAATTTAATTCTGTGTGCATGCGTTAAAAAATAAAAAAGAAACCGTAGGAAATGAACCCTGAATTCATCACAAGGTCATAATGGCCGCTGCTTCCTGCCATCGGCTACAACAAAATGGATCCAAACGGTTTCTGCCTCCGCCGATCATTCGCTGAATATGAATGCATTCTTTACCCTGAGGACACAGGGAGGGGAAATGTCTCTGTGTATCCATGTCTATATTTGCAGCTAGTGTGTGTGTAGGTCTATGGGAGTGAAAATTAATGCATGGATCTGAATGTACGCATACTCCTAGTGTGGTTTTTATGTACCAGGAATTTGCCGCATGTCACCTTAGTTTTCTACTTTCATCTGTATAATTGATGATTGATAAGCATCCCAAGTCAAGGGTCCCTTAGGTGCCCCCAAGGGCCTCCCAGGTCCAAATTGTCTACCTGGCCTCCTACCGACTTATTGTTTTGCACCTTCACTTGCCAACACAAGAGCTGCACTCAGCTCAGATACAGCATAGCTGCTTTCTGGTACTCGGCCACTAATCCATAATGTATTCATTCATTTACTTGAAAGCTTCTTATCCAGGAGAATAGCTTGCTGCCTGGGTGTCTCTGTCTCTCTCTCTCTCTTTCTGTCTTTCACACATACACACACATACATCCATAGTTCAGTCTAGCAATAGAGACGCTACCTAACACATACATAAATTTAACACACCCATACTTCTCCTTACCTGTGCCCATCAAGAGTACACTAATGTGCTGGTCAGTCCCAGCCTGCTTCTGCTACCTCTGGGTGATTTATAGCGTCCCTTGCTGTCATGCTGTGTGCATTTTGAAATCAGCTCCAGCGATAACAATGAGGGGGAGGAACCGTATTTAGCTGTTGTTCTGGCTGCTGTGTGCCATTCTGGCTCCTGTTAAAACAGCTGCATTGAAGGGAAACTGCCTGCTGCAAAGCTTACACCAATGATTCCAGTGTGCCCTTACCAAATGTATTATTCATGAGTGTTTGATCTACAAGTCAAACCTGCCAAAAGAATATAAATATTGGCACCAATGGTTAAATAGTTCCAGTCACACTAAATAGAGCGCACCGTATCTTGGCTGTTTAGGCTGTGCCACCTGAGATCAGTGCTGCAATCAGTCCCTCGCTGCGGGAGGGAATTTGAAAAATGAACATTAACTTCATCACATTATAGTTGCCCTCTAGTTGAACCATCAACCTGTACACATGTAGAATTAAACACGCTGGAAAACACAGCTGTCATTCTCACACCAATTTAGAAACACGCTGCAGCATCATGCAGTTGGTTTATATTTCGGTTGAACTGGTGGCCTCTAGTTTTGCTGTGTTAAATGCGTGAGCCGTGACTGATGATGACGTTTGTTGAGATGAGCTTTTTTAGGGGGGGTTTCCACTGAAAAAGGCCAATCCTGGGGAAATGTAGCCGCATTAGGGAGATAAAGGCAGGAAAGGCAAAGGACAATTCTTTAGCCTAATGACAGATCTATATCTATCCAGATCCGCTGTCTCCCAGCAAGTGGCTTTGTTTTATCACCGAGCTTGCTATTTTAATTACAGATTTGTCACATCCCGCTGGCCAAAATTAGACAATAGCTTTTGATGTTGGAGAAGCATATAGCCTTTCATTATAACCATGTTATTAGGGATAGTACTTCTGGGCAGGTTTCGGACAAACCCTCACTCTGCCCCCTCTACATTTGTGCAGCAGAGACAAAGTAATGCTCAAGGTGCTGTTTTTGAAGATCAAAATGTTCCCAGCAGGGACAAGGAGTGACTAATTTGGCAACTTGAAAGCGAAGCAAATGAATGGAAATGCAGCGCAGATTGATTGAAAGGCAGTTATCATGTTCCAAGGCTGCAATTCTATGAATTATAGTTTGAAACAGAACAGACCCACAGGCTAGACAGTTGTGAATTCAAACAACCTATTTAAGTGTCGTCGTCGTCGTCCCAAAAGAAAAGTTCAAGATGATTTCCTTTCAGCTTCAACCTGGAAGGTTCTTTGCTGAACAAAATCTGAAATGATGCTTCTTCATGTCTGATAAAATTGAGTGAAAACTGTCTCCTGAAAGACAAAAACCTACAAGTAGATTTGCTGAAGATCTCACAAGGTTTTCGATTGAGAAAACCAGAAAGAAATCTAAAACACACTTAAAATACAGAAATATTTATCCAGTTCTTTTTTTACTCCTGTTATTATAAATTGAAATTAATTGCTCGCAGCATTATAACTTGGGACATATACTGGAGTGTGAGAGTATTAAAGTACACCAACACTGATTTGTTTTCTGTATTAACACAGGAACATACAGCTGTGCATTTGAATTTAAATAACACATTCTTGTCAGTGTTGACAGGTCAGCACCATAATGAATAATTAATTCCCATCACAGAGGACCCAGCCCACAGCATTTCAGCTACAGAATAATACAAATCTAAATAACACCAATTTTCCCAAGCAAAGTTACATAAACGCAACTATAACTAGTTAAGACTTTTAAAGAAACTCCCATGAGCCGCAAGTGTTAAGAACTTAGTGCTTAAGTGCTTAAAGCGTAACGTTTAATTCAGCAATAACAATAAGGCTGTGCTTAGGGAGAAGTTATTGTCAAAAGGAAATCAATCAGAATAAGCGTTATAGTATGGCACCACTGTTAAATATTAAATATGTAAATATATGCAGTATATCTATTAGTATATAAATAAGAATTTGTGTTAATTGTGTGATACCTGCAAACAACAGCCATTTCCTTCTTTTGTGACTGTATTTTCATATATGAGTTAAATTAGGATTCATTTTTATTTCATTCTGGCCATATTGTATAAAACACTGGACCTTTGTCACCAATGTCCAGCTTCACTGTGTTTCTTTTTCCTGCTTTTTAATAAAACTCAACAACTCCTTCAGTATCACACTTAGCCTGTGAGTGTGTGAGCAGGTTCTGTGGTTCACACAGCACAGAAACAACCACAGTAGCTAGAAGAGTGACAGCACAATATGAGAAAAGATTACATAAAAGATGGCTATTGAATAACAGCATGGTTACTAAAGCCAGGTTTAAAACACTAAATTTAGCATAGATATACACATATGCACAGACACATACACACAATGGCACACACACATAGAAAATGTGTCATTCAGCAAAGGTGGAGCATGGACAGGCTCTTGCTAACTGCATTTAACTACACAGCAAGCCATCTTTTTTGTCATTTAATGCCATTAAAATGCTCGATCTCCAAGGAGTCGAGAGGTCCGGCTAAGTGACTTGAATCAACTATTAGCTAAAGCTACCTGTGTTGCCATCCACCTGTCACTCACGACAAGTAATGCAAACTGTAGCCCTTAAAAAGATTTGAATGACTAAGTTATAACAGATTCACACTCCATTAGTTGTTATGCAAGGAGAAATCAGCCATGGAGAAAACATTTTCATTTCTGTGGGGATTCACTCAGTTTTTGAGCCAGCCTCATGTGGCCACATGAGGAATTGCAGGTTGTTGGCACTTTGGGGTTGGTTTCGTTTTATTTGCTATCTTCTAATTTTGATTAATATGCCAAGATCCAGTCTCAGTCCCCTATCGATTTTTCATCCAGTCACATTGAAAGCCTGTCTTCAGCAAGCTCAGCACCTGCTGCCACACCAAAAACAGTTCCTAGGTTCCAGTGAAACTAGGCTAGCAGTGATCTTGCCAGTATTTGATATGATTCAATCCAAAGTATTTGTCAAATAGCCCAAAAATTCCCATCACTCTTGCCCACTTTCCACAGCAATTAGCCAGGTGTATGGAGGTCTTTCATTCTTTGCACATCTACTTCTGTTATTTTTGAGTGAAGCCTTGCTCAAGGGGGCCTGTGTGCTCTTGGCTGACATGCTATTGGATGAAAAGGTGAGGGGGCGGCGGCTGCTTTATTATGCTCTTTCATAACCGTCATTGAGAAATAAAAGTGACACTGGAAAAATACCATTATGAAACATAAACACATTTTTGAAAGAGGGCATGTGAAAAAATGTCTAATGAAATGAAAAGGTGCCCCAGTAAAACCTTGCTACTGTGAAAATAAGAATGATAAAATAACCTTTAAAAGAAAAAAATGCCAGCTTATTCCACGTGCTTGCTTCTAATCATTTCTGAACAAAGCTGGTGTCATCAGGATGATGTTATGGGTGATGCATTCTTTATTTTTGTCATGTGTAGGTGTTATTTCACATAAGCCAGAGTTTTCACTAATGCCAGGCAGCAGCGGTAGCAGCAGCAAACACATAGGCCGGCAGTAAGCCAGCCACAGCAGGTTAGGAGTAGATACCCACAGAGAGTCAACAGTAAATGCGGGTGTTCATGTCACTGTTGCCCAACGATGCCAGCAGACACAGCCCCTATGTTGCAGTGAATTTAATGGCGTGAGCTTTTTGTATGCTATTAGCTGCTGGATGAGTGCCTCTCTTCTGACTGTTCACATCCTGCGGTGCACTTTTTGTAGGCAGACTGAACTACAGGTAAATTACAGTGGTCTCAGTGAAATGGTAAATGGTAAATGGCCTGTATTTATATAGCGCTTTACTAGTCCCTAAGGACCCCAAAGCACTTTACATATCCAGTCATCCACCCATTCACACACACATTCACACACTGGTGATGGCAGCTACATTGTAGCCACAGCCACCCTGGGGCGCACTGACAGAGGCGAGGCTGCCGGACACTGGCGCCACCGGGCCCTCTGACCACCACCAGTATGATCTCTACATTTATATTGTGATAAAATCTAGGAGGGCAGTAAATGAACAAAATAAATGAATGTGAAGCTGATGCCCGAAATGAGAATTTGTGTGGACGTTCTCAGCATTTTTAATTAGGCCACCACTTCTCAATATTAGAAGCAGTCACTCTGCAGACGATAGATTGTCAATGTCCAGTAGATGCACACTGATCAACCCACCGCACACTCAGGGACGCTAGTGAGATACAAAGAAATACTCAGTCTCCTGTGAGGCATAAACAGCCACATCAGTGCACAATGTTGGCAGTTGGAGACAAACACACACGCACATACTGACACTGGAGAAAGTTGGCAGGTAGCTGTGGTGAAATGCATGCATGCACACAGACACACATGTGGGTACAGAACAAAGCCCTCCAAACATCTGTGCTCCTCCAGCAGCCTGACCTGACTAGCTGAGTAAATCTCAGCGCTGCATTGCCTCTCGGCCTCCAGGGAGAATGTTTGCTGGCGCTGAGGCCTCAGGTGAGCCAGGACAAATGAATGATGCTGTGCTGCAGGATGGAGATTTAATCTCAGGGCTTTTCAGCGTGCCACTCTGGGTAAATAGGCTGCAGGATGCAGCCCGAGTCCGCCTGCAGAGGAAACTGAAGGTTAAAGTAACTTGTCCTTGCCACTATCAATAGGTGCACTCCATAATGGCACCTTCATTCCCATCAGTGGAGAGGAATGAGGTGGCTGGTAGCTATTTAGCGGCTGAGCAAAACAAACCAGATGAAATATTCACACCCAGGAAATAAGGAAGCAGGGTCAACCTATACAAATGAGGTGTTGTAGTATTTACTTTATTAATTTGTGCAGTTTTGTACACAGTCAGTTATCACAGTTCAGTGTGTGTACAAATCTAAAGTGAAAAGTTATTATTTTAAAGTTAAGTTAAACACAAAACAATAACAATTATATTGAAAGCGGCCTCCATCAATTACATATCATTATTTGGTATGGTGAGATAGAGGCAGATGACTCACTATGGAAACCCCTAAAGCAACGGTCCCCAACCTTTTTTGTGCCACGGACCGGTTTAATGTCAGACAATATTTTCATGGACCGGCCTTTAAGGTGTCGCAGATAAATACAACAAAATAAAATGATACGACCAAGACAAAAACTGTGGTATTTTTTAAATGTAATAATAAATATTTACAAAATTAAAAGTTTACACAACTTTTAATTGTGTAAAAGTTACAGAATTACATTCACTGTGTAATTGTGTAACTTTATTAGCAGCATCCTCCTGAAATGCACCAACAACATTGAGAGTAACATTCTACTTTCTGCCCGTTAATGCGCTCTGGTCGCGACCAGACGGTTTCTTTGTGTTTCTTTATTTGTTTTTTATTGATACATTGTGGCACATTTTCAGTTCATTCTAGCAAAATATAACAACCCAATTATTTTGAGCAGCTTTAGATGCATGACTAGGTAAAACAGTTGTTAGTTTGACAATTAATGAGCTCTGGTTTAGTTAATTTGCATAATGACAGATATAGATATTAAGGTGATAAAACCGATAAAATAATATGAAAATGTTTCCAGTTTACACATGTGAGATATTATTTAATCATCTCACATCACAGCAAGTGATAAAATAAATAAAAAGATACAGTAACAATCTAACACAGTCTTCAGTGTGCTTTAGCTGCTTTAAAAAGGAAGACGAGGGAGACTATTTTAGTCTGGTATTATGTGGTTAAAAAACTTTCTAAGCCTACACCTGCTGATTGATGACAACCTTCAAATTTTTACATTTATGGCATTTCACCAACTACCTCATCCAAAGAAGCTTAATGACGGGTTCAACAAGAGAATAAGCTTCAATAACTGGATGATGGCAGCGATGTGACAGGCATCTGGTAGTAAAGCCAACACTGATCCTCGAATGATCCTGTGTGACGGAAAAGTGCAAGTAAAAGAAAAATGAATATTAGGTATAAGACAAGCAGTTTTTATAATGCTTAAAGTTTCTGTGATATTTATGATATTTACACAAGTGCATGTCTGAAGCCAAAAATATAATCTACCTTTTCCTACCTTTCCATTGGTCTGGCTTTTCTAATATGGCCCCAATGAACTGCTAAAAGGGTCTAAGACCTCTCTGGCTCTGATTTTTTTTTTCTCCTTGTTTTAGTCTGACATGCTTGTGCACCTGAATGCCATATATAACTCCTTTAATAAAAGCGGAAGTGAGAAAGGGAGATATCAATCAGTATGAAATACATGTGGGGTGAGTCGAGAAACCCTTCAGACCTTTATCAGATGGTGAAGTGTCAGAGACATTTGGCCTATCAAATCCCGTCAAAATACATTTTGAATTAAAATGTATGTGTATCGACTTCAGGATGTTTTTCTCCACTCTTGGAAAGCAGCCTTTTACAGGGTGAGGCAGTGACAGCAGTGATGTGTTGGTGTCCCTAGTGGGGCTCTCACCCTGCAAACTGGCTGCCAGTTTCTGCACACACTTCTGTTCTGATCTACTTTAAAACTGGGACATTTTTTCTTATTTAACAGCGATTTCAAAAATAGTAGTTATGATACCAACTGATGGAAACACCAGAGGAACAGGTGACTTTTTTTATGAATCACCTACACAAGATGTTCACGGCCAGATGGTTATGGAGAAAAAAGAAACCCAGAGGAACGGTCAGACTAAGCTAGTAATCTGTGTCTTTGAATGAGAAAATATTTGAGAGAACTGGTGAAGCATCTGGTGAACTCCTTTTGGGCAAAGCCACATTGTGATAAGGCTCTCTTTTTATTTGAAATTTGTTTGAACATGGGAAGAAAATGAACATTCAAGCTGTAATAACTTGGTATAAATCTAACTATGCAATGTTAGCTTTGTGGTCCTGCAGAGGTAAGTACTCTTGTATGTTCTAGAAATATAATAGCCCTATGCTGTGAGAACTACCTTTAGCCACTGCTTCCTATTAACTTTCTTTCATAAGTAGTAAATTAAGCTACATAATTGGGATCCTTGAATGTAGAGTATGCAAATTGAACTGACCTTTTAGAGTTTAAAGTCAGGAAGAACAATGCTTGGAAGAGTTTTGGTGGTAACCTATTTTCGCTACCTCCACACTTACATGGGTATTTGTGAAAACTGAGATTTTTTGTTTTTAAAAAAACATCCTGTCCACACATTAAAAAGCAAAGTCAAACACTGTCAAGAACATGCCAAATCCTAACCGTGTAGAAATGTTGGCAAATCAGAAGTCTAGAAGCCTGGGAGGGAAACGCTAAACAGGGTTTTGTGCCCTCACAAAACCTTAAGTACTTCTGAAAAGTTTGTATTACTTTTCAAGTGCCTTTTTCAAGTGCCTTCATCATTTCAAATGTTATTCAAAACCAACATAGGGATTTGGGTTGTGAGAATGATTGTGTGGAATGTAGCCACGTCCGAAGTTCACTCTGACGCCTCTGTCTTTCTAAATGGAGGCACAGTAACTGCATGTGCATATGTCAGCATGTAAAAACTGCAGATAGTAAGATTAACAGCAACAGTATTTTGTCGAAATCCACCGTTGTAGAAAAAACACTAACGTGACACACAGCATGACGTCAAAAACGGCGCACACCTTTGACGTTGCGTCACTCAATCTCTATTTTCCTCGTTCACACCTAAAAGCACAAATAGTTTTCGAAAATCTTCACCCTGGCAGAATTTTTTCAAAATCTGTTTTCAGTGACCCAAAATGCTGTTTATGTGTGGACGAAAGGCCCAAACGCATAGAAAAAGCTGCGTTTTCAAAAATACCCCTGTATGTGTGGACGTAGCCTTTGTCTTAAAAACAAACAAAAAAAACTGTTGATGTAAGCTTAAAACCCTCACAATGTTCTGGTAAGGTCCAAGACATACAGGGGTAGAGACCATCTGGAAACCACCAATCTCAAGGAGAAACTGTATCTTCCCTGACTGGTTTGCAAATGGCTGCAAGAAGTTTTGGTTGATAGCAAGCTCCAGCATTTGGCTATAGCTTGTATGGAAGACTTACCTGCAAACATTACACCTTTTTTTGCAACATATGAATATGACAGTGCAGTTTAGATGTTTAAGTTTGGTCTTGTTTTTCCAGCTATGTTAGTTTATTTTATAGAATGTTACAGTTAATTTTTTAGACACAGAGCTGATGGGTGAGGGCCAGAACTGTTAAGGATTCTTTTCCACGGAGCATGAGGTAAAATGCTGCCGAACACTTGTAAGGGTACTGGTTGAAGGTCTCTAGCAGGGAGGTGACGGTGGCTCCAATAATCTTTCATACTGTTCTTGCAACTCCCACAAGAGCGTGAATCAGACTGGGATGCAGTAGGTAAGAATGCTTTCATTGGTGGCCTTGTATAAGGTGTTGAGGGCTGAGAAGATTAGAATGACGTGCCAGTGCCTCTGTAGGGGGCGGAGCTGGAACTCTGCCTTCATCGTGATGGCCATGGTGTTGGTGGATCAAGTCAGGTCATCACCACCAAGGAACTTGATGGAGCTGACCCTCTCCACAGCCTCCTCCCCTATGGTCAGATGGCCTTCCTAAAGTCAATGACCATTTCTCCAGTCTTGTTGACTTTCAGGAAGAGGCTGTGTGCCCCTAGCTACTCCGCCTCTATCTCAGTCGGTCCTTGCTGTTGATTGTTGGATCAGTGAGATTTTCACTTTACCTTTACCTTACAGTATAACGTTCCTCACATTGACTATTATTGTCAACTGGCACTATAAGCAAAATTTACTTGAATTTAATAGTGGACGCTCTTGGATATTTTCCCAACCAATGTCAGTTTGTAGTATTCTTAACTCCCATTGGTAGCTGCCTCAAATCGCCTCAACTCAGTAACCACCTCACATCACCAGTGGTGATTTCTCGTGGTATCATCATCAAAGTCACAAGTTTTTGAGTTTACCAGCCCACGGACAGTAACTACAAGAGGCAGAGCTCTGGAAATTGTAGACTTAATTAACCTCTTCATTTAGAGAAAGAGATCCAGCAGTCTTAGGAGAACAGATGCAATAGCTTATTCTCTATCTGCAGACATAAGTGTTTCTTTACATATAACCTTGTGCAATTGAGTCCTCAGAGACATACTTTCCCCCGTATAACCATCAAGTGCGATTCAAACGAAGAACACAGATGGAGGGTGGATTCAATTCCAGGAAGTCTACTTGTCCACTGAGGACATATTAGACTCTGTGATTTATCTAACAAGAATAAATAGGAAGGCTGAAAATGTACTTTGAGAATACTGCGTCAGTCCCACAAGCATCATGGTCTATTATTATTGCACATACCGGAACATGACTGTCCAAGGACCGTTAATACCTGCAAATATACAGACTCTGTTACAGAAGGTAAAAGATAAAACACAAGCCTTATGGTAACCATTCATTCATTGTCTACAGAGCAAACATGTAGTGCAACATTCCACTCAAAACAAGCATTCATTTGTACATAAAGATTAGTACATAACAATTAGTATTGGTAGTGGTATTTGATTAGTATTTTAAATCTTGTATAGTAATTCCTGGAAAACACCATTTGCACGTTATCTGATTTTGGTGTTCACCTCTAATTTTTTTTTTGCGCATTCATCTGTGGTACTGTTTTTGCTGCTAAGCTTTTACTTTATTCATATTTAATAGCAAGGAGAAATTCTGTACACTGCAAGCTATGACCACCAGCCTTGTATGATAGATATATATATATATATATATATATATATATATATATATATATATATATATATATATATATTAGGGGTGCAACGATACACAAAATTCACGGTTCGGTTCGGTTCGATACTTTGGTGTCACGGTTCGATATTTTTTCGATACAAAAAAATGTTCATGCATTTTTAATTTGTCATTTATTAAAATTATAAATATATATTTTAACTCAAAAGTACAGTTTTTAAATTTAACCCTAACCCTTGTGCGTGATTTTTATTTTGACAGCGAATGCGCACCTGCGGACCACTTATGTGCAGCCCTGGTTATTTAGCTCGTCATATTGCAGCCACAGAAATTCTTTTGTCCATGAAACCATAAAGCTGCACTTTCTTTTTGCCTTATAGTCTGATTTGTCATAACTTCTCCGTTTTGTGGTAAGCTTTTCTTTGGCTGTCACTTCTTCACCCTGACCTGTCTTATTTGGCTCAGCAGAACTGAAATGCTTTTACACACTCACTCACATAAGCTCAGCGATTCTCTGCGCGATCAACCTCTCACATGTTTAAGCTGCAGGAGATTTCACTTGTCATGTTTGCATAGTAAGCTAACGATTAATAAGACGATGTCAGAGGAATTGGTGCACAAATTATCATCACTCACAGATCAGTGCTGTCGCTCTCTATACACAGTTCGCACGATTGCAAAGTGAAAGCAAAAAAACAAGCGCAAATTCAAACGCGACTTCAATATGTCACATATTGACAGTGGCTCACCGATGCCAATGACATAATTACCCAGCTACATTTCTGAAAGAATGCAAAAGCATTGACATATATTTTTCCTACAATAGCCCGACGGGCAGGGCAGAGATAGATTTTGGTAGCCCGACTGAAAAAATCGCTAGCTCCAGGACGTCGGGCTAGCGATATTGCGAGCCCTGTATCTGATTGAGGAATCACTCATCTTTGGAAAAGAGAGTTTATTACAGAGAAATGGCTCTTTCCAAAATAAAAGCTATACTATCCGCTTCTTCTGGGCTATATTCTCAGCAGCATAAGGAGAATCATGTGCTAACAGCTGTCTAAATGACTCGGCTAAAGTTAGTAGCATGCTTGCTTTTTTTTGTCTGCTTCCACTTGTCTTTGCACTAGGATGATGTCGGCGTAAATGTGCAGTCATATTCGTTGTGTTCCCACTAGTGCTTTCAGGTTAATTTGAAATGACCTTAACGCCACAACACGGCAAATCTCCGTTAACGAGCTACCGCCGATCGCTCCGTGCATGGGGCTAGACGGCCAACACGTTAACGAGCTAACTGCGCTAGCACACTAGTTCACACCAATGTAATTGAGCATTGCATGGCACATCCAACATACTGTTTTACTTTAGTCCATGACTCGCTTACCTTCAGGGTCATACGTCACATGAAAACCAAAATAATTCCAAACGCCAGAACTGAATGAGGGTGGGGGAGGTGCCCTGCGCTCTTCCTTCTGACTATGCTGTCTGTGTTGAGTGCTCAGTGGATCTGCGCTCGACAGTGCAGCCTAGGCGGAGTAGTCGAATGCAGATTCACTGAGCGCTCAACACAGACAGCATCGTCAGAAGGAAAATTGATAAAATAAATTACAAATGTTGTATTGTTCGATACATATGCGTACTGAACCGAAAGCACTGTATCGAACGGTTCAATATCGATACGAATATCGTTGCACCCCTAATATATATATATATATATATATATATATATATATATATATATATATATAGGGGTGCAACGATACACAAAATTCTCGGTTCGGTTCGATACTTTGGTGTCACGGTTCGATATTTTTTCGATACAAAAAAATGTTCATGCCTTTTTAATTTGTCATTTATTAAACTTATAAATATATATTTTAACTCAAAAGTACAGTTTTTAAATTTAATGTTGCTGAAACAAAAGTAATTTAAAAAATGAATTGAGGAATCACTCATCTTTGGAAAAGAGAGTTTATTACAGAGAAATGGCGCTTTCCAAAATAAAAGCTATACTATACACTTCTTCTGGGCTATATTCTCAGCAGCATATTGTAGCGGGTCAGGGCTGTTCGGGGTTCTGTTTGTACAGTTATGTTTTGTTTATGTTGCCATAGTGACGGGTGACGCCCTCTCGCTGCGACGGTGTGTCCTTCCGGGGTCAGAGGGCGCCCTGTGTGTTTGTTTGTTTTTTTTACTTTATTTAACAAACAATGAGTATACAACATACGAACAGATGAAGTATACAAAACAACAGAACATGAACACAAAAAGCCAAGGGTAAAAGAAAAAGGTAACAATTATAGGAATACACGCTGCTCGGGAGCAGGTTTACTTTATGTAAACAGGATTAGATCGCGGCCACGCAGGTATGTCCGCTTCATTTATACGAAAGCAACAGCGATATTCCACCACTACGCCTCACCAGCTCTTTCATACAGAGCTTTCTGTCGTGCTATTTCTACCTTTTCCTGTATCTCCTTTTGAGTTATTCAGCCTGTTATTTTGCGGACAAAAGTCAAGATCCACCCGTTTTCCACCAGGCCAATCAATAGAAGAATAAGCCTCCATTCTAGGTTCACAAATATTGCAAGCAATTGCAAAAAGGGGTGAAAATGATCTAAGGTCACATGCTCAACAGAAAAATATACCGACTTTACTACCTCGTAACTCTAAAGATATCCCTCTAAAGTAAGTTATTACAGGTAACAGAAAAAGACAAAGACGTTGCTTTCTCCCGCTCTGCTCAGCCAGTTGTTTTATGTTCCTCAAAGAGTAAAATTTTACAATTCTGTTCTCATTAGAAAATGTCCTCCTGTGGCGTTTCAGTGGCGACAGTAAAACCGAGGAATCCAGATAAGAGATTTATAGCTCAGCAGGTCCAGTGTCACCTGGCAGTTTATTTGCACTTCTAAGATTTAAAACCACTTGAACTGTAATGCTCCAAGTGTTCTTTGAGTAGCTCCAAAGTTAGATAAAACATTTTTCCTTGCAGTTTGACACTATCATACATCTTGTTGGAGGTGGATCACACTTGGAGAAAAATATTGAAATATTCAGTATATTTTTTAATGCTTTCACCATTACAGAAAACACTGGTTTTAAGATGTCTGGTGCCAGTTTTTGTAAACACCACCCTGTGGGTCAGCACGAATATTTCTGTAGAAATCTTGCCAACTTGTCTGGAATTTAAAATACTGCAATATAGCTGCATGTCCAGCTTCCAGTGCAGTAATACTGTTTATGTTCTGTCTCCCCTTCTCTGCCTTACAACTTCCTTCCTTTTTAGTTTAGTTATTGGTAACATTTTGATTTGATAAAAGCATTTCACTGCCAATGTAACACGTTTTCTGTGCGATTAAACACATAAAAATGTCTGAAAGTCTAACTGAAATTCTCAAAAAAGTTATTGTTTTTTTAAAATCTGTCATAATTTCTTCTTCTTTGGTTTTAGTTGTCCAGCATATAAAGCGGAGAGACATCATCCTGAAAAGAGAGCTGGGCGAGGGAGCCTTCGGTAAAGTCTTCTTGGCAGAATGTTACAACCTCAGTCCCACTAAGGACAAGATGCTGGTGGCCGTTAAGGTACGTTTTAAGTGGTTAGCTGTGTGTCTGAGTGTTACAAAGAGGATTGCAGTAATGGCTGAACATTGTGTGAGATTCTTATTTTTGTAAATATGAACCTTTCAGCAGCTGCTGGTTAGTGTAAAACATACTTAAAAGACTGGAGGTAGCTTCTGAAAGTGAAAACCAAAGCAAGTGTGGAATTTTCATTTGCCACCAGACAGTGACTGCTCTAGCTTCTATGAGCCTACCTCAGTAAAAAATATTCAAATTAGGTAATCCATCACTGATTTAATTTTTAATACAATACAAAATGTTTTTCTTTGCATTTCGTAATCTAATGGGCGAGGAAAATGCCCCAAATTCAAAACTGATGACTTCTAAACTCAAGTGGCTATGATGACCTCTTTTGAGCCGAGTTTATGGTTGTTTCCTGTGCTATTTGTAAGGTCCCCACAGCCCCGTACCCATTCAGCATTGCCCATTCTGCACTGAAGACTTGCAGATCTCTTTGCCTGAACAATGGGTGTTGCCATTCCCCTGCATCAGCACTGGTACAGGGGTACCTTTACAAAGTTATTAAAGTTCAAGTTCAAATTTTATTCGCCACATGCAGTGGCAGGTTGCCCTGCAGTGGAATGAACCCGCCCCTCGACCATACACACACAACACAGACATCACATGGGGATACAAGTCAGAGAGCGGTTGCATTACAGAAAAAACACTGAAATGTACACTACAATGGGAAAGTACAAGAGGAAAAAAAGAGACCTCTACTCATGCTGGGCTATAGGAGGACAGCATGAGAACAGGAAACAAAAAAACTCCTCTGCACAGAAAGCACATAAATGTCCACAGCACAACATTAGGGGATAAGGAGTAATCCCAGGCAACACAGCAGCCATCCTGCCACTGCACCAACTCTCTAGCGCAGGCCAGACCCGCCTCGTGTTCCCAGGAGGCAACAAGCATCGAAGGCATTGGAAGCGGAAGGGGGATGTGCGAGTGCTTATCAGTGTAAATGTATGTGTGTGCGTGTCCATAGTTCAGCTGAGACAGTGTCCTCTGCCCTATCAGGCTAAGTAAACAGTCTACCAGCCAACCCAGGTGGCCTTGCATAGAGTGGGAAGAACAGTCATGAGAATTTCAAAGCTGCTCTTTAACACTCCGACACTGGTCTCTCAATCTCCCGTTGGAGAACCGCGAGCTTCTCCATGATTTTATCAAACTTGCGCTCCGTGGTCTTGTCATTCTTGTGCTCAGAGAGCTGATTCTGAGAACTCACGACTGCAGTGAGTTATTCCACGATGTAATCCAACTTTCGTTCAGAGATGTTATTCTGAGCGGCCTTTTCCTTGATGTAACCCAATATACGCTCAGAGGTCTTATTCTGAGTATTCACGGCAGCTGTAAGCGTCTCCAAGGTCTTCAGTGAGCCCATTCTGAGAAGTTGCACCTCGTCCCATCGTTTCAATCCCAGCGGGCAGCCTTGGGGGGGTTTTGAACAGCCAGTTCCGCTTTCTTAATTCTCCGATATGCCAGGGCCAAGCCAGCTCCGATCAGCAAGAACCCTGGTATCATGGTTCCGAATAGATAGATATCTTCAGCGTCCTCGATCGACAGTCCCGCCAGGCACACGATCCTCCATTTCTGCCACCCGTCCATCGTGTATCCGGCAGGGAAAGTCCCTCCAGGGCACTCGGGCTCTCCCGAGCCCAGACTTCTCGTTGAGAAAAGGGTGTCAATAGCATTCAGAGACCAGTTGATCAAATCCATAATTCTCTTTTAGGTTTTAGAGAACAGACTGTGAGAGAGTGTTCCAGGGAAAGTGATACACACGAGACAAGACAAGGACACAAGAGGCTAAGCATTGAAGATAAGGGGAAGGAGGAGAGGAGAAAAGTGCGACTGCCTTCACCGAGAGCCAAACGAGTTCTAGTTCCCTCTAGAAAGTCTCATCTTTTCAAATTATTGGGATTATTGTAGGGATGCTTCAATGGCATGATAATAAAAATTACAAAAATCTAGAGATGCACAACCAAAGTGTAGTGCACACACCAACAGTTGTGATGTCGCATTGGGCTCATACTGCCATTCTCACGAGGGTCAACAAGCATCTCTGAAGCTTATTAAATAAGCTCACCTGTGCAACTCCCTGTTGCACTGGGAAGAAAAATAAAGCCAAAATGGAAACAAATAAATTTATCCAACAACATAAAGATTGCGAGCTGCTCACTAAACACAATAAATCAACAAAAGTATTAAACTTGAAATTCAGGTGTTTCTTTTTTCAGTCCTGTTGCCACAGGTGCACAAAATTAAGCACCCTTTCATGCAATCCTTTGAAAACATTTGTGGGAGAATGGGCCATTCTTTCACTGAATTTGAATGTGTTACAGTAACAGGATGCCAATGTTGCAACAAGTGATGTGATTGAATGATTGATGTGACTGATAATATTTCTTTCACCATCGGCTGTAAGGTGTATTATTACTAAGTGGAATCGTTCAGCAACCGCAGTAACTCAGCCACACAGAAAGGCACACTGCACAGACTTACTGCACAGAGCAGGATAGCCGAGTGCTGAGGCACGTAGTGTGTAAAAGTCAGTGAGGCTCTGCTGACTCACTAACTGCAGAATTCCAAGCCTCCTCTGGCATTAACATCAGCACAAAAACTGTGCACCGTGATGGTTCATGGAATGATCAAGCAGCTCCTGTAGGTGTAAACTGTAGGTGACCCACTACTTTTGTCCATATGGTGTATCACAGCCCAGTGCACAAACTGACTGCACTTAATTACACAGCCATAGTGGACACCATTCCAGTAAGAACCTTGATATCGGTACTCAGAAAGTAGGATAGCTGATGATATCATTAGGGAATATGAGTTCCTGGGTTGCACAACCGTAACAAGTTCTTTAAGTGTTTAAACCCAGTTGTGGTTTCAGAGAGAGTCTATTTATTTACTGGGTGGTCTATCTTCCTGGTATGTCACCAGTTTTCTGGCAAAGTTACAGGCAAAGTTAAAGTCAAATGCACCAAAAATAACTGTTTATTTTCCTTATATTACAAACATGACACAAGGTACAGCACACAACAGTTCCTCTAAGGAAGTCACTATCTTAACTGTGAGTGCTGGTTACACGATTATCCTTTTCTTTATTGCTTATGCTAAGTTTCCATGTACCTGGCATAGGTGCATATTCTGACACAGTCTTAGGCAAAGCCGAATGAATATGCTGATATTGAATCTGGTGTCTGTCTGCTGGAGTTCTAGTCTTTGTTCCCATCTGGAACCTGCCTTACTAACAGTCAGGGGACCAGCGGCATCTGTCAAAATGGAAGAACGAGCGGAGCAAAGTTAATACCCCTGTGAATTTAATGATTTGTTTTAAAGAGATTGAAGCATTTCAAACCATTGTCCCTGTGTGCCATCACAAAGCTTAATATTAAGTTGTGCTTGGCAGCACCCAGGGTGAATATAAAGAGTTGTCTGAATGGAAAACATGTGAATAAGAGGTTGTGGACTCAGTAAAACTACCTAAAGAGGGGGGGGGGGGGGGGAGAAAACCACCCTGACCTTGACAACAGAGAAGTGAAATAGTACAGATGAAGGTGATGGAGTATCTGCCTGTAACTTTCTTTTCTCCCTCTTATAGAATTAGCAAATGAGTTTGTGAGTAAACCTTGACCTCCTTAAAACAGAATACTATGTGGATTTTCATCTGAACATTCTCCTGCCTGTGAGAAAGCAGGAACCAGCTCTCTGAATTCTCTTAAAGGTCAACAAAGGGAAAATTCATTGCAGCGCTTTGCCTCAATTTATCGTGTTCAAGCACTTTGAAGGTATTGTTTTGGAGGAATGCCCAGACAAGAAACATTTCCTTAAGAGTGCGGTTTGATTTGGTAATAGAATTTTATGGCCATTTTACCTACTCTGCTGTACATCTCAACCACCTCTAGCATTTCACTGCAAGAAGAGCACATATGAGTAAATGCATTTCCATGCCAAGGTCATTCCATCTGTAATAATGTCAGCAGCAGGCTGGGAAAACAGGAACCAATGCTAAAGAGACTAGGATAATCAACACTCCCTATTTTTCTGTTGCTGATGAACTGCCAAAAGTCTTTTTTTCTCCTCCAGCAGACGCACCAGTAATATATTATTGCATTTATTTGATATTTGTGAAACAAGTACGATTTAGAAAATTATGTGGTCTAGACTTTAAATGAGTTCAGTTTATTTGCCTGCTTGATCTTACTTCCAGTCAAATCAATTAATGTGTACATTGAGTTCATCTCTACTCCTCAGACAGCTGTAATTGTTTGTAGAAAGATGTATTGTGAGCAGTACAGCTATCTGGCAGCAGCATATTAACAGCAGATCCTTTAAGTCTTGAAAGTTTTAAGTTGGAGGCAGACCAGGACATGCATCAACACCAACTGTCTCCGGTCATGGTTTGTTCTTCATTAATAATTTTCTGTTTTATTTTCAAAATACTAATATTATTTAGAAGTGCCATTGTATGTAATGCTTACTCCATTTGCTTGACTCTCAGGATGTACAGAACCAAGGACATTTCATACTGAATGTTCCTTACTAAATGGTCCAGAGGCAAATACAGATTCCGTCTGTAGTTATAGGAATACCCCTGAAGTCTTCCTTTTTCTCTCTGAACATTTTGTCCACCCATACTGCAACAATGCAAAAGCTTTACCTTGATAATAACAAAAAATTCTGTCCAATATAGAAGGCACATCAATTTGTTGTAAGAAACTATGCTTCCTTGCTTTTACAGGGAGTGCAGAATTATTAGGCAAGTTGTATTTTTGAGGAATAATTTTATTATTGAACAATAACCATGTTCTCAATGAACCCAAAAAACTCATTAATATCAAAGCTGAATGTTTTTGGAAGTAGTTTTTAGTTTTAGCTATTTTAGGGGGATATCTGTGTGTGCAGGTGACTATTACTGTGCATAATTATTAGGCAACTTAACAAAAAACAAATATATACCCATTTCAATTATTTATTTTTACCAGTGACACCAATATAACATCTCCACATTCACAAATATACATTTCTGACATTCAAAAACAAAACAAAAACAAATCAGCGACCAATATAGCCACCTTCCTTTGCAAGGACACTCAAAAGCCTGCCATCCATGGATTCTGTCAGTGTTTTGATCTGTTCACCATCAACATTGCGTGCAGCAGCAACCACAGCCTCCCAGACACTGTTCAGAGAGGTGTACTGTTTTCCCTCCTTGTAAATCTCACATTTGATGATGGACCACAGGTTCTCAATGGGGTTCAGATCAGGTGAACAAGGAGGCCATGTCATTAGTTTTTCTTCTTTTATACCCTTTCTTGCCAGCCACGCTGTGGAGTACTTGGACGCGTGTGATGGAGCATTGTCCTGCATGAAGATCATGTTTTTCTTGAAGGATGCAGACTTCTTCCTGTACCACTGCTTGAAGAAGGTGTCTTCCAGAAACTGGCAGTAGGACTGGGAGTTGAGCTTGACTCCATCCTCAACCCGAAAAGGCCCCACAAGCTCATCTTTGATGATACCAGCCCAAACCAGTACTCCACCTCCACCTTGCTGGCGTCTGAGTCGGACTGGAGCTCTCTGCCCTTTACCAATCCAGCCACGGGCCCATCCATCTGGCCCATCAAGACTCACTCTCATTTCATCAGTCCATAAAACCTTAGAAAAACCAGTCTTGAGATATTTCTTGGCCCAGTCTTGACGTTTCAGCTTGTGTGTCTTGTTCAGTGGTGGTCGTCTTTCAGCCTTTCTTACTTTGGCCATGTCTCTGAGTATTGCACACCTTGTGCTTTTGGGCACTCCAGTGATGTTGCAGCTCTGAAATATGGCCAAACTGGTGGCATCTTGGCAGCTGCACGCTTGGCTTTTCTCAGTTCATGGGCAGTTATTTTGCGCCTTGGTTTTTCCACACGCTTCTTGCGACCCTGTTGACTATTTTGAATGAAACGCTTGATTGTTCGATGATCACGCTTCAGAAGCTTTGCAATTTTGAGACTGCTGCATCCCTCTGCAAGATATCTCACTATTTTTGACTTTTCTGAGCCTGTCAAGTCCTTCTTTTGACCCATTTTGCCAAAGGAAAGGACGTTGCCTAATAATTATGCACACCTGATATAGGGTGTTGATGTCATTAGACCACACCCCTTCTCATTACAGAGATGCACATCACCTAATATGCTTAATTGGTAGTAGGCTTTCGAGCCTATACAGCTTGGAGTAAGACAACATGCATGAAGAGGATGATGTGGACAAAATACTCATTTGCCTAATAATTCTGCACTCCCTGTATGGCATCTCAGTGCTGATTTCCTAAAAGTACGGCGCTTAAAGTGAGCAAATAAATTCTTAAATTACTGTAGTGACAAATTAACAGTGACAAAAAGTGAACTTCCATCCATCTCTATTTAGGAACAAAAATATTTGTGCATCAGTAAAAGTTCAGTGGAAACAAATAATAACTCCTGGCATACATGAAGCATGTGACCACTTGGATTAAATATCATATTTTCAACATGTATTTTACACCTATATCAGGTCGGGCTAGTAGTATTTTACACACATCATCTCATTGTGCCCTTGTTCGTTTGGTAAATTGAAACTTAACAGCCTCCAGCTTTTCATTTCTGCTGCATAAGAAAAAGGAAATGAAAAAAAAAAACATGCTGATGTTTAGAAAATAACATTTGGCTTGTTCTCTAGTTGAGTTTATCTCGCTAACCCTTGCTGATTAGCATAATTATTATTTATTTATTTATTTATTTATTTTATTGGGAACCTTGAAGGTTCTTATGTCCTCAGATTTCATGGTAATCCACGCAGGCAATTTCTCTCAAAACCTGGGTTGTCAAGGTCATGGTGGCATATGAGGGTGAATCAAGGACTAACTAAAACTGTCAGATAGTCTAGCATACTAAGTGGATGATTCTCATTTGGAAGACAGAAGCCAACCTGAATCAATCAGGGCAAGAAAAAGTTGTATCCTCTAAAAGCTGAAGCGAGCTTTCTCTGATGTTGTTGTTGAAGTGGTTGCCTTATTTTGCTGGCAGAGCTAAACATGTAGCAATTAATGCACCATACTGTAGATCATTTTAAAGTGTTAATAAAAATGTATCTGTCAGTGCCTGATACCAGGAAAAGCAGCAATTTTCTATTGATTGATCACTCAAATTTAGCAGATTTAGCAGATCTTTTTCAGAACCATGAAACCATTCACTGGTAAAGTAAATAGTAAGTATCAACAGGATGCAAAGGATGATTGATTCCCCAATGGCACGTAAATGAAGACTTCATGATTTTTTTAGATCCTGGATAACAAACCAGTGTAGTTTTCAAAATATGTAAATCTGACTTTTTTATTTCTCCTTTCAGACTCTTAAAGATCCCAACCTGTCAGCCAGGAAGGACTTCCAGAGAGAGGCCGAGCTGCTGACCAACCTGCAGCATGACCACATTGTTAAGTTTTATGGCGTGTGCGTAGATGGAGACCCTCTCATTATGGTGTTCGAATACATGAAACATGGAGACCTCAACAAATTCCTCAGGTAAAGTTTTTATTATTGAAAATTGAACATTTCTTGAAATTAGGAGGTTAACTTAACAATGCAAATATGTGCGAGTATGTTGGAACTACGCACCGGCTCATTCACAATACGTACAGTAAATGAAAGTAAGACTAAAAACCTGAAATTGTTTTGTGAAATAGCTGCCGCAAATATCCGGCTTGCTTCACAGCTTTGTGCGTTAGCAAACACGAGTGCTTTAGTGCTTTTGTTCCATAATGTCAGACTGTACCAAGGGAAGTGACCTCTGATAAGCTTCAACAAAAGTGACACGATGCCGGTACAGCAAGCTCTTTGGTAATGGGAAGCTTCACTGGAGTTGATGTCAGTGTGCAAAGAAGGAATCTGGGAAAGAAGTCTGCTATTTCAAGAGTGTACACAGCAGCAGCAGTGTGTATGCACGTGCACGTGTGTGTGTGTGTGTGTGGTCGATCTTGTTTTTGAAATTTCAGCAATAGTTGAAAAGATGACATGTTACGATGGAGTGTGAGTGTGAATGTCTGTGTGCATTCAAGAGTGCGTGAAGACTTTCTGTTGGGAAATCATTCCTGAAATGAAAGGCAATGTCGCGAATGATGAAATTCTTTCATGCAAGGTGCAAGACGCAGCTGATTCTTGGTCTGTTGGTCCTGTTGGTCACATTTAAGAGATGAGATGTGCAGGGAATCAATAGGAGTGAATACAAAGATCTAACGTGCAGGTCCAAATTCAACCTTCAGATAAGCAGCAGGGCACCCTGCTCTTATTCACCTATTACTGTATGTCTGTGAAGTATAATAAGAAGCAGAAAGGCGAAAGAAAAAGTACTACTAATCCGCCAACAGCAGAGTGAAATTATAACAGACACACTAAAAACAAGAGGAAAATTGAGCTGCAATAAAATTCTGACTTGGGGATGGAAAAACAGGCCGAGAGAGTGAGAGAGCGGTAGTCCTCCCTGCATGACACCTGGTCTGTAATCAAAGTGACGAGAAGGTGATGAGAACAGCAGGAAGTCTTCACAGGAAATGAGTTCTTCATCGTCACCCAGAAACCTGCAGTCAACCTGTTCTGGTAAATGTACAGTCCTGTGATGAAAATCCAGAGACTTGGTTAAAATTCCTGACAAGTTGGCTTACATGAAACTTTTGCCAAAGAAAAAAATCTCTAAGCTCACAGCTTACGACCACAGAATTAAAAACAACAGACACATAACAGTTTATCGCTGCCAGTAAAGCAGTGCTTGCAGAGTATAGTTCATTTGTTAATATTTCTAACAGTCTCGCTTTATTATGGTAATTATCCTCAATAGGTACAAAGAGGCACATATATTGCCAGGATAAGGGTTTATTAGTAGTATAAGGAGCTTTGGATTACTTCTTAAAGAGGCAGGCTCGTTCAACATGTAGAATGTTCTCTAAAGGGTCCTATAGCCAGTAATTAAAGTGTAGCTATGAAACTTACAGTAGGAGAGAAGAAATAACAGAGTTCACTTTCTAATGAATAATAAGTTGGTTTCATAAGACAAGGCTGGAGAATGGCTTGGGCATTAGACTGTTGTGCTTTAAACCTGCATTCTTTCAAATGGCCAGCAGGGGGTGACTCCTCTGGAGCAAAAAGAAGTCTGGTTGTATACAAGTCTGTGAGAAAAGAACCCTTCAGCTGCCTTAATCTATGCTCAGTAAACACCTTCCCGATGAGTTTTTGGTCTTAATTGCATCCTTCAAATTTGACTGGACACAACATGATAATTCAAGTCTAACTGTAAAATAATACCACAGAGCTCAAGTCAACATTATCCAGAATCCACCAATATAAATACAAGTACATCAAATCATCATCCACTATTCTTTGTAATACAGAGCCCACGGCCCAGATGCCATGATCCTGGTAGATGGCCAGCCACTGCAGTCCAACGGAGAGCTGGGCCTTTCCCAGATGCTGCACATTGCCACCCAGATTGCCTCAGGCATGGTTTACCTGGCCTCCCAGCACTTTGTGCACAGAGATCTGGCTACCCGCAACTGCCTGGTGGGCAACGGCCTGCTGGTGAAGATTGGAGACTTCGGCATGTCCAGGGACATCTACAGCAGTGACTACTACAGGGTAAGCGTCAGCCGGTATTGTTTGGTTCGCTTGTTATTTTTGATTAAAAGAAAAAGCTGTTTGCAAGCGTGAGTGAGGCCGAAACGATTTAAACTTTTTCCACACCTCAGACAATTCTGCCATATTCACTTGGCCTCTTCTCTATGTTATCTTGTAATAAAGCCTTTGTAGCTCTTAGTAAGAAACATATTTCTAATGGGTGAAGGGTGTTACTCTGCTGCGTCATTTTATTTAATTTTTCTTTTCTGAGGAGAGTTATCAGCTCTCCCATCCATAATACAGCCCCAGGACTGCGCAGCCAGCTATACATGCAGGCAAGGATGGAGCTGTTTAGCAGCATGGTATGAGATGAGATGAGCCTGCTGAGCCTCTAGCCTAATGCTTAAAGGCTTGTTTATATAGCGTCCAATTCATGTCTTCTCTACTGTTTAACACGATTAGCGACGATGAATGCCAGGCGGCAACTACTTTGCTGAAGAATTTAGCATTTTTGCTGAACAAATATGTGGAGTGATGGCTGCTACAGATCTGGCTGCTTTAAAAAGCCTGGGCCTGTGAAATGACTTTAGGTGCGCCTGATTCTGTTTTCCCAGCGTGACAGCTGGGACAGTTCGGACATTGCTTGGGGCAACGCCAGCAGTTATGAAGTACTTGCCTGCTGGGTAAGCAGCTCTGCACGCATGAAATAATGTCTGAGGAAATTTGAGGGGAGATGCTTTTAGCAGTTGGTGCATGGGTCCATGTCCATCCACAATCTGTGTAACGGACATAAGAGCGATTAAGCTTATTTGTTGTTCTTATGAAGTAATTATTGCCAGATTCTGTGTGTACTTTTCAATGGCTGGGCTCTCATTGGGCAAAAGGGTTTCATAAAGTTAAGCTGAGGAAAAGTGTTGAGAAGACCACTGTAAAATTTAAAACACAAACATATATGTTTTCATTTCAAGTGTGACTTCAAACTCAGTCATTTTAAGCATATTTGATGTTTTTGTGCACATGAAGCTACTTAATCTTTAGAATATTAAAGACTTCTCTAATATTCAGTGATATAGTTTGATGACATGTTCATTTGTCAGCCACACTTCTGAAATATATTATTCAATGCTATCAATGAGCTTACCATCAATAATTTATAAAGTGGAAGACTGAAAATAGTAGTAGATTTAAAAAGTGGTAGTGTTGTTACCTTTGTTATGGAAAAAAATATATATTGTTGATCATTTTGAGAATAGTGTCGAAATTTCGAGATTAAAGTCCAAAATCTATTTTGAGAAAAAAGTCGAAATGTGGAGATTTCATTGTTGTTTCAAGTACTCTATATCCTGCTACACCTTCTCCAAAATGCCTTGTTTGTAGGGCTGAACGATTATGGAAAATAATCTAATTGCGATTTTTTGCCCCAATATTGCGATTGCGATGCGATATGCGATTATTTTTTAAGGTCTTTGTCTTCTGTATTATTAAACAAAGACAAGCAATACATCATATAGTATGGCCAATACTATATTACATTAATTTTAAACTGTTCTTTCCTGGAAGACAGACCTCTGTTATGATGACATGAGGTGATGCATGAATTGATGACTGACATTTTTATTTAACTTCTTCAATCACAACAGTATATTTGAACATACACAATAGTTTATTTTTAGCTTACAAACATCTGAGCATAAAGTGCTGACAAGGAACCCTGGTGTAAACATTAAAATGAAAGTCAGTACAATGTGCAGATTGCAGAAATATACATAAAAAAAATCAGTGGCTTTACCACACTCAGTTTTTCGACATCTGTGAACTACTAGACAGTCATTCAATTAAAAAATAATATTAAATAAATAAAACTAATAAATAAAAAATACACACATCTTACTGATCTCTGCAGTCAGTAACATTACACATAAAGTGCAAACATAATAGCAATTGTATAAACACACACACACAAACACGCCTTTAAAATTTAAAGGCGTGAAATTGGACGGTCTAGTTCTGATTAGCGTCACCGCTGTCTCGGTGGAGTTTAATAAACTCGGCCGTCTGCTTCTTGCTATCTAAAATATAACCAGACACTGGTGTAAATTCTCGACTGTCTCATACTTCTGTTTAATAAGTTTTCTGTTTGACGTTTAGTCAGCTGTGTGAAAACCAAGGAGGAACCCACCCGGGGGATTAATAAAGTTTTATTTTATCTAATCTAATAACTTTAATCTCAGCCAAACCGATTTACTCACGAACAAACAAAACACTGAAAAAAGCCCAACAATAACATTTTTAGGTTGTCTAAGTGACTTATATATTACGTTTAACCCGAGCAGCGAAACTCCGCAGTGATCTGAAAATGATGTGCCGGGAGTTGTGCCGTTCTCGGCCGCATCAGTAACCCTCGAGCTCCCGGCTAGCTGTCGAGCTGGTGGGTAGCAGACGCCTCTGAAAACGTCGAAGCACTTTTGCAAATATGGGATATCTTGATAAACCGAGCAGATATTTGATGTTTACACAACTACTTTCTCGCCTGAAAATATGTTAAAAGTTTATTTTGTGACCCAGAAAGATTAGTATGAGTAATTTTAAAACTTAGTAGCGGCCGCCATTGCTGGAAACTGGAGTTTGGCTGGGCCGCGCTATGAATTCTGGGATATGGTAGTAATTTGGACAGCCTTCGGCGCGTCGCTGTGACGTAATCGGTCTACAAATGCGGCCTCAGGAGGATGCAGCCCATGAATTTGGACATGTCCAGAGTATAATCGCAGCCTTTGCGGTTAGAAAATTGCACTTGATCATGTCGCGATATTATCGCAAATGCGATATATCGTTCAGCCCTACTTGTTTGGATGAGTTAGTGAAATAAATTGATCAGCTGTCTCGTGAAACAACATCCATCCTCTTTATTGGACGAGGGTGTAACCATCGATAACCTTGCATCTGTCCATTACCAGCCATTTCATGTTCTATGAATCTACTCTTCTGAGTTTGTGTGTTTTTCCATCTGACCAGATGCATGTTTCTGCACCATCTTTTCAACATCCTTATACTGATAACCACACTGTGTTTATGTGCTAAAAGAGAAATCATTTCCTTCCTTGTTACTTAAACCAATTCTGAAGTGTGATTTAGGGTACTTCAGGGTACAGCAGCTGTGCCAGTTTGTCTTGAAACAACAAATGTAATCTCCACATTTTGAATCATTCTCAAAATGATCAATAAGATATATTTTTTCTTACTTTGGCCCTAATACTCAGCAACAGAACAACAAACACTGTCATAAACATAAACAGACAAATGAAACTATTACAATCTACAACTGATTGAACACAACATTTAAGAGCAGCTACACTGACAAACTTTTAAAATGAAATCTCTCCACTACAGCCCGAATCAGTTTGAGATGCTTCCAGTAGAAAGTAGTGGCATATTTGTTAAATAAGTGTGGTTTGCAGAGACGCAAATCTGATCTCCTGTACTAGATATGGTGCACTCATTTAAAAAAAAAAAAACTAAAAAAAAACCTTAATCTAACAAATGTAAAATAGTTAGCTTGTATATAATCAGCATTTGTGAGCTGGAGATAGAAAAAAAAAAAAAAAAGATTTTGACCTAGAGGTCACAAGAAAAAGAGAAAGAGGAAAAAAAACCAAGAGCTTTGCAAACAAGATTTTCAATGTTTGATACAGTTCAGGTAATAACACCTAAAACCTTAGTACAAGTTTGACCATTTCAGCGTCATCTGAGCAATATGTCTGTCCGGGTCATCGTAGTCTAACTGTCAGAACTGAAGAAGCTTCTCGGATGAGAGGTGAAACGTCTTCAAGCAACTTAAAGAAGTCCAGACGCTTTTCTTTCCAAGCTCCTTAGTCATCTGAGCAGTTTTACTTGAGCATCTCAGATCTTAGAGAAAGTAGAGGGTCATTTGCATTTAACACAGACTAAGTGGAGTAAAATGGGACTGTACAATATCCTAGATCATTTGTACATATGTAGGTTACATGTGTAGTAATCCCATCATGGAAATAATCCATTGAATGCAGGAAAGAAGGGTGATTAAGATCCAGAAAAATTATGCTGTCTCAATAATAATTAAATTGAAAACAAATTTGCAGCATGGCCCAGAGACTGTAGAGTCCATCCACAAAGGTGGCTTGGTCAGCTGTGCCCAAGCCCTTGGACAAATTACAAGGTATTGTGCTAGGTTATTTTCTAGTGCTGACTTTATATTATGATTGAATATTAGAATTTAGAATGATAAACAGCTAAATGACACATTGGAGAAAATTCTCTTCCCTTTAACTGTGAGCCCCTTTATGGAGCTCATGGTTAGATAATAGCTCTTGGTAGCTGTAGTGGTTCTTTGTGGACAAGTAAAGTTTAAAACAGACTGTTTCTTCATTTTAGTTAAGAACCCATTTTATTTTCTCAGTCACAACCGATTTAGCAGCAGATACCAATCAGCTGGAAGATTAAATGGTTCAGTTGTCTGTTGCTGTTTTAACAATTATAAGCTTAATATATCAGTACTGTGAGTTATTGGCTTGGTCTCAAAAGAAAGTAATTTCAAGAAGATTTAACAGATATAAAGCCAAATTGGGCAACCAGGGGATGTTTGACATGTTTTGTAAGCATTTAAGATTTTGTTTGTGTGAGTGAAACATGCAGTATAATATATTTAAGGGAGTGGGAAGCTGGGATCATGGGGGACCATGTCCTTGATATGTTCTGCTGGTTGTATGGGGTGTCCGTGCAGAGCAGGTTGGACATGAGGGTGATAAGGTGAGTCTCCAAGCACACCTTATCACCCTGACTACCACCAGCAGAGGTCTCAGGTGGGGGTGATGAGCTCAGTCTCCAAACATGGTATGCTCCCCATTGACAGATGAAAACAAGCAGATGGTTGTTCTTGTGTAGTTATGCTCTGCGTAGGCTAACAAAGGGGCTAGGGGTAAACGCACACACGCACACACACACACACAGTGGGACAGTGAAAAAAAAGGCCTTGCAGGAACAGCCGGGTGGGAGTCAGTCTGAGTAACTTTTCCAGTTGAACGTTAGCTTCAAACTCTGTGGTGAATTTATTGGAGAAATTTTAGATGGTTGAATAATTTATTGAATAATTTACTGAATCAGCACACACACACACAGTCTCTGCAGTGAGGAATGGAAATATTTTTTAAATCACTATGTTGGGTTAGACAGAAACCAGAGAAATGGTTTGTAGAAGAAGAAAAAGGGAACCATGGTTCTAAGAGTGTTATGTTGAATGTTCTGTCTAATCAGGAGTCCAAGGCAGCTTCTGATTTGTAAGAGTAATTAACAGCAATTTTGCAATTAGTGTCATATTCTGCTCCCAAGGCATGGAAAAGTGAAAAGTTTTCAGTCTGGTTACTTGAAAGCTGCAGTCAGACTGTAATGCTGTGCACCAATTCTTCTAGTTTAAATAGAGGGTTGGACTCATTTTATTAACACGGACATAGAGGTTCTTCTCAGATGATAATACGTAAAGGCTTACTTTCTTTTTACTTTTTCAACAGTTCTTATTAAAATTATCCAGGATTTTTACCTTCAGTGTTTTCATTTAGCAAAGTTTGCGTTGTTTCTCATTTCTGTGAGCGCTGTGGGAAGTGGTGCTTGTGTGAAATGTGATTATGTACTCATGATTTTATATTTTCATTGTAAGTGTGGAAGATTAGGAAACTTAAACTTAAGTGATTTTATCTAGAGTGCTGAGGTGGGGAAGACTGGAGGCAGGACAGTTGAAGGGGGTGGTACAATGGGCGGGACACCGAACCCATAAGATTTTGTTGACTTCCGGTTGTGAGCCAGACCTCGCTAGACGTAGCGGAAGTAGGCTAGTTAGCTAGGTCTCCGGATGCATCTGTATTTTATTGTGAAGTGCAAAGAAAGACGTCTGATTTTGGAAATAAAAGTCTCCGCCCGATCGCTACCATCAAAAAGAATCCGTGAAGTCGACGTACTTAAACAGCGCAAAACTGTCTAAATGTAAAGCTGATAATTAACAAGGATCAAAAATATGTGTCCGGTAAACCTTGCTTGGGTAAATAAGGAGAACAAAAATCCATATCTTACACTTAGTATTTCTTAGGAAAATTGAAATGATTTTAGAGACACTGACTCATGGATATGGACTATGGGATATCGAACACTGTTACAATCTAATGACTCATTTTCAAGGACTTGTTCTTAGTGTCTCTGCCAGAAAGCCCGTGCTTACCTGCACTGCCTTTCTTTGAAGAAAAATGGTCACCAGGTTTCTCTTATTTTTCAAGGATCAAAGAAACGCTCCTCTGCTGCATTATTTATCAAGCACAAGCTCCGCAAAATTGTGTGCAGCTTGGTGCTAATGAGTACACAGGCCATATTTATTATTTCTGCATGGAGGGATAAAAAAAGTCTGTTCTACCATTCCCCTTAGGTTTCTTTTGTTTTGTTCTTGTCTCTTTGCCTAGAACACAGCTGTCTTATATGATGACTGCCGTATGGAGTAATAAATTTAGAAAATGTTTTTGCTTTCTTGTTGCGACGTAAATGGAGAGATTGATGGCACTCTTATACCTCTATGGGATATTTAAAGATAAAGCCAGCATCTGGTTAGCGTAACCTGACACAAAGATTGGAAATCATTAAAAAAAACAAATATTTGTTTCTTTTTTCAGTCCAAACAAGTTCCAAGCTATTTTTTTAAAATACTGTATGAGCCATTTTTCAATCTAAGAGATGTTTGCATGGAGTACAATCAGCAACTGTAGAGGGACTTTGGCAGTGACCCTGTGGACTAATGTCAAAGGGGTCCTTGTCCTGTTAGGATGAATCAGGATGTGCAGAGCCACAAACATGTCAGGCTCTCATATTGTTTTGTACCATCACTTTATCATCAATACTGCTTCTTTTATTATACAATTATATTGTAAATCGTATAATCTTGACACTGATCACTGGTTTGCACTTTACATTTAACCCACTGTATTTGTTCTATTGAAGTGTCCAGACATTTCCAAACCCAGCTGTATCTAAATAATTCATATTCAAGATGCAGTTCAAAGTCAGCAACAACAATGAGGCCCTACCTTTCTCCTCATTGTAGTATCAGCCTGGCGAGCTAGATACAGAAAATAAAGTACAATTGCATGATAGCTATAGTGAAGTGTGTGTGTGTGTGTGTGTGGTGTGTGTGTGTGTGTGTGTGTGTGTGCGCGCGCGCGCGCCTGTTTAAAAAAATAAATACCTTCAGAAAGTTTCACCACCCACTGGCGTGCAGTGGCCAGAGTAGATACCACTTTATCTCCACTTGGCAGCAGCGCAGCAGGTAGAAACCTAATGGACATCATAGCCTCTAAAAGTGAACTTGTGTTCGTTGCTGTTTGAGCTGGGAGAGCAGAGATAGCAACACGGTTAAAGCAGGGAGAGAGAGTGTCTCAAGATGGTTATCGGGGCCCTTTAAGATGTCTGGGGCCTCCTAGGGCTCCCTACAGGCCACGGTGCACCCATCGAAGAGCCCGACTAGGGCAGTAATCTATCCCCCTGCCATGCTGCTGTGCTCTCCACGCCGTTAATCCAATCACTCCCCTGCTACGGTGGGACAGGCAGAGCACTAATCCAGTTTACACAGCAACAAAAAAAGCCCCAGACTCATTCCTCACTCCCCGCAGAGCATTGCCAGCTTCTTGATGTGACATTGAGTGAGAAAGATGAGGATAATTACAGGGGCAATTATTTTATTTTTATTATGTGTTCAGCTTTTTTTTTCCTTTTCCCCCATGTTCCAAGCTAATTACCATGGCCTTGTCACAAAAACCCAAGGTGATGGCATGCAATCATTTGGGAAGCAGCGAGTCAGCCACTTTTAATGCCCCTCGCCACGGCGGCTCCGGTTAAATCATTAGTATGCATCTGATGAGGCTGGGCCTTGCATGCAGTGGGCAGGGAGGACCTCAGATAAGTCATTTAGACTAACGGGAACTTAATTAATTTTGTTTAATCTTTATAAAGCTCCACAGAGGGACAGATTGGTATACAGCCCCTCGCCAACTTCTTCACCTCACACTCGGCCCACCTAGCTTACCTCGACCCAGAGGTTTTGCATAATAGGGGCGACTGGTCTCTGCATCAATATTGGCTTAATGTTGTGTACAATGTTAAACTGTGCCATGTGTAATGAGACCAGGTTGAAGTGAAACCCTAAAGAATGAGTTTAAGGGTGTGTGGAAGAGAGAACTACTGCCAGTGGCATTGTCAATAAGTGTGTTAATTCAGGATGTGGAGAAAGGGCACCTTATTTGGAACGCTTCATGAATTTATGTTTATCTTAATTACTGTTTTATCTGTCCTACCACTGAAGGAAGGAAAAACAGCAGCTTTGATTATCTTCCAAGGTGGTGACGGATCATAATTGTTTAGGCAGGGAGATGGCGGAGCAAGCCTCAAGAAATTAAGAGGTAAAGGATGCATCTGTGTAACACCTCAGATGCCCTTGAGCAACTTATAGAGAAGCACAACCGGGGTTCTATAGGATTCAGGAGAATGATACATTGATTCTTTGTACTTTACAACTCGACAGTGAGACACGGTCGAGCACAGCACTTAACCCCTGGCGGGTTCAGTGAAAGACTGTGGTTGTACTGGGCTGCTCTGAGGTATAAACATGTGTCAATGTAAAGCAGGAGAATGGAGGTAAAACTCTGCAAATCCTCCTGATAAAAAGAGGGAAAAGTTTTTCAAGCATAAAGCTCTGAATAGTAGAAAGACTTAACATCGCTACACTTGACAGAAATGCAAATGTCTGTCATAACAAATAGAAATTCAAAATCCACATTATCTGTGAAGTATACTTTTAGCGATCTATGTTTCCAAACTGCTTTTGGAGACTGTTTTTATATATTTCAGCCATTATGTTGAAATGATTCATACTTAATTATTATTATTACATTTTTGTGAGAAAATGTGACAGTGGCCATTTTGATGAGTAAATCTTACAGGATACAACACATATATTAAGCATCTCCCATCCATATGGAAGTGAATGGATTTGAAGAATAATGAAAGTGTGTTCAGTAAAGAAGAAACGTCCTCCAGTGTCCTCCAGTTTGACATGCTGGAGGTTAATGGAGTGTGATTCTGATTCTCAGTCAGCATATAGGTGTTGGTAAAGAATAGTGTCTCTATTGGTCTTGTTGACCTGCAGGCCCTGTGTACAAATATTGATTTGTATTCAGTCCGAGAAAAGCATACAACTTTGGGATAACACTTTCAGGTAAACACTCTGCACACCAGATATCGACTTAGTCAAGACACCTGAGACAAGGAGCTACAATCAGGAGTTCAATAAACGAGGACACAAAAACACCTTGGGGTTCTTCTTTCTTGTATGATGATAGGTTACCATTGTATATCTCATAACAAGGCTTACAAACCATTCACCAGGTAGTTCTACTAGGCACCTTCATGAGTTGTTTTTTTTTCCACTGAACATTTTGGTTCACTTGTGTGTACAAAATTGTATGTGTGACTTTCAGTCATCAAAATTAACCTTTTCAAAAAAGGTTGTGTTTCTCTTTTAAATGTTAGTCTCACTTACAGGTTCAAATTTAGCCAATTAAAATATCTAACAACTTTTAAAAATGGAACTTGACACCTTTTTATCACTAAAATTAAACAGCTTGAACCCAACAAGTCATTTCTGAGTCATAACTATTTTCAACCTACTATCTGCCTGGTATAGCTGAACTTAGGGAAAATGCTAATGTTGGCTTGTTAATACAGGATGACTCATTTAGAGCATGAAATATACATGAGCGACCTGTGGCTTTTTTGAAAAGCTTAGTTAATATGTTCTAAAAGCTACCATTTGAGTAGTGCTACAGTCACACTTGAAGATTGTGCGGTAAGCATGATATCTTGTTGCCTTTGAAATGGTTCTTTCTGTCTGTGACCACTCACAGTCAGCTGCCATCTTCAAAGTGACTTTGGTGCGTGAAGGCCGAGATAACACGAGACCAGTCAGTCTGCTGTTAGGTTGTGATTGAATGGAGTCAAGTTTGCAATTATACAAAATCGGTTTGTGATAATACGGTCATTAACTGTGACAAATCAGCAGAAATAGAGCACTTAAAACTGAAATTCATAAATTCAATTCCACAAATAATGACGCAGTTGCTGTCAGTTGCAATTTAGCTTCAAAATTACATAAAGCTCACATAAATGCTCAGTAACCTTGTTGTTATGTACGAATATAACCAGAATACAACCAGTTGTCCCTCTACTGCAAAGAGATGCGTCTCAAACGAGTCCACTCTCATTCTGTCTGGGTTTATAGATTATTTTTATAAATGCATTAAACAGTCTTACAAATAATTATAAATAGTAATGGACGGTAACATATATAAAAATACAAAATGTTATAAATTGATAGCTTTTATGTAAAAATTAGAGACTGTTCATTTCTTTGTAAGTGGGCAAGTGGTGAATGGTGCAAATGTATAAATGTTTTCTTTATGTATCTAATTCAGTCTAAACATAGAATTAAGCTGTTAATTCTCTAAAGTGATTTACATCTCTCCTTTATTAGACTATGGATGGTAATATCTAATATTTACATTTATACAGTTTAAAGTTACCTAGTTCTACAGTGCAGGCCTCATATTAGATGCAGTACCAAGAATGCATCCAGCATTAAAATTATTAATTAGAATTAAAATGTTGATATTTTTTTTTACCGTGTGCTAAATCCAAGGATTAACGGTTTTCTGCATCATATTATCTCAAATTATTCCAACCTCTTAGCCAGGTTTGTGTTCCTGGTTATATTTTTTTTAACTGTTGTATGTTTCTGTTTATAGATTTTTTTTTTCACGATTTAATCACTGTTAGCTGATAACAGCTCTGATGGGAGGTGGTGGCACTCATAGTGGAAGAGTCATAGGGCACATGAAACGTACTTTTTTGATTGACTGCACACACAGCCTGAAGCAGAGAGCCCAGCTCAACACAGAAACCTGAAACATGTGAACTAGCTAGCAATGCTAGCAAGCCCAGTTAACGAGGTGTGATTGCCATCCAGCCCAAGCAAAGATATGATTATACTTACCAAAACTGAAGCAAAAGCTTCTTGGATGCGCTGCACTTCACAGCAAGACAGGTAATTCTATTAAAAGGGACCAACACCACATTCCTGGTCCATTTTTTGAGGCGAGCTTCATTTTTCAACCCTGGAGGTTGCTGCTTGATCTGCACTATATGCCTGTAAGGGCAGCCAGTGTTGTCATTGATACTTTTGGGTATATTTTCTGAGACTGTGTCGTATAGTTTCCAAGACTGTCTTGTGTAGTTTTACAAAAGACTAATTTGAAAGTAGCTAATAGTCAGTAGTGAAAGAGCTAACACATAAACTTAGTGCATTTAATAGATATTCGAGAAGGTTGCAGATGAAGGACATATAGAGGAAAACAAACAGAGGCCTCTAACTCGGCAACTAAATTTGATGAAGTGTACAAACTAAAGGACGCTCTGAATAAATGCCCAGGAAGGAGTAGACTTTTGGCAAACTGACAAATCTTATGTCTCTTTGAAAACATCCACCAAGATTCATCTGCTACGTCAAGCTGACACACGGAGATTGTGTTTGACTTTCAAAGGAAATGTGCAATGAGCGCGCTACGGAACTAGGAGGTAATTAGTAAGACTTGAGCTGAGTGTTTTTTTCTCGATACTTAAAATGCCACGCAGCACTCACAGCTGAAGGCACACAGATGTTGGAGCTGGTAAATGGAGTTGGGAAAAGAGCTTATTATGATTAAATGAATCTGATTGTGTTGTAACCCAGAGGTACAGATAGGAGGAACCATATGAGGGTGAATGCAGCTACAAGCTAAGAGGTTTTCCTAATGATGATTTCAGAGCCTATGGCACGTCTGACTGTGGATTTTATTTTGTCCTAAGCACAGAAAATGAGCCCAAAAGAGTAGTTGACTGGCTAGCTTGCTGGCCTACTTGCTGGCCTGCTTGCTTGCTGGATGGATGGATGGATAGATCAGTGAATGCATGGATGGATGGGTGGTTTTGATGATGGACAGATGATAGATGTGTGTCTGATATGCTGCAGGAGTGCTTTCACTGACTTAGAGATAAAAACCTCAAAGAGGCTTAGAATCCATCGTATTTTATCTCAACGGAACTGTCAAGATAAAAACAGCAAAGGCCAAAAACTGAACCAGATAATACAAATAAATGACAGCAGGAAGTGATAGGGCAACAGAATGCTTAGAATTAGTATTGTAAGTAGTCATTTGTATTAGAATGTTACAAATGAATGGTGATTAAGTAGTATTAGGACATAAACTAGAACTATGTAGACTGCTGTCTGCTTAGTTCTATATGGCAACAAACACACTAAGTGTCTATTAAAGGCTATTAGATGTTTACTCTTGGGAGTTAATTAGTAATCATAATCCTACTATCTTAAACCTTTGTTTGGAAATGTTGAGAGTAACCTTTATCTCAGTAAAAAGTAAAGAAAAACATGTACTCATCATCCAAATATATTTGTGCAGCTTTCACCACATTTGTTGTCTCATGAAATCAGCACATGGCCTGAGTATTGAACTAATCATGTGTTGACATGTATGTGGTTATGACAGCTATTTAAGCGCTTTAAGCTATTTTCTGATTGCCAGTAAACTTTTCTGGCAATCAGAAAATAGCACTAAAAATTTCTCCTGCAAAGGTCAGACTACCTTCACTGTAATCACCGTAAGTGATACTGCACTCATATTCTGAGCTGAAACTTGCAATACTTTGCAGCTCATTCCCACATCGGTCTTATTCAACCCGACACGGCCATGATTAAAACACAGTCACTGACACGAATGGGAAATAGATCTTAAAACAATGCCTGCTAATGGAAGCTGATGATTAATGGGTGATTGTCTAATCGATTAATATCCACCCTGAAAGGAGTTACAGCAAGGGGAGACTTCATTTCATGTGCTGCTGGTTTACAGACACCAAACTGCTTCAAGCTGATATGTGCTATTCTTCAACTGTCCCTGCCGTGTGCAGATCTTAGAAACGCATGTTTGCATGCCGCTATGTTGAATTTAATCACATTCCTTAGAAGCCACATGAACGTCTTTACCATGATGGCGCATAAGTGTGTATTCAGCAGCTCTCTTATCCCCTTGGTTGATTTATTTAAAAACTGATTAAATTCCACATTCAGCTCCATGCTGTGAGACTTTGATCCTCTGCTTAATGCCTGTACCTCTGCAGAGAAAGGATTGCTGTTTTACTTAAGAACAAAGGGGCCATTTTATACGATAACCTAAAGTATTTCTGTTGCTTCAATGCATACAGAGCTGTCAGCATTTTTCTATATTGCATCAGTGTCAACATTCAGCAGTGCAGCTGGCATTCATGAAATGTTAAGCCCAGAGTATCAGTTACATGTATGGACAGTTAATCCCCAGACACCAGGGAGTTGTGTTGATGACTGAGTCTTCTTATCTCTGTCTTAGCTGCAACATTTCTGTTTGCAATAAAGATCTCCTCTCCCCGCTCCTCTACTCTCCTCTCAGGTTGGAGGACACACCATGCTACCTATTCGCTGGATGCCCCCAGAGAGCATCATGTACAGGAAGTTCTCCACGGAAAGCGATGTCTGGAGCTTTGGAGTCATTCTGTGGGAGATCTTTACCTATGGGAAGCAGCCTTGGTTTCAGCTGGGTAACAACGAGGTAAAAAGCGCCTGAAGCACGATAGATAAACCTTCACAAGATATAGCACACACACATATTATCAAAGGCTGAATTGCAGAATCTCATGCACACACTGGAAATTATAGCTCCAGGTCATCTAGTGGTAAATGTGAAAGTCTACTTTTCCATTTCCAAACATCAAGTAGGGCAGCTTATTGCAAAGCACATCAAAATCTTTCCCCTTATGTCATCAGCGAGGGGGAAAGGCTGAAATCCCGAGCTTGCTAATAGCAGATTTAAATGACCACTGCTATTCTGGATCTTAATCTACTGCCTCGTGTTGTTTCTTCACTCTTTGGTGAGGTGATAAATTGATGCCCATGCCCACATTACATAACGCCCGTGAGCGGTCTGTTTTTTCATTGAAGTCTTTGCTTTAAATCAATAAAATTCAATTAGGATTACGCTTGTAGGGTAAGCCCAGGCATTACAATAGAATGGAAATATCAATAGAAGTGTCAATGTGCTTTTGGGCTTTATACAAATGTGATATTTTCATATTTTTCTGCATCTTGCGCAGAAGAAGTTTTTAGGCATGCTAAATGAAACACTCAGCTGATTAAACTGTGATGAGATGAGTGCTTTATTATATCACAGCCAAAGAAGGTAAATTGTTTTCCAAATGTAATTTTGTACGTACAGATAGTACAGATGAAATTCTTGTACTTGTTATTCACTTATTCACATGCCTATTATTCAGTTGTTGTCATTGTTTAAGTCGTTGAAAAATTACTGCAATAATTATAAATGAGCATTAGTGACTCAGTGACAGTGGGTACTGTAGGAACATGTTTCAAACAGGCATCACACTTCTGGGCTCCACTGGCTCCACTATCATCCTCTACGGAGCTACACCGACCAGCTTATCTGCTTTTTTTTTGTTTGATTGGTTGGTTTTTTGGTATCTCTAAATACAGCAAAGAGTAATATATGTACTCTATACAGAGAAATACATTCTTTAGCAGAGAGTGTGATGCATTTTCTGTGGCAGACATGTCTCAAACATTTATTCTGCTTAGTGCCCGTTAACCAAGACCCCTGTTTTAGTTTTATATGTGATAGCAAAATGGAATAGCAGGTTACCCCATGGTGTCATGGTCTGTGTGCAGGCAGGCAGGAAAAAGACCTGATATGCAGACTCACAGAGGCAGAACTCAGATTCAAAAACCACAGCTTTATTGCTGGCAAACACAAAACAAAACCTAAATTGGGAGAGCTAGA
Source organism: Rhamphochromis sp. 'chilingali' (assembly GCF_963969265.1). Classification (NCBI taxonomy): domain Eukaryota; kingdom Metazoa; phylum Chordata; class Actinopteri; order Cichliformes; family Cichlidae; genus Rhamphochromis; species Rhamphochromis sp. 'chilingali'. The sequence continues at coordinate 36,071,059 of NC_137933.1, read as the reverse complement.
AATGGGGCATGAAAACAGAACACGCAGGCTAGTACTAGAGACGACGCGACAATGAACGGGAACACATGCAGACACTAAATACAGGTGGGGAACAGGGCAGAGAGCAAACACCTGGGAAACACGGCTGAAACTAATTACAAAGACGAGATTGGGAGGAAGCAAAATGGAATACGCTGACCTTCAAAGTAAAACAGGAAACAGACTGAGCACAGAACAAAACCTTAAAACTAGAATACAAAAAAAGAACTCAGAATACAAGAAGTCATATTCAAAGGAGAAATCATAGAATAACAACAATAATACACAAAACACTGGGTCATCGACCCAGGACCGTGACACATGGACCATTAAATAAATGTTGGTGCTTGAATTTAAGTAAAAGCTGTAAGAAATATTTAATGTTCTGGGTACCATGTTTGGTATGATCTCTCCAGTTAAAATAATGAATATAAAATTTTTCGAAGAAAGAAGTTGGAAGGAAGCAGAAAACTAATACAAACCACTCCAGAACAAGGTGTTCACACATTGTTTCTCACTTCTCCAAAATCTCTATCATGGAAGTTGTGAGTGTAAAGCAGGGGTAGGCAACCTTTCTTTTTCTTTTTTTTCTTTTTTTTTTTTTTTTGGCCTGTCCCGTTTGGCTCTTTTGCCATCAGAATTGTTGTCTAAAGGCAAAGAAAGATGCCCAACGGATTTACTTTACCAAACTGACCATCCCAGCCTTGCCGTAATGGTCCATTTGATTCACCTTTTATTGTTTATTTTATTTTCACTTACTGAATACGGGACAGACTTGACTGGGGGAAAGAAGGGGAGAAAGAAAGAGGGAAAGAGAAACAGCTGAGAAGACGGACGGGGGAGAAGGGCAAAAGACAAAAACCAACAGAACGGGCAGAAAAAAAAAAGCATATATCAATCACCTGGATCACCTGCTGAGAAAGAAAAAAGAAAACAAGCAGAACAGAACAAGAGTAATAGAATAAACAACATCACAATGATATATGGGAATATGACAGTAAATACTAAATATTAAACATTATTGTGCAGCACATAAGATCAACAGAACACAGTGTGCTTTGAGGTAGGAGCCAAAAAGGGTGTAGTTTGTGGGTGTGATCACCCGTGTGTACACCTGTGAGCATGGACGCGCTTGTTTTTTGTTTTTTAAAAGGTTCCTTCATGTAATAATCTGCTAGAGGGTGTGGGGGGGCCACAGCCCTGTCCTCCAGGGCATGAAGCAGGTGTGGAGGAGATCAAAACTCCAGACATCCAGAGGCCCCAGAACACAAGAGACCAAGGAAGACCAACAGAGGGGCAGCTGCGCCACTGTCCCGGAAAGAGCTGAGGAGAGTCCCAGATGAGGGCTCACTCAGCAGCCGCGGAGCAGAAGCCAGGGGGAGTTGCAGTGACGCGCCCGTGAGCTCCGCCGGCAGCCAGCTGCGCCTGAGTGACCGAGCCCCAGGCCGAGAGGCCGGGGGCACCCCACCTCCGAAGTGGCCCGAGCGAGCCCCAGGCTCCAGGCCCCGATAAGCGGCCGCCAAGGAGTGAGCCGGTGTGTACCTGGACGCCCATCCCCGGACACAAAGAACCACCAACGCACCGATGTCTGAGGGGGTCCGCCACTGGCAGGGGAAGTGGTGGTAGGGGGAGATAGGCCTCCATACCTTGGAGGGCCTGAGATGTCCCCAGAGAGGTGGCGCCTGACACCCAACCTGACATATAGACACAGACATACAGGCACACACAGATACAAACATCCATTCCCACCCTCATGCTCTCATATGCACTTACTCCACACTCAACCAACGTGGAGACAGACATAAAGAGACGCTGTACACACGATCACACTCCCCAAGGTAGGCAACCTTTCTGATGGCGAGTGCCATTTAAAATTTCCTCAGAGGTCAGTGTGCCATATGTTTGCATTAGCAATAAATTTAATAACGCTCTATATTAACAGTTACACACTATATAGAACCACTTTATAGAATTATATTTGTTTGCAGATGTTGGCAGCTATCAGCGAATAGTTATCAGCTATTTTGAAACAAAAAAAGACACTTTTTATCCATAACAAGAACTCCATAACAGCAAATGGACTGTACAACAGAAAATACAAATGCTATTTATGGTCTCCTCACAAGAATGATAAGAAAAATAAACTAAGCCAATATGGCACGTCTGTTAATACAGAGACACACGAAAATAAACTCCACCTAAACTTGGTTTATATCTGACCCAGATAGACTGCAGGTCATAACTTCTTACCTGAAGTTCAGTTCACCTGACGCTCGGACCGGCGGCCGCCTCGGGTCTCTCCTCGTCCTGCCTCCGATCTCCCTCATCCACGTGCTGGCCTCCATCATTTGTTCATTTTACTGAATCTGTGGAAGCTCCGCGATGCCACCACCAAACAACTGAGTTATTTTTACACACCGGCCAACATCTGGCCAATCCAACACCTTTCATTGTTTATACCGTTACAAAAAATAAATAAATAAATAAATAATCGGGCCACCAAGCAAATGCCCGGTATGCCCGATGGCCAGTCCAGCTATGGCTGTGCCATCAGTTAACCCTTGGCACGTGTGCCTAGTGTAAAGTTATCGTGACCCACAGTAGATACATTATTGGAAAATAAACCATAATTCTCATTTAATCTGCTATGCAGAAAGCAAAAGGTGAAAACTACACTGCGTGCTAAATTGATGGTCAAGGATATTATAGCCAACCTGCTCTGTTTCATGCAGCCCCTCTTGCCTTGGCCTATTAGCAGCAGCTGATCCCAGTCCAGCCTTATTACATCTGCCCTCACGCTGCTGCTTATCTGTCCTCTCAAGTTGCTTATTATGTGAGGGGGTTGGAGTTATGCTTTGTACTGCGATCAGAGGACCCCAACTGTGATCATAGAACTAGGGTGACTAATCACACCCTTGTTTTCACTTTCACTTGTCTATTAGTACATGTTATCATATTTGCAAGTATATGATGTATGTACGAAGGACGCGTGCTACAATCTGAATCTCAGATGGGAAGTGAGACTACTCTAGGCTCTAATTGAGTCCAAGTACTATGTCAAGGAAAAATAAAGGTTGTAAATCACCAAAGCCCTGCAGAATACATATTATCTATATTATCTAGCTTCACTCACCTGAACTGTAACAATAAGTGGTCACACAAAAGTAGGCGTCAGCATAATAAGTCACATGAAAGGGTGCAAATAACCAACCAGAAACACTGACAGGTCTACTTACAACAGAGCAGCTGACTTGACAAACAAAGATAAAACTATACTATGGGAAGAGTTTAAACACTTAATACAGGCTGAAAACAACACAGCTGCTACAGCCAAAGCAGCAGATTGTGAATGTGTGTGGTCAGTAAGACTGGAGAAGACCTGATATATTAATAAAGTCTCGCTTATTTGAAGCCAGAGGGAAGCTGAGAAAAATGCTGACTGTGTAAGTTAACAGATTTATCGATATCACAGCTCTATCATTACGACGCAGAGGAACCTGATGGATTACAATTGTTATTCCATTAAATTAATGTAGCCCCCATGATGTTTAATAACATCAAACACGAGCTTAGTCTCTGTGCAAATTTAATAATAATAACTTTATGTGCATAGCGCTTTTAAAGCACACTTTTACAAAGTGCTTTATTTGAAATAAAAGCCGACACATGCAGACACATAGTTAAACATATGGTCTCAGTGTCATCACAGTATATACTTGCATGCATTTATGTAAACTGTGGCCCAAATTAGTGGGCAAAATCCTTTTTTTCAGCAGATTTAGGCGACCTAATACGCTGAGGAGGACTGTTCCAAAGTTTAAGTGGTTGTGGTTTTAAAATAGTTTGGATCAATAAAACAATCCTCATTTTTCTTTATCATTAACAACAAAAAACAGGGGGGAAAAATAAAATCCAAATGCTAATAAAAAGGATAAGATAGACGGAGGGAAAAGGAGGGAAAGGAACAAAATCAGAAATTAAAACCAAGAGACTAAACATGAGAAAACTAAATAAAAGAGGAAGTAAAACAACAGAGAGACAAAACAGACTGAGGGTGTACTCACACTAAGCATGGTTGCCTCGTACCAACACCAAGTGTGTTTGTCCCATCTTCCCACAGCCTCGCTGTCCTGTGCTCAAACTGCTCTTTACATGCAGACCCAAGTACACTTCACTTTGTTTCAACATCTCAACTTCGCTTCAGAGAGCACAATGAGCTTCATGATTTTATGCATTTTGTAGCTTAATTGGAAGCGGTGACACACTGGCCTCTCACATGCGTTACAGATTTGCTATTTACATAACACAGTGATTTTTACAGGGCCAGTCACTGTCACTGAGGAAGCATTCGAACACACTACTTGTGTACCGTGCTTGGGTCTAACTGAGCAAGGCTCATGTCTTCAGTTGGACCAGAGCACAGTTCACTTGACTGCAGCCGTGCACACACCAATCACATTACTGTTAGAAGTAGAACTGGTTTTGGGGATTAAACACGTTTACAGTGCGCCATAAAACTAAACATAACTGAGAGAAAAGAGAAAACCAGGAACGCAAAGAAAAAAAACTGTACCAACAAACAAATTAAGGGCCCCAAAAACATGACATTCCCCCACCCCCTGCAGTGGCGCTATGCACCACAGTTAGAGAAGCACTGGGTGGATTTTCCAAAGCTACTGCTTGATTGTAGCGCTTGCGATTGTGGAATTATGCATAAAGGCTCCAGTCAGTCTTAAAGGTAGCCCGTCCGCATTTTAGAGACTCTTATCATCTGGGGATGAGACATGACAGACGGAATATAACAGAAAGTAAACAAACGGTAGAACAATAGATCAAGTGTGTCCCTCCTGTTTTGTTCTAATAACGTGTACTGCTGTCTTGAGTAAAGTAAAGTCACATTTATTTAAACACAGATCAAGTTTGTCAGACGTTCCTTCCAGAAAATTAGGCTTTAGATATCAGTAGATTATCAAATCCTTTGTTCTGACACTGTTGTTATGCTGCAGACTTGCAAGAGCGTGAAATTGCATGACACCATAATATGCCTTATGGGGAAAGTTTCTGTTTTCCCTCTTCAGCTGTGTTGTTAATTTCTACGCCTTGAAAAGTGAAAACTTAAAAAAAGATGTTTGAGATAGTTTTGATTAGTACACAAGTGTGAAGTGTAAATAATGTTAAGAAATCACAGTTTTTCCATAACATGACCCCCCCCCCCCCCCCCCCCCCCCCCCCAATTGTTTCACACAAATAGATTGCTATCCATTCTTTTAAAGTACAGTGCCCTGGAAAATGAAGCCAAATTATCACGACAGCAGTGAGTCATCTGGCTAATTAGTGCGCAAGCACAATAGAGATAAGATCAGTCAGCCTTTTAACAACATCTAAAACATCCCAGCCCCACCAAATAGTCAGTATTGTTAGTTTGTGCTGTGGGACAGGAAAAAAAAGTCTTGTTTCCCTTTTATTATTGCCCAAATTTAGGATTGAATGTGTTCTGTTTATTTCTTTCATCTCAGTTTCATTAGTTCAAACCTCAAAGGACATTTCTGCTCAGTGTCACCGCTTTCTCATTATGAACAAACTAAAGCAATCAGTGAGTGAGAATCTCCTGTTTCACTCCACTGCCCTGTCTCCTCTGCAGGTCATTGAGTGCATAACCCAGGGTCGGGTTCTGGAGAGGCCACGGATTTGTCCTAAGGAGGTTTATGACATCATGCTAGGCTGCTGGCAGCGGGAACCACAGCAGCGACTGAACATTAAGGACATTCAGAAGGTCCTGTTCGCCATGGGAAAAGCCACGCCGGTCTACCTGGACATCCTGGGCTAGCAGCGGCCCGTGAGTGGCCTCGCCAGACGCAAAGATCGACAGAGACATACAGACAGAACGACCCACATGGATCCAGGAATAACCAAACCAACCTGCTTCACTGTCGAAAAAACACCTGCATTGTTTGGGAAGGACTTAAGTGCCTGCAACACTTTTGGATATAGTGGATAAAACGTATTCAAAAAAACACGCACTTTTACATTTTGTTTACTTGTGTATAAGATGTACAGGTTTGAAGAAGACTTTTTTTTTGGTTTTTCCTTGAAAAACTGCAAAAATACACAAAAATGGAGACCGAAAGGAAAGTGGACTGGCAGTAGGAAGGGGCCGCAATTTGATTATATTATGGAGAGAAGACATCAGAGTTCAAATCTATCCTAGGTTTGGTTTTATGAATATATATAGAAATATTACATATATTTTATATTTATTTCTTTTTGTCAAGGTGTTGAAGGGTCTCCCATGTGTGTTGCTAAGGGCTTGGCCCTGTCTGAAGACGCCACCGACAAACTATTGGCAGGGACTTGACGTTGGAAGCCTTACTTGCACTCTGATTGGCTGGCTCTGAGCTCATAAAGGGAGCTCTTTGGAATAACACTGGATGGTTGGAAAATAGCAGCGCTCTGTAGAGGACCTACCCAATCAGACAACTGACAAATCTATTTTAATTTAAAGATAATGTACATATTGTAAAATTCTATGTGTCAGAATTATGTTAACTTATTTTTTCCGATGTTACTTTGATTCCTTTTCTGACTGTGATCTGGGTGGCTAAAGTATAAAGCTATGGTATTTGTTTTCATCCTAATCCAGAGGAGATTTCCTTGGGAATTACTCGTGTCAGTGCTGGTTGTCTAATGTGGTGAAGGTGAATGCCAGTGAATACAATGCGAAAAGCCCACTGACACCGAATCAAAGAGACTTTGGCGAACGTGGGATGACTCAGAGCCATGGTTCAACATGACACTTTCCAAAGAGGTGATGAAACCTCGGATTCACGTTCCTTTTCATTTGCTTTTTATGGCAAGAATTATAAGTTGGTTAGTAATATCTCACGCCTCAGCCCTCAAATACACATACACACGCTTTGTCATATTCAAGCTTTTTGATGTAAAACTGCTTAAAAAAAACAGCGTTTTTGTAGCTTTGAGTGTATTCATCATTTGTGAGTCGCAGGGTTGTTGTCTTGAATTAAACAGCCTATTGTATGTGTTAAAGGAACTATTTGACATTTTGACCAATATGATTGCTTTCTTGCTGAGAGTTATAACAAATGCAGCTTTTATATCTTATTTTTTAATATGTGGCTACAGGTTTCAGCACATAGTCAGCTCAGCTTAGTAAAAAAAGCATCAGCTAGTTAAGCTTTTTTTTTTTTAAACTTGTTGAAAAGCACATTGACATTTTAACTAACACGTATATTTATCCTGATAGAGCTTATATGTAGCTTTGTGAATAATAAGTAATGTTTTAACTGAAAAATAATTATATAAAAAGCTTTTTCTTTTAAATCGAATATTATTAATTCAGTTTCTGTTCTGCTCTGAATTTTATTGTTAGGCCTATTTCAGATTTTTTTTTATTCAATCATGAAATTGTAATGGAAAACCTGCCAAGTAATTTTTATGTCCCAATTTAAGCCGAATATACCCAAAACTGCTACTGATTTACGAAAAGGAAAAAACTGCTAGAGTGAGTAGCCAATAAGAAACAATTAAAACGGTGAACCCCAAACGTCAGACCACTCACACTCAGATTAAAATGTTAAAATCTTATGCATGATCACATCTCTGGTCATTACACAAGTAGAACATTCAACATTTCATTTCCATTTTCATGGATAACTTTTGATATTTGTTGAACGTTATTCTCCATAAACAGCTTCATTTTCAAAATTAAGTTCTTTCAACTAATAAGATATAAGAAGCATCCAGGATTAGAAAGAGGTCAGAAATGAAGAATAATAGCAAACCCAAGTTTTAAAAAAATCCTTAACAAATTCAAAAGAAAAACTTTAATAGAAAAATCAACTTGAGTTTGTAACCAATCCCTTAGATTAAAACCAGAAGGATTATTATTTGAGTTAGCCTATATAACAGCACTTTATCGGATAAGTTTATAGAGTAGGATTAAGTACTTTGTCCACATATAAACACCCTGGAAGCTGTTTTTCACAAACTCAATTCTCCTAAAATTGCCATTTAGAAAACACTTGTGGCCTCCAGTGTCTTTACGGTCGACACTTTGTGAATCCGGTGATTAGACCTATTTTTTATGCTTTTAACGATAAATTTAGTTGTTTAGCTTATTTACATATTAACATATTAAGTATGTTCAACATTCATGTTATAGCTGCAAAAACAGATTTTTTTAAAGAGTCAGTTAAAGCCATAGCTAGAGTTTTGATTGATAAACATCAGTACTTTTGAAGACTTTACAAACTTGAAAATGTAAGTAATAGCCATGCTGCTTTGCTAGTAAATTTCTGTAGACTGTAGCAATGTTCCTTACATTGTAACAAATTTTAAAATTTAAGCTCAAAAGGTTTTAACATATAATGTGTCATAAAATGTGACACATTTCTCAAAAATACAGTTCGGTGGAATAAGCTAATTGGGTAAGCTACACTGGACATGGAGGGTTAGCTAGCTTTGGTTTCTTATGTCTTGATTGTGTTAAACTGAGGTTACTGGCCAACTTTCTTTCTCCCCACACTGAAGTGCATTTTCAGATGTTGGGAAGCTAATTTTGTTGCAAACAGCTATTCCCTATTTCCAGCGTTTGAGCCAGGCGAAACTCACAAGCTGTTGGTGCTAGCTATACATTGTCAATGCCGATATGAGAGCTGCATTGATCTTATCATCTAACGCTCAGCAAGAAAGCAAAATAGGATATTTTCCCCAATGTAGACCTCTTATTTTAAAGTATTATAGGTTGATGTCCTCAGGATCCTATCACTATACACGCTGTTAAAAGAAACACATTGCATTTTTATTACTATTATCATGATTTCTCTTCCATCAGCTGCACAAGAATGATGTTGGCTGATTAGAAAAACACTCCTGTTACAATTACAGAGACGTGGCTGCAGCAGGCGGATACTTGTCTTAATTTTTGGGCTGTACACAAAAAATAATAACCACTGAAGTGGGTCAGCTAATTGTGTGGTATCATTGCAGTTTTTAAAAATAATTACAGTATTAACTTAAAGAGAAATATGAAGAGTTTTGTTCTAAAATCCAATTCGACTCAAAACCTACAACCAAATAGATATTACTTTTGAAAAATCTCATAATTAAGTGCTCAGTTGACAAAATGAGTTATTTCTTTCAGAGTGGATCCTGAAGCATTCTCACACACTGAATGATAAACCTCAGGCAACTATTTTATTTCATGTTGTATCTGGATATAGAGTGGTTTACAAAGGAGCTCTTCACATCTCTTCCTTATTATCTTGACATGAATTCTCACAGTATCACAATGTTGTCTCTGTTTCCCTTGGGACTGTGTAAATCATTAATGAGCATTTGGTTATTTCGAGTATTTTGTATGAAAGGCGAGATCCAGTCCATTGAGTTACCCAAAGCATTGAGTTTTTGTGTATTCTCTTGTGGTAAAGATAAACGCTTAAAGACATTATGACACAGACCGTGAGCGTTTGCAGGGTATTGTAATCCTTTCATGGTGAGTTGAATATTCTTTAAAAAGTCTTTTTTTTTTTTCTTGGATGAACTAACTGAACACTTTTTGAAGCAAAGTTGGCATATTACCATGTACACATGTTACAGAATATTAAAATGTGGTATAACATCTACAGTATATAAAATACTGGTATTCCATGATAGATCTTTGTATTAATGTGACTCTCTTAAGAAAATGTCTTCAAACAATCAGACGATCTCTTTTTCCATTTTGTCCTGTCTTATAAAGATGTGTGAATTTGACTAAATCTTGTCTTCATCTAAATCTCTCACAAAGCTGAACAGCATGGGTTCAGTGTGTGTCTGTGTTGTCTTCTCCTCTTCTATCCATTGTTGATGTGATAGAAGTGATAGAAATATGTCTTTTTCTCAGGTAGTTTGGTATTTCTAAACGTACATAGTTTATATCCTTGGATACTACAGGATGAGTCCAAGGGGAAACCTATTCTTCTGAAAAATGAAGCCAATGCTGTTTATCTAAGGCCCACTGAGGCTTTTCCATAGACTCCCATGTTAAAATGTCCAACTTTACAACAGGAAAAAAAAACCCACATGTTTACAGCCTGGTACAAAAATCAGTTTTTTATTTATTGAGTTTATTTTCCTTTTTGTGACAACTTAACAGGAGGTACATTTCATTTCATATATTTTATTTTGCGCTACAACATCGTAGGGATAACCAAAATTATTGCAACTGTGTGCAATGAACTTGGGAATTGATTGCCTTTGAAATAGTGGCTCCAAAGATAGGGACCAGGTCTGCAACCACTCGCAGTCAGTTGCTGTCAGAGCAACTCTGATGTGTCAAGAGGATAGTAAAAAGACAGAGTCAGTCTGTAATCAGTCAACTAGATTCCACTGAATAAAACCAGGCAATTACATACAATCTGACAATTAACTGACAAACTAGTAAAAATCACAAATTCTTTTCCCATCTGTTGTAAACCAGTTTCAATCTACATACACAAACATTCATATTCATAACAGTAATTCACATTAAAGACTTAGTGTACATTCAGCCAGATTGACATCGATTTGAAACAGGGACTCAGAAATACCTCCACAACATATTTGCTGCAGGACTGCAATTTCACTGCAAAATAACACAGGCCTTGGCAACCTTGCTTTTATATAGGAATATAATTAGAATCTAACCAGTTGACAACCTGACAGTTATTTGCAGACAAGTTGTGCTCATTGATCAGCTCTGATTGATTCCAGCATATTGGCAATCAGGTTTGTAAATTAGATGGCATTTATTTCAGTCACCTTAAATACTTGCAATCAGTTGCCAAATGAGAAAAGAAATTCAATGCAGTCACCAGGCAACCATCAGTTAGTTGCAAGGAGGTTGGCATCCTATTTTAACTCTGGTGTGACTGAGCATTTTATAATTATTTAATAATTAAACTTAATAATAATTTAATGATTTTCTCAATCAACGTGAACGTGATCAACATGAGCACAAACATTATGGATAGTAAGAAAATTTTCATCAAAATATGCACCAACAGAGCCAAACTTAAGTTTAAGCCTTAACTTATATTAAGGTTAGAGGTCACCATAGAGACCAGCCTGCAAGCATATTAATCCCTCAGCTTGGACGTTTTAACAGGGAGTCTATGAGGATTGACTAATTTGGGGGTTAGCTTAGTTTTTCTGCTGATTGCTCTAAATGAACCTGGTTACGTGGTTAATGTGATGGGTTATTAAGAGCATGGCTGCTTTGAGTGACAAGTAGGTCCTAACACCAACACTAGCTGTCTGCTAAGCTTTACCTTCACTAATTCCAGTCACTGAATTAGACCTCTCAACATTTGGTATGTTTGTTAAGATAAGATAAGATAAGATAAGATAACCTTTATTAGTCCCACACGTGGGAAATTTGTTTTGTCACAGCAGGAAGTGGACAGTGCAAAAGTTATGAGGCAAAAATTAGAATACAATAAGAATAAATACAGTACACAACTGTACAGAATAGAATAAAATACTATATACAGTAGAATACAATAAAATAAATATACAATAAGATAAAAATAGAATACAAATACAAATACTATATACAACTGAGTAAAAATACAACGATGACAGAAAGGATTATTGCACTTAGTATTATTGCATATGTATGGATGTGTGTGCTTGATCAGTTAAAGTCTTTGTTGTGGAGTCTGACAGCAGTGGGGAGGAAAGACCTGCGAAATCTCTCCGTCCCACACCGTGGGTGCCGCAGTCTCCCACTGAAGGAGCTGCTCAGTGCTGTCACAGTCTGCTGCATGGGGTGGGAGATGTTGTCCATCAGGGATGACAGCTTAGCCGCCGTTCTCCTGTCACTCACCACCTCCACTGGGTCCAGAGGGCATCCTAGAACAGAGCTGGCCCTTCGGATCACCCTGTTCAGTCTCTTCCTGTCCCCAGCAGAGATGCTGCCGCCCCAGCAGACCACACCATAAAAGATAGCAGAAGCCACAACAGAGTCATAGAAGGTCTTCAGGAGTGGGCCCTCCACTCCAAACGATGATACCCTGCAAACGATGTTGGTGACTTTTGGAATATTTTAATGCAATTATCTAGGATTACACTATTATTAATTATACTAACAGCCTCTCCAAGAATTCTGTGCTCTAGTTTTGGTGAGAAATGGGAATTCACAAAATGACACAAAGGTTGAAAATATGTAGACTTCATTGTCAATTCTAAAGCTGTGTTGGTTTACACAGTAACCAGTAAACCTATAAAATATCTTAGTGTAAGTACATACATATATATAGAGATAGATATAGATAGATACACACACACACACACACACACACACACACACACACACACACACACACACACACACACAAGCACGTTTAAAAGAAGCTGGTGGTGCGCTGGGCCATAAACTGCTTCTTTCTTTTCCTCCATTCATTTCAGCACTTTGCAAGATGTTGATCTTCACCGCTCTCTAGAAGTCTGAAAGTTTCTTTCTTTATTTGTGAGTTCTCAATTTATTGATGTTTATCAGAGTTTGCATCTTGTACTGAGTCCTTGGAGGTTCCACTCATGAAATCTTGACAGTTCACAGGGAAACATTTTTGCCAGTAACCTGGAGAGCTTTGATAGCTGGCTATTCACTTGTATAGGTTTTGGGGGGTTTTTTTCTCTTGAACATTTCAGATGATTTTGAACCTATTCTTGTCTTCAAGTTTGTTTTCCATTTTCTGCATTTTTCTTAGATTATTTTTTAAAATGAGCCGAAATGTTGCTACTTTTGATAACACTCTAAAATTTTTGAGCCCCATAATTTCTTTCTTCTTGTGTGGTCAACTTATGTAAGCTTTAAATTATGAGCTGATGGCAGATTCCAATTAGCAAGGGCTTGAAAGAGCCACACCTCCCACACAGTTCTTTCACCCTACTCAAAACAAAGGTGAGATCTGGCAATCTAGCATCATTTTACTTTAAAATTAAGCGACCTGAAGCACTGCCTGACTCATGGCTCTGAGGTCATGATGAGCTAAAACTGTTAATCTCAAACATATTTAGTTCCTCCCTTCTTCATCAGGTCAACCTTACATGTAGAGAAGAACATTTAAGACACTGATGCCAAAAGCTATGACCCCTTTCAACTTTTCAATCTTATCCTACAGCACAGATATGCCACAACTCTAAATAAACAGGTGAAGTGAATAAGTGAATAATATTGATCATATATTTCAATGCAATCTGTTTCTGGAAAGCAACAGATGCAAGCAGTCAAATTAATATTACCATCCACATGAATATTGCTGCAGATCTGCACACATGGAAAAACTTCCGTTTCCTAGTGGTTTTAAACCTCGAGTCTCTGTTGGCAAGTGTCCACATTAAATGACAGTGGTTTCCAGTATTGTTTTAGCCATATGTGTGCAAACAAGAAGAAAGCTGAGACACAGGCAGCGCCGAGGGATTTGAGGTCAGTAAGCAGTGTGTTATGACGATGGTGCTATAATTGTGTATTGATTTACAATTACAAAGTGTTTTGTGTGCTAGGATTCAGTGTGTGTGTGCATGTGTACTCATACTGAGGTTTGGGTTTTCTGGCTGTTGCCCAACATCAGCTTGAGGAAAAGTACCACAAGTATGACACAGTACATTTTTCTTAGTAATTAAGTTTAGAAGAGTTGAATGTTTTTCTAAGTTTTAGATAACTGTGTTAGATTTCAACTGAGAGCAAGAGCATAAGTGTCAGTTAACTTGCTGGACAAAGGTCCATTACAGGTTGTCTGCAGCTTTAATGCTGGAAATATAAAAACACCTGCATGAAAATATTGCTCTTGTAAATGTAGATGATGGAAGTTTAATTTTATTTCATCTGGCAGCTCTTGAACTATGACACCAAAACTGTGTTTTCAAATGTTTAGTGTCAAACAGCTAGCGGGGTTACATAAAGGAAGCATTATCTGTACACATGCTGATAAGAATTTTATTTTCCTGCTCAGTGAAAAAAGCCTAACAATATGAGTCACATATACAGAGAGCGAACAGTTGAATGCATGGCACACCTTTAGAATTATTCACAGTAATGATATTAATGCTATAGCTATGTAAAATAATAATAACAATACTAATTACACTGATAACAATAATATTATCAGTAACATTACTGTAGTAAGGTAGTAAGGGAGTCTGTAACCATAAATGTAGAGAAGCAATAACAAAATAACAATTACACGGTTATTTTGATCACATTTACATTATTGAATGATTGATCTGTTGTTATAGATCAACTTAGATTTCATATAGAAATATAAAAGAAAACAATATAGCTTTAATCGGTGTCAATACATGAATACTGAAGATAAGCCTTTAGTTGATGCAAAAATTTATTTCAATTTAACTGTTAAAAATCTTAAAAACACCAACCGAATGAGTAAAAGAGGAGAACCCACTCAGATGCTTCCTAGGCAAAATCACTGTCTGTTTTACTGCAACCCAATCAGGTCTTGCTTTTTTATGGACATATGTACTATACATGTGCATATTTACAATTAATATTTCAGCTCACTAAATGCAAATGAACTTTTCCTTTATTATATGCTATCAATTTAAAAGCAAGTAAAGTCTGGAGAAGGAAATTATTCTTCTAATAATAATGAATATAATTGATAAAGAAATATAACATTCTTTAAAACCTTTAGTGCCTAATCACTTCAATTTGGATTCAATTTTTTTAATTCACACATTTCTATTCAGCTCTATGTAGACATGTTTAAAAGAGCTGAAGAAGATTTTCAGATTATTTTGAAGAATCTAAACAAGCCCAGTTGCCTTTTTCTCAAGCACTTTAAACCACCAAGAATTGGATGAGAAGGAACGTCTGCAGACATAAGCAAACACACACAAACAAAAATGTATTACTGTTTGAATAATCTTGCATAAAACAGAGACACTGCTTTTGTCTCCACAATTTCTCATAGAATCAATTCTATGTTAAGTATTTTGTTAAGTATTATATAAAAGTGATGACAGATATCATGTTACGTTCATTGGTAGATTAAAATATGAATTACTGAGATTGCATTTTGCATTCTTTTTATTATTGCGAGTGTGGTAACATGTCAACAAATACAGGATAATTTGTCAAGCTCAAGATGCAGCCCACAGTTAACTGACTCCTGCAGCCTGGAGGATAATGTTAAATGTGAACATGCAGACACGATGCATATTTTTAGATTCACTGTGACTCACACTCTCCAAAGATAGATAAACCAGACGGTCTTTGCGTGAATATGCACTGGATTAAAAAAAATTGTAATGGTTAATTCATTCGCTATTTTTTGAGTAAAATGTAATGTAAACAGGATGATGTAAAAACCCCAGCCTAAATAAGCAGTGGTTGCTTTAATCCTCTTCAGGAATTGACAACTGCTAATATTTTTTCAGGTGAGGTGAGGCATGTATTAGATTATAGTCAGCAATGTGTAGGGTAACTTAGCTGAACCAATGAGAGCAGGCTTTAAAAATCCAAACACAAAATGTCACTTACATGCATAGGATACCAGTGCCTTTATTGAGGCAGTATACAGGGAGTGCAGAATTATTAGGCAAATGAGTATTTTGTCCACATCATCCTCTTCATGCATGTTGTCTTACTCCAAGCTGTATAGGCTCGAAAGCCTACTACCAATTAAGCATATTAGGTGATGTGCATCTCTGTAATGAGAAGGGGTGTGGTCTAATGACATCAACACCCTATATCAGGTGTGCATAATTATTAGGCAACGTCCTTTCCTTTGGCAAAATGGGTCAAAAGAAGGACTTGACAGGCTCAGAAAAGTCAAAAATAGTGAGATATCTTGCAGAGGGATGCAGCAGTCTCAAAATTGCAAAGCTTCTGAAGCGTGATCATCGACCAATCAAGCGTTTCATTCAAAATAGTCAACAGGGTCTCAAGAAGCGTGTGGAAAAACCAAGGTGCAAAATAACTGCCCATGAACTGAGAAAAGTCAAGCGTGCAGCTGCCAAGATGCCACTTGCCACCAGTTTGGCCATATTTCAGAGCTGCAACATCACTGGAGTGCCCAAAAGGACAAGGTGTGCAATACTCAGAGACATGGCCAAGGTAAGAAAGGCTGAAAGACGACCACCACTGAACAAGACACACAAGCTGAAACGTCAAGACTGGGCCAAGAAATATCTCAAGACTGGTTTTTCTAAGGTTTTATGGACTGATGAAATGAGAGTGAGTCTTGGTGGGCCAGATGGATGGGCCCGTGGCTGGATTGGTAAAGGGCAGAGAGCTCCAGTCCGACTCAGATGCCAGCAAGGTGGAGGTGGAGTACTGGTTTGGGCTGGTATCATCAAAGATGAGCTTGTGGGGCCTTTTCGGGTTGAGGATGGAGTCAAGCTCAACTCCCAGTCCTACTGCCAGTTTCTGGAAGACACCTTCTTCAAGCAGTGGTACAGGAAGAAGTCTGCATCCTTCAAGAAAAACATGATTTTCATGCAGGACAATGCTCCATCACACGCGTCCAAGTACTCCACAGCGTGGCTGGCAAGAAAGGGTATAAAAGAAGAAAAACTAATGACATGGCCACCTTGTTCACCTGATCTGAACCCCATTGAGAACCTGTGGTCCATCATCAAATGTGAGATTTACAAGGAGGGAAAACAGTACACCTCTCTGAACAGTGTCTGGGAGGCTGTGGTTGCTGCTGCACGCAATGTTGATGGTGAACAGATCAAAACACTGACAGAATCCATGGATGGCAGGCTTTTGAGTGTCCTTGCAAAGAAAGGTGGCTATATTGGTCGCTGATTTGTTTTTGTTTTGTTTTTGAATGTCAGAAATGTATATTTGTGAATGTGGAGATGTTATATTGGTGTCACTGGTAAAAATAAATAAATGAAATGGGTATATATTTGTTTTTTGTTAAGTTGCCTAATAATTATGCACAGTAATAGTCACCTGCACACACAGATATCCCCCTAAAATAGCTAAAACTAAAAACTACTTCCAAAAACATTCAGCTTTGATATTAATGAGTTTTTTGGGTTCATTGAGAACATGGTTGTTGTTCAATAATAAAATTATTCCTCAAAAATACAACTTGCCTAATAATTCTGCACTCCCTGTACAAACTGACAGAATCTAAACTCAGAGGTGCGGTGTTGGTTTGAATCACTCATCACTTTCGGCCAGGAGATACATTGATTTTTTGGTTAGGTTTAACTTAACAACATCAACCAGAAGTTAGAAGAACCTTCTCCCATCAGCAAAAAGCTCCTTCTTCATTTCTTTGCTACCTAACACTGCGATGAGTCATCCTTTTCTAAAGAGGTTGCCTATTGAAACTCATTATAATCTACTTCAAAAATCCATTACTATTGTTGTTAGGGGCTTTATTTTATATAGTTTGACTGGACATTTGAGAGATTAAGGTCACCAGTGTGAGGAAAATCAATACATTACTCGGGTACAGAACAGTATTTATTTGCCAGTCCATATACACCAGCTAGCTGGCTGATTGCTCCCCTGTGACATGAAAGCTTTAAATATGGTGAGAGCGTATTCAGAGTGAATATGCTGTATTGTTGCATGTTTCAGGAAGATTGCTTCTCTCTATTTAAGTATTGCTTGTCAGCATCAAGTGCTGCAACACAGCCGAGCAATTTGAGAGGCAATCCAAGCATATAGAGGGAAAAGATTCGCTCCCAAATTGCTTTTAAAAGAGACCTCACCTTGATTCATCTGCATTTTTTTTTAACGCAAAAACGACTACAGGGAAATGATTCACCTTCCACACTGGAGATGGTCTGTCTTCTTTTGTCAAAATAATCCTGAAGTTAATACAGCTGTGTCAGCTCACCGTGGATAAGCTTGTATTGGACTTCATTGATAACTGTGGCAGCTTTATAGCAAACACAAGCACAGGAAATGGGGGCTGAGGGCTCTTTGCATCTGGTCTTTGGTGCAAAGAGGAGGAGGTGAGCTAGTTTGTGAAACAAAAAAGCGAAGCTGCGTTTATGCTCATTATATTATCCTGCACCTTGTTCTCTTACCTGCAGACTCACAGGCAAATATACTGGCCTTGAATGCAAAATTGCCTGCTGCTGTTTGATCAAAAGCAGTTTCTTCCATAAGATAAGTTGGGAAATCCTAATCTTCTGTTCTGCCTCAAAGCAGTCTCTGGTGCTATCTCACTGCAAACAGTGTTTTTGTTGAGTACCTGAACCCAGAGCAGCCACTTCACCACCCAGGGAGAATGCCTTTGACTAATCCCTACGGCTTTCTTATCAAGTATGATTGAATAGTGCCCTCAGTCCCCAGAAGACAGGCTAACCTTTATCTTTTTATTTTCTATTCTTGCGTCTTTCTTTTCCCTCCCAAAAAGTTGTTTGTGGGGAAAGGAGGCCTATTAACTGTTTACTCCCTCCAGTATGCGCATCTTTTCCCCAGTAGGTGTGCGTTTAAAACATAAAAGGCTCAGAACAAAATAGGAAATTTCCACTCCATTTGCCATGCAGCCAATCAGTGCGCAGTGACCCAGATAAGGAGTGTGATATTGATAATGACAGCAATAAAGATGTATTTTCACCACAAGCCTTCCTTCTAATTAGGTTGATGTGTGAAGAAAATTAATTAATTTTGACAAAAAGCAAAAGAAAAAAGAAAAAATGTGCCCAGAGGATTAGACAGGCAAGTGTGACAGAAGAGGAGAGGGTGAGATTCTGGAGGTTTTTGGGGGTTAAGTGACTCCACTGTTGGGGAATGGGTGACAATTACCAGTGAAATGAGATTTTGTGGCTTCAGGTGCCTTCCAAATACGGTGTTTGGTCAGAGTAATTGTTCAGGGTCAAGTGGGTGATACTCACTGATGATGCTGTGGCTGTTTTTGCATCTCTTAATGAGCCCTTCCAGAACAGAAAAATATAAGGGTATTAAGAAGAATATAGGGTAGTGACTGTCTTGAGAACTTATTGTTGTTATAATACCAGGCTGGCTTTAACAGTTTGGCAGTTGGGAAGCTCTGCCTTCACTCAGTCAACACACTTTCTTTGTCTTTCTTTTTTTAAGGTACTATTTTTTTTCTGTCATTTAAAAACTCTTTAAAAGTTACTCCCTGTAAGGAAGAAGGCAGCAATTAAGCCACAATTTGCTAAAAGGGGCCTGTAACCCAAGAAAGAGGAGGGAGACGAGGAACCATCATGGAAGGACAGGCCCCTGCACGGTATGTACCACCGGCAGATAGAGGAGGTGGCTGATATCCAGAAATCCTACCAGTGGCTGGACAAAGCTGGACTGAAAGACAGCACAGAGGCACTAATCATGGCAGCACAAGAACAAGCTCTGAGCACAAGATCCATAGAGGCTGGGGTCTATCACACCAGGCAAGACCCCAGGTGCAGGCTGTGTAAAGATGCCCCAGAGACAATCCAGCACATAACAGCAGGGTGCAAGATGCTAGCAGGCAAGGCATACATGGAACGCCATAACCAAGTGGCCGGCATAGTGTACAGGAACATCTGTGCCGAGTATAACCTGGAAGTCCCGAGGTCAAAATGGGAGATGCCCCCAAGGGTGGTGGAGAATGACTGAGCTAAGATCCTGTGGGACTTCCAGATACAGACGGACAAAATGGTGGTGGCTAACCAACCGGACATAGTGGTGGTAGACAAACAGAAGAAGACGGCCGCAGTGATCGATGTAGCGGTTCCAAATGACAGCAATATCAGGAAGAAGGAACACGAGAAGCTGGAGAAATACCAAGGGCTCAGAGAAGAGCTCGAGAGGATGTGGAGGGTGAAGGTAACGGTGGTCCCCGTGGTAATCGGAGCACTAGGTGCGGTGACTCCCAAGCTAGGCGAGTGGCTCCAGCAGATCCCGGGAACAACATCGGAGATCTCTGTCCAGAAGAGCGCAGTCCTGGGAACAGCTAAGATACTGCGCAGGACCCTCAAGCTCCCAGGCCTCTGGTAGAGGACCCGAGCTTGAAGGATAAACCGCCCGCAGGGGCGTGCTGGGTGTGTGTGTATATAAATATATATATACAGTGGGGCAAAAAAGTATTTAGTCAGCCACCGATTGTGCAAGTTCCCCCACCTAAAATGATGACAGAGGTCAGTAATTTGCACCAGAGGTACACTTCAACTGTGAGAGACAGAATGTGAAAGAAAAATCCATGAATCCACATGGTAGGATTTGTAAAGAATTTATTCGTAAATCAGGGTGGAAAATAAGTATTTGGTCAATAACAAAAATACAACTCAATACTTTGTAACATAACCTTTGTTGGCAATAACAGAGGTCAAACGTTTACTATAGGTCTTTACCAGGTTTGCACACACAGTAGCTGGTATTTTGGCCCATTCCTCCATGCAGATCTTCTCGAGAGCAGTGATGTTTTGGGGCTGTCGCCGAGCAACACGGACTTTCAACTCCCGCCACAGATTTTCTATGGAGTTGAGGTCTGGAGACTGGCTAGGCCACTCCAGGACTTTCAAATGCTTCTTACGGAGCCACTCCTTTGTTGCCCGGGCGGTGTGTTTTGGATCATTGTCATGTTGGAAGACCCAGCCTCGTTTCATCTTCAAAGTTCTCACTGATGGAAGGAGGTTTTGGCTCAAAATCTCACGATACATGGCCCCATTCATTCTGTCCTTAACACGGATCAGTCGTCCTGTCCCCTTGGCAGAAAAACAGCCCCATAGCATGATGTTTCCACCCCCATGCTTCACAGTAGGTATGGTGTTCTTGGGATGCAACTCAGTATTCTTCTTCCTCCAAACACGACGAGTTGAGTTTATACCAAAAAGTTCTACTTTGGTTTCATCTGACCACATGACATTCTCCCAATCCTCTGCTGTATCATCCATGTGCTCTCTGGCAAACTTCAGACGGGCCTGGACATGCACTGGCTTCAGCAGCGGAACACGTCTGGCACTGCGGGATTTGATTCCCTGCCGTTGTAGTGTGTTACTGATGGTGACCTTTGTTACTTTGG
The DNA here is from genome assembly GCF_963969265.1 of Rhamphochromis sp. 'chilingali'. NCBI lineage: Eukaryota > Metazoa > Chordata > Actinopteri > Cichliformes > Cichlidae > Rhamphochromis > Rhamphochromis sp. 'chilingali'. The sequence goes on along the minus strand of NC_137933.1, from coordinate 36,050,045 downwards.
TCCCAGCTCTCTGCAGGTCATTCACCAGGTCCCCCCGTGTGGTTCTGGGATCTTTGCTCACCGTTCTCATGATCATTTTGACCCCACGGGATGAGATCTTGCGTGGAGCCCCAGATCGAGGGAGATTATCAGTGGTCTTGTATGTCTTCCATTTTCTGATGATTGCTCCCACAGTTGATTTTTTCACACCAAGCTGCTTGCCTATTGTAGATTCACTCTTCCCAGTCTGGTGCAGGTCTACAATACTTTTCCTGGTGTCCTTCGAAAGCTCTTTGGTCTTGGCCATGGCGGCGTTTGGAGTCTGACTGTTTGAGGCTGTGGACAGGTGTCTTTTATACAGATGATGAGTTCAAACAGGTGCCATTCATACAGGTAACGAGTGGGGGACAGAAAAGCTTCTTACAGAAGACGTTACAGGTCTGTGAGAGCCAGAGATTTTCCTTGTTTGAGGTGACCAAATACTTATTTTCCACCCTAATTTACGAATAAATTCTTTACAAATCCTACCATGTGGATTCATGGATTTTTTTTTCACATTCTGTCTCTCACAGTTGAAGTGTACCTCTGGTGCAAATTACTGACCTCTGTCATCATTTTAAGTGGGGGAACTTGCACAATCAGTGGCTGACTAAATACTTTTTTGCCCCACTGTATATATATATATATATATATATATATATATATATATATATATATATATATATATATATATATATATATAAATGCAAAATAATAATATTTAAAGTATTTAGAAAATTTTTTGGAATTCCTTTTAATGGAGTACAAAAACAGTTTAAAGTTTAAAAGAGCGTTAACATTATATATGGCTTATTTTTACAGTATCCTGTCTTATTTTGAAGAGAGCTGATTGTAAAAGGGAGTGAATGTGGTTGTGATCAGTAGCAGGATTAAGATCCGACAGAAGGCGTGAGAATTGTGTGTGTGTGTGTGTGTGTGTGTGTGTGTGTGTGTGTGTGTGTGTGTGTGTGTGTGTGTGTGTGTGTGTGTGTGTGTGAAGTGGAATATCTGCTCTGCAGTGTTTGTCGAGGCAAACATTTTGCAAACTGCCTGTGAGAAGCTGGTGACATTTATGCTCGAAATCCACCGAGCAGTAATTTTTTTTTAAGCTTCAACAGCCCGCGCCATCATGTCCACTGATCACTGCATTCCTTCACACAACTGTTTCTGTACAGAAAACATGTCCTCAGCCCACGGGAAACATGGGACTACAGACCCTATAGAAGCAGTATTAAAAAAATTATAATGAGTGTAAGTTTGACTTGAAAAGACGTCCAAGACAACCATTTGGACGATAAATTGCCCGTACACAGAGATCCTATGGACATCAACACTAAACGTTCACATGTCACCTGGTGTTACAAAACAACCCAAAGACATCACTCCAATGTCACTTTGAGCAGTGGATAATTTTACTGTTAAATCTATACTGTTTGTAAAAGAGGGTTCATTCCACCATTTGTTTCTGGACTCCACATTGGGAAGACTCAAATTGAGCATTTTGGCTGACAACATGTTTGGCAACATTCACTTGTCTGCTCTCACATGCATATGAATTCGAGGGACATCTGCTTCCTATTCCATAGAGTTTAATATGATATGAGCCCACCCTTTGCAGCTACACCAGCTTCAAGTCTTCTGAGAAGGCTTTCCACAGGGTTTAGAAGTGTGTGCATAGGAATTTTTATCTATTCTTCAAAAAGTGCATTTGTGAAGTCAGATACTGATGTTGGATGAGAAGACTGGTTTGCAGTCTCTGCTCTAACATCTAAAGGTGTTTTATTGAGTTGAGGTCAGAACTCTGTCAAATCCTTCAACACCATTCATCCATGTCTTTATGGACCTTGTTTTGTGCATTGATGTGCAGTCATGTTGGAATAGGTAGGGGAAATCCCAGACGGTTTCCAAAACGTTGGCATGAATGTCTTGTCCAAAATATCTTGCTAATGTAAGCATTAAGAGTTCTTTCACAAATGCTTGCGGAAGCAGTCTCCATGTCTAGGTTCTTGATTTTATACACCTGTGGGCATGGAAGTGATTGGAACTGAATGCAAAGAACTATATAAGTCAATTACAATTACTGCATTTCCACAATGAAAATATTGTTTTCACACTGTTTTATCCTCTTTTTCACAAGTTTTTATTTATGTTATATTTCCATAATCATGTTATCATTATATCATCAATGAGTTAATAGAAAGAGTTACACAATGAACTACAGGCTGTGAGAATGTTGCTTTCTCCAAGCCACCTAAAATAAATATCCTGCATTCAAGCCCATATGAGAATATCATAGAGGAGTATGGGAGTGTGGCTAGAGTGGATAGGAAGCAATCAAGCAAGCACGGAAGGAGGTCAGCAGCCAACACTGCCAGGAGGAACCGTCATGCATGGCAGAACAGAAATGCCAACCCCTACACTTCCCACTAGAGGAAGAGGAGGAATCAGCTGCTGTGTTAAGCTTCTACAGCATAGGGGAAGATGGGAGATGTCACCCCACAGCAATATGCTGCAGACTCAGCAGGTGTTGACATCTAGATTAACCTTGGACTGCTGTGAGCACAACTCCTCTGGAAGTGCCGACCTGTTCTCATTTCCATGGCATCAAATACTGCCTTTCAGTCAAAGCCGCTGGCATCTCGGAGATATACATATATATAAGTTGTTCAACACCCTTTGGTGCCATGACACATCAGTCACAGCAATATTGGACTTGGAAAGCAAACCCTCTGGTTTGAAAGAGTGACAAAGTTTGTGTCCAGTGTGGAGGCCTTGTTTTTACTTGCTGTGTACGTTTTGTTTTCACTTACTGTTGAGTTTGAAATTTTACACACCAAAATAATAATTAACAGTACACCCCTTTACAAAATTAGCTATACAGAGTGAAAAAATAGGCTTTTAAAATACCCAATATTTTAAAATTTGATGCCAAAGGGTTGTGGCCAGGTTTAGGATGTGACAAGCTGGCAGTGAGGCTCAGAAAGCAGGGTCTTATTAGAATGCACACAGAGAGCTTGTACCCAGTCCCCGAGGCTTTCAGGTACTGCCCCTCATTTGCTGACCTGTCAGTCAAATCATCAGAGAGCACTGCTGCAGGGACATGGCAAACTTGGCTGGGACTTTTAACCCAACAATGCTTGCCCTAATTCATATTACTCTGGCTGCTCCTGGTGCTTATCAGGTTCATTCATATGGGGCCAACATCAAAAGGTAAATTCTGTATCAAATGTACAACTTAACCCTTAAAGTGGGTGTATTATGCTCATTTCCAGCTCCGTATTTTTATTCTGAAACTCCAGAGAGATGTTCTGCATAATTCATAGTTTTAAAAAAATCCTTGTTTATCTTATGATTGCTGTGGCTGCAGTTCCTCATTTTGTTCACTGTCTAACACAAGCTCCTTTCCTTTTAAGCCTATCCTCGTTTTAAACTAATTTAAACTTCTTTTTTTTTTTTATCTTTTCACCATATTTCACCAAAATTTTATATTGGTAAATTGCCTGTCTACAAACATTGCACCGACATAACAAAAAAAGGAGATCCACACAGCAATTTAGTCAAAAACTATTGAAAAGTGTATTAAAGATGAACCGAATAGAGCAGCTGATAACCCAAAACAGCTTGTTGCTTGAACTGGTTACAAAACTAGTGATAACTCCAAAGCATTCAATGCAAAGAAAATGTAAACCAAGCCTTTCAAGAGAGAGAGAACTACTGGGGGAGGAAACTGACATACGCAAACTCCTAACTATGAAAACCTATTGATCGGGACCTGAAAAAGTGAAAGCAAGAGAAGCAAAATTAAGAGTAACGTCTGAGGCATTGTTTATAGCAACATCATTTAAATATGACATTGGACACACCTGCATTGTTAATTGTTTTGTCAGAGCTTGACAGCTGCTGTTATTTCTGATAGCTGGTGTAATAGTTCTTGTGACTTCTTTTATATTTACAGATACAGATACCTTTAATTAAATTCATAACCTGTTAGAATGTGGCAAGATATAGAAAATAGTGAAAGGCAGCACATTTAAACATAATAATAACAAATGAATACATGTGAAGTTTTGTTCACACAGTCCTCCTCCTGTTTGGTTTATGTATTCCAGCTGTGGACCATGACGCTTTAAACACTGAAGGTAAAAAACACAGGTAACACCTACTGTATAAGCTCCTCCAACAAGCCTCCTCTTCCCTCTGTCTTGTGTCCTCCAGATGCATTTTAGGAACAGAGACATCCTTCAGCACTGAGACTGATTTCTGGGTCACGGGCAGCAGGATGGAGGACAGAGTAGACAAGGGAGCACAAATTAGAGAAATGAGAAAACACCTACCATGAGGCCTGGGGCTGTCACAATATGTTGTACAGTGATATACTTTGGCTGCTCTAACACCTCAGAGATGATTCAAACAAATTAGTCAGCACAATATCAAATCAGAGCAATTTCCTTGTGGTGTTGTCGTCGCAACACTGTTGCAATCCAGCATTTTGAAGTCAAGTTTGAATCTGGTGAACTTGTTACATTTGTTTTGCATCACACCTTTAAGACCACTGACAGGTGAAATGATTTACTATCACAGACCGCTTTATTAGTTACACCTGGCTAGTACCAGACTGGACACAGATTCTTTGTTGCAAAGATTCAACAAGGTGCTAGAAACATTCTTCAGAGATTTTAGTCTGTATGGACAAAATAGCATAAACGATTCTTTATTGTCATTCTTTATGAAAGAAAAATGAATGAAGAATAAAAGATAGTTACCTAGATCTTGCGGTTGATGTAGATTTGTCAGGAGCACATCTATGTATACAACACATTGTATAGGTGCGCTATGGAGTTGAGATCTGATGACTGTGGAAGCCATTTGCATGTGGAGAACTCACTGTTATGTTCAACAAAACAGCACAATATCCTACTGAAAGCAGCCATCAGTATACTGACAGAGTGTGGTCTTTCACTGCTGTAGCCCACCTGCTTCAAGGTTCAATGTGTTGTGTGTTCAGAGATGCTGTTGCGCATACCTTGGTTGTAATGAGTGGTTATTTGGGTTACCGTTGTCTTCCTTTCAGCTTAAAGAGGTCTGGACATCATTCTCGGAACTCTCGCATAAACCAGGCTTTGTCACCCAGAGACAGTGGATATTTTCTTTTTCTGTAAACCCTTGAGATGGTTGTGCAGGAAAATTCCAGCCATTCAACAGTTTCTGAAATGCTCTGTGTGGCATCACAAACACGCCACATTCAAAGTCGCTTAAATCTCCTTTCATCCCCCGTTTTGATCCTTTGTTTGAACTCCAGCAGTCATTTGTCCATGTCTACGTGCCTAAATGCACTGAGGTGCTGCCATGTGACTGGCTGATTAGATGTTTGCTTTATTGAGCAGTTCAGCAGTGTATCTAATGAAAAGGCTGGTGAAGTTATCCCCTGAGAATCACACGGGAGGAGGGAACAAAACAAGTCCATCAAACTACAAAGACGTGTAGTACAGCACGCTTACATAAAATAGCTAATAATGAGACGGTGTGGATGTGGGTTTAAAATAAAGATTACTTTATTAATTCATCTCAAAAAGACTAATTCAAAAATACATTATGTTTCAATACATGTGATTACAGGTTACTGTATAGGCAAAAAAAATCAGGAATCTAGTATCTGAAATTATTAGAATAAGTAATTTTAAGTTTGAGTAAATTATTGCAAACAGTATAAATGCTGCATACTTCTCAGTTGAGTTCATTACACGCAACTTTGTGTCGAAGACAATGCAGTTGTCTAGAGGAGGACAATCATAAAACATGGCAACTAATGACATGCTGGTTGAGATGAATTGTAATTCTTCCATCATTTCATCACCACTGCTCCTGAGCAAAAGCCATGTAAATACTAATTACATATATTTACTAATTAACCCATACACTGTGAATGAAATGTAATCACTCCACAGTGGAGAACATGAATATCAGCTGGCAACACTGAATTAATATTCTCTGCTATGCGTAAAATCCATAGTGGAAGTCACACAACCTGTTGTCATAGCAACTCTGAGAAAGAACAATATTTCAGATGGGGTTGTCGGTCAGTTCGGACAAAAATGGAAAACAATGTAGATTCTGTCCTTCTGCTTGAGGATGAATAAAAGATGGCAAAACTAATATATTTTCCTAAACCAATACAGCACATTGCAATGAAAGTGGGTGGTGTAGCTCCAGTAACTGAATTTTAAAGTAGAACAATGTTTCTTGTGAGGAGATGCTGGTGACCCCATTTTTGCCAAGTGGGAATAACAGTGTTTATGATCTCCTGTGAAACGCACAATAATCTAAGCAGCTCTCGACCTAATCCACTGGCAGTTTTCACCATTAAATGCCAAAGCAGCAGAAAAAGTGTTTTTGGCACATTTTAGTTGTTTGTCTCAGTCATATAAAGAAACAGGCTCTTAAAGGCATACGATTCTGTATTTTTCAGTTAGCCCTTAACCTATCTGGTTTCAAACAATTTGTATCTTATAAAATATGTGAAAGATGAAAAAATCAGCCAGTTGCCTAAAGTTCATAAAAATTCAAGCTTTTAAATAATAGTTGAAAAAAAAAAATGGAGTGTCGTTATTCCCAGTTTTACCCCAAGGTATGCTATGTCCCAAATAAATCAAGACACAGTCATTAAGAAGTGCATCTATGTGGCCTTCAGCTCATCATTTTATTGGTGTTTGTATTGGCATCAAGATGAAGATGTACCTGAAGCTACTGAAGAGAAGTGTCTGTAAATGTCTCATGTCACTGATGCAGATCTTTTGAAAGCAGGAAAAAAGACGTAATCTGGTTTGCAGAAGGCTGTTTTAAATTCATCATAATTTCTAATATTACGAAATGGTGACTTTCAGAGACCTTTCATGATCTCAAAATAATCCGATCGCATGGAGAATTTTCTGTAACATATGGCAATGTTATACAACAACACAAACAGGACATATTTTACCAACATCAAGGTATTTTTAAATATAAATACAAGGTATATTGTTTGGTAATGATGCAGCTCTTAGGCTCTGGGGCTTTGTGTTTCACGATGCGTGCGTGTCCTTGCATAAAAGAGGGCATTCGTGTCAGTGTTACATTTGTTTTTTAATATCTATATATATATATATATATATATATATATATATATATATATATATATATATATATATATATATATGTATATATATATATATATTATATATATATGTATATATATATATATATATATATATATATATATATATATATATATATATAAAAAAAAAAAACACCCAGCACGCCCCTGCGGGCGGTTTATCCTTCAAGCTCGGGTCCTCTACCAGAGGCCTGGGAGCTTGAGGGTCCTGCGCAGTATCTTAGCTGTTCCCAGGACTGCGCTCTTCTGGACAGAGATCTCCGATGTTGTTCCCGGGATCTGCTGGAGCCACTCGCCTAGCTTGGGAGTCACCGCACCTAGTGCTCCGATTACCATGGGGACCACCGTTACCTTCACCCTCCACATCCTCTCGAGCTCTTCTCTGAGCCCTTGGTATTTCTCCAGCTTCTCGTGTTCCTTCTTCCTGATATTGCTGTCATTGGGAACCGCTACATCGATCACTACGGCCGTCTTCTTCTGTTTGTCTACCACCACTATGTCCGGTTGGTTAGCCACCACCATTTTGTCCGTCTGTATCTGGAAGTCCCACAGGATCTTAGCTCGGTCATTCTCCACCACCCTTGGGGGCTTCTCCCATTTTGACCTCGGGACTTCCAGGTTATACTCGGCACAGATGTTCCTGTACACTATGCCGGCCACTTGGTTATGGCGTTCCATGTATGCCTTGCCTGCTAGCATCTTGCACCCTGCTGTTATGTGCTGGATTGTCTCTGGGGCATCTTTACACAGCCTGCACCTGGGGTCTTGCCTGGTGTGATAGACCCCAGCCTCTATGGATCTTGTACTCAGAGCTTGTTCTTGTGCTGCCATGATTAGTGCCTCTGTGCTGTCTTTCAGTCCAGCTTTGTCCAGCCACTGGTAGGATTTCTGGATATCAGCCACCTCCTCTATCTGCCGGTGGTACATACCGTGCAGGGGCCTGTCCTTCCATGATGGTTCCTCGTCTCCCTCCTCTTTCTTAGGTTTCTGCTGCCTGAGGTATTCACTGAGCACTCGGTCAGTTGGGGCCATCTTCCCAATGTATTCTTGGATGTTCCTTGTCTCATCCTGGACTGTGGTGCTGACACTCACCAGTCCCCGGCCCCCTTCCTTCCGCTTAGCGTACAGCCTCAGGGTGCTGGACTTGGGGTGAAACCCTCCATGCATGGTCAGGAGCTTTCTTGTCTTTATGTCAGTGGCTTCTATCTCCTCCTTTGGCCAGCCTATTACCCCAGCAGGGTACCTGATCACGGGCAGGGCGTATGTGTTGATGGCCCGGATCTTGTTCTTACCATTCAGCTGACTCCTCAGGACTTGCCTGACCCTCTGCAGGTACTTGGTGGTTGCAGCCTTTCTAGCGGCCTCTTCATGGTTCCCATTTGCCTGCGGGATCCCCAGGTACTTGTAACTGTCCTCTATGTCTGCAATGTTGCCTTCTGGTAGTTCAATCCCCTCAGTTCTGACTACCTTCCCTCTCTTTGTTACCATCCGACTACACTTCTCCAGTCCGAACGACATTCCAATGTCATTGCTGTATAGCCTGGTAGTGTGGATCAGTGAATCGATGTCTCGTTCACTCTTGGCATACAGCTTGATGTCATCCATGTACAGGAGGTGGCTGACAACTGCTCCGTTCCGTAGTCGGTATCCGTAGCCAGTCTTGTTAATGATCTCACTGAGGGGGTTCAGGCCTATGCAGAACAGCAGTGGGGACAGAGCATCTCCTTGGTAGATCCCGCACTTGATGGTAACTTGTGCTATGGGCTTGGAGTTGGCCTCTAGTGTTGTACGCCACATCCCCATTGAGTTCCTGATGAAGGCTCTTAGGGTCCCATTGATCTTGTACAATTCTAGGCATTCCAGTATCCAGCTGTGGGGCATTGAGTCATAGGCCTTCTTGTAATCAATCCAGGCAGTGCACAGGTTGGTCAGTCTGGTCTTGCAGTCTCGGCTGATTGTTCTGTCTACCAGTAGCTGGTGTTTTGCACCTCTGGTATTCTTGCCAATTCCTTTCTGTGTCCCGCTCATGTATTGACCCATGTGCCTGTTCATCTTAGCCGATATGATGCCTGACAGGAGCTTCCATGTAGTACTGAGGCAGGTTATTGGTCGGTAGTTGGAGGGGACCGGTCCCTTCTTGGGGTCCTTGGGGATCAGGACCGTCCGGCCTTCAGTTAGCCATTCCGGGTGTCTCTCGTTAACTAGCAGCTGGTTCATTTGTGCTGCCAGACGCTCGTGGAGTGCAGTCAGCTTCTTCAGCCAGTAGGCGTGAACCATGTCGGGCCCTGGTGCTGTCCAACTCTTCATACTGGAGACCCTTTCTTGGATATCTGCCACTGTGATGGTTACTGGACCCTGTTCAGGGAGGTCGCTGTGGTCTGCCCTCAGATCCACTAGCCACTGAGCATTGCCGTTATGGGTTGCATCCTTCTCCCATATGCTCTTCCAGTATTGCTCCGTCTCCAGCCTTGGTGGTGCTGTTCTCTTATTGTTCCCTTGCCACTGAGAGTACACCTTTGCTGGTTCTGTGGAGAACAGCTGGTTTATTCTCCTGCCTTCTATCTCTCTGGTGTACCTCCTCAAGCGGCTGGCCAAGGCTGTGAGTCTTTGCTTGGCAGTTTCCAAGGCCTCAGGTATGGACAGCTTGCTGTATTTCTTAGGCACCTTATTTGTCGCACCTTTCTGCAACTCTGTTAGTTGGCTAACCTCCCTCCGTGCTACTTTGATCTTGCCCTCTAGCCTCCTTCTCCATGGAGGGTACTGCCCCTTGTGGCTGTTCAACTTGTAGCCAAGCATCTCACTGATCACTGCTGCCGTACTGTAGATCAGCTTGTTAGTGTCGGTAATCGTGGTTGTAGGTATTGCCCGTAGTGCTGCATTAACATCATCTAGCAGACCTTCTGAGGGTACTTCACGTAATCTTGGTAACCGGCTACGGGGGATCCAGGTTTCAAGCTTGGCCATGATCCTATTTTTCAGGTCAGTTCCTCTCGCACTCAACGATCCTTCTCCTATCGCACTTGGGGCTATGTACCCAATCTCGGGTGGGGGTGATGATATCTCCCCCCTGACCTGGCGTCCTGACTCCTCCTTGCCGTAGCATTTGTGTTGTACCTCGTCAATCTCTAGCTGTGAGAGCAGTCCCTTCTTTCGAATGTTGGAACACTGAGCTACTAGTTGTTTCGCCGTCATTGTGGATGTTGGGTATCGAAGAATCCATAGGTCCCTCATCCTATTCATGTAGCCCCTTCCGCCGGGGTTACTTGCGTAGTAGCATTCCAACAACGCCCTGTTTTCGTCCCTTGCCCACCGATGCCTTCTTGTATATATATATATATATATATATATATTATATATATATATAACAAATTCCATAAAGTGTTCTTTTATTTTGGACTATTTCGTGGTTGGTCAGTCATTGACTGTCAGGTCGAATTCGGTGTCTGATTGGTTAGAGAAGGAAAAATTTCCTGTTGGGCTTAGGGCTTTGGAGTTGACGTCACACCGCAATGCATTATGGGAGCGCAGCGCCATTTTCGGGGTCTACGAATCAAACCAAACACACTGTGTTGGAACGACGACTACAAGAAAGATGCTTAAAAGCAGCTCAAAAGAGAATGAACTGTATAGAGACCGATTTCATTCAGAGGCGAAGCAGCGGTACTTGCAGAAAATAGCGTGCATTGGAAATGTGGACCCGTATGAAATAAGGCCGTGGAGTAGAAACCCTGAAGACCAACCGCTATGGACGTAGCCTGACATATTCTCGTACCTTGTCTGTGGAGTCAGCGCGTACAAGTCGTCATTCAAGCAAAGGTAAGTCAGCTTGAGTACTGCGAGTGAAATGCGTTTGATTTCCCTGCAAACATTCAGATTAGTGCAGCATAAATTCATTCATGAGGGGAAATGACAGTGAGAACATGTGGAGGCTGTTAGGTGGATAACATAATGAGTTCAGTGCACTGATGTGACACTGTCCTGAAGGATTGTTATTCTTTATGGTTAAAGAAATTGCACTAATTTATTAATGTTTATTATAAATAATCCTTATTATACATCTTGCTTCCATGTTTGTATCTTGTGTCACTAAAAATACATTTTATTTTAATTTTATATATTGATCAATGACCTGCAGAATCTCCTTATCATATTAAGTGATTCATAATTGTCACTTTATGCTTTCTCCATCTCTAAAGTGATGACATCCTTGCATTACATCCTTTAGGTTCATTTTCTGCAGGCAGGTTTCTGACAGAGAACAGGCAGATTTAGAATATAACATGCAGCGTTCTATAGATGGATACATAAAATGAAAAATTACATGTATGTGCTAACTTTCTAAACACTTTGTTACATTTATGATAAAGTAGATAAAACACATTTACGTCGGCCTTGGCTCATAGTTCTTGTCTTTAAATGAACTTTGTCTGTGTGTGTTTCAGGTCCTGCACTCTCAAAGACTGAATGAACCAGCATTGCAGCCATGGGTCACTGTGAGCATCACAGGGAAGGTTGAAGCCGCCCACTGCACCTGTATGGCCGGAGTCGCAGAGACCTGCAGCCATGTCGCTGCTCTTCTGTTTAATGTAGAAGCAACAGTGTTGATCTGTGGCACAAGGACTGTTACAGATGAACCTGCATACTGGGTTTTGCTGGGTAATATGACCAAGATACAGCCAGAGGTTGGCCATAAGATAGACTTCTCCTCTTCAGCTGCCCAAAAAAAAGGCTCTTGATCAAAACATAAACAGACCATCTGTAGTGACAGGTAAAAGGAGGGGTCCTCAAAACAGAAAAATCCCACCTGCTACTGTGGAGGAGTTGTCACTGCTATTGGATACTTTGCTGGAACACAGTAAAGCTGTGGGTTGTGGGAATGACCCATAATGTTTTATCTAGGGGTCTAGATTTATGCCTGTAGTGCACTGTCATGTAAATAATTTGCATTTACTGAATATATACTGACTGAGTCCCACTGTTCAAAAGTTGAATAAAGAAACAAACTAATTTTTGCCTCTTTTTTTTTTTTATTGAAACCACCTTATAGAACATCACATCAGTTACAATGTAGAATCCATGTCATTTATAGTTTACAAATGACAAAATGTTTACACAAAATCATGAGTGCTTACATGACATCACCCACTACTAACATTATTTACTGTATCTTTTGAAAAAATACAGCAATTTTAACAGCACAATACTTAAGAATATTTAACAGGAGCAGGTTTCATTTCCCCTGGTTTTATTATCACACTGTTCATCAAAACGGCAGCAAACCTTCACCATCTTATCCAGAAGGGTCACCTCTTCACCCTCACATGGAAGAAGTAATCTGATTGGCATGGTGGTATGTTTGCAGCAGGTCCCTTGTGTAGCACTGGAACCCAGTCACGATGTTTCATCCATTTCATAGGCTGGTTTGCTGCAATAATGCCAAATAATTAGCATCTCTATAGATAGAAGGTAGTTCTGCAAAATCACTCAGTAGGATGTTTGTTCTAATTTGCTATGACCTCAGAGCGCATCGAAAATAAAACTAATAGGCTATAAAGAGTGATATGAACATATTTAGAACTTACCGGAATGAAAATGTCTGGAGCACCAACAGATATCTGGAGATGGAAGAGAGCTGCACGTCAGCTCGTCTCACAGCTGCTATCCAGGCTAGACGCCTTCGTTTGGTAACATCAATACACTAGCTGCCTCATGTTGCTTCCAGGTTGGGAAAGAATGAAAAGATAAACCATTTTCAACCTTATTCTCTTGCCGGTGTTGTGTGTGACTTCGCTCCCTTTTCACTTGCGCTAGACCCCCAAAATGGCGGATCGGGCCAAAATCCTTTCCACGCCCACCCCCCGTGACATCACGCTCCAAAGCCCTCATAGGGCTTTGGAGCGTGATGCGTAAAGCCCCGCCCATCCAGCCTAGCAAGACCAACGGAATTGAGTTAGCGAAAACTTCTTAGCTCTGATGCGGAAAGAGCATGTAAACATTTTGGAAAGGTGATTCATTTGTGTTCAAATAGGTGTTTTAACGCAATGCATAGCAACTGCGTGACCTAAATAATACACCTGTGAAAGTTTACTGTCAAGATATTACAGGTAAAATTTTTGAACGCTTCTGCAATGTCTAATGGTGCTTTATGCTTAGCTGTAAGGAAAGTATTCTGCTTGCTTAAAGCCTAAATGATGATTTTATTCATCCATAAGAAAATATGTAAAAGACATTGTGTATAATCACTTAAAATATATTTAATTTGTATGTATATTTTTGATATTTATGTTATTTTAGCGTACATTTTGTACTGTTCCTGAGCTCATGATAGATGTATTCTGTGTACAATTTCTATGGTTTACGTTTTAAAATTCAGAATTAAAATGAAAACGCATTTAATGGCTGATTGAACTGCAGTGTCATGTTAAGGGTTATTGATTAGCTTATGGCCATACAGGTGTTTCCCTGCCATATAATTTGAGGGGTCACTTCACACACTGGTTCGTGCAAAGTCAGTTTTATTTAAAATAGAAATATGAACATTTCCCTATTTCTGATTGTTTATTAATAATATGAAGAAATGAAATCCCAATAAACAAAACTGATTAAATATCTATTTACATTACAATTCTGGTGAGTTTTGGGTGCTTATCAGTTTACTATTCAGGATATGCTCTGCAATAATACCCACAATAACAGTCCTCTTGGTTTCTGTGCCAGGTTTTTGAGACTTCTCAAGGATACTGTGTCTTGGACCTTGGACTCTGGTAACTTGCCATCACTAGAGATAAGCCAATCTTCAGAAAGAAGAAGACAGACCTCAGTTTGGCGGGAGCACTATGGTAGGACAATCACCCAGTTACTGCAGTTCTTTTGCTTGAATTGCCAGAACTTGAAACAAAACTGATTTTAGCTTTAAATGGTAAATGGTCTGTATTTGTATAGCGCTTTACTAGTCCCTAAGGACCCCAAAGCGCTTTACACATTCAGTCATCCACCCATTCACACACTGGTGATGGCAAGCTACATTGTAGCCACAGCCACCCTGGGGCGCACTGACAGAGGCGAGGCTGCCGGACACTGGCGCCACCGGGCCCTCTGACCACCACCAGTAGACAACGGGTGAAGTGTCTTGCCCAAGGACACAACGACTGAGACTGTCGGAGCCGTGTCTCGAACTGGCAACCTTCCGATTACAAGGCGAACTCCCAACTCTTGAGCTACGATCGCCCCCCTTTATGACATATTGACCTACAAGTAAACTGACTACAACTAAGGACAATAACGGAGTCTGAATATACCAAAGAAATGAATGTTGTTACTGGATAAGGAGCACTGCTCTAGAAGAGCAAAGGATCTGTGTATGATCTTTAAATAGACTGAACCGCCATAAAGCATATCACTTAATGTTTTATGGATTTTGTGCTGATATTGTACCTTTATTTTATTTTATTAACAGAGGTTGCGCTGCATATTCACACTTTTTAACGTGAAATGCAGTTTTCAATTCTACCTACCCACCCTTGGGTGTAGTGCAGGGGTTACAGAACTGTTGATAATTTATAACAGAGGCCCACAAGACAAAATCTGATCATCATTGTTGCAACATCTCTACAAATATCAGAGTCTGTGGAGCAAATTAAGTAAAAAGTCAACCTTTTGGTGAGAAGAAATGTTAAATATACTACTTAGAATAGGCTTGTTGTTATGGCTGGCTAGTTCAGGAAGTCCTGACATTACTATCCAGAGTTATAATTTTTTAATGTAGCCCTAGTAAAGAAAACACTTCACAGATATCACCGAGATATCACCAAGGTCTCTTGGATGTTTTGGATGGTCCAAATAAAACCTTTAATTTCTAACCCAATTTGAGTGTTCACTGTTTAAAAGACCTTGGGTAAGTCACATTTTCTTCCTTTCGTTTCTTTTTTTGTGCCCACACTTTCAATTTAGTTTAACTTTTGTAGTGCCAGTAAAACGACAAACATTTGGAGAGATTAAAAAAATCCTAAAAATACATCCATGCAGAAATAAAAATTAAAATGGGGAAAAAGGAGGATAAATGAATGAGTTCAATTAACTTGTTGAAATGTTTGTTTTGTTTTGTTTACATCTTCATTTATATATTTTTACCTTTTATTATAATAACTTGGGCGGTCCCAATCGCACTTGAAGTGATTGCGCAGTTTAAAGCAAGTAGACATCTGAAGATGATATATCTGATATATATGTTCTGACTGAAGTATTTCTAAAACAACTAAAATGAAAAGTAGTGGTTTTAACTGATGGATGCGAACTATTAATGAAAATTGAAAAACAGTTGAGGGCTTATAAAGTTTGTCTAGTTGGTGTATTGTGTAACGATGTGTTACCTGCTGTTTAAGTAGATAGCTGTGGTTGTATTAACACAGGAT
The DNA here is from genome assembly GCF_963969265.1 of Rhamphochromis sp. 'chilingali'. Lineage (NCBI taxonomy): Eukaryota > Metazoa > Chordata > Actinopteri > Cichliformes > Cichlidae > Rhamphochromis > Rhamphochromis sp. 'chilingali'. The sequence goes on along the minus strand of NC_137933.1, from coordinate 36,034,466 downwards.
GAGGGTTAAATTGTTCTCAGTGATAGTCCATGTTGAGAGCATCTGATGGGCAGCGACAGATGCCATTGTATGGCGCAAATAAGACATGGAAAATTGACCAAACTTTACCAAAATGAACACCAGGTTTGTTATTAATATGCTGCTGTGTGGTTTTGATTGAAGTGCTAAAATAATCCAGGACAAAAGGGTTTTGTGGTATGCTGTGAGTTCTTAAAAACTGACCTTAAAGTGCAACACATAAATAGTGCTAATAAAAACTCTAGGGGCAGAATGGCAACTGAATCGTTTTTTTGGGGACTTGTGTCTGTGTAGATAACAAGGGACAAAGCACAGCAGCACGCTAAAAGATGAGCACCTCATCCAGCACAGACGAGGCCTGGACCTGGAAATGGAACATTGCTATAAATGTTGAAGCTCTCACTAGCCAGCCCTAGAAATACATGTTGGTTAAATAAATTATTATTCTAATATATTAATGTAATGCAACGCCAGTTAGCTGCTGTTTTTTGAGATTCTGTGTTGTTACCAATCACTAACCTGTGCCCCAGCAGGCAACAGCTGCAGCCCACTCAGAAATATGCCACTTTAAGAACTGTGACATTATATCATTTATGCCCTTCTGCATTTAGGAAATCTCTAGATTTATTTCTTGAGATATTCAGTTTTCTTTTAAATATATATGGCATTAGGTTATGTAAGTATATTTAACTGTTTATGCCATCCATACTAGAACAACATATGGCAACAAAGTTTCTCCCCTTATAATAATTCAGTAACTATTTAAAACAAAACTGCCGGCTGTGTCGAGTCACTATGAAGGAATTTAAGAAAAAGAAATGAAAAGGCTGAATCCACAGTGGGAGGTGAAGGGTTAAGATGAAAACTGACATACAGTTTTTGATGATAATAAATGTGATGCCTCAGCTTACTAACACAGAGCAAAAAAGTCTCAAAACATCTGCGTCCCCCTCTGTATTCCTGTTATTTGTAAAATTTCTGTATCACTGCACCTCTATTCAAATTCAAATTCAGTGTCTTGCAACAAAGTGTTGAATTTACTCAGCTGTAAACCTGCTGACTGGCTGCTTGCACGCTGTGAATGACATGCAGTGGAAGTTTCACACTAAATCCCTGTTGCAACGCTGAGCTGGCTTTTTGCTGAAAATACTCAAAATCTGATAGAGCATGTGCTTCTCTGTGGACTCGCTAGGGCACAGAAGATCAAACAGGGTTAAAGATACTCTCTGGTGGTGACTGAATATTAGGCTTTAGTGCTGGACATTTTCACAGATCAAATGTAACTCTGGTAGTCCACAAACTGCACAGTCTTGACTTGTGGGGTCTTTTTTGGCTCCCTAATATATGTACCTGCACCAGACCTTAAAGTTTGGAGTCTAATTACGCTGGTCTTAAGCGTCCTCTCGACTTTATTGCTATGCAGAAGTCCGGGCCTTTGACCTGTAAAGGTATTTTGATCTGGGATTATGGTTGTGTGATGGAAGGATTAAGACCCAATTAACTGAAGGGCTGTGAATGATGATGATGTTTGAGGACTTTTCTTTGCTTTCTTCAAAAGTGAAGCACCATTTCCTGTGTGAAGCATTCCAAAATTCTTGAGAATTATAGTCCATCAACAGCAGGATTTTCAACAGCTCATGTTTTTTTAGACACTCCACAAGCATTTGTTACATATTTGTCTATGTCGTATATATAGACATATATTTATATGTGAGTTTGAGTGTGTTTTGGGGGCATGGTAGTGTGTGTGTGTGTGTGTGTGTGTGTTTGTGCACAGCAAACTGCCCACTCTCTATGGCAGTGAAGTCAGTGGGTTCATATTTTGGATGATATAAAGATTAGATATGCTCTAAATTCAAATAGCTTCACACTGCAATAATTCCACTCTTTGTGTGTCTTTGTATGTGCACACATTTGTGCGTGCGTGGGCCGTGCATCTGCACATATGTTTATGTCAGTATAATAATACGATTCTGCATTAAATTTCCCCTCTTACTGCGATTCTCAGACTTGGCTGTGACATTATTGTAAATCCTTCAGTAGCGATACAGTAGTACTACATCAGACTCAGCGAGCCGGCCTTCCTCCTTAGAGCCAAAACACCTCCGCCACTCACGCACACATTCAGGCAGAATTGGCATCTTTTATCCTCAACTGGCCTCTTTTTTCAGAGATTGAAATTTACTATTCAACATTCTTCCCCTTGTTAGAAAATAGAATATTGCTTTCTGCCACTGACAAAGTTGGCTGAATTAGAAAATATGCAACAACCTGACACCACCTTCTGTTGCAGAAAAGAGCCTCTTTTTCATTTTTTGATTGAATTATGTATAAAGACTTAGAAGACACTCCTTGGCCATGGTGGTGTTACTTTCCCCATATTACTTATTCAACATGTCTAACCTTAGGCCCCATTAGCGTTGCAGAAGTGGAGCTATTTCCTCAGCTCTTCATGTTCAAACACAAGACTAACATAGAAGCAGGAGCTGAAACCCCACAGTGAGTCACACAGTCACAGTGTCTTCCCTCTCTGCCTCCTGCTCTGCCCACCTTTGGCAAATTAAGGCAAGATTTCATAGCTTTAACCTACAGATAGCATGCACTGCCACAGGCAGTATGGTCCCAAGGTTTGCCATATTTGTCTACAGGATGTGACATTGTTCCTCTGCACGTCTTTGATCTGCTTTGTCTTTTTATGTAGGCTTGTCTCTGTGAATCAGCGACGGAGAATAGTGTGTTTATTTTTATGAAATGTGTAGTACTCCAGCCGTCACCTGGATGAGGTGATTTGTATGTACCTCCGATGCACATATCGAGTCTAATGCTTTGACTGTTCTGTTCATTTTATATCACGATCCCAAGCGTTGTGCAGCAATTGAATTTGGGCATTTTTTATTCCTTTGTGTCTGTCTTCCTTTGACATGTTGTCAACGTGGAAATTCACAGCACCCCGCCACTCTTCCTCAAGCAACCTCTTGATGTGCCACAGTGAGAGTCGTGTCATGAATAAACATGCTGATGTACAAAGGGATGAGTGTTGGTTAGAGATGAGATAGACAGTTTACATGTGTTTGAAAGGGAGGGTCTGCAGAGAGGAGAGTGACAGGGTCACGGAGCCCAAATGTTTAAAAAAAAAGCTGCTTCCACTAACATCTTTTTCTTTTCTCTTTTTTTTTTTCAGTGGTTAAAACATGCTTCTGTTGAAATTCTAGTTGTGGCTCCTGCTGTTGCTCTGCGATTAGTGAAATCCTGTTTGCAGCACTCCTTTTTTTTAAAAGTTAAAATATTTTTTCCAGAAGTCGGTGCTCTGAGTGGTAAAAACACGTTGAGTTCTCAGCATTGTCAGGAATGAGCAGCAGCACCTTCTTAAGTTTGGAAATAATCAGAGGAAAAAAAGCTGGTACTTTACACTGAGACTCCTGGAGCTCTGGCAGCACTTGTCAAATAACATCAGCCTATGTCAGACCATAAGACCACAAAGCTGATAACCTTCTCTTCCAACTCTGTATACTCCTAGTCGAGCGCTAAGACCATCAGGTCAATTACTCTTGGTGCAACCTAGGTCTCGGCTGAGGACCAGAGGCGATCGTGCTTTTGTCTAAGCTGCACCTAACCTCTGGAACAGCCTTCCTGCTACTATTCGTGCCTCGGACTCTATCCAATCTTTCAAATCACGGTTGAAAACTTACCTATTTAATCTGGCATTCCCGACTAGCTAGTGCCCTCATCTCATCTATTTTAATCTTATTATTGCATCTTTGTTTAGCCTCCTAGTGGATATTTTATATATGTGAACTGACCCTATCTCTGAATTGAGGTCTGATACCTACTTTATTGAGCCCACACTTCTGGTCTAATTAGTGCTTCCCATCTGTTAGTGTTAGTGCTTGTTTTGTATTTTGTTACTGCCTTTCTATATAGGGCTGGGCCATATCATACTGTTCACGGTAATACCAGTATAAGGTTAGGCAATGATAAGAAAATTAATTGCCCTGCCCTACTTTTATATACATTTATTTTGGTCTATTGTATTATTGTGAAGCACTTTGATATACCTTTGGTTTTAAATGTGCTATATAAGTAAAGTTGTATTATATTGCATTGTTATTTTATTTGTTTTATCTGGGTAGTTATTTGTTCCCACTTTTGCAGAAGGATAGTTAATCTTGAAACATTTAATGGTTGTTTCAGCTCTTCATCCCAATTTTTAAGCATTTAGCTAGTACAAAATAATGTGAAAACAAAAAATATTTGACATTGATAACTGATAATTGGCTGATGTGGGTAGTTAGTTATTCAGGTGATTTATCTGTATTCCATTTTAAGTTTTGCAAAGTGTGGTTCATATAGTGGTTTCATTAATTGGACAAAAAGATGATGTTAAAAGTTGTGAATGGACTTGGAAGAAATCTAATTTGTTTGTTTTTGCTATACTTTAGAAAGCACAGCAAAATTTTAAAATGTGGCTTTTTAACATGAGATGGTGAAGCATTCCAGGTTTCGAGTGTTTAATCAGAAAAGGCTTCGCCACCAGCTTGTTCATGGGCTCTCCGGTGCGAGAGCAGCAGGGGAGTATTGGAGGACCGTGGGATACGAGCTGGGATTAGTACCTCTACAAAATGGGTTGGGGCTAAGCCATTTAATGTTTTGCAAATCATTAAAAGAACTTTAAACAACTCACTTTTAAGAATGACTGGGGAATAAGTTGGAGAAGCTAAAGTCGCTATCCTGTCCTCACACTGGTTGTGAGCCTCAGAGTGGAGCTTTAGATAAGTTGTTGCTGTTTTGTGGCTTTTTTATAAGTTCTTAAAAGTAATCAGATCTTTGAAGGCAAGAGTGATTTTTATCGCCTTCCTGTTTTTTTTTATTAAATTACTGAGGTCACTGAGTAACACCCAGGCTTGTAACTTCTGATTAGCTCGTCCAGCTAAAGGACCAATGAGCTGATGCCATTGTGCCTCTGTCTACAGTTAACAAGAATCACTACTACTCCCAGAGTATTGTTCAGATTTCAGTGAAATTTGCACACAATGATAATCTAATGGGTCTTTACTCAAATGCATGGTCAAGGTCATATTTATCATTCTGCAGCTGAAACCAGTATTTTGTTAGCTAGCTGTGCAGAAGCCTGTTTTCTTTTTATGAGCAAAGCCACTTCAGAACCGTTCCAGCCATTCCAGACTTTTAGGGTTTGACATTACCTAACCTTACATTGGTGACCATTTGTTTGGAATGATTATGCCTTGAGTTCTGGTCTATTATGTGTTTATTACCTTGCGGTCGTGTCCTGGTGATTTGTGTGCGTTGCCAGACATGATAGAAACAACCAAAATGCGGACGTCTTTGTGCAAGTCATTTTTTGTCAGGGGAAAACATATTTATTCCTCTTCTTTTTCCACTTCTTTTTACTTTCCCGTACATCCATTCTGACAGTTTCAATAATGTCCCAATTTGCTGACATTTATGAGTGCTTATATTGATGCTGTGATTATTATTCTTTATGTGTTATTCTCTCACTGAGAAATTCAAAAAATGTGGCAGAAAAGTAGCTGGAATTGCACAGAAGGAATCTATGCTACTGAACTGGCCAATCATAATAGTTGTGGGTAGGGCTGTGCGATATGACCAAAATCTCATATCCCGATATAAGAATTCTATCGTCCCGATAACGATATAAATCACAAAAATGTAACATTTTCTGTAAATTCTGTGAATCTCGGGCAGCTCGACTTGCGGGAAGTGTTTCCAGCTGCGCGTCATGTAGCTGGAGTCGAGTGTTTTAACCAATGCATGAAACTATACATTTTTAGACATAAGTTGTAACGGCCGCCGTTTTCTTTGTATTTATTATACGGCGTGCTGCGGGGAAAAGCCTGTTCTAACGTTTGAGTCTAAGGTTTATTTTTTAGCACCTGGAAGCTATTTTTTTGCTTCTCATCCGTAAATAATCTGCTCTTTCACGTGGTTCAGTTTATTTTGAAAAGTCTCAACAGGATCTTGAGCTTTATTGTGAAAGGTTTATGTGGAACATAGACAAGCGGACACGCGATGCTGTTACCGTCGTTGTTGCTAACCACAACGCATAAAAACAGGCGCTTGTCCGTCCGTAGTGTGGTTATATTAAATATAAGAGAAAGAGAGAACTTTAAGAAATTAATATAGCCACTACAGTGACCATCAAAACGATGAAAAAATATTGCCGTAAACAGTTTATTTTGCGACACCACGAAACAAATGATTGCGTAAGATGAAACGATAGACGTTTTTATATCGTCATCCGATATATATCGTTATATCGAACAGCCCTAGTTGTGGGCTGCGTTGACGCAAACTTTAGCTACATTTTTAGGTAGGTGCACACCAGGTTTGGCCATGCAGAGAAAAATGTTGCCCATACCTGAGCTAGGGTCAAAGCAAGACATTTGTACAGAGTTGTAATTTCCCTTTATTGCTACCACATGTTAGCTTGGTTTTGAACCTTTATCCAGTTCTACCAATATACATTATTAACTGTTGTAGTACTACCGAACCAGCATTCTGAGTGGATTATCAGATGAGTCTCACAATCATCTGCTTTTACATGCATGTGGCACACACTCTGTCTGTCTCCTATCCTCTGTGGAACGTGAATGAATAGGATGAAGTACTGAATAGCGGTTGCTGAATGCTATAGTGAGAAGAAAAGCAGCAGTGAGATGTTATCAGTGGGGGAAATGGTCTCTCCTGGTTGATTTACTAGTCATGTAGTGTGCTTGTCTGACTGCAGTATAGCAGATAGTGTCAGAGGGACATCAGAAGAGGCCCAAGGGACTGTCCGCTAAGAGATCAACCAGAAAAACATGTTATCAGTGACATACTGTGTGACCATGAGCTAATGCTGGCTGCGTTTTCACTATGAGATCAAAAGGGATTTTTAAGATCAACTGTCTGAATATTTGCTCAAAGCTCCACCGAAGCAAATTTATATGTACACAAGCACCCGTCTTATTAAATCAGAAGTTTGAGCCCTACAAGAGTAATACAGTCCAATATTTCTAACTGAGATGCCATTGATTTACCCTGTTTGGCCAAATTAAATTCAGGTATGGGCACTGATACAGCAAGAAATCTGCTCACTACAGGAAGTCACATTCAATAATTAAGACTGAAATGCAAACAGTATTCTAATCGGCAGTGAGTAAGTACCCTCTCAGAAAACTTTACCTTTGAATATAAGCTTTTCTTTCTTCCCCATCTGGTTTTCTTTTCTTTTCTTTTCTTTCTTTCTTTGTCTTTCAGTGTAAACCATCAGGTATTGGTTGTGTCTGTTATGGTGGTTGATGTAAGAGTTTCAGCGACAATCTTTTGCCATCATTTCCTACAGCAGACATTCCCAAGACTGCCACGGCCCAGTTTCAAAATCTAAAAATCCACCCAAGCCGATTATAACATGAGCTCAACATAAAGTAATTCCTTCATTGTGTTTTTGTGCATTCATTTTGATCACTATTTGCTTATTTAGGTTGATTTCCTATTAACAAGCCTCTGCTACCTGATAGCTGCTTCTTTGTCGCTAGTAAGAAAAACAAAAAATAGACAAAATACTTGGTAACCACTTTACACCTACAGGAGCTGACTTGATAATGAAAACTTGTAGCATGAAGCTCCTGGTGCACAGTTCTTAAGTTTTCATTAGTTCTTAAAGTTGTCATTAGCTAGTTCCTCCATGGCCCACACTTTGGAAATCACTGTCCTCCAGGGTATCAGTGAGTCATTTAAGAAGATGCTAAATTTCTTCTTTTATGTATTAATGCTGGTAGAAATATTAGTAACATACACAGGGTTTTCCTGTATATAGAAAATCTTGGCGCTCAATAAAAGAATAAATCAGGACTGTAATTTAAAATTGTTTTTTGTGAGTTTTATTTCCTCTAGATTAAAATACTGTCAATAACTGGCAAAGTTTTGTTTATTAAAGTAATACTCATTCTTTGGGTAGTTATTTGTGGTATTGGAAAGCCTGTCCATTTCCCATTAAATAGTACCACATCTGAGTATGTGGGTTGCACAAATTAAAAAACTTACCTGTCTGGACCAAAACAGCTTATTCTACTATTGCATCTTGTTTTGACCTTCTGGTACCGTAGACAATCAGGTGCTGACAGTTAGAGTTCTGACTGGAACCTGATTAGGGCTGTTTAGCAATGAGTCTAGATTCTGCCTATGGCATTTGCATCTAAGGGTTGAAGGAGAAGATGTAGAGAACTCTATCCTGATTGCTGGACCAATAGGGTAACAGAGTTTAGTGGAGGCAGTATCATGGTGTGGGGCGACATGTCCCTCACTGGAAAAACAAGGCACTTGTGGGATCAGATTGGGCGTGCTGTTCGTGTCAGAGTGAACTACACTGCCACACTGGCTGTTGACTACAATTACGAGTATTAAGAGAGTTCTCCTAATGCTACAGTCACACAGGGAAAACAATGGCTGAAGACCATGGCACAATCAAAATTATTGTGACTGAACTTGCAATCAATACGATTAGATGATGATAAGTCTGCTGTTACTTTTCTACTGAATGGGATTAAGTTTGCAAATACATGCAATGTATTTGTGATAATGCAACAATAATACTGTGATACTTTGGTGAAAGTTGCAAACCTGTTGTCATCAACATACACAGAAATTTACATCAAACACAAATTGATATTAACTACAGTATTCTGCAACCTGAGCCAACCCTCATTTCTTTATATATTGCTTCCAGAGAGCCAGACTTACCTGTATTTTTAAAAACTGGTATTAAGCAGTATTTCTCTAAGCTGTCTGTGCCTTAACACTTAATCATAGGTTAACTTACTTATGACACATTCAAACATTAAAATTGGCACCTAACTCAAGGTATGAACTAGGGTTGTGTCTAGGGCTGCCACGATTTGTCGACTAGTCACGATTACGTCGACTATCAAAATCGTCGACGACTGATTTAATAGTCGACGTGTCGTTTGAAGCTTTGTAAGATCGCAAAAGACGCAGGAATAATAGCAGGATTTAAGAGTGTAATAACGGACTGAAACAGAAGATGGCAGCACTGCATGTACAAGGATGCCAGCTGCCGTTAAACCCCGAAGAAGAAGAAGCAGCTGTGTCCCAGAATTCATAGCGCGGCCCAGCTTAGTTTCCAACAATGGCGGTAGCTAGTTAGTTTTAATATTACTCTTATTATTCTTTCTGGGTCACAAAATAAACGTTTAACATATTTTCATGCGAGAATGTAGCTGTGTAAACCTCAAATATCGGCTCAGTTTATCAGGACACCACATATTTTCAAAAGCGCTCCGACGTTTTCGGAGACGTCTGTTACCCACTAGCTCGATAGCTAGCCGGGGGCTAGGTCACTAGCGCCGTGAGAACACCGGACTCCCGGCAAATTGTTTTCAAACCCACCGCTGTCTTTCGCGACTCAGGTTAAATATATATGAGTCACTTAGATAAATTAAAAATGTTGTTGTTGTTGTTTTTTTTTTTTAGTATTTTATTTGTTCCTGAGTAAATCGGTTTGGCTGAGATTAAAGTTATAGTTTTTACACAGCTGAATAAACGTCAAGCAGACAGCTGATTATCAGAAGTGTGAGATGCTGGAGAATATACTCCGGTGTCCTGTTATATTTTAGATAGCAAGGAGTTTATTAAACTTTACCGAAACAATCTGCAAATTTCATTAAAATTGAATAAACTATCATCTTGTCTTTATTTTTAGTTAGCACCTTAAAAGCTTAAAGCTGTAAGCTAATGATAGTTATATAAGAGCAGATGCTGCTGGTGCAATAAGCTGTAGTTTTACGTCCAGTGGATGATGATCTGATTAGTCGACTAATCGCATAAATAATCGGTGACTAGTCGACTATCAAAATAATCGTTTGTGGCAGCCCTAGTTGTGTCTACACACAACAGAAACTGTAGGAAAAAAAACAGATTTAAATGATATCTTTAGGGACACTAGGCACAGCCTGTTGCATAAACACAATTTGTTACCATTTTGTTAGTCAAATCCATGAAAACTGCCAACGGGCAAGAAATAGAATTCTTGCATCAACAAGGTTACTCTTGAAGACCTATTAACAAAAATCTTGGCATATCTAGACATGTTACAACAGTTATTTAACTGCAAAATGACACAGACACTTTGTAATCTTGCTTTTGGCATATAGGAATATAATCAGCATACCAAACACCAGACTCGACTCCATGAGTCTGCTGTTGCAAAGAGAAATTGCAATTAATGTCAGACTTTATAAATTAGACAGCCATTATTTGAAAACCTATGCCAATCTGGCTGGGAGAGTTTGCGGTCAATCTGAATTGGACTAAAATTGTTTGACAAGTTGCCTCCCACCAGATAAACTATGTAGTCACTTTGAGATTAAATGTAGTTGTTTAGAGGTTGGTGGTGTTGCATGTCAAGCACTTGTCAGCCAGTAACAGCAACTACTTGCAATCGGATGCAGAATATGAGAAAAGATTATGCGATCAGGCAGATTTTTTGTTTGTTTGTTTGTACTCTAGTATTATTCTATCAGGCTGTCATGTCAGTGTAAACTATAGGTGAAGAATCCTAACTTGCTGTTTACATGTGTTCCCATTTTAATCTACAAAATCCACACGGGCTCTTCCTGTAGATAAAAGCCGAAACTGGTTTATTAATCTCCAGGTCGGCAAGTATCGACAAAGGGCAGTTGTCAATGACTCAGTTATGACCCTGCAGAAAAAACTATTATGCTTCAGTATTCTCTCACTGCTGCTGCCTGCCTTTAAGTACTCATTAAGCACTGTTATGTATTGGTAGTGGTCTTGTATGAGTATGCAACTCTACGTGTAACTCTACATTCATCAGTGTTGGGAAGGTTACTTTTAAAATGTATTCCACTACAGATTACAGAATACATGCCCCAAAATGTATTTTGTAACGTATTCCATTACGTTACTCAAGTAAGTAACGAGTAACGTATTTTGAACACTTTGAATTACCTATTATATTCTCATGCTTTTTACAACCACATGAATGTACGATTGCTGTGTGAATTATTATTTTTACTGACGGTTACTCGCCACACCCCCCATATGGAAAAGATATATATATAAATCTTATAAAGTTTGTATCTGTCTTGTGTGAAACTTGTATGAAAAGCATACAAGAGTGAAAACAGATATAAGATCCCTTGAAAAATTATATAATGAAACTTGTATGTTTTGGATACTTACTAAAACAATAAATGAAAGTAATGAGAAAGTGGCCACTTTCATGAGTAAATCATGTAAGTTTTTACTATTTCTTTTCCATATGGGCAATACCGACTAGATCTTTAAATCTTAATATAAAATGAGTAACAGTAGGGTGGGCATTAGGGTAAGGCTGCATTTTTGCAGCGATGTCGTATAGAAAACTGTTTTACGTGTATATAAAACAGGTCCGCGGCTCCAAACCGTAGTTAAGGAACCTCTGGCTAATACGTCGGGTTCCATGTCGGGCTCATAGCCGAAAAATAGCTTTACTTTGTTGTCTGGGTCAACTTTGCTTGCGAGAGACAAAGAGAGGCGTTGAAAGGCTGCTCCAACGGAACTTATTGTTTCGGAGGAAAACACGAACACAGTGTACAGTCGAGTTTTAATAGCTTACTTACAACTGGGCTCGTCAGGCACTGTTCTTGACTGCAGTGGTTATTATTATATTTACATGCTTCCAGCTCCCATTTCTGCTCGGTGACAGCTCGGACCTTTCCACTCTCCTTTTTCTCCCTTCCTCGCGCTCACAAACACATAACGGGTATGGCAGTCCATTCTCCCTGGAGTACGGACTACACTGCCCATGAAGCTACATTCTTTAGGGCTATGCCTGTAACACTCTGCCTATTGCCTTTATATTAAATCATTTTTGTGAAGAATTTTTTAAAATATTTCTTCACGTCATTATGCAGGCCGCAAGTAGAGGTGACATGGGCCGCAAGATTGAGACACAGACATGAGCCTCTTAATGCGTGTTTTATTTGGGGCGTGGAAACCAAAAATAGAGAGGGCATAGCCGAACATATGAAACAGGAAAATCCCTTTATTTCAGCAAAGTAACTATATTCTGAATACCACCTTTTTAAACTGTAACTGTAACGGAATACAGTTACTCATATTTTGTATTTTAAATACGTAACGGTAGTACATGTATTCCGTTACTCCCCAACACTGACATTCATGTAACTCTACATTTATTATACAGTTGGGAGGAAATTATTCATGATAATGCAGATTAGACTACAACTAAAGTGTCATTTTTTAGCACTGTGGCTGAATGTAATATGACAGTAAATATTAATACACTGTAATTTGTTCAAACTGCAAATCAAATTCACATCCTCAGATACGCCGCCTTGTCGAACTAAGTCAAAAAAAGCCAACAAGACTCACTTTGCTATTATGTATGATAAAGAAAAACATAAATTAGAGTTTTGTAAGGATTAGTAAACTGTTGAATATTTGCATACCTGACTAAGTAATTATTATTTTTTTAGTGTAAAGTTTTGTTTCTAAATCGAGGTCTTACAAAGCCTTTAAAAAATTTGTTGTGTTATTTATTTCTTTTTTTAATGAATGGAGCAGGAACACTGGCATAGTAGTGAAGTCCAAGGTCTGTTGCCAGTTTAACTAGTTCCATTTTAAGCTGTGTGGGGGATGTCGGTGTCAGTGGTCAGTGTTTATTTGAGCTGCCAGTGGGTAAAGAGGGAGGAAAGTTTCCGGATAGGTCAGAAGACCATCATCGACCAAAAAATGTATTATTTTTGTAACAGTTAACTCTTCATTTGATATTTGTAACCACTGGACTGTAATCAAAATGCCTATAGGAAAAAAGTAGGCTGTCAGCAAAAGACTGGAAGCTTTATGTTATTGGATAAAACTCATCAGAAACAGAATATTTTATTAATCCCAGAGGACATTATGTGGTCACAGTTGCTCCAAGACAGTAAGAACATTAACTAACAAGTTAAAGTACCAATCAAATATTACAATATTTTACAAAATATTGCAAAATAGCTCTAATATATAAATATCTCAATATATTACACTCAATTAAATATAGATAAAGTTGTAATTGAGGTGCCCCTCTTATCATCCCGACTTGATGTTATTTTCTCTGTAGAGACTGTGCAGATATTAACGGTGTGCAACTACTGCAGTGTGTACTTCTGCTTTTAGATGGAGGAGTTGTACAGAGAGATGGCCGCAGGCAGGAATGATTTTCTGTGTCGTTCAGCGGTGCATTTGGGTAATCTCAGTTTCGCACTGAACATGCTCCTGTGACTGGCCAGCACGTCATGGAGTGGTTGGGAGAATATTGTCTTTAGCTTAAACGACATCTACCTCTCTGACACCGCCTTTAGAGAGTCCAGCTCCACCTCCGCAATGTTACTGCTGTGCGGATCAGTTTTCTGGCATCCACAACCCTCAGCCTGCTGCCCCAGCATGCAACAGCAGACAGTATGGCACTGGCCACAACAGGCTCATAGAAAATCCTGAGCATTGTCCAACAGATTAAAAGACTTCAGCCATCTCATAAATAGTCATGGCTCTGGCCCTTCCTGTACAGTGCATTTGTTTTTAACCCAGTCTAGTTTATTGTCAGTGTGTACTTTGAGGTATTTATGGTCCTCCACCATGTCCACATCAACTCCCTGGATTGAAACAGGGTCCACAATCATGTCCTTGGTCTTTATTACGTTGAGCTGCAGATGATTGTGCTTGCACCATATGACAAAGGAGTCCACCACAGCCTCATCGTCTCATCACCCCAGCGGATGCATCTAACCACCGCAGAGTCATCAGGTGCAGGTGTCGGTGCAGCAGCTGAAGTCTGTGTTGTAGAGGGTGAATAGGAAAGGGGAGAAGATGGTCCCTTGTTTTGCTCCAGTGTTGCTGACCACCATGTCAGACACACACCGTGTTAAAGACGCTCAAGTCAAACTTGGGATATAGTTTGTAGAGAAAAAAAAGTGGTAATAATGTATTGCAGTTTATGGTATTGTAATACTCTGCATATGGAAAATGTTTATCATTGAAATTGTATCATTTTATGAATTAAGATTTCTGATGATATTGTGGACTCTACAGGGATTCCAACCTGTAGTGAAAAATTAAACCTGGACAGTTCTGAAGCTTTTGATGTATAAAATGAAGGGTATGTAATGTTGGCTGTTTCTAAGTAAACTGACATAATGTGTTGTGTTGTGTACGTGCCACATATTTTAGCAACATTTCAAATATAATTAGGTTATTGAAGAATGTGTTTCTGACTCTTAAAAGGCTCTTATATGTATACAAAATAAGTACATACAATATTTGGTTGGAAAACAGTTTAACTAGCCCCGTTTAATTGCTCTTAATTTTGACTGTTTTCTCATTGTTTTCTACTTTTACACTAGTCTATTAGTTTTATATTTTTTCTCCAGTTTGATGGAGTCTGAAATTAGTCGCCAAGAACATCTCTAGTCCATTTACCATTGCACACTGTTCCCAGTCAGTGTGATTATGTTCATTTGCAACAAAAAGTCACAAACGAGCATAATCCTGAGTAAGTAAGATTGGAGAAGGCAATTTTTCCCCTTTTACAGAAACTTCAGAAGTCAACAAATCAGTGATGCTGAAAGGGGCCGTGGCAGCAATCAAGGACTATTTTCCTATATACCTATCTTTGACTGAAAAAACATCAAGTTCAAACATTTTCTCTGGGTCTGGAATTGCCATTCAATAAAATACAGAAAATAACTGACTAAAGTACAAGTGGACAAGCTCTTTGAAGGAAAAGTCGGGGGAACAATAAAGTAATGCAAAACCAAGCATAAGCTTGATGTGTTAACAAATGTCTCAGAGGCTGAACTGTCCTCAGATGAATATGAATGAACTTTTACAGATGTATGTGGCTAACATAAAAGAAAATGTTAGAATAAGAGGGAAAGGGGTATTTCCAGTGTGTTAAATAAGATTGAAATGCAGACTGGTAGCCTAATCGGGTTGTTCTTCTGTTCCCATTGCTGCTGTAGTCTGCCTCCATCAGGGAGTGCTGTTAAGAATCTGCAACTATGTTCCTTCTCATCTTCCTTCCCTACTTTAATCTCGACCCGAGTGCTTGGTTTTACAGTGAGTGAAGTGTGTCTTCTAAGCTTTGGTGAAGGAGAGACAAGGTTCTTCAAGTCCCAGCAGGTCTGAGAAGCTTCTTATGAGGCCCCTTAAAGACAACTTTTCAACAGAAGTGAGATCCTGACTGACTACAGCATTTTGCTTCTCTACAGAATTCTAGTGAAACTTCTGTACATTCTTGATAATTATTTGTGTTGTCCACATTGATGGCAAAAGGTGAGGAGCATAAAAATGATGCCATCACAAATGGCTTCATTTCTTGGGAGTGAAATGCTCTGAACCTATAGCCATTTCAGTCACGAACTGGATTAAGCACAGATAGAAGAAAGCATTTCCCTGCTGGGCATCTGTCCTACCCAGTGGCTCATTTCTTTCACTTAGAAGAGTGGTGGTCTTACATTAATGAAGCCTGTGTACCCAGGATGCTTCAGGCCAGCATTGACTTTTGGCTGTTTACTTGACTGTCTTTCCCTGGAAAGCTGTCAGGCCAGACAAGACTTTATGATGCCATTAAACATTAGCGTCAGACTGCTGAGGGACTGGATCTGGTCACTCTAACTGAGGTTAAATTAGCTTTTTTGGCAGACAAAAGAAATGCTACTGAGCTTAGAGCAGTATCAGAAGTGGAGTCATCAAGCCTAGTGTTACCTCAATATAGAAAGAAATTAGGTTATTCGGTTGACTTATGAATGAGCCATAATGAAGGTTTAAGGCTTTTGGGAATAGTGGCTTCATTACAAAATGCTTTATGTTAATAACTGGCATCTCCAAAAATAACTGAATTCAGCCTAGCAAAAGGATTCAATAAGGCAAAGCGGGCCTGATTTTAAAAGGGAACATAAGACATACAAAAAAAGCAATGAATGATGTCATAATTACTGCTTCAGGTAGTCTTAAATTGATAGGTTTTTACCTCAGTGACCTGGTGCTGATCATAAATCCAGCTATGTCCTGTAGGACACATTACTAAATATCAACGAAACACAAACAGTACTCATCACACACATTGTTGTGATGTTGTGCGATCATTGTGTAAAGATCTTTTGTGTGTTAACAGGACTAAATAAAGAGTTATACGAATACACCTTATTAACCTTATTTTGAACTGCGCTTCCTATTTTAGTCAAAGTTCTATTTGCCTTTTTTTTTTTTTTTTTTGCCACATGTTAGTTCTCATATGTATATAATAGGGGTGCAACGATACTCGTATCGATATTGAACCGTTCGATACAGTGCTTTCGGTTCGGTACGCATATGTATCGAACAATACAAAATTTTTAATTTTATCAACTTTTCTTCTGACTATGCTGTCTGTGTTGAGAGCTCAGTGGATCTGCGTTCGACTACTCCGCCTAGGCTGCACTGTCAAGCGCAGATCCACTGAGCGCAGCGCAAGCTAGCAAGACAGAAGCTAAGCTCGTTGCAACATGGCAAATTGAACCTCCCCCACCCTCATTCAGATCTGGCCTTTGGAACTATTTTGGTCTTCATGTGAAGTATGACCCTAAAGGTAAGCGCGTCATGGACAAAAGTAAAACAGTATGTCGGATGTGCACCGCAATGCTCAATTACATGGGTGGGAACTACTGCGTTAGCGCAGTTTGCGCGTTAACGTGTTGACGCTGTCCAGCCCCAGGCATGGGGCGATCCGAGGTAGCTTGTTAACGGAGATTTGCCGTGTTGTGGCGTTAACGTCATTTCAGATTAACACTGACAGCACTAGTGGGAACACAATGAATATGACTGCCCATTTACGCCGACATCATCCTAGTGCAAAGACAAGTGGAAGCAGACAAAAACAACAAGCACGCATGCTACAAACTTTCATTTAGACAGCCGTTAGCACATGATTCTCCTTATGGGGACCTGATATGTTTAATATGCTGCTGAGAATATAGCCCAGAAGAAGCGTATAGTATAGCTTTTATTTTGGAAAGAGACATTTCTCTGTAATAAACTCTCTTTTCCAAAGATGAGTGATTTCTCGATCAGATAGATTTATTATTTTATCCCTTTGTTGTTTCAGCAACATTAAATTTAAAAACTGTACTTTTGAGTTAAAATATATATTTATAATTTTAATAAATGACAAATTAAAAAAAGCATGAGCATTTTTTGTATCGAAAAAATATCGAACCGTGACACCAAAGTATCGAACCGAACCGTGAATTTTGTGTATTGTTGCACCCCTAGTATATAAATATGATGTGCGATGTTGTATCTGTTACTCAGGATATCTGCAAGTCCTTAAAAAGTCTTTATTTGCTAATTAAAATATTACAAAATTATTAACTGTCCTAAATTTAGTTTGAAGGATTCTTAAATGTTATTTGGATGTTTCATAAATGAGATTTTGAAGTACACAATGTTTTCACCACCTGTTCAGATTTAGATCACGCAAAATGACATGAATTTAGACGACAGAAGACATGACAAGCAGAATTTAAGCTGTTCTTTAAGATTTTGTTCTTTGTAGGCTTTTTTTTTAAATACATTTTAAAAAAGTTAATTGTAATAGTAAATTGATAAGACACATTATACTTCAAGGTTGGTTCATCTATATAAGATACTTTTGCCTGATACATATACCTAGTGGGGTCATTTTGGGTCCATTTTCAGGCCACAGACATGTTTCATCATAGTAACTGAGATTACACTGCTTTTCAATCATAACTACCGCAATCCCTTCATACCTTTTGTTACTGCTCATACTAAAATCCAAGTTCTCCTGAAAAGTCCTGAAGAAGCGTGAATGCACAGTAGCATTGTCTCCATAAAACACATTAAACTACTAAATTATTTCCTCTGGGTCTTAATCACCTAACAGACTTTGTTCATCTTATTGTCCCAAGACCTCACATTCCCTGTGATGATAGCTGGAACAGGTGATTTATATTTAAACTTAGATGTCTACTTTGCTCGACCTCTGAAGCCTTGTTGTCTCCCCCGTAGCTCCTCTGGGATTACAGGCCTTCCTCCGGGCAGTAAAACTGTCATGACGATTAGCTGCTGCTGATTCCAATAGTGCAATGTGAAACCACAATTAGACTTGCAAAACTTGACTTGCCATTTATATTTTTTAAATAAATTTTAATGGATGATAAAAGTCATAAAAATAATAACATTAAAATAAACTAAAATTAAATTGGTATGAAACATTAAATTTGTGGTTTAAATGTAGACAACAGCATCTTGGTGCAGTTGTTAACACTGTCATCTCACTTACAGTATATAGGTGTTGGTGACCTGTGCAGTGTGTATTCTGCGTCTTGCTGTATGACAGCTGGGATAGGCTCAAGTCCCTGCCCCAGAACACTGAAATGGATAAGTGGATGAAGATAGATGGATAACTTTAGACAGCCTGCTACCACCGAGGAAGCATGTAGTCATGCCCAAAAGTTTTTGATTGAGTTCCACCAGTTCAGCTTTACAACAAGATGGCAAGGTAGGACGAACCGTGACAAATTCTCCAAGGTGCTGGGAACAATTCATACACAAAGTACCTTTAAAAAAAACAAAAAACAGAAACCTTGCACGATACACAATGGATAAAAACTGGTGCTAACATCAAATTTTGTGGTTTGAATCATTCACACTTCTCTTGTAGCACCAAATACATTTCCACAGTACAGATTTTTTTTTTTTCAGTTCCCTTTTAACATGGTCAGAGAATAACCAACAGAGGATACGTCTTTAAGCAAGAGCTACACTTTGAATCTAAAATATAAAACGCATACTAAGCAGTAGAGGCTGCACACCACAGCTAGTGCAAGCATAGTGACCCAGTTTTCAAAAGAGCGTTGACTAAGTGGGACTTGGATCATCATCCTTACTTTTATTCTGAAAAAGATCCTGATAACAAGGAGCCCTTACATAGTGGTTCATGCTGTATTTAATTGGTGCACCATAATATACTGATTTTAACAACTTGTGTTTTTATGTGTAGCAGGCCTGGGTTTGACAAAAGAGGATACAGGGCAGTTTTAGATCCTTGTGTTGTGATCCCTGGTGTTGATGGAGAGGAATCCTGTGAGTTCAGTGATAAATGTTCTTCTTTCTGGAGTTTAACACTGAATTTTGAGCAGAGCAAGCAGTTTTCCTTTGTCTTTTGAGGGCATTAAATAGCTTGAAATTAAAATACTGGTGAGCAAATTTCCATTTTTTTCACATATTGATGATGTGGAGACAAAAAGCAATTAAGCTCTTTGCAATAATGCAATTAGACTCTTAGTTTTAACCAACAGAGAAGGTTATCCCCCTTTAATTTGGACACTTTAATGATAGTATGTGAGGAAAATGAGGGAGCATTTGTTTTCTCTACTTAAATTTGTGTAGCTGATCTGCGGATTCTAATTGGCAACATTCTCACAGTCCAGCTCTCTAATCTAAAAGCCACCAACAGGCCAAATATACCGCAGTCAAGTTAATTTAAATTGGGCTCTACCAGCATGATGAAGAGTAAGGCACAGTGCCAGAATAACTGCATCTGCAGTTAGTCCCAGTTGGAGATGGTATTTCACTGAGACAAATGAAGACCGACACTGAGAGAATTGGGAACCCCCAAATTAAAGGCATAGCACAGTAAGGATTGGCCTAGATTGATCCCTTTTTTGAAGCATAAAAGCAGCATTTGTTTTCTCAAGCATAAAAGCACTGTCGACTGTGTGAGTAGATAAAAAAAAAAAAAAAAAAAAAGATGTTTGCATTTTTTTTAGTTTTTCTAGTATGTTCAGTCCCTTATCTGAAAAGGACACTACAAGATTAGCACAGGTAATGTTTTATTCAGTTTTTCTTGTAATTTGGTTTGTAAGATTTTTGCTGTTGTAGAATTCTAAAAAAACTACAAGAAGAAAAGCACGGCTCCTTTGAAAGCTAATGGGACTGGCTTGGAAAGATTGCGTAGTTGTAAGTCCACATACTGCTGTGCTTTCATAGTATTTTACATGTAATCACAGTGCTTTTTTTTTTCATCAGAGTTACATATTCGGTTTCTGACTGAGGCAACTGTTGTTGTGATTTGGTGGTACATACAGTGGGGCAAAAAAGTATTTAGTCAGCCACCGATTGTGCAAGTTCCCCCACTTAAAATGATGACAGAGGTCAGTAATTTGCACCAGAGGTACACTTCAACTGTGAGAGACAGAATGTGAAAAAAAAATCCATGAATTCACATGGTAGGATTTGTAAAGAATTTATTCGTAAATCAGGGTGGAAAATAAGTATTTGGTCACCTCAAACATGGAAATCTCTGGCTCTCACAGACCTGTAACGTCTTCTGTAAGAAGCTTTTCTGTCCCCCACTCGTTACCTGTATGAATGGCACCTGTTTGAACTCATCATCTGTATAAAAGACACCTGTCCACAGCCTCAAACAGTCAGACTCCAAACTCCGCCATGGCCAAGACCAAAGAGCTTTCGAAGGACACCAGGAAAAGTATTGTAGACCTGCACCAGACTGGGAAGAGTGAATCTACAATAGGCAAGCAGCTTGGTGTGAAAAAATCAACTGTGGGAGCAATCATCAGAAAATGGAAGACGTACAAGACCACTGATAATCTCCCTCGATCTGGGGCTCCACGCAAGATCTCATCCCGTGGGGTCACAATGATCATGAGAACGTTGAGCAAAGATCCCAGAACCACACGGGGGGACCTGGTGAATGACCTGCAGAGAGCTGGGACCAAAGTAACAAAGGTCACCATCAGTAACACACTACAACGGCAGGGAATCAAATCCCGCAGTGCCAGACGTGTTCCGCTGCTGAAGCCAGTGCATGTCCAGGCCCGTCTGAAGTTTGCCAGAGAGCACATGGATGATACAGCAGAGGATTGGGAGAATGTCATGTGGTCAGATGAAACCGAAGTAGAACTTTTTGGTATAAACTCAACTCGTCGTGTTTGGAGGAAGAAGAATACTGAGTTGCATCCCAAGAACACCATACCTACTGTGAAGCATGGGAGTGGAAACATCATGCTATGGGGCTGTTTTTCTGCCAAGGGGACAGGACGACTGATCCGTGTTAAGGACAGAATGAATGGGGCCATGTATCGTGAGATTTTGAGCCAAAACCTCCTTCCATCAGTGAGAACTTTGAAGATGAAACGAGGCTGGGTCTTCCAACATGACAATGATCCAAAACACACCGCCCGGGCAACAAAGGAGTGGCTCCGTAAGAAGCATTTGAAAGTCCTGGAGTGGCCTAGCCAGTCTCCAGACCTCAACCCCATAGAAAATCTGTGGCGGGAGTTGAAAGTCCGTGTTGCTCGGCGACAGCCCCAAAACATCACTGCTCTCGAGAAGATCTGCATGGAGGAATGGGCCAAAATACCAGCTACTGTGTGTGCAAACCTGGTAAAGACCTATAGTAAACGTTTGATCTCTGTTATTGCCAACAAAGGTTATGTTACAAAGTATTGAGTTGTATTTTTGTTATTGACCAAATACTTATTTTCCACCCTGATTTACGAATAAATTCTTTACAAATCCTACCATGTGGATTCATGGATTTTTTTTTTTCACATTCTGTCTCTCACAGTTGAAGTGTACCTCTGGTGCAAATTACTGACCTCTGTCATCATTTTAGGTGGGGGAACTTGCACAATCGGTGGCTGACTAAATACTTTTTTGCCCCACTGTACATAAAATTGAATTGAACTAATCTATGCTTTACATCACTTGCACTTTCCCACACTGACGGGCTCATTGGTGACGTCAGTGGTGTAGTCCAATAATCTTTCTATCCGACTTCTTCAGGCCAACCAGCCTCCACTCTGTGTACTTTAAATCTCATTGCCCATCTGTCATTCTCCCTTGTAACCTACCTCCTCCCCATCTATGCCTCTCCTCCATGTTACTCAGGCTCCTTCAAAGCCTCTATCTTCATAACCACCACCAGCACGTAGACTTCAGGAGGTCATGACCTAATACTATGGACTGGACTATTGGAGTCAAATCGCCAAATAGGTTAATTGAATTCTATACATGTATATCAAGAATTCCTTATTGAACTGATATTTGGATCAGATATCGGGGACAACAAGCCTAGTTGCATAGGCCTAAACCATCTGGCAACCACCGACCACTAGGGGAAAGTATGTTCTGTGACAGGTTGGCAAATGGTTGCTGGGAGTTTCTAGGTGAAATTGTTTGCAAAGAAGCATAAGGATGCAGAATCAAAAAGCTCCTTTGGAATTCTTTTGGCAACGAGCAGTTTGCCATGCTCATCAGTAGAGGCTCATGGAGGAGCTAGCATTAGCTCAAACACTTGGAAAGCCGAGAAAAAGCAGAAGGAAGAGAAGACAACAAAAAGTAATTAAAGTAAAAACGAATTCTTTAACAACTTGCAGAGCTTTACTCAACTGAACTCAGAGTGTGGACTCAGAGGTTTCATAGCACCTGTTAAACTGAGCTGCGTGACTCAGTCTAACTTAGCAGGTTTGTCATAGGAGATAGGAGTCTATCGGTGTTTGAGAAAAGTTGCAGCAGTGACAAAAAAGTGAATGCAGTTTTAGTGGCTGTCAGATTATTTCAGTCATCCATAAAGTGTGCTGATAAGCTGTGGTTGCGAAAAAATAGTAAGTGAAACAGGCTGCCAAGTTAGTCTGTTACCCTAATTGTGCTGTTGTAGTTTGCTTACTGCATTTCTCTATGCATGTTTGGAATGCAGTGTGAAATTTACTGTGCAGGGGAATCTGGAATATACGTGGATACTACCACATGACACATAC
This sequence comes from Rhamphochromis sp. 'chilingali', assembly GCF_963969265.1. Classification (NCBI taxonomy): domain Eukaryota; kingdom Metazoa; phylum Chordata; class Actinopteri; order Cichliformes; family Cichlidae; genus Rhamphochromis; species Rhamphochromis sp. 'chilingali'. The sequence goes on along the minus strand of NC_137933.1, from coordinate 36,011,562 downwards.
CATCCATATTAATGTTGTTGTACACCCCCTGTGGGACTATAGCCACTCCCTGGTAGCAGCAGCCTAACCTATCATGGTAAAATACCCCATAACACTGCACAATCGCTTATGAATGGTTCAGAGACACGGCAGAGATCACTCCACATATGATCACCTCATCTGCCTCAGTTTATGTACACACTTCTTTGTGCTGCTTCCTTATTTTTTAGGGAGTGGCTGAGGTTATTGCCAATTGTTCACAAAGATGCTTGATGAGTGCCAACCCTATCATCAATATTATAGTAGATTTTCACTGTTTAGAGAGCTCTTTATATAAAATATTAAATTTTAAAATACCTGGAAAAAAAAGCCTGAGGACGAGCCAGTTGATCAGATTCTTGCAATGAATTATTAATGAAACACAGTAGGAGCACAGCACATTCTATCTCTCTCTATCTTTTTCTCTCTCTTTTTTTTATAAGTATGCAGATTTATTTTCTCTTCTGTTCCAGCAACTGCTCGTCCTTTTTTTTTTTTATCTGTTACACAAGTAACAGACAGAAGAGATAGAAGTTGCAGAAACATGAGCCAGTGTGTGAGGATTTAGCTCCTGTCACTTAATAATCAACATTATTCAAGGCTGTGTCATATACAGCAGTCTTCACCACAAGTGTGAAACCACAGGATTTCTGTTAATAACAAGTATGTTTGCGTGAAAGGCATCAAAAGAAAAGGCAGGTGCATATTGCAGGTAGAAATAACAAAGAAGCTTCCAGTAGACAAGCAGTTTGATGGACACACATTCTATAGGGAGGATGTATAGTCTACATTAGGGCTGTGCGATATGACCAAAATCTCATATCCCGATATAAAACATCTATCGTCCAATAACAATATAAATCACAAAAAATTTAATATTTTCTGTAAATTCTGTGAATCTCGGGTAGGTGAAGTGTTTCCAGCTGGGCGTCGTGTACCTGGAGTCGAGTGTTTTAACCGATGCATGAAACTGTACATTTTTAGACATAAGTTGTAACGGCCGCCGTTTTCTTTGTATTTATTACACGGCGTGCTGCGGGGAAAAGCCTGTTCTAACGTTTGAGTCTAAGGTTTATTTTTTAGCACCTGACGACTTTTTTTTTGCTTCTCCTCCCTCCATAATACTTTTTCACGTGATTCCATTTATTTTGAAAAGTCTCAACAGGATCTTGAGCTTTATTGTGAAAGGTTTATGTGAAAAATAAACAAGCGGACATGTGATGGTTTTACCGTCGTTGTTGCTAACAACAACCCATAAAAACAGGCGCTTGTCCGTCCGTAGTGTGGTTATATTAAATATAAGAGAAAGAGAGAACTTTAAGAAATTAATATAGCCACTACAGTGACCAACAAAACGATGAAAAAAATATTGCCGTAAACAGTTTATTTTGCGACACCACGAAACAAACGATAGCGTAAAATGAAACGATAGACGTTTTTATATCGTCATCTGATATATATCGTTATATCGAACAGCCCTAGTCTACATGTCTACATCTTTTTATGAATCTGACAGATATCCATGGCGATGCTGGCCTCCCAGAATGTTGCAGGAAATGTAGATGTGATTTCAGAAACTGAAAATGTATTGTCCGGTTTTAAAAAGCAAGATTTTGATAAAATAATCAGTTGCAGGAAATGCAATTTTACGATAACAAGAAAAACATGGCTCAGTCACAGAATCAAATAATACAGAAGCCATTCCTGTTCCAATATCCTCCCAGATAAATATCAATGAAAGGCTCTTTTCTTTCCAGATGGCATCTCATTCAATCAAGTGCTACCTTAGACCACAAGCTGGGCAGTAATTTAGTAGATTTTTATTGTTTATTTTGTGAATCAAACAAAACAGTCAAAAATCAGCTCTGTAATCATGACTCATCTCTGCATGCTTTAGAGGAATTACTTCATATTAGCCTGTGGCCAATCCATGCAAAAGAGAACAGGTCAGTATGTCAAACCTCAAATTTATGAAAATAAGGAAAATAAACATAATCACACAGTTTAACCAATATTTATTTTGCATTTTTTTGGTCTATTTTGCAATAATATAATTTTTTATTGACAACAAGACTTTTTACAGGAGCGGCTCCCATCCATCAGCATACACACAGCTCAGTGATACACGTGATAGCTGGTCTGCCTTCATTAACCATGCACGCCACATCCATGTCTTGTTTGATGGATAACTTCTTGGCACATGAGTGCATTTCTCTGAAACATCTGACCTTTATTGACACGGTCCACTTCAATATACTGAGCAATGAAGGGCTCCATCTATTCAATACATGATTGCTTTCGTGAAACGCCTGCTTAAAGAACTCTTTTTGGAATATGTGGGTAGAATTAGCATTTTGCCAAATAAATGAAATCAAGTGACCTTATATGATGAATAGAACAAACAGCATCCTATTCATCACATTCATCAAGAGCTGAAGATGAATAAAAGATTATCATTTACACCCACAATCAGTACAGGTCAATGATTTTAACCCAGACAAATTATTTAGACAAATGTCTTTTTTTTACTCTGAGAATTTGGCTGAGAATATCTAAACAAGCCTCTGTATTTGTCAGGAAAATGTATAGACATAGACATAGTTGTGAAACTTGGTTAATAAAGTCATAGTCATCCAGTGCACAGTGTGAATACAGAGGTTTAAGTTCTGTTATAATTGGTTGGCTTTGATCTCCGAACTCTGCAGGAGACTGCTTATGATCCATCCCCAGAGAAACCTGTACTGTGCGCCTCAGTCAGCTCCAAAACCTCCAGGTTCTCATCCTTTTCCAGAATTGAAGACAACACAGCTGGCAGCTCATTCTGATGTAACAGCTTTACTCTTACTTGAAGGTCAGTAACTCTGTTTTGTGGCCTGAAGCTTGTAGTCATTTCTTTCCTGACTGTCTTAGCTGGGACTCCTCCTGCAGGACTACGAAAGCCATATGTCTTCTCCTATTAATATTTTAATTTAAATTTTTCCATATCTTCAGTTTAGGATCTTGATTTCTTTTTTATTAATTAGCTATATTTACATGTATCATTATATCATTTATGTAGTAAGTTGAGTTTCATTTTAGTAATAGTATTGTTTCCGAAACTATTTTGGATTGAAAGTTCTTTTGTATATTACAGTATAATTTATCACTGATAAATTGTTGTTTCTAAAAAAAAAAAAAAAAAAAAAGGACAGCTGGAAAATTTGTTAATCATGGATGCATAAATGTGCATCCGGTTCTGATATACATTAATGCAGTTCACTAGTGTTATGTGTGGGTTCAAACACACATCTGTGTGTACAAATCTGCACTCAGAGTCGATTAGAAAAATTTCAGTAGAAATGACTGCTTGCCTGTGTCTGTCCACATATTCAAGCAAATATATAGGGGGGGGGGTCATGCTTCATCCAACCTATACAGCCACATTGACGTATCGACGCAATGAACAGCAGCGGTGGAAGACGGATGAATGTGTATATATCCATTGGCTGTGACAGCTAAATTAACTGTTGCCAACTAAACTTTTCACCACCTACAGCTTGTTAAGAGACTTCTTTGTCTGATTAAATAAGATAAGTTGGAAAGGCCAAGGTTATAGTTAAGTATATGATAAAGCAAAGGACAAAGCAAACATATACCTTAACATAGCATCTATTCCAGTTATGCTTCCCTCGCCTAAGCATGGTATTAATTATACAGTAATAAGGACTCAAAACAACATCATTGACTTTGGAGGCCACCGTTGTCAATATCATCCTTTTCAATAACAGGCCACCAGTTGATGTTACTTCTTCTCTGTGCTACTTGCTTGTGCTTTGTAGACATGCTGCAGGGATTGGTTTGCTGTCTGTATACATCCCTGAGAGAGGGTCTGTCATTCATAGCCACACTGTTTATTTTTTGACCTTTGCATTCGTTGTATCCATCTGTCCTTTGGCTGGCTTTGCAAGTGGAGCCGTGTCCTCTGAGGAAAGGCAAGGAGGAGGAGATGAAAGATTCATACAGGCACATGCGGCATGAGGAAGGTAGCAGGAGAGCTCCACCAGAGAGAGTTAATTAGGATCTCCCTTTCCCAGGCAATCACTCTGCTCTTGACATTTCATCTCACTTTTTCCCGAACAAATCTCCCTACGACTTGCAGAGACAGGCAGAGAGACAGAGAGGAAGTGCTTGACCTTGGTTAGGTGTTGTGCTGCATTGCTAGTTTTAGCTCACATCAGTCTGCCTGCCCATGATAACGTTCAACATGAAACAGTGGAATAATCCCACAGCTCTCCAAGCAACCTGTCTCTAACAGTCTGCCTCCTTTCACCTGAAAGGAAGAGCCCATTCTTTTGTCCTCCCTGGTGCAAATTCATTATTTTGTAGAAGAAGCACACATATAAATGTTCCACAGACACATTTCCGAAGGCCCATACTTTCCCTGCTGTATCAAAACCCCCAGAAAAACACATTCATACGCAAATCAGTCCCAATGGTGAGGTTAGCAAGAGTGCAGCGATACAATAAATGAACAAAACAGACCATCAACACTTAGGATTTTTTTTCTTCTCATAATAATAAAAATAGGAAACATAATCATAGCTTGGCTAAATTGAAAACCTTCAGTGTTCAGTGAGAGAGAGAGAAAGATCTGATGATCAAGCCATAACAAGAGAAAGGATTGGTCTGAGAGAGAGACACTGTGAGAGTGTGTGAGGAGGTAAAATGTGTTTATTGTCCCTGTCTCCCTGTCTGTCATTTGAAATTGGAGAAAGCAGACTGTATTATTGGACACCAGTGCCAGTCGCAGCCAATGATCTGGCTCCGTGATAGATCTGTTTAATGCTCACTTTATAGCTGGCAATCCCCTGCTGAGGATTTTTCAGAAAGCTGACAGAGTGGTGTGTAGGTAACCTGCACGCAGAGAAAGGGGAAAATTACTGTTCTGAAATTACTTTGACTCAAAGCTTTAAAGTGGCATCTCAGTCCCCTCAACCTTTTTCGACTAGGCCGAAATAGATGACAGAATTTCCTCACCTCTCAAAGGTTTCATGGTGATAGGAACAAACAAAAGTGGGAGTATTTGTGACAACACACATAATACGTATGAAACGTGACTTGCCTCTGACATCCTCACTGAGTTTTACAGCCATTCGTTGCTGTTTTTATGTAGTCTGGCATGAAGCGGTGCAAGGACTTCTTTGATTACAGTTCTGAGATGCTTGTCACATGACCCGAGGGGTCATGAAGTCAGTGGTGGGCATTCAGCAGGACCTTGGCAGAGGCATTACCAATTTGTTCATTAGACCTTTATATGGGTGTAGGTCAGTGGGGCTCTGACAGGTGTTGTTGAGATGAACGACTTGGTTGTAAACTCGCACACATTTCGATCTTCACTCGTCAGTGAGGGCAAACGCTTCCAATAGAAACAGTAGTCATGGAAATGAGGGTTACTAACCCTGCCATGCTTAATTCATAAATCAGCTTCTGTGACCGCTAATGAAGCCAGTGTTTAGCGGAAGAGTTTTTCCATCCAAGTGTTGTTTTTTTGACACAAGAAATAATATCAGTGGAATAATTTTCCAGTCCTTTGTCAGATGTCTGACAGCTCTGAAGTGAAGTCCTTAATGATTTGTATAATTGTAATCATCTTTCTTTTTTCCATTTTCCATTGTCTTAGGAACTCCACTGTCAGAATAATTTCATTTTAAACATTTAAATAATTCTCTTACTACGAACACAACCCAAAGAAATACATTGCAGTTCACATTGTACTTCACTAGAACTCCAAGTTAAAAGTCAAGTCTTCCAGTTAGACCATGTCAAGTCTTCATGTAGCCTTATATTTAACAATTGTATGGTAATTTATGGTAATAACAGTTGCCTCTAGATTAAAGAATGTCACGGCTTTAAAGTGTTTTTTAAAATTAGCTAAAACAGAGTCAGCTTGGACATTTTAAAACTGTTTTTCAGTGCTACAGTTGAGTGCTTAATTATCCCTAATTTCCTCTGTCAAATTGTCTTCATCTGCAGATGGGGAATGTTTGTCAAAAGGAAGTACTAAAACACATTCAGAGCCAACTGAAGCCGTGCAGCAAAATGATTGCAACTAGTACGTTGAATTATAAATAGCAGCTGCTTTCAATTTGCTGAAATTAATATTTTGAAAGAATGTATTTGGGGAATACAGTTATTTGCTTCCTTGCTGAATGCTTAATGAGGAACTGATGCCACACTCATGTTTGCAGAGTAAACATGAAGTTACACCAGCAGCCATTTAACTTAGCTTAGCACTGGGGGGAAAGGCTAGAAACAGCTTTACTAAAGCATAAAAAAACAGGTTTACAGCTGCTTTCTTTCTTTCTTTGACTGGATCTGACCCGAGATTTAGTCCTGTGCACTTAAGAATTCATCCTATTACTTTTATGAGCAATCATAAATAAGCACTGGAGACTCAGTTCCACTGGCTTTAAAGGCAAGTCCTAAAAATTACATTGTGCACAAATGACTCATGAAATCAGTTAAAGAGACTGATGATACAGTAAAGAAAAATTCTTGTTACTTTACAATAATTAAAATAAAAATAAATCAAAATAAATGATCAAACTAAAATTTTGGCTAGGGAACTGTGTGGCAGCGCACCTAAATAAGATCATGTCTTAGAGGTACACACTGTCATTTCCTGTTATTTTCTGATTTCTCCAGTTTAAAACATTATCCTCGTGTGCACAGTAACTAGTGTTTTCACTGTGCTGGAAGTCTATAGCTCTATCTGTTTGGAGATATTCATATGGATCCTGCTGCTATATGAGGCTACAGTGAAGAAACATCTGAATATTAATCCAGACAAATGATCTGTGACACTATATTACCTATAATTTTCAACTAGTTGTCTCTGCTCCATCCACAGCAGGTCTGTGCTCTATGTTTGGGGCCTGCCCCACAGTTTGAGAACCACTGGTGTACACATATCGCGTATTGTTATTTCGGTAAGCTCTGTGTATCTTCGTTGTGTAAACACTGGAGCTGAAATGTGGAAAAAGCCTGATACTCAGACTTTGTCCAGTCTGCAAAGAAAGGCTGGTTAACATATAAAAGGAGGGACTTTGAAGCTGAGACATAGCCTGAGAGCTGGTGTCTTAAGCGTGACAGTTTGCAACCCTGGTATAAACATTTTCCTTTTTTCATATTCTGTACACAGTTCAGTTCTGTTTACTTTAGCTCAAGGGCTTTAAAGTCACTGAAACCGAGTATGTGGTACAGACCCTGTGGAAGCTCCTCTGAGACCAACTTAGCTTGGTGTGCTTGCTGATTCAGGGTCATGCACCTTTGTGTGTCTGGCAGAAACACAATGAAATATGAGTTAAAGTTTGTCAGAATCCAAAGAACTTATTGTGCTATGCCCATCTTTTGAAGTCTTCTGTATTTTGTGTTTTATTGTCAGTGAAGTGTAAACTCAATAAAAGTAATGAACAGCAAGTTTATCTCTGCATCACTGAAGTAACAATTTTCATTTGATGTACTGTCTATCTTACTCTTATCTAAAGTGACTGAGTGGGAGAACACATCAAGTGCATTACTGTAATAATCGGGGACTTAATGTTGTAATATTCCATTAAAGTTGGGCACTTTGGCCTGTTAGAAATCCTGCACAGAAGAACGTTCCAGGAAAATTGAAGGGGGAAAATGAGTGAAGCATCAAGAAAGGTTAAGAAAGGATTATTTTACCATATAAGAGGACATTAGAGTAAGTACGGGACCAGGGGAAGCAAGTGACTGGAGCGCATACTGTGAAGATGATTTCATACAAGCAAAAAAAGTGTTTGCAACCAAAAGTTAATAATCAGGTCATGCAAGGCAAACATAAGACGCAGTTCTGTCATGTTGAAAGAGAGAAAATATGATAAGTATGTTTAACAGGAGCACAGAGGTTCAGCTTAAAGTTATGATTATGACACAATGAAAACGTTTTTAGTATAAAATCCCTTAATTAAAGATCCCATTCTTTTTCGTGGGACTTTCTCACCATTTATTTAGTCTATAGATTTAGCCGCTCTTTCATCACCACACAATGGATGATTTTCAGCTATAAAACACAGATCTTGATAAGGCGTCAAACGTTTGTCCAGAGACATTTCAAACAATCCCCATCTTGAAAGAGACAAATTATCAGCTAGCCTGCAATTAAATTGGATGTCATTTGTAGTGAAAAAGAACTCAAAGAGAAATAAGTGACACATTATAAAACTATCTAATTGTCTCGGTTCATTGCACGTTTTTGTTTTTTTTTCTATTCTCGCTGATTTATGTCTTTCCCTGCAGTACTTAGCATGTCTGTCAGCGGCCATAGGTTCTGACAGAGTGTCCTCGAGCAAAACAAAACCTGTTTATCTTGGAGCCCACTCTTCCTTAAATTATACTTTGTCTGTTGAATTCCTTGAATATAACTACAATCCTGTCCTCTGAATCAACAAATATTTCCCCATCCTTTCTTTAATGTGAATCTTATCTGGTACATGACCACTGATCCAAAAAATTTGGCTTATTCTTTCTTAGCGTAAGCATGTACTGGATTCGTATACAGTACATGCAGATTTAAAAACAACCCAGATCAGATTGTAAAGGTTTAGAAAATAATCCACCTCATTTTTTTCTTTTTGACGTGGGACAAGCTGTTATTTTGGTTGTCTGTTACAGGGTTTGTGTCATTAAGCTGGACAAAAGACTCTTGCTTTGTTTTAATTGAACATAGGTTTATTTTGGGAACACTGATTCATTGTTCATTTGTCTGCATCACTTGGTAGATATTCATTAACACAAAAGAGACATGCATCAGCCTGTTCTAGTGCGAGTCATCTGACGGCATTTGTTTCGGTTTACTTTGTTTTATGGATCTGGATGTTTCTCACTGCTGCCCACTATGTAGGACAGGTGCTATTCCACCGTTTTTTAAATTTAAATCCTACAGTGTACAGTTCACCTTTGCTAAACTCTAGGGTATAGCGGCATATTGGAAAAATACAAGTATTTTAATTTGTTAAACCATTTATGCATCTAAAAAAGAACATGGCAACAGAGATAGATTTGCAAAGATCCAGTGAACAACCCAGAACACTTTAATGTTCTTTGGGAAGACAAAAGTAAAGTGGCCATAATACATTGCATTACATTTACCAAACGTAGCATATCAGGACCTCATGGGCTTTAGGCGTCTTTTGGAGCTATAGGACCTAGCAATGTTGCAGTCTCTGAGCCATCCACAAACTTCTCTGTATACCTTAGTATTCTAGCGTCAAATGTAAGACCATCTGTGCAACAGCTTGGCCCAAATTGGGTCATGGAACAGAACAATGCTCCCAATCACACCAGTAAGTCTACAACAAAATTACTGAAAAAGAATCAAGGCAATGGCTGACTCGTGGGATGTGCTCTTATACAAGTCACAATTTTCTTTTGATTTTTTTACAAGATGATAATTGCAGAGCACTGTCTGTTTTATACCTCATGAGTTTGTCATGATTTCCAAATGTCTAAACTTAAGTCAGAGATAATCTTATTCTCCCTCTCACACAGACAAAAAGCTTCCTCTAACTTTAGGTAATTTCAGGTAATTTGGTATTATACCACGCCCTAATGATTACTGATGTATATTATCATTGAATGAAATGTGCTTAGTGTGCTTGAAATTGAATTGGGAGGCGCACATTGGTTTTGACGCTGCAGGGCAAATACCGAGAGTCATTAGACGCGCTTCTGAGATAAAAACGTAAACTCTCTCGTTGTAGATTCAGCTCCCTCTGGCAGATAGTGCCTTATTAGGAAAATATTGTCTGACTTGTTTGTTCGCTCCAGTGTACAATTATCTCCACAAATATAACATACTAAAGACACAACAGTGAGAATAGCTTCAAGTCAGAGAATTTTAAGAGGTTGCGTGAACTTCCTATACTTGTAACATCGGTAATCCAGAAACAAGAATTCAGTCATTCATAAACCATGTCAGGTCAGTGAGACAGACACATTTGACAACAGTTACCCATTTTACCATGCATTTTATTTTAGAAGTTACAGACATATAAAGCCAGAATACATAAATATTGCAGGAGCTGAAAATAAGAGCAAGTTTTATCACTTTTTTCTGAATAGATTGCTGCCTTACGCTCTGCTGTCCTAGTTAACAGACCTGCAGGACATTTTTCCTAGAGGCCAAAGGGTCAGTAGCGTTTCCTCATGGAAATTCAATCTATAGATTGAACCACCATAAACACATAGAAACGTGGTGACAAACAGACAAAAAAGAAAAACAAAATAACCACAAAGCAATACACAAAATGGTCACAAGGAAGTACAAAGAGAAAAAAGATTAATAAAGATTTAGATTTGTAGTACCCCAAAAAGTTGATTCTGTTCATCTGGACATAGCGAAACACTACCCTCAGATGGCATTTCCTGGTTGATTGAGCATGCATCAAGACAGATCTGTTGTAGATTTTATTTTCTGAGGAGAGATTTTGTATTTAAAACCAGAGCTGATGAGAGCAGTGACATTAAATGGAAACCTTAAAGTTATTGCATGTAGGTACAAAATGTTGACCTGGAAGTTAAACCATAAACCATAAAAGCTGAAGTCTAGTTTGACAGAATTTTGCATTTCAAGTACACCCTTTATGTGTGCACCTAATCTCACATACAGCCTCAGATGCCAGGCCCATTGGTCATTTAAAAGTATTATTTAAAATCATTAAACGACATTGGTCATTTAACAAAATTATTCATTAACTTAACAAATCCATGGTGTAATGGTTTAAGCATTCACACAACATAAATTGAAAGATCAGTGGTTTGTTCCTGGGAGGAGACAAAGATCCGTCAGGAATCCAATGTAAAAAAAACACACCTGCCAAATCAAAACATGCAGAGCTACCCACTGTGGTGACCCCTTGTGAATAATGAAGCAGCCAAAAGCAGCTTTTAACAAAGATACTGTACAACAATTAAAACACGGCATCAATGGAGAACCGTGTTAAAACAGATAAAAGCATAAATATCAAAAGAATATCAACTGAAGGCCTGATTAAACAAAATGTTTTTGTTTTTTAAAAGACTCCACTGAGCTGGAGCGGTAAACTGTTCCAGAGCTTTGGTGCCACAGACTTACAGACCCTGTCGCCCCCTAGTCTTTATGAGGGGCTACTAATAGATTTTGAGCTTGTGAGCGAAGACAGAGAACAGCAGTGTGCTTAATAAAAAGTTGGGATAAATATTCTGGAGCTTGTCCATTTAGTGCTCTGTATGCAGGAATGAGAATTTAAAAACGAATTCTAAAATCAACTGGATGCCAATGTAAAGAGATAAAATAGGGTAATGTGAGCCCACTTACTAGAGTGTGTTAGAAGTGTGGCTCTCGGTAGGGGCCGTGCTAACACCTGCTGCTCTCTGGCAGCAGCACCATGCTCTCCCGTGTTTTAAATGCACCTTAGAACAACACGCAGCAACACTACACATGAGCGAGAGGAGGGAGGTTTGGGGTCTTCACACACCCCTGTTCTCTGCTGGCCATCGGGGCGGGGGGTGGCTGGGTGGAGGTGTTGGCCGTCCGATTGGGATCTGGGATGCGGGGCCTCCCTGCTGCTGCGGAGCCTGGGGCGGTCTGCTTGCCTCCACCCCGAGGGAAAGGGTAACATCTCCTGGGTCTAGGTGCCGTTTCCCCCTCCAGGGGCGAGGGTACCTGGACCTGGGGTATAGAGTTTGTTTGGGAGTGTGATTGTGTGTCTTTCTCACTGTCCCTCTTCCCTTCTGTCTTTCTTTCTCCCTTTCCTATCCCTCAGTCATGTCTGTCCCGTCTGTAACAACTGAAAATAAAATAAAATAAATAATAACAACAAAGGTCGATCAAATGGACCAATACGGCAAGGCCGTGATGATCCATTTGGCAAAGTAAATCCATTGGGTATCCTTGTTGTTCTTCAGACAACAATTCTGACGGCTAAAGAACCAAATGGGACAGGCAAAAAAAAAAAAAGAAGTGTGGCTGCAAAATGTTGTACAGAAAGACTGTCGTTTGTGTCTTTTAACAGAACTCTTATGAATAAGAATTAAATAAGTTTAAAAAAAACATCTGGAGCTGATAGAGGTCGCAGTTAAAGCCCATTTTACAAGGGCAACTGTCAGCCCCTGTCAATCTGCCTCCATATCACAGACTTTGCAAATGCAGGTTGAAAAGAGACCCAGGCAGCAGTGGGCTTATGTGCTCGAAGGAACTGCAGTGACAGAGACCCAAGTGTCGAGTGCCACCGAACGTTGACTGAGTAAGATACCCCAAGTGATCAATAGGCAAAGGCAACTGTTAATGATCCTTCCACAGGTTCCTCCCTCGATGTCAAGTTCACGTCTTTGTCTGAGGCTGTGTGTGTGTGTGTGTGTGTGTGTGTGTGTGTGTGTGTGTGTGTGTGTGTGTGTGTATTACTTCCTGTTTTATTTTGCAGTCTCCTGTCTGGTTTGTGATGCTCAGTTTTGCTTCCCCTGTCTCGTTAGTTATGATGTAGTTTAGCACGTGTCTTCACTTTCCTTAATCACCCTCTTGTGTATATATTGTCTGCATCTCCTCTGTCTGTTGTTGGTTCTCCTTCATTGTGGGTGTTGTTTCCATCTGTCTGTCATTTCAGCTTGTTGTCAACTCTGTAGTCAGTCGGCCAATTAATTCTGTCCTCTGTTATAGTTTTGCTTTTGTTTTTCTTGCATTTTTTTTTGCCAGCAATAAAGCTGTGATATTTGGTTTTATTTATCTGTTGAGTCCTTCATTCTACTCCCTGCCCGCCACTTGCCCCGCTTCACATGACACGTTCTAGCAACAAAATCCTTATTCACCTTCATCATGTTATTCATTAAAACACAGACACATGTATCTCACAGTCATTATTTAATTTTTATTGTATGTGTACAACTGCAGTGGGGAAGAGCCATTTGTTCAGGCTTAGTGCAAACTGTATGCATAAACATGGCAAATAAAAATGCATAAATTCTGTGTGCATGTATATGTACAAGAAATTTCTCTTAGAAACACTGTTTAATAAGAATCTCAATAAAACAAAGCACATAGTCGTATGTTTATAAATACAAATAACCTTTACTGCTACTTTCCAGCCAGCTAGCTTTTTCATTTACTTTGGCAGAGCTGATAAGGCTTTGTGCTTGTTGCAGCTCATCCAACTACTGATTTTAAGCATGTAATTTAATCCTGGGGTTTGCCAGTAATTGATCTGAGGGGCACACAAAATGTCAAAAAGCAGAAGTAAACTGCTTTCAGCTTTCAGCATTGTTGAATATTATGCAAAGAAAGGTTGATTAGGAAGTGTATGGAAAGAGGTAACTGTCAATACATTTGAATGTATTCATACTGGAGCATTTGAATCACATATAATATACATTTAATTTATTTTTACCATCCAATCCAGTTTTGTGGGTTTGTGTTTCCTCTCAATACTGGAAAATGTTATTTTCTTTTTGTTATCATCTGTGTCTTTTCTTTTAACTTACCAGCCAGCAACCTTACCAGCCCGTTCTCACTCCCGAGGCGTAACATGCCAACGTTTTGTCACGTCCCGCGGCGTTCCTGAGGAACGTGAAAGGAGACCTTCGGCGTTCTTATGGTACGCGGCGGGTTATGGCTGAAATCCAGTGCAATGATGCTCCCGCGGTAATAGACGTTGCAGCCCTGTATTCCAGCCCTAAACCTAACCTTATCCCTAGCCCTAACCATAACCTTTTTCCTGATCTTAACCAGGACTTTAATGATGTTAAATAGCGTGTTTCTAAGTGATTTGAAGAAAAAGAGAAAACATGTGTAGATTGAGTCCATACGGTTGTCATATTTCCTCATTTTTCCGAGGTCGTCATTTAGGAACGTGGTGGGATTGGTTCAGATCTCTAGATTCATGTATGTCCAAATTCCTTTGGAAAAATAAACCCCCACGTATAAGCTTAAAAACACTACAAAAGACTAGAACTGCCTAACTTTCAGCACTACTTCTTAGCCAACAGGCTTCAGTTTATCTCAGGATGGCTAAAACATACCCTCTTAGATGAACCTTGGCTAGATGTAGAACAAGCACTCTGCAATAATCTAGAGATCTCAGACCTACCATTTATCAGCTCAAACATCCAACGACATGAATGCTTTAAAAGCATCAACATCAGCTCTTCTCTGACAGCATGGTGAGAGTTTCTAAAATTGATGGCGTCTTCATTAATCCCATGCAAACGTACACCTATCTGGAACAACCCTGACATATTACAAAACAATAATATGATAAACTTTTCAGATTGGAGTGGTAAAGGAATCAAATATTTAGAACATATACTAGAAGGAACAGAATTTATTTCATTTGACGGACTAGTTACAAAACATGGGATCAACAAGAAAAGATTTTTAGAATATCAACAAATTAAATCCATAGTAAAAAAGAAATTTAAACCGGGTCAAGTTGAACTACAAACACCACCAAGTGTGGTTCAATTTCTTACTCTTAAAACCCCCAAATTACTATCCAAAATATACAGAATGCTTTCTAAAACAGATGAATCAATATCACTTCCTATTGCAAAATGGGAAGCGGATTTATCAGTTAACTTAGACCTAAACTTCTGGTCTCAGATTTGCTTAAAAACCTTTCATCTAATTAGAAATCCCAGTCTTCAATTAATTCAATACAAAATATTCCATGGAGTGCACTATACAGGTCATCGGATGTTCAAGATGGGCTTTACGTCTACCAACAACTGCTCACACTGCCAAACCAATTCACCGGACAATTATATCCACGCTCTTTGGTTCTGTCCACCAGTTCAGAAGTTTTGGCGCGAGATATGTGAAGACTTATCGAAGTGTCTGAAATGTAACATTCCAACTTCCCCCTTAGTGTGTTTGTTGGGCAGCTTAGATAATGTCACTTCAGAAAAGAATATAGCCCATATGGTTTTCACTGCCCTATGCATAGCCAAGAAAACAGTCCTCATGAACTGGAAAAATAAAAATAATCTTAATTCTAACCAATATAGAAATGATCTATTAGATTACATTGGTGTGGGGGTAGGGACAGGCTTAGGGCGTCGGGGGGTTCCCCGGAGGCATCTTCCTTGGGGGGCTCAACCCGGGGTAGCGGTCATGTCCGGTTAGGGGCTCTGTTGGCTCTCAGGTGACTGTTTCCTCGCGGCTGCGTGCAGCGGGGCTAGGGGAGGGTCTGTGCTGACGGACGTGGGTTACTGACCTGGTAGCCTGGCTGCCCCTGGGTGGGTCCGGGATGGGCGTGAGGTTCTGGGGGCGCTCCGTCTCTGGGCTGGGACCCGGACCGGGCCTCGGGGTCTTGGGTCCTGGTTGGTGTGTTGCCGGGGTTGTGGGCGGGTGGGTGCATGGGGGCCTAGCCCTGGAGCAGGGTGCCGCCGGTGCATCGAGCCACCTGGGGGGCTCTTCAACTGGTGGGGGAGATTGTCACATCTTGCAGGAGCTTTCCTCTCCTCAGGAGCTCCCTCTGCAGGAGGGGGAGATACAGGAGAGGTGGAGGAAGATCTCAGCCTGGGTGTTTATTGTCTTATGTAGTCTGGAAGATGAGTGGATGGTGGGGTGGGTGCAGTTTTCTCTGTGGTGGGGTTGGGTGGACTGTCCCGGGCTCTGTGGGGCCGGGAGGCGCTGCTGCACTGGTCCCCGGTCTGGATGGGCCTGGGCCCCCTTTCCCTGGCGGGTCGCGGAGTATGGGGGTGCCTACTGGGGTCAGCGGGGGAGCTCTTCCCTCCCCATCTCCAGCTGCCTCCCTCTTCCCGCTCCACCACAACCACCCACACATGCAGGACCTTGGAGTAGGGGTATGTCACCAGGGTGCAGAGGAGGCTACCCCCCCCCCCCCCCCCGTCCCCTTCTGGCTGCCTCTGCCTCAATTTTATCCCACAACTTAGACATTCACATTACTCACACTCTCATTACACATACATATAGGATCTTGGGGGTGGGCACAATACACGGAATCCAAAGTACCATCAGGGTGTACACCTCACCCCTGGCGTCGTTGCCCACCTCTCAATTTTAAATACACGTAGACATTGAGGGCTAGCAGGAGGGACCATGCGCTTACCTGCTGCTCTCTGGCAGGTAGCTCCATGCCCTCCTGGGTTTTAAATGCACCTTAGAACACACATGCATCAACATTACAATGAGCGGGTGGAGTGAGGTTTGGAGTCTTCTCTCACCCCCATTCTCTGCGACCTGCTGGAGCGGGGGGGCTAGGAGGAGGAGTTGGCCGTCCGACTGCGGTCTGGAGTGTGGGGCCTTCCTGCTGCTGCGGAGTCGGGGCGGTCTGCCTCCCCCCACCGCAGGGAAAAGGGTAACACCACCTGGGTCTGGGTGCAGTTCCCCCCTCCAGGGGCAAGGGTACCTAGACCCGGTTTGTAGAGTACGCTTGGGGAGTGTGATCGTGTGTACAGCGTCTCTTTATGTCTGTCTCCACGTTGGTTGAGTGTGGAGTAAGTGCATATGAGAGCATGAGGGTGGGAATGGATGTTTGTGTCTGTGTGTGCCTGTATGTCTGTGTCTATATGTCAGGTTGGGTGTCAGGCGCCACCTCTCTTGGGACCTCTCAGGCCCTCCAAGGTTTGGAGGCCTATCTCCCCCTACCACCACTTCCCCTGCCAGTGGTGGACTCCCTCAGACATCGGTGCGTTGGTGGTTCTTTGTGTCCGGGGATGGGCGTCCAGGTACACACCGGCTCACTCCTTGGCGGCCGCTTATCGGGGCCTGGAGCCTGGGGCTCGCTCGGGCCACTTCGGAGGTGGGGTGCCCCCGGCCTCTCGGCCTGGGGCTCGGTCACTCAGGCACGGCTGGCTGCCGGCGGAGCTCACGGGCGCGTCACTGCAACTCCCCCTGGCTTCTGCTCCGCAGCTGCTGAGTGAGCCCTCATCTGGGACTCTCCTCAGCTCTTTCTGGGACAGTGGCGCGGCTGCCCCTCTGTTGGTCTTCCTTGGTCTCTTGTGTTCTGGGGGCCTCTGGATGTCTGGAGTTTTGATCTCCTCCATACCTGCTTCATGCCCTGGAGGACGGGGCTGTGGCCCCCCCACACCCTCTAGCAGATTATTACATGAAGGAACCTTTTAAAAAACAAAAAACAAGCGCGTCCATGCTCACAGGTGTACACACGGGTGATCACACCCACAAACTACACCCTTTTTGGCTCCTACCTCAAAGCACACTGTGTTCTGTTGATCTTATGTGCTGCACAATAATGTTTAATATTTAGTATTTACTGTCATATTCCCATATATCATTGTGATGTTGTTTATTCTATTACTCTTGTTCTCTTCTGCTTGTTTTCTTTTTTCTTTCTCAGCAGGTGATCCAGGTGATTGATATATGCATTTTTTTTATTTTTTTTTTTCTGCTCATTCTGTTGGTTTTTGTTTATTGCCCTTCTCCCCCGTCCCTCTTCTCAGCTGCTTCTCTTTCCCTCTTTCTTTCTCCCCTTCTTTCCCCCAGTCAAGTCTGTCCCGTATTCAGTAAGTGAAGAAAAAAAAAAAAAAAAAAAAGGAACGTGGTGGGTAGCCGAAAAGGTAACATGTTGACGATTTGGCACCTAGCGCAAAATGTTACGCTTTAGGAGTGAGAACATGTTGACCTTACATATGTACACGTCATGGTAAAGTTGGTGTGCAAGGCTGTGTAGGTACATCTGGTTTAAAGAAACACAATTGTCAACCAGATGTAGACGTACAGTAAATGAGTGGTGCTCAAAGAGGTTTTAATTTAGTGTAGCTGAGCATACTGTGGAGCATTGCAAGGAGATGGATGTTTTTCCACATTACAAGATGCATACAGATAATGGATGCAATATAGAAAAGTTACATTGTTATTTTTTTACCCATATTTATGCATATTAAATGTGGGGATTTTAAAAGCCTTACTCTGTGTCTTTCGTTGACATGTTGTCACACTGTGCTATCCAGTATCACATATTAACTTAAGCATATTTAAATGTTGGTCAAACAAAGGCAATATTGTGACTGAGGAAGATCTAAAACATGTTAATGCCTGACTGTCACAGTAATGTCTTTCATGTGTTATTTAATTGAATGTCATTCAGGATTTTGCAAAAACATTAATTTCACTGATATACTGTTTGTCCCTCACAGCCGCCTTATTGTCAGATTTCCCGTCAACTTTACACAACAACAAATATTAAAAAAGGGCTTCATTTAATTGAGTGGGATGTCTATGTTTGTGCACGTGACAAGCAAGGGTAATTTCATTAACACATAGTCAGGATCAGACGGTAGAACGTTCTGAGTTCTTCTACACATCTGAAAGGTTAGCCGCTGCACACAGTGTACTGATGGAATTGTTTGTAATAAGCTCAGCTTCATCAGAACTGTCAGTGCATTTTTATTAAGATAAGGTTATCATTATGCATACAATTAAATTTCAGAGTTGGAACATCAACTTCTGAAGGTAAATTTTCTGACAGCTCAAATAAACTTACCGGTCACTTTATTACTGTTGGTGCTAGTTCTGGGTTGGAGCCCAGTTTCCTTTTAAAACTGCCTTAATTCTTTGTGGCACAGATTCAACAAGGTGTTGGAAACATTTGTGTGTGATTTGGTCCATATTGACATCATTGACATGACCATGTCGGTCAGCAACAACACTGATTTAGGTTGAGGCATTTAAATGGCATTTAATATCCCGACATTTTTACAGTCTTCTGCTGTGCTGTTTTGAGGAGTCTGGTATGAGTTATAGTTTCCTGTTCTTAGTTGACATGGGTGGCACCTTTTGCTTAATCCCATATGTTTTAAGGTTCTATGTGTTGTCCATCGAGAGGTGCTCCTCCTCATATAATGAGCAGTTTTTTGAGTTACTGTTGCTGTCCTGTCAGCTTGAAACATTCTCCTATGACAAAGTATTTGGGTTACCCTTTGCATGGATATGGAACTGCTGTTATAAGTATCCTAAGGTAATAATAGAGCCTAGGTGTATTTTTCTTAATTTGACTGCCTATGGGTTATTTCAGTCTTTTTTAGGCTGACTTGTTTATTTTAGTGTTTATTTTATATTTTTCTTTGTTTATGCCCTCTACTCCCATATGTGCCATCTAGAAGACTAAGATTGCCCAAACAACTGCATTAGTCATCTCTGATAATTGGTTACCCAAAATAGCCACAGAAACAAAGAGTGCACTGCTCTCAGTGTGTGTGTGTGTGTCTGTGTGTGTGCGTAGGTTCAGCAGCAAGCCAAACTCCATTCAAAAGAACACACTGCATCGCCACTCTGAATCAGAGTGAAACTAAAACCTAAAAACAAAATAATACAATAAGTAAGGTGCTTAATACAATGATATAGTACTGCTCCACGTGTATCTGTTTGAGAATGCTTAAGATGTATTGTCTCTACTAATGTTAAAGCAAAGAGAAGAGAAGCTACAATATGTCAAATATAAAAATACAGTTATCAAAGCTCCTTTAAATGTCCTTATTTACTTTACAGCAGGTCAAGAGGAGCAATAAAAGACAAGGATATGTTTATATAATAGGCCATCTTATATATACACAACATGTGGTTACATACAGAACACAAACCTACCAACCTGTTACTAAAATCTGGTTCTCTACCCTTAAGTTAACAAGTTCTTACAGACGATCATTCAAAGGCATAATCAAGAAAGAGGTTTGCAGAAGATAATTACAGGAACCCTTCAGCACATGTGCACCTGCTTATCCCAGCTAACATGGCTAACTTCCTGTTCTGGGTCAAAGTGTATGCCACATTAACAACAATTTGTTAAACCCAGGGCAGAACAAAGAGGTTTAATTGCAGCAATCGGGCTGCAGCAAACAACACGCTGGCGATCACAGTTTGAGAGCAACAAGCCGAGTCCCATTAGGTTTCCCAGAAAAATAAACACTTGGTTTTTTACAGCCATGTGGAAGGTGTACAGAAATTCTGTGTGTAAAATTAGCGTAGATTTTACTTGTTCCGGACAGACATGGCATCTTTACTCTATCATAACATTTTTTTTATGCATAACACCTGCCAAATGATTTGTGATACACTAAAAATGTAAAGCTCAGCACACAGAGAAATTCATTTTTAATTCCATTAATCAGTTAAAGCAGTTTGAGTTTGTGACCTAGTATGTAAGACACTGTATGGAGTCTGAGCTGCTACAGTCATGTTTACCTGTCATCATAAGAGGAGGGGGTGGGAACTGGAGGCCATTTTTGTTCTGTTTTTCAGGTAGCTAAAGGAAATAAGATAAAATTCTGCACAATGATCACAACTTTTGTTTCAACCAGTTTTAAATCATCAGCCAAGTTGTAATGACTAAAAAAATTTACTACAGTATCTAGTATAGTAAGTGCCCTATATAGATAAAACATACCAAATTGTCCAATTTAGATGCCCACTAGGACACCTTCATTCAGGCCTGAGTGTTGTTTAGGTAACTAGCTTTTTACTTGCTCTTACACAACCAAGGTCACAGGGCTTAGTCAGTCCTATCTACATGTGCTTGTTGAATTTTGAAAGATTCCTGCAGATATCCTGTTTAGGCTGTCAGATTTGGTACTCATGATTCATTTCCTCTGTGTACAGTTAAACCGAGAATGTTATCTGCACTCCTACGTGGTAAAGGTAGGCATGAGTATTCTTTCATTTATATTTATATTTGCTGAAAGTACTGAGTTTGTCCATTACTTTTGTCAAGAATTAAATGATTTTATAACTGATTTCCATTTAAATTTGGTGCCAAAATTATTGGTTCCCTTGATGATAGATTCCATAGAGTTTGGTGATTTTTTTTTTAATACCAGCGTACTGAGACTGAAATTTAAGGTTTGTGCAGTGAAATTCTGAAATTCACACTTGGTTGCTTTAGACCAGCAAACTGCCAAAACGACTGCTTTTATTGGTGGTAAGACTTTCTGATGATCATTTAATCAAGTGCATTTTATGGGCAGAACCTGGATGTTCCTTACCCTATTAATTCCTATGGAAGAAGTAGATCATTCTTCACAGGACCATATATAGTCATGTGAAAAATATGTTCTTAAAACCTGTAGTGGAATCAAATAAGAAACAGTTTGATTTTCATTTCATTGATTTTTAATCCACCGTTACTTTAGCTGGATTAGTACCTGAGGTGTCAATTTAAAGGGCCATCAGATACTCTAGGAGTTATCACAGCAGTAAATTATATGTATTGTGAGAGGTTTAACTAAAATATCTGATTCATTTTGCAAAATGGTCTACTGGGAATTTTTGCTTGCATGTATATACACTCAACAAAAATATAAACGCAACACCTTTGTTACTGCTCCCATTCCCCATGGGATGGACGTAGAGACCTAAAATTCATTCCAGATACACAATATAACCATCCCTCCCAAACAGTGGTCACAAATCAGTCCAAATGTGTGGTAGTGGGCACATCTGCCATATTGAGATAATCCATCCCACCTCACAGGTGTGCCACATCAGGATGCTGATCTGACATCATGAGTAGTGCACAGGTGTACCTCAGACTGCCCACAACAAAAGGCCACCCTGGAATGTGCAGTTTTGTCTCACAGCAAAATGCCACAGATGCCACAAGCAATGAGGGAACGTGCAATTGGCATGCTGACAGCAGGAATGTCAACCAGATCTGTCGCCCGTGCATTGAATGTTCATTTCTCAACCATAAGCCGTCTCCACAGGCGTTTCAGAGAATATGGCACCACATCCAACCGGCCTCACAACCGCAGACCTCGTGTAACCACACCAGCCCAGGACCTCCACATCCAGCAGGTTCACCTCCAAGATCGTCTGAGACCAGCCACCCAGACAGCTGCTGGAACAATTGGTTTGCACAACCAAACAATTTCTGCACAAACTGTCAGAAACCGTCTCAGGGACGCTCAACTGCATGCCCGTCGTCCTCATCGGGGTCTTGACCTGACTCCAGCTCGTCGCCGTAACAGACTTGTGTGGGCAAATGCTCACATTCAATGGCGTCTGGCACGTTGGAGAGGTGTGCGCTTCACGGATGAATCATGGTTCACATTGTTCAGGGCAGATGGCAGCTGAGAATGTCCCAGTTCTGGCATGGCCAGCATACTCACCGGACATGTCACCCATTGAGCATGTTCGGGATGTGCTAAATTCAACTAGGGTAAGGCCTTAGATGGCTGAATATACTGCTATTATTATCGATTACATGAGTGGTGGATATATTAACCATTAACCAGCTTAAAATGTAAAAATAACACACAGCTTAAACTGTAATTTTGTGTTCTGGGAGTGAGGTTTTTGTCTAACTATCCGTTTAGTTTCTCCAAGGGACTCACTTTTGTAGAGCTTGTCCTTCAAAGGAATCAGGCACTGAACTGGGGCACGGCTATTGTTCTGATTAATTTGAGTTTTTAAATAATGTCAGCTAGAAGGAGGCCATCAGCTCAGGAGAGTAATAAATTACAACAAGGACAGAAAAGCTGTTAGCGGTGAAAATCTGTGTAGTTAAAAACACAATGTGAATGTCTTCCAGAAAAAATGAAATTGCAAATTTAAAAAATAATTTGTGCTATTAGGAGCAGAGTACGTGGGATGTTGTTTCGAGCGTAGTGCTTCAGTCTAAGGATTCAAACATACATGTGACAGACAAAGGCCCGCCGCAAGGAAGAAAAAATAGAAAGTGAGAGCGAAAGTAAAGAGAGAGGCAGAGAGCAGTGTTGCGTGTGCGATCTCCATTAGCTGTGACAGCCAAACCAGGATCACCGTGCCAGTAAAAGCCCACAGGTGAAGGAGCCAATTTTATAACTAAAAAGGTTTTCAATATTTCATTGATGGTAACGCTGACATTACCTATGAACTCGCCATATTTATTTTACATGCCCATTTTAGGCAACTATGCTTTTTAAAGTGCAAGTTGTCGTATGTGGGATGGATGAAGATGAGTGCTTTGTGCAAATGGGAGCAGATACGGGCCCAGTTAGCATGAGAAATTAATGAAGGCACTAGAAGGTATATTTTAACTTGAATCACTAAGAAAATGAATGCGTATCATAGTTTAGACTTATACTTGCTGTCACCCCTGTCAGGTGAAAGATTGTGTTTTAAAAGCTCTTCTGAAAACACAGAAATACTTCTTATATTATCTCATACTTGAAAACATGCAGTAATTAGATGATGCTCATTTATACTGTACAAACACATGGGGAAAGCATCCACAAAATTTATTCATGTTATTCAGTGAGTTTAGAAGCATCCACAACAATCATGTGCTGCTAAGTTTTGGAGAGCTCAGAGACCCCCCCCCCCCCCCCATCCCAGCGCACCTCACTCCCTGCAGTTCAGCTCGTAATGACACAGTGATTTGATCCTGCAGAGAAAAGAGGCATGTGCATAAGAATGAAACACTAATTAAGAAATTCAGTCATGTGTGAACCTGGAAGAGCATATAGCATTCAGATTAAGTCGCCAGCCCTACTGTCGTTACCTGGCCACACCCCATCAATCAGATAAGACTTTGCAGCTGAAAGGACAGGATTGTTGCAAAGAAGAGGGAGCCTGTACTACTTACAGATACCACAGCAAGAGGGAAGTAATATGCTGATGTTATGCAGGTTCACCATTTATTGTGTTTAGTGTGTTTGTTTACTGTAATTGATAATTAGGTAGTTACGTAGTATAGTTGAAGCTGATGTTAGTGTTCTTATGGGCTCAAGACCATCAGTGAGTTTTGGGAGTGTGGGGTTTTGGGGCCCTTGTTACTGGCTATTATATCCTGTACAGCCATAACTAGAACTTGGTTAGCATTGCAGAAAATCAGACTTGTTTGCGATGGGTATTAGAGCCCACCAGGGCTGCCCTTTGTCACCAATTTGGTTCAGACAGAATTTCTAGGTGCAGGGTATGGAGGGTGTTGGGTTTGGTGGCCTCAGTATCTCATCTCAGCCTTTTGTGAGTGACCTTTGTCATGCAGGCATCACTAAATGATGACCTTCAGTTTGGAAAGTGTTGCAGCTGAGTGTGAAGTGGGTCAGATGATATTTAGCACCTCTAAGTCTGAGACCATGGTTCTCAGATGTGGGTTGGGAATGAGTTCCTGCCCAAGTAGTGGAGTTTAAGTATCTTGTGGTCTTGTTCAGAAGTGAGGGAAGAAGGGAGTGAGAGATTTTTTGACAGATTGGTGCAACACCTGCAGTAATGTGTGTGCTGCACTGGTCTGTTGTGATAACAAGAGCTGACCGCGAAGCCGAGGCAGTCGATTTACTGGACACTCTACATTCCTGCTCTCACTTCTGGCCATGTGGTAACCGAAAGAATGAGACTGTGGATATAAGTGCCTGCAATAAGATTCCTCCAAAGGATGCCTGAGCTCAGTGTTAAAGATAGCGAGAGGAGCTCAGTCATTCAGGAGGAGTTCAGAGCAGAGATGCTACTCCTCATCAAACCAAGCCAATTGGCTTGGTTCAGCAGAAAAGGATGCCTCGTGGACACCTTTTAGAAGTGTTTCAGCCATGTCCATCCAGGAAATCCTGGGGCAGACCCAGGACATGCTGACAAGATTATTCAAAAATTTTTGTCAAAATCATGTAACTATAATACACATACAGACAGAAAAAAATGAAGTCCAAATTCCGGGCATACAAATATAAATCCATAATAAATTATATTTTCAAATCAGATTTAGTTAAACTAAAAATATAAGTGATTACATAAATCCTAAAACACAAGTAAAATCTGTTGATACAAATATGAATGACACAGGCTAATAACATAAATCCCTTGTTGTTATAAGAATCAAATTGTAAGTCGCAGCTCTCTGTAATCTCAAAGATCTGTGAAACACTTCTCTCAACTCTTTAAAGAGAGATCTGCAGTTTATTTTCAATATTTCTTCTTGTTAACTGTCCACTATGCTTTGCTTATATAGAGAATAGTTTTTCTCTTTGTTAACAGTTTCTAGAGTTTTGGAGCAGCTTGAAAAATAGCAGAGTCGGCCATAGACATTGTTGATGATCTGATGCGGAGCTTGTGTAGATTCCTTCTGTTTAATCTTCAAGTCCTTTTGAAAGCACTGGTGTGGGGCTGTGTCAGATAAGGAATTTCACCCATTCATATGTACGTTTTTGAAAGGAAAATGAGTAAAAGTTGTTACTTATCTTAATCAGAAGTTAAACTTTAAAGTAAAAGGTTCATCAAAGTTACTACAATCCACCAGTTTTGCACATCAAAGTCTGTCTTGAGGAGTACTACAACATATGTGAGAAAGTTATCTGAAGCTTTTATTTTTAGTCTGCAGAGAAAGCTCTACAAAATGTCTCACAAGGCAGTGTTGTTTAGGGCTGATGACTACAAGTTTCTGGTGAAGATAGAAAAAAGTGAGTTTACCAGATCTCTGAAGCTCTGTTAGAGGTTAAAAACTCAAGGCTACACTAATTGTTTCTGCTGTGACTTTTGCACATGGCTCAGCAAACTGTTTGTGGGAACCAGAGAGGAAGGATTAAAATGGGTGAATTTATAAAGGTTTCATTGGGATGTCAGTCTGTTTTTCTTACCCATTTCCCTCTTTACCTTTGGAGCTTCCACAGATCTGTAGAACTATTGAGATAAACATAGAGCAAATCTAAGCTGCATTTAAACACTGACTATAATCATCTATGCAATTTAAAAAAAAAAATTGATGACCTACCTGCTTTGATGGAACCCTGTTTTCCTCCAAACTCAAAACATATGCCATGTATTTTTTTTTTTTTTACCTGAGATACATGGTTATTAACTACTTTTCCATTTTGCCTTCCTGCTGTCTGCTGGATACCTTGACCTCTGCCAAGCAGTTAGTTAGTAAGGCTGTGTCATATAGTCCCGATCAAAAGTTTAAGACCACTTGAAAAATGGTAAAAAAATTGTATTTTGCATGTTTGGATCTTAACGTTTCAAGCAGAGCTTCAACATCCAACAAGAAGAAATGGGAGTGAGACAAAACATTTTTTGAGCATGCAATTTATTGAAAACAATGTTTAAAGTGAAACAGGCTGTTTTACAACAACCCAGGCCGTTATGGCATCCCCTCCACTGTGGCGCTTAGAAAACCATCAGGACCATCAACGTTACATTTCTTTGTCATCAGAGAATAAAACTTTCTTCCACTTTTCAGTGTCCCATGTTTGGTGCTGTCTTGCAAAGTCCAAATGGTCAGTTCTGTGGCATTCAAAGAGATGAGGCCGTCTGATGGTTATGGGGCTGCAGTCGGCACCACTAACCGCCTTAATTTGGGTCGAGGATTGTCCAGTGTCGTTACGGACAGCCAATTGGATCCTCTGGCTCAGTGCTGGTGAAATTTTTTTTTTTTTTTTTGGTCTTTCACTTGACTTTTTGTGTTCCATAACCCATAGGATCATTTAAGAAATTCCAAATGACTGTCTTACTTCGTCCCGCCTCAGCAGTGATGGCGCACTGCAAAAGACACTGCTTATGCAGTTCAACAACCCGACCATGTTCAAAAAAGGCCTTTGCAATCAGAATGTCATGACAGTGTGACTACATGACAAAAAATGGCACTGAATCCACATTTTTGCACAGGATTGGATTTTTAAAGGCATGTGGTCTTAAACTTTTGATCAGCTGTAGAACAGCCTTTTTCAGTTTAAGCATTGTTTTCAATAAATTGCATACTCAAAAAATGTTTAGTCTCACTCCCATTTCTTCTTGTTGGATGTTGAAGCTCAACTTGAAACGTTGTTAAGATCCAAACATGCAAAATGTGATTTTTCTTTGCCATTTTTCAAGTGGTCTTAAACTTAAACGTCCTACCTCATATATGAGTTGGTTATGAAACGTCTTACACGGACCAGAAAACTGTACTGCTGCAAACTGGTAGCACAGCAAACCTCGTCTACCACCTACGCAAGAATCACCTGGACAAGCCGAGTAACACATCCCTGTATGAGCACTTCATCCGAGACTGCACACTCTGCAGTTGATGACTGAAGACGGGCTATTTTCCTGATGTGAGAAATGATAGCCAGAGGCCTCAGGGAACCTCTTGAGTCATGTGGCTTTGTCCATGTCACTACAGGTAACAACACATAAGGCCTATATTTATTTTGTTTGAAGTGTTTATTAATCTTATATAGTTGTTTGTGTTTTATTCTTTTCATATTTAATATATGTTGTGAGCCTGATATTACTGCTACAGTTTGCATTTTGTTGGTCTGTGTATTTAATATAGCAGTATATTATGTTGGGCCTTTTATCATTTGTTACTGAAAAAAGATTTTACATTTATGCATTAATATTTTTATGTTTACATTCTTAGTGAAATATTTTCCCAGGTGTTTTAAATAAAAGGACAGAAATCACATATGAATGCGTAGCCTTTATTTTTGACTATTTAATTGAAAAAAAGAAATAATAATTCTGTGTGATCATGATATAAACTATTCATTGAGTTGACAGAAAATGCACTATATTGTGATATATGTTGTTATTGGAAAAAGAAATAAGTTGCATTGGGATATGAGATTTTGGTCATATTGCACACTCGTTGAAGACAACTTTCAAATTTTTCTGCCTGCAAGCACTCCTGAGCTGTGTGCAGTCACAAAGATGGACCATGGTTCTGTGAAACAAGCCAATTGAAATAGTGGTGTTCCAAGTGCAACACATAAACGTCTGGTGTGAACGTATCTTACACAGCAACATCTTCAAAGTTTTTTTTCAGTCAAGTTGCATGGCCAAATTTTCTATGCAGTACAGAAAAGTATTACGTTTTTGTCCTTTAGTGCTATAAGGTACTAAGGTGCCAAAAATGTGCTAAGAAAACTTAAACCCTACATCCTGTCTTAATACAAGACGGATATATCTATAGTATGGAAATTCTGTTACCAGAAATATGCTACCATACAAAATCAAGACTCATCAGACCAGCCCACTCACTGGCAGCTCTCTTTTTTAGACCATTAAACCCTATAGATGGTTGTGTGGGAAATTTCCAGTAGATCAGCAGTTTTTAAAATACCCATTATGTTGTTTCAACTTCAGCAGGCCGCCTTGACAATATCTATATGCCTAATACATAAATGCTTTGAATTGGTCCATGTGATAGATATTTGCATTAATGGATTTTGTTTTTTCTTCGACATAGCTGTGCAGATGATTTCTGCAAACTGTGCAACAACTGCAGTAGTGTTTGGATTCATGGCATATTGCAGTTATCAGTGGATAGAACAAATGTAAACTAGAGGCTGTTTGAGAAACTGCACAGTTATCTGGAAGAGGAGACTGCCTCTGAATTCCCCAGCATATGGAGTTGTAGACTGCATTATTCACATTGCACTGAACTCACTCTAAATTGTTCTTATTGGCTTTTTTGGGAATCCCCAGCCAGAAGTGACTGTTGCACTGAAGTAACGGTTCAGTGGTTGTGCCTCTCAGATACTGTCAACATAGATCGTTGGAAAATGTCACTAAAAAGGCAAAAAAGAGCCATTAGAATATATCCAAGGGCTCTAGACATGCTGTGTGCTGCTAATGTTAGTGCCTTTACAACTGTAAAAAATAAATGAATTCTTTTGGTCTGTTTAAAAAAACAAAACAAAAACAGAACCCAAAAGACATGTCATGTTATTGCTAAAAATCAAAACATCTTCCTCTCCATTGCTCAAGAGTGTCACGCTTCTCTAATAAAGTTTCTAACTGATAAGCTGATGCTACCTTTCCTGGAAGATGATCTTTTCACCACACTAAAGTGCTTTCTTCAGGGATTTGTCACGGATCATTCACTTAAGGAGGTGGTGAAGCTCTTCTCAGACAACTTCAGAGGTTGAGTAATTCACAATCATGCCTCTGTTATCAACATAGGATTTGATCAGGAAAAAGATTTTGCCAGTGTCTGCAACCCGAGTGAAATACCTCACAATGACTCACACGTACCTTCAGATCTTCTGCACACCAAGATCACAGACCGAGACCTTCGCACCTTTTCATCTTTTGCATGTCTTCTTAACACAGTTAACCAAAGAGCATCCATCAAATATCTATGAAATATAACCCAAAAGGTTCTCCTTTCTGTACCATGGAAAGACTTCTGTAGAAAAAAGGTTTTCTGCTTGCAGGTATTGGTACACCCCCTGAGCAATGGTAATGTCACTACTAGCTAAGGTATAAATGGTAGACTATGGCAGTCTGCTGTCAGTGCAAGATGAAGAGAGCGGAGAACAGAGAAACAAAAGTAATTGAGCAGTAATGTGAAACAGTCTGCATGATAGTTTGGCCTGCATGGGAATTTAGTTTAAAAAATATCTCAATTTTTTTCTTTGTTTTTGGAAAAAACTTCATAAAGTAGTATACTACACCTTTCCCTTAGACATTTGGGCATTTGATTTTTGCTGAGTTTGACTTGAGTGACAAATTTTTGTCTTTGCAAGCCATGGCTTGCACTGTCAAGCTCAGACTTGTTTAAGCAAGCTGCTTTTTTTTTTTTTTTTTTTTTTTTTTTGCTGTGAACAAATTTAACTTGTACATCGAGTAACTGCCACTTAAAACTGACGTGAACAAGCTGTGAATAACATACCAAAAAACAGCATCTAACATTAGATACTACAGCAAAGTGAAACAGTTCCAGCATGAAGGAGGTTAGTACCATATATGCTCAATAATTCAGTATGGCCCTCAACGGATGTTATAAGAACTGAAGTGGCCTTTCATAGGAAAAAGATCCTACATTCCTGTACAGGGTGAGGTGGATCTACTTAAGATGAAGAGAAGAAAGCTTCAGATGAGCATTAAATGCACTTCTGATATGTGCAGGTGAAGTTGCAGTTGCAGTGGTGGGCACCGACAAGATCTTGTTCCTTGAAATAAATTAAATAGATAGCAAAAGATTATTCAGTCTAGAGTTAAAGAATGGAGCACACAATTACTTAGTAGACAAACGCTGACCCTGTTAACCTGGCTAAAAAAGCCTGCAACTGCACAAGGCTTTCAAGCAAGCAGAAATGTATTTTAATTGGTGCTGTCAGCGCTAATCTCGATAAAATGACGTTAACGCTATAACCGCATTAAAGTGGCAAATCTTCGTCAGCGAGTTAACGCGGATTGCTCCGTGTGTGGGGCTGGATGGCGCTGACGCGTTGACACAACACACGGGGCGATCCGCGTTAACCAGCTAACGGAGATTTGCCACGTTAATGCGGTTATAGCGTTAACGTCATTTTAACTAGATTAACGCTGACAGCACTAATTTTAATCCAAAGTGATCTTTAACTAAATCTAAACAAGTGGTACCACAGTACCAAACTGTGACTGGAAATAACAGAAAAGAATAGACATACGGCCAGACAGTCCTCACATGTCATAAACTCACATGTTGAATTGTAACTGGGAGGCTCGTTTTTATTTCAGTCACACATGAAGATTCTGTTCTGTCTTCCTTCTCTCACACCAACCAGTCGCAGCAGATGGCCGGCCCTCCCTGAATCTGGTACTGCTGGAGGTTTCTTCCTGTTAAAAGGAAGCTTTTCCTTCCCACTTTCGCCAGAGTGCTTGGGTTTTTGTCTGCATGTATTACTGTAGGGTCTACCTTACAATATAAAGCGACTTGGGGTGACTGTTGTTGTGATTTGGCGCTGTATAAATAAAATTGAATTGTTACGTCATTTAGTCAACTTCAAGTTATACATCAGTAGTATGAAAATTAAATTGAAGAAATTTTAGTTGGGAGCATAGCACAGATACGTGCTTCTATGTTGAACCACTGGACTGCATTTGTATTAACAGAGAGAAATGTTACAATTTGAACTACAGGTTTGAATTTGATTGATCAGGCTCAGTATTTTTGCTCAAATATCTGGAAATTCCCATAGTTTAATCTTAAATTTGAGATTGTCATTGGTGGATTGCCACCAGCTATATGTGTTATTTCAGGCTAAATTTATATCAAAGCAGTCTCCTAGTATAGGGATTATTGTTTCATCTAATCTCATGAGTAAGGGGCTCCAAGCTGATCCACTAAGCTCTCTTTCATTGTATTTTAAGCTTTTTAGTAGGTTTGATCCATTGCTCTCCAGGTCTTTGCTGACCTAGTCAGCATGGAGGGCGCTGACATTTTTTAGCAACCAGCATCACATCTCCAGCAGTGGCAGCCGTCTGGCTTAGCACAGCTTCTGTGTGTTTGGCTGTTTTATGAGGCAGAAAATGCTTCCACAATGCAACTGCTTTATGATGCATTTCAAGCTTGGCAGCGATCGGGGGGGACGTTGTATTAGGTACTTGCAAAATCGATGTCCTGGGCCAGACTGGAGCCAGAGCTGATGTTTGGCTGATCTCCTTGGCCCTGTGAGATCAATACAGCAGGAGATCTTTTATTTAGCAATGCTTGACTTCATCTTATATGCCTTACACAGTCACACGTTTACTACATGTCACGTGTGGACTATTTGTGTGGCTGTTCTGGCTCTATGGGTCATATTGACTTTGCTTTCCAAAATTCAATGTATTTATAGTAGTTTTGGCAAACCTGCATTTGCTCCCTGGTTTTTCCATTTTTTATCTGATGATCAAAGGCAAAGGACTAAAGGAAATAAAGCAAATGCCATCATGACCTCAGCCATCAACACTGTGATTGATTATTGTGTTTTTGAGATGATCGATTGTTAATGTGTTTATTAATGCATTCACTGACATACAACTATACCAGCAGATTTATGTAGATATATAGCATTCAGCCACAACATTAAAATTACCAACGGGTAAAGTGATTGATCATCTCATTACAATGCAATGGAAAACATGGTTCATGCTGTTCATGTGAATGGTATGTTGACATTTAATGGATGGGGCGTGTTTGCAAAGACCACTCCCATCAGGATAGACATGTTTCATCATAGGATAAAGGGGTCCATTCCATCAGCACACCTTTCCACACCCTCAGAATCATGATTTATTTATTTTTTAAAATAGTGCCATGACTTTAGTATGTAGTAACAACACCATGCTAATGTTTTCCATACTACTATGACATACTATGATTTAGAGGTCAGTAAAAATGTTTAATTTGCATTGTCATTTCTAGAAAAGTGCAAAATTTCAAAGATTACCTATGCTTTCACAACAGTAAAACCTTTCAAACTTGTGCTGTTGTCTTTATGAAATTGCGATGAAACGTAATTGCAATTACTTTCATTTTTACCCCTTCTTTCATAGATAATAAAGCAGATGTTGGTTAAAAAAGAGATGTTGTATATTTAGAGAAATAACGTCATAAATTTGCAAGAAAAACTATTTTGTCTTATTTTATATTTTGTCTAAGGATCACATCCTTTTGCTTTTGCAAGTTCAGATCAATGTCATCATAACACAAATGGCACCAGGAAACAATTTAAACAGTATATTACAAGTTAAAGTTATATTACAAGTTTTTCTGTATTACGATTTGCAGTCATACAGTAATACAAGTAAAAGCATCATTTTTTTCTCTCGTAGTAATAACCTCTTCCACTTACTCTATAGCTTCTTGTTCTTAAAATGGCCCTAATGTTTTTTTCATACTTTCTTTGTAATCAGCGATTTATTTACTGCAACCTTACACTGGTATCCCTCTTTCAGCTGCAAATAGCAGTTTATGTTGCTGTTTTCCCCATAGAGCTGTATTAAAAAGAATCCTCCAAGGCTGAAAAATGAGTGTCAAAAACTGCAGTTCCTCTAGATCAGGGCTGCCCAATCCCGGTCCTCGAGAGCTACCGTCCTGCAGCTTTTAGATGCATCCCTACTCCAACACAGCTGAATCAAATGGTTTGATTACCTCTTCAGCATGCCATCGTGTTTGGCAAAGGCCTGATAACAAGCCATTCATTTGATTCAGCTGTGTTGGAGTAGGGATGCATCTAAAAGCTGCAGGACGGTAGCTCTCGAGGACCGGGATTGGGCACCCCTGCTCTAGGTGAGGCTGGTTCAGAAGACAGTCAATCCCCACAGACTCCCATGTTAAAAAGTATTCTACAGCCAGGTACACGCTACAGTTTTGGCCTCTATGGATAATTTCTCCTTCATAACAACTCTGAGTAGGGCAATTCTTCTTTTTTCTTTTTTTTCCATGACTCATTCACCTGGATAATTAAATTAGGGGTGTGGCTGATTTGATTGACAGGTGTCCTAGAAAAGGCAGCTGGGGCTGATGGGTGTCTGCAAGCATCATTTCTGCTACTTTGGTCATTAAATTGGACCTCAATACTATGTGTGTAACATTTGGAAAATTTTAAATGATTTTCTGGCTTGCTTTGGCAGAGACCGTCCACGAAGTTCATGCCTAAATTTTGGTGACTGAACTTTTAGTATTTGGTTTGTACCTAAAAAGCAGGTATCTGGATCTTTGCATTGCACCTGTACAATTTAGGTATGCAGCTGCTAAGTAAACTTGCTCTTGTTAGCTGCTAACCTAGCGCTTCACCCTCAAGAAAACAACATGCTGATGGGCAAAAAATTTATGTTGAAGCTTTGAAATATGAATCTTAAGACCAATGGATGTTGCCACTTTAGTTAAGTTCATCTTTCATACCGTCTATGATCTGAATGCAGATATCTGTTCTTAAACAGTCTTTGTGACTGAAGCTCCTCCCATCTGACTTTGAGTTCATTGTCAGGAAACAAAGTCAAAACAATCTTTCATCTAGGCATACTGATGCAAAATTATTATTATCTAGGCCTATTTAGCATTTTTATACACACCTTATAATAGCTCAGGTGTACCATGCAGTGCATTAGTATTTCTCCGTTTTTTTTTATCCAGGGTTTTCCTTTAATTTGTCACTCGTCTGTACATTTATTAATGACTTTAACTAATTGACTGACTCCGACAGTGAAATTTACATGCAGAGCTCTACGCAGCGCTGAGATATTCCTGTGAACCGTAATGAGTGCATTAGCGTAATCAGAGTATCAGCGGAGTGTGTGTATGTTTTGGAGATGAAATGCATATGAACACACTCAGAGTGTTTCCACTTTGCTGAGCAGAGAGGTCTGATGTGGAGGTTTAGAGTGAGGCTAAGCTGTAATTGAATACCAACAGGACTGGTGTTTCTGCTCAGACCTCTGAAGGAAGATCTGACCTTGAGACGCTACCACTGATAGACAGCAACACAAAGACCGGGCTGGCTAATTAGATTAAAAAACATGGATCCCAAGGGATGGAGATGTGACAAGCACATTGATTCACTACATCTCTTCAATTTCCATCTCTCTCCAGCCTTCTCCCTCCTTTCCACCTCCCCCTATCCACTCATTCCCTGCCGGGTTTTTTTTCCCTTCTCATTGTGCTATATATCTCAGCTCTATATTTTTCCTTTCCCACTGTCTTTGTTGCTCCCTTTTTGTCTCTTTTCTTAAGATTCACAATATCCACATATCTTAATCAAATATTACTCAGGAATTGATAGGAATTGTGACATTTTCAAAAAAGTGAAATTGACAAATGATAAAGTAGTGATATAAAAATATCTAAGACCGAATGTCATCGCCTTATCTTACAAAGATGTCTTACAAATGTTTCACTGTCATTTCAAAATCTTATTGTCACTAAACTGTCTGTCCAGCATGACCTCTATAAAAGTCATGTCTGCCATCTGTCCCTTTGTATGAGGGCAAGTAGCTATTAAATAGCCATTACCAAAGCATTGCCATTTCTTGATCTTTTTTCTGCAGACATTCTATCTGAAAAGTACATATAGAAATAGAAAAGATTAATGTTATCAAAATGTGAATCTTCATACTAAAAAAAACTAAATGTAATGCAGTTTTCTAGATTACTGGCCAGTTCATAATAAATTTTATTCTCTTGTGTTTTGCTTCCTCCTTTGAGTTTTAGGTATTATTAGTACAGTGAGTTTGGAACAGGTGTATGGGGCATTAATGCTGGGTGGGATGACCAAAATAATATTGTCACAGCATTATGTGATGATCATCATTATTATTAGTAGTAGCAGTAATAGCATTTCTAATCCTCCATAAGAAGGGCTTCATAAAGCTTTACATTAAAAGTTATGTGGCTCTGTTAGCAATAAATTCTTTTCCAGTTTTTTTAACAACATATGAGTAAGAATAACAAAAGAAATTATTTATTTATCTCAGATTTTTGTAAGCGTTTTGTGAGAGAGGTTTGTATAATAATACCATCAATATTAATAAGTGAAATATTTCAAAATCAATGAAGCACAACATGATTTAAAAATAGTAGAAAAGAACATTCTCTGCTAGACAACTGTGTTGATTTGTAGAGAGAGATTGCATGAAGAATAAAAGATTTGATTTACTCGTTAGCGGTAACATTACAGCTTTGACACAAACTCTAGTTTGATTTATTCTTCTAAATTTTGTGGCATAAATAAACCTGTCTCCACTTAAAAAATACCTCTTAGCCATGAGTAACACGTTTTATTTTAGTCCCTCTCTGCTCTCTTTTCTTCCTCTTCTACATTTCAAAAGATTTTGAATCATGCACTGTGTACCAGTCATGCAAGCTTTGCGGTGTCTGATATCACTACTTAGCTACTGTGTGAAGGGGCAGGGGTTTATGTTGTTTTTAATTTCAGTTCTGATTTTGGCCGCCCTAAACGCCCAAACTCACTCACATCAGTTAAGCGTTATGTTTTATTTTTGTATCTTTTATTATTGCAATTTATAACATAATTATTTGTCAAGTATTATTTAATATAATGCGGATAATTTAAATTTCAATTAATTATTTTAATTAACTGATTGACAAGTTGTTACCAGTGAGCATGTTGTGTCAAAGTCTGATCCACCGCTCGCTTGTTACCAAAATGCTCGAGGCTTCAAAACAGGACTTCACAAACTAGTGGCTGCTGTCATGAAACATATAAGGAAAGATATAGTCCTCTAACTTTTTAAATACAACTCCCAAACAGAAATCTCTCTGTGACTGCTTAATTCAGAGCGGCTGTTAGTCACATGCATCGGTTATAAAATTCACCTTTTTTTTGGGATTAAATAACTAATTAAAGCAAACTCTTGAATGAATATAAGTGCCATAAGAACTGAGAGGATGAGACAGTATTTGTGAAAATTAATAGAAGGTATACAACCTTTAACTTGACTGAGCTTGTATATTGGATTCAAGTGATTCTCATGTCAGGCTCCATAATATCTGGCTTTTGTTACTTAGACTATGCTCGTTAATACAACAGATTAATTGTTGCGCATCATAATCCTTAAAAGTAGCAGAAGGCAATGAAATACTACAACTACTGTGTGTTTCATAATGCTCATCTTAGCAGTCTTTCCCACCCCTGTTCCCACCACTAACACATGACCCTACGCTGTGTTCACTGCATCATTCCATGTTTGGCACTGATCACCACCTGCACTCATGTATATATCTTTCTACGTAGCACTTTTAATTCTTATTCTCATGTATGTATCTCATGTATATCTCATGCATATATCTTTCTACGTAGCACTTTTAATTCTTATTCTCATGTATATATCTCATGTATATCTCATGCATATATCTTTCTACGTAGCACTTTTAATTCTTCTTCTTACTTTTATTTTTTCATGTCTATTTAAGCGCAATTTATGACAGTATGTTTGCACTGAAGCACCGCAGCAATTTCCTAATGTTGTAAACCTGCTCAACATTTGGCAATAAAACCCTTTCTGATTCTGATTCTGATTCTGATTCTTTGGAAAGGGCAGAAGCATCAATTACAGATGGGGGGCAGGTAATCCTAAGTGCAGACCTCGGTAAAAAGAGGCAAAATGCATCATCATTCCACTCCCTTCTTGCTCCTTCACTAATTAAGCCATCTCCTGTTAACAAGGCTGCAGGCCCTGCTCTTTATGAAGGGATAGACTGAAAGGACACCAAGCAAACTCCTGACAGTTAATCACTACATTCTCCCACATCGATCACAGACCAAAGAAAAATGTCAAATGAGCAAACTGCATATGCTTACTTTTCAGATTATATGGAGAGGCTTTGATATGCATACTGAGTATTATTTTCAAGATATCACTATGACACTAAAAAAATCTTTCTTGCTTTAGAAACCGTCATATGACTAAAGAAGTAGTATTGATCTTTTTTTCAAAGAGGAGGATAATCCTGATAAAACGTGCACGTTCGTGATCCTATTTAATACAGTGAGAGAACTGTAATTCTCTCATCAGCTTAGCGCGTACAGCATTGCTATCCATACACAAAGGAAAGAGCGGGAGACATTCATCAGCCTGATTAACAACTTCAGTCATTGTCTTCTTTAATTACAACAAAGTCAACAGCTCCATTACTTCCCTTGCTATCTATCTTTCATCTCTGCTCTCTCTGAGGATTGCGATGTTGGAACAAAACAGAGCAGGCTTTAGTCTCATCTGTAGGCCGTCGAGAAGGTCGGCTCCCACAGCGGAATATAATCAGCATTCAGAGGAAGACGAGGAATCGAGACATCCAACCAAAACATGTATCCGTGGCTCCTGGTGGTGATTAGTGTTCCTTCTGCCAATTGGGCTCAGTTCTCTACCGTTGCAACCACCGCTCGCCTTGAAATTGATTTGCTCGGTATCAAGCGAGTCAGTCAACTCAGCCAGTCACACGGTAAACCAATCTCTCAGTCACTCAATTAGTTTCTCAACAGTTAAGTAAGTCAGCTAGTAGGGCAGCTATATCTGTTAGTGAGCAGATAGTCTTTGAGTAACACAAACTTATCCAACAAATAAATAAATAACTCAGTCCACCAGCTTTCTAGTCAGAAGTTCTCTCAGATGGTTACTTATCAAAGATAAATCAGTCAGTCGATCCTCGTCTTGTGTTATAGTGGCTACTCTGAAGCGGAGGGAGCTTAAACTAATGCTGTGCAGCTTTACGAAGAGAGTGATTGACGACACGATCAGCATAACAAATGATCTGCGTCGATTTGTGCGGTTCTAAAACAGCACAATAAGAGTTATGGCGTGCCGTTAATGACTGTAACATTTAACAACAGCTATAATATCACTTGGTAGTGTGGCTGGAACCGCATTAAGACTGATAAGAGATGATAATGGTAGTTTACTTCACATTATCTCCCAACAGGGGACAATTTTGGACATAATGTTTTTTTCTAAATTGGGGCAGCTGTGTGGTATAGGTTAGAGAGGCAGGCTTATGATTGAAGGGTCAAAGGCTTGAATGGGGAATGTTAAATGGGAAAAATCTGGGTGAAGGAAACGGGTGAGTTGAGCACTCTTCTAAAAAGTGCTCTTGAGCAAGAGTCTTAAGCCAGACACCTAACCCCAAAATGCTCTAGCTCCTCATTTAAAAAAAAAAAAAAAGGAATTTAGACTATAAATAATAACCTGCTCCCTCCTCATATCCAGATTCACTGAAAGGAGGCAGTGTGTTAAATCACAGCAGCCCTGCAGAGCCAGGCACTTTACACAGCTAGGCCAAAAATGGATGCATGACTCTGTACTGTATAAGTCATCTTGCCTAAAAGCCCCAAATGTTATAATGCTGCATTTTATTCTCACTCCCCTAAACCTCTGTAGATCTACTCAAACACAAAGACAAAAATAGCAACTCAAGGATATAAGGATATATTTTTAGCCAGTATTGTTTCACAATCCAAGCACATGTGTTAATGGATAGTGGTAACATACTGCTGTGCCTTGAGGTAAACCCAAGTGTGCCCTGGGATTTTGTGTCAAATCAAACATTAATATTATTGCAAATGCACAAAAAAGTAATGAATTGAAATAAAGTGTCAAAGGCTCTAAGGACCAGCTGATCTTACATTTTTCACAGGGCAATTGCATAGGTGGCCTAGTGGTAGGCAACAGCTTCAGACAAATTAAGGAGCTTGAAAAGAAAAAGTGACTGGACTTCTTCATCTCTCATTTGAGAAGCTTCTTAGGGACAAAGAACAAATGGTGGAAAGTCCCAGCTATTTAAGCCCTAGTGGGAGTTGTCCCTTAAGAGGGTCGTTGACCCACTATCGATCAGGTGCCTCATCACATGAGCCAAGGTGTGAAAAAGGGTGTGGGTTAGTATCAGCAGTGGTTTCAGGTGAAACCTTTACTCACCCTATCATGTGACCTATTGAGATCAGCTGACGCCAGATGTGAGTGGGCGTTAAAGTGCTGGGGAGAAGATCTCAAAACTGGATTGTAGGTGGCAGACAGTGGGCGTGATAAGCCGACCGTCTGTTCAAGGATGGTCGTTCACAGATGGCTTCTTCACTCCTCTTTCAATACGTTTATGGAGTGGCTGTTTGGTTTCTCTAATGTAGAGGTCTGAGCGTTCCTCGCTGCACTGCACAGCACACACTAAGTTGTTTGGTTTGTCTCTGGGAGTTTTGTACTTGGGATGAACCAGTTTTTTGTCTGAGTGTGTGGCTAGGTTTGAAGTGCACTGGGATGTCATGAGTGGAGAAGATTATCCTGAGTTTCTCTGATAAACCTGCTACATACAGGATGACAACGTTGTTTCTGTTTGTTGTTGTCTGACCTTCTAAATTGTGCATCTTTGTTGATTTGATCAAAACCCAACTGGGATAACAACTTGTTTTAAGAGGTTTCTTTACATGTGTGTGCTCCTTCTCTTTTGGTCTTCTTTTTTAGATGGATTGTTTTCTGTTGCAGGGTCCTGATTACTCCAAGTCTGTGTTCCAGAGGGTGGTGGGAGTCAAAGAGCAGGTACTGGCCTGTGTGTGTGGGCTTCTTCGGTGTTGAGGTTTCCATTCTCCTCAGTGTACACAGCACGGTCCACAAATGGCAAACTATTATCCTTTGTATCTTCCCTAATTAAATATTTCTTTTCACTGAGTTGATTTGGACAGTAAAGGTTGGTTACAATAGGTGGGACTGGGGTGCCCATTGCACATCCATGTTTTTGTCTGTAGAAACCCTTGTTGTATTTAAAATATGTGGTGGCAGAGGTCTAACAGTCTGCATATCTGATCAAGGGTAAATCTGATTCTGTTTTTTTAAGGAGCTGTCTTGCTGTAGTCGTTTTCTGACTCCACAGCCTCAGTTATAGGTATACAGGTGAAGAGTGAGACCACATCAAAGGACACTATGGTTTCATCTGTGTACGTTTCTGGACCTTATTGGTGAAGTCAATGGGGTTTTTGATGTGATGGGGTGTATTCCCCACAAGGGGAATCAGGATGGTGTCAAGGTGGTTGAAAATGTTGTAGGTGGCTGAGTTTATACTGCTAACAATGGGTCTGAGAGGGACTCCTTCTTTGTGGATCTTTGGAAGTCCATGAATACAGGGTATAACATTCCCTGGGTACAGGCAGTGGTATGTAGGATGGTCAATGGCTTTATCCTTTCAAGTTGTTGTAGCCAACTGATGATTTTCCTTTGTAGTTGCTTTTCTGGTCTCGTCTTAAGGCTTCATAGGTATCTTTGTCACTGAGGAGTGCAGTAATTTTTGTGTAATAATCAGTTGAGTTTAGAACAAAAGGCAGTTGGTAATATGGTGATAATAGGAAGTGATAGTCTTCTTTTCTTGTATTGTTAAGTTAAACAGAGTAATTTTTGCTCAGGAAAATGTATCTGAAACCTTTAGCGTGATTTGCTCTGCTTCAGGTTGTGTTAATTTATTAATCCTTATCACTGTTTCTGTGGTTGTGATGAGTTGCTGTTGTGGAGAAATGGCAGAAATGAGACCTTTGGCTAACACCTTCTTTTCAGGTTCAGTGAGGTTCCTGTCTGATAAGCTCTTCACCAGTGTTGGGCAAGTTACTTTGTAAAAGTAATTAATTATAGTTACTAGTTACTTCTTCAAAAAAGTAACTGAGTTAGTAACTGAGTTACAATATTCTAAAAGTAATTAATTACTTGAAAAGTAACTATTGCGTTACTTTTAAAAAAACACGTTTAACCCTCTGGGGTCCAGGGTATAATTGGCCATTTTTAACTACTTTTGATTTTCCCTCCAGATTTTCCCTTTAAAAACGATTTACTTTGCCTTATTTGGTATCATCCTTTTCAGCACAACCTCACGTGTCTGAATTTACAGTTGTGTTTTCATTTTGACATACTGTATTAACAGAATTCATCTAAAATCAGACAAAAAACATAAAATCAGAGTAGAAAGTTATATTTTTTACTGTAACAACCACAAACATGTTTAATGAATCATATTTCATAACTTTCAAATGCAAATATAAATTGTCAGTTTTAAAATCCTATGCACAAGTTTTGCAAACAACAAAGTTATTTGCATCCATTTACATTTTACCTTGATTTTTTAAATAACCATTTCAAACTATTTACAGAACAATCAGCTGTTCTGCATTCAATAAGATGCTACACAAATTATTTGTGCCACTCCAAAAAATACTTTCTGTCCACTATAAAGGAGAACATCACAGCCTGATACCTGCAGGTCTGACAGCAGCAGGTGTATCGCTCCTTTTTCTACCTGGAGACAGCAGTCGCCCCATTGTTCTGACACACTACACAGAACTATCCACAACACTACACACTAACTACAAAAGACAACACATTAACTACACACTCCAAACACGCTTGTCTTGTCTGTATGGTCTAGGGATTGATTTGGAATTATACGCTTTTGTTTGCAATGTATTGAATTTCCAGAATTGTCTTTCTTTTCCTTTAATGTAAGCTGATCCTTATCCACAAACTCAGAAATCTCTTCTAGGACTTTCCAGTTTTTGATGGATGGTAGGATAGTAAACAGCCTCCCAAAAAAACCGACATAAGCTATCCTGAAGACAATATAAACACAGGTAAAAATCATTGTTCCTCCAATTGTGAGAAAGGGTTGAAACCTGCTCTACTCATCGATAAAATCAACGAAACAAAATCACGTGAAGAAACCGATGCTAGATGTCACACAGCTAACCTGGCTTCAGATGATCCCAGTGAAGGGGAACATCTGATGAATTTAACCATGATTCTTAGAGAAATATGCAACTTCAGACAAGATGTCAAAGAACAGCTCGAAGATACTAAAGGAGAAATATCGAAAACCGACACAAGACTGGATGAGGTGGGAGCTAGAATCCTGGAAAACGAGGAGAGACTGCAGAAAACGGAGGAGGCTATATCTAAGCTGCTAAATATGTACAAGCAGACCCAGCTGAGACTAACCAACCAAGAGCGATGCTTAAGAAGAGAAAATGTGAGAATATATGGTGTCCTGGAGGGAGCTGAGGGTGAGCCAAAAGCGATGATTCAGTTCGTAGAGAAATTACCGAGAGAAAATTTGGACACTGACAATGAGAAAAACATGGTGATTGAGAGAGCTCACAGAGCGTTGATTCCAAAGCCCCCACCGGGAGCACAGCCCCGATCCATCCTCATGAAGTTCCTGAATTACAGAATGAAGGAGGAAGTGGTGAGGCAGGCCTGGCAAAAGAAAGGCTACACACGGGACAACTGTAAGATCAGCATCGACCGCGACTACGCTCTGAGAATCCTTGCCAGAAGACGTGATTGCATGGAAGTAAGGAATGGTCTGAAGGATAAAAACCTCTACCCTGCTCATCTCAGCATTCTTTACGAAGACGAGACAAAGATATACGAGACTGCTAAGGATTCAGATGGTGAAGCCTCCATGAACAGCAATCAAGAAAGCCTCAACTTACAGAGAAAAGTTGAACTTTTCGGACTTCAATTTCAAGTTAAACCCTATACTAGACTCATTGTGATCATCACCTCAGAACAAACCCCTTCCTAAACAAGTTAATGGAAGAGATGGACATAATAGATGTTTCGAGAGATCTTCACCCAAAGAGTAGAGGCTACATACACTACTCCATCCCACATTAAGTTTACTCCACAATTGATTATGTTTTATATTTACTGCAGACAGATTTAAAATGAAGGACTGCAAGATTCTGACAATTGACTTGTCAGATCATAGCCTGATTGGTTTGTCCCTGCTACCCGGATTGAGAAATAGGAAAACATGGACTGACTGATAGCAAACTGACTCTTATTGCAATTTTATCTCTGTTGTGATGTGCCAACATTGGTTTGAAGAAAGCAGCTGTGAGTGTTCCCAGACCTGCCTTCTGTCTTTGAAGCAGGCATTTCAGTAGCAGTGCAGCTACAAGTTCATTGAACACAGTCGTAATAATTCTGGTAGGCAAAGTCTCCAACAACTGTTTTCCTTAGTGTGACTCTCGCATAAGGGGATGACAGAGTGAAATTAAGCACTGTTTTGTGCAAAGCAAAGCACTGTGACTTAAATTGTAGGTGACATGCTAGCACCATTATTTCAAAAAGAGGAATGACAACATTCCAGATTATATCAAGGTACTTTTGTTTACTTGTTTTAGCTATTATAAATGCAGTTTTCCCTTTACATATTGGTTTAAAACATGTGGTTTAAAAAATCTACATTCTCAGACACTGTTTCCGTGCTGTGTTTTTGGTCATTGTGGTTGGAGAAAAAAGTTATTTATCGTAAATCTCTCTTTCCTGTCCTTTGCATTTTTTCCAACTGGCTGCAGGGCATTGGGACCCAAACACCGTGAAAACAAGCTCCATGCATAATGAGCAATTCTACTGTTTTTGCAGAGATGTTAAAAAAAAGTTTGTGCAGTGGAACTCAAACCAGCAACCTACAGTCTTAGTCTTATTTGAGTTGCTCTAGTATTATTTGATTATACCCCATTTATTAAATGATTGTGTGGCTGAGTTTAGTGCCAACCCAGCAAGTCTTAAAAATAAAATTTCACTTTCTTGTTATGCTTTATTAAGTATAATTTGTTTAGGTACAAATCAAATGTAATCAGATTAACATATTTGCAAAAATGCAGGACTCTCAATGCTGTTACTTAACTTAAATATCAAGTGCGGGTCAATTATCTGCTCGTCATTGCTTTTAGAGACAACTGCACTTACAGTTTTGTGTTCTTGTGTTGCTATATGGAGGCCCTGATTAGTGTGTTTACAGATCCTAGCTAAAAGTCGTAACTTGGTCAGAGTGTGCAGCTGAATGTGCCAGGAAAGGAACATCCATTTTTTGTCGCCTGTTTCATTATGTATATGAATGAGTCATTTGTTACTTTTGCTCATTTCGCCATCTCTAATTAGATTTAGAAAACAAAGTAGGAAAGTATGGCTAAAAGCAGTGACACAGCCTGAACCAAATTAGAAAATGACAACGTGATTCAAAGGCCTCTGGTGTGGAACAATTAATGAACTCTGCAGACTCGCTGTGATAACCAGGGAGCTAATGTTGTGCAGCACTGCCAGAGCAAACAAGCAGGGGCGCTTTTGACTGCGAATCCTGGGTAAACACTGCAGTTTGGCATTCCTCAAAACAGCAAGTTTCACCCTCCAACAAGTAAATAACATCTCCAGAACATCTTCTCACAAACACTACAATGTGTTGTTGGAGTAAACAGGTTTAAGGTCATTCTGTTACATGCTTAAAACTTTTTTGGTATTAACAACTGTTTTTTGCAGTTGAATTATGTTCCACA
The DNA here is from genome assembly GCF_963969265.1 of Rhamphochromis sp. 'chilingali'. Classification (NCBI taxonomy): domain Eukaryota; kingdom Metazoa; phylum Chordata; class Actinopteri; order Cichliformes; family Cichlidae; genus Rhamphochromis; species Rhamphochromis sp. 'chilingali'. Next base: position 35,967,084 of record NC_137933.1, on the reverse strand, counting down.
GGCCTGGGAGTCGCACAAAAGTTTTAGAAATTAAAACTGTGCTAAAACTGTAACTTACAAAAAAAAAAATCGACCCTTGCTCTTTTATCCTTTTCTTTATTCTCCCCACTAAGCATTGCTCAATGTGAACTCTTGAATCAGCAACCTGAGAGATGTAATGAAATGTAATGGGAAATGAAATGTGAACCAAAGAAGCTGCAGTTCTCTGTGTTCCAAATGCACAACTTCTGAATCCCACCTGTTAAAATGGATTATGTGTCCATTCACCACATGAGTTTTTGTGTAGCTGTGCCTCCTGAGTCAGCTCTCTGGTCAATTTTTGACATTTTCTAAAGCAGTGGCTGCAGATCATGTTTATCAATGAGTGATGCTCCACATAGAGAGGGAAGAACATTAACTCAGCCTCTCCTTTCTTTTGCCCTGCTTGGCTCAAGCCCAGCAATGTGAACCAACACTACACAGCCTCTGGGCTGAATCAACCAAGCCTCAATTATAAAAATTATGGATATTACTGGCAACTGATTTCCTAGTTGATTAAAGAGTAGGAAAAAAGCAACTAAGCAACTAGTCTAAAAGTAAGAAAACATTCAGAACATAGTCCAAATGTAGCCAATTTTAGCTAATGGGATTAGACATACAAGTCCATGCAACTACTCCATATGTGTTTATGAGGTATATGGCACTGTTATTAACATCCTTCTAAAATAAAAATAGCATTGTACATACACTTGATGTTTTGCCTAATATTGACTAGTTTACTGAGTGTGGCTAATGTAAGCACTGGTTACACCGGCAGCTTTCTTTACTTGCTCGTTAGCATCGAAAAACACATTCAGAATGTGTTACACGTGTGGTAATATGCCACTTTATTCTCCCACAGCCAATATAACGGTTCAGTTTGTTCATCACAATGCTAAAGAATCAGGGTGATTTTACTGGGATTTAATTTTTTCATCACCCTGCTTGTTTACAGCTTCCTGTCAGACAGAGAGTGTTGCTTTCTGTTGCATGTACATCTTAAGCCTAACAGTTATCTGGCTTTGCATGTCCATGAATATCAAGAAGTACAGCTGGACAAGTTGAATTTTAATTTCAGTTCTGATTTTGGCTTCCAACGATTATCAAAAAGAAATAATTATGATCAGCCGAATCCTTTTCACAGATTTTTATTCTGTGCACCAGTGCATTTTCACCCACCCCATAACCTTCAAACTCACTCACTGTTCATCTCCAGCCAAGGTGACGAAAGGAGGGCATCCGTTTCTTTCTAAAAGAATTAAAACTCACAATGTTTCCAATGATCAACCACTGGAAGGATATTAACGGAGCTTAGCTTTTGTCTCAACATCTCAGGGTCTTCATCTTTTTTTGGCAGACAACACAGTTTGCTGTTGGCTTCAGTTCTCTGCAAATCACATGGCTTTCTTAAGGCCTCTTTACTTCACTTACTACTTGATTGAGGCTCTCAAGGCTCCCATCTGCATACATAGACATCACGCAGTGGAAGCAGGTGGCCAGAGAACAGTGGTACCCTTTGCAACACAAGCTTTAGAGTCAAGATCACCTCATCAGGATACCCTACTAGGTGACTGTGTGGCAAAAACCTATTCATCACCTATTTCTGTAATATCTTCATATCTTTCCCTTTCGTTTTATTTTCAAAGCACATAAACGAAATCCTTAGTTAAAAAAAAAGACAAGGTTTTAGTTTTAGTAAGTGCATGATGTTCATTAAGTAAATGAATAGTCTTTTTAAAAGTTGGAAATTACAGTATTGATCAATATTTATTTATTTTTGCCATAGTCAGACTACCTCTGCTCAGTTGACTGGGGTTTTTGGTGCTAGAATTGCTTACATGGCAATTTGAAACACCCGTGCATCTATTTTCTTAACCTTTTTTCCAGTATACAATAACCACAGGCCTGAAGGCTGTTCCAGCAAAGAGCAATGAGCAGGGTACATCCTGGACAGGCCACCAGTCCATCAGAGGGCTGCCATAATCCCTGTTCACAAAACACAAAGAGATAGAAAACCTTTTTTTTTTTTTTTCCCACATTCACCCCTATGGGCAATTTATAGTACCCAATTAAGGGAAACGGCATGTCTTTGTACTGTGAGAGGAAGCTGGAGTACCTGGAGAGAACCTATGCAGGCACAGAGAGAGCATGCAAACTCCACACAGAAACAATCCAGCTGACCAGCTGGTTAGAACCAGGAATCTTCTTGTGTGAGGTGATGGGACTAAACACTGTTTTACCATGCTGTGCACTATTAAAAACAGATTCCTTAAAGAATGTAATGTTACTATAATGAAGGTGGTCTTTATTCTGTTATTGTTTGCTTTTGCGAAGGAAATAGAAAGTTTAGGTTTGCATCATGGAGCAGGAAATATAAAGTGCATCCCCTCTCTGTTACATGTATCCTACTGAACTAGTAAAGCCTCTGCTGCCATTGTCACAGCTCTGCATTTTTATGACCAAAATCCATATGCAAATTAAAAGCATTCTCCAGCTGAGCTGGTTCAGATGATTATGATGTGGGTCAGACATGGTGGTGGAACATTACTGATGATTAAGTTACCAAATGAAGCATTGTTCATTGTTCTGCAGCTTGCTACAAGTCTTTAATGTGTTGGGCTGAATCATTAAACACTTTGTACAACAATGGCCTTTCCCGGGATATTATGATTCAAACTTGTTATGTAATAGTTGCATCACATTATTAGTATGCTTATTTTTATTACAGACTTCTACACAGCCCTCTTAACACTGACAGGGTGCTGCTGTTTTGTCAAAGCTGCTGGCATCTCACAGATGGTAATAGTGAGACAGATCTGTCCTATGGACACTTGTAGTGGGCCCATGATGTCACATTTAACATTAGCAGCGTTAATATTGTGAAAGGGACTATTGGGATCCAAATAAGGGTCTTCTAAATACAACAAAGTAGATTTGTATGAAGGGATATTAGAGCTGCATTAAGAAAAAAATATTTGATTATTTTGAGAATAAAGTTGAATTTTTGAGATTTAAGTTAAGTCATTAAGTCATAATTGTATTTTGAGGGAAAAAAGGTCAAATTACTGTTTCAAGTCAAGTCAAGTTGGCTTTATTGTCACTTCAAACATATACAGTTTAACAGTACACAGTGAGGCGAAACAACGTTCCTCCAGGAACCAAGGTGCTACATGTAACATAAATTTACAACATAAATGAACAGAAAACACTAAACTAGCTAACTAAGAGGCCTAGTTAGCTGGCTAGCAGAGACAAGACAGACTGACCTAACATAAATTACAACATAAATTAACAAAAAAAAAACTAACTATCTAACTATCTAAGGAAGACTTTTTTTTCTTTTTGTTATCAGACAGCAGACAACAAAGTGCACGTGCAAATGTGCAAACAAGAGCAGCAAAGTGACAGAATGATAGAAAAACACAACGTAACATAATAATAAGGTTTTGTGATGATGAGTTGAGGTAGTGGAGGGACAGTAAACATTCCTTAGTGTAGCAGCAAAAATTAGGAAGTACAGAAGTTAGTGCAAAAAGTCCAGTAATAATATTGTGCAAAAGAGCATTTACAGGTTGGTGTGTACGATGGTTTGGTGGTGTAGGTCAGTGTGTTTGCGCTTGTGTTGATTAGTCAGTCCAGTCTCAATGTTTTGAGGTAGTTGAGTTAACCTGAGTGATAGTGTGTGTGTGTGTGCGTGCGTGCGTGCGTGCGTGTGCATCAGTCCAGTCCCTTTTTGCTGAGGAGACGGGTGGCTTGTGGAAAAAAGCTGTTGCGCAGTCTGGATGTGTGTGCCCGAATGCTTCGGTACCTTTTTCCAGATGGCAGGAGTGTGAAGAGTGTGTGAGAGGGGTGTGTCCGATCAGCCACAATGCTGGTGGCTTTGCGAATGCATCGTGTGGTGTAGATGTCCTCATTAGAGGGGAGAGAGACCCCGATGATCTTCTCTGCTGTTCCCACTATCCGCTGTAGGGTCTTGCGGTCCGATATGGCACAGTTCCCAAACCAGACAGTGATGCAGCCGCTCAGGATGCTCTCGATAGTTCCTCTATAGAAGGTGGTCAGGATCGGTGGTGGAAGCCGGGCCTTTCTCAGTCTCCTCAGAAAGAAGAGACGCTGTTGTTTCAAGATAAAAGTAAATGGTTCAAGACAAACTTATATACCTTGCTATACCCTCAATATCTCAATATCTCTCACTAAGTCTCACTAAGTCATCTACAAAAGGAGGTGTAGGAGGTGTAGCAGCCATGGCAGATTGACATGAATCAATCGTAATCTCCACATTATGACTTTTTTCTGAAAATTTAATTTCAACTTTATTTTCCAAGATTTTTCTACTTTAATTTCAAAATTTTGTCTGTATTCTCTAAATGTTCAATCAATTTTTTTTTTCTTAATGTGTCCCTAATACTCGTAGGCTAGTCATAGAAATTTGATGCCTAAACCAAATATATGCGACTATATACAACTATAGTAAAACGTGAAAAGAAAATCAACACAAAGCAACACCTTATGCAAAACATAAAGATCCCAAGTGGAATATGCACTGCACTAACCTGGCTGGCAAAGTCCTGCTGCAGACTTTGCCAGCTTGGAGTCACCTCTTAGTGACTCCAAGTTTCAGTCATAATCTCAGAAACAAACCATTTGTCTTTGAACTGATGCTGTGGATCCTATTTGAATGAAACTTGCTGACCTTGATGTCATAAAGCGAGCCATCTTTAAATGCACCAGAGGTGTCAGTTCAGCCTGCAGCAAAGTGCCTGTATTCAATATGTGTGGACATAAGGCAGAGCTATTTTCACTTGTCAGTAATGGCTACTTTGATGAGTGTCTACATCAACAGCATATCTGTTAAGTTTCAGCTCAAGAATGTTAAGAGATAACTGCCAAATGGAGCCTTTGACATGACTGTGTTTGGATCAATAAGCACTCTGATCTTAAGCTCTATTCAGATGGGATTAGGGTGATTGGTATAAGAGATGTAAACATGTCTATGTACGTATGTACACTTGAAGACAAACTCTAAACAGAACAGTAATGATATGACAAGGTGAGTTATATATGAGTTATATATAAAAGTATATTCTAAAATTTTCTTTTACAAACTAGTCAGAGCAAAATTTTGACTTTTATTTATGTTTTTTTATTTTACTTTTTGTTTTTACGTGAGTCTCGTGTGTTTTTTTTTGTTTATTACACAGTATCATTCTGTTCATTTTGTGAATAGAAATTTTGAATTGCGCAGGTTGTTATATTTGTTCGATCTGGTGTAGCATGACACCTAAAGGGGATTGTCTTTGATTTTCCTCAAATATGTCCAGTCAGAATGGTAGATATTCATATTATACAGGGCCAGGACATGTACAAATCCAAATCTCAATTTATCCATTTGAGAGAAAAGCTCAGGCTTCAGGCTGCTCTAAAGACTTAATTCCAGGGTTATTGTTTTTTTACCCATGGCTCTGTATGTTTTCAGTAAGAAAAGGTAGTCTTAATATGGCCATTTCAGGCAGACAGCCCTGAGTGTGAAGCCAAAAGAACAAAAGAGGGGCTGCACCAAGGCCCAGTATGAGACAAATGAGGACTATTTTGAACTGTAAATGCAGAACTGCTGAAATTAAATTCAAGAATAAAAATGTGAAGTTGTAAATCAGAATAATTAGTCCTCTATAAGTAGCCACAGAAGTGTCTTCTATCCTGTTTCACACATTTTATTTAATTAAGGTTTGTCTTTTATTTGTGCCGTCTTGTTGCTGTAGCTGGTGGGAGATTTAGCACCACCAGCTGGTGATCTCATCTTGATTCTTCCTATGCATAGTAAATTGCACGTTTTAAAATGAGGTCTGGAAATTCTTTTAAAAACACCATCACATCAGCAGCAGTGAGACAGTGGTGCAGTGGTTAGAACCATCGCCTCAGATCAATGACGTTCTGGTTCCAAACCTGCTGCCTGGCTGGAGTCATTCTTGGTGGAGTTTATATCTCTTTCAGTGTGTTTGCAGTGGATTCTCTTCGGGAGCTCTGGCTTCTTACCACAGTTCAAGACATGCATGCTAGGTTTAAGTGGTGGGTCTCAATATGAGCATGGATGACTGTCTCTCTGTGTTACCCTATGAGTGTACTGCCTCTTGCCAGAAATCAGCTGGGATAGGTCCCCTGGAACCTTGAATTGGATAAGCAGTTAAGACTTTAATGGATGGATTCACTGTTACTTTGCAGTGTGCTCCTGGAGACATTTCTGTTATAGTATGTACTATTAGAAGGTCATGTCTGCATTCACCACTTGTTTCTGTAATTTGTGGTGCTGAAGTTTTGTGCTGAGTTCTCAGGGTCATAGGTTTATAATTTTCTACTTAAATAAATGCACTGGGAGGATAAGTGGTAGTGCAAAACAACTGTACAGAAAATAAAAAGAAATGTCTTTAACATACTGTAAATTAACTGTCAGTATAAAGAATGATCACACCCATAAGATGACACAGTTCTGCAACTTTGCAAAAAGATGTATTTGTGCTTGACATCCTGTACATCGGTTGTTACAGTGATAATAAACAAAAAGGTGTCAGTGTGTGCTTAAATAAACCATGCAACATTTTTCACAGTTTGATCCTGAGCTGCTTGAACAATAACGAACCAGCACAGCTGTGGAGGAAAAAGAGAAAGTGAACTAAAGCACAGCGTCTGAGTCTGATCTCAGTTTGGAGTGAACTGAGTGTTTCTGTGCTTTTAGGTATAGTTTAGGCAGATGGCTCTCCACCATATGCTGTTGGAGGGAGGCTTGCCAACATCCTCATAGACATCATTTTGCACAGGTCTAGTTACATGTGAGCTTATTTTTTACTGAGTATTTAAGAGAAGGTTGAAAAGAGGACTGAGTTTTTCCTGGCGTGACTGTAAAAATTACTGGCTTGCTGAATCCATGTGGGACTACAAATGCAGGTGTAGGTAATCCAGTTCAAATATGCATTTAGCAGACGTTCTTATCAGGGAGACTTGCAGCAAGCGTGCAGTAAAATAAGCCTGAGTTCTCCTATCACCAAGAGGGCGCCAACAGGAAGGAGTTTATAGCTCTTTTTAGAAACATGAAATATAATCAAAGGAAAAGCATGAGAACAACTTCTTTGTCACAGAAGGAAAAACATTGCTTTGATTTGAGTCCAACCAGATTTCTTACCATGTATGAATCCCACTTAAAATAGGAGTTTTTACAGAGCTTTGAATAGTGAGACAATATATGAATCACTAGTTCTCCACCATCCAAGCAGTCTTTGTTCATCCTCTTACGTTTGACATTCCCTATTTTAAGCCCTACATGTCATGTCTCTTTCATATGAAATTAGGCTTTGATGAATATTGTATGAAAAAGAACCTGCTCGCAAAGAGACTGACCTTCGCAGCTGCTTTGCTACTGCCTTTGAAGTATTGTCAAGTCCTGTGAGCTTACGAAGGCACTTAGACTAACAGATGTAAAAAAAGAGAAAAGGACTGCAAAATATTTAACTACCGTCGCATTGATTTGAAAAGGCTAGCCATGAGGCTCAACAGGCGAGGGCTTAATCACCAGGATGGTGGTATTTGAAGCGGCAGTTTAAATGCCCTTTCTCCTTGTTCTGTATTGGTGAGCTGTCTGCGTTGGTCCATTCAGCTGCATAGCTGTGATAAAGGTTAATCTGTCCGTGTCAGATATCACAATGTAATGGCTGTCTTTGGATTAAAATAACAAACCAGGAGAAACCAGGCTAAAAGATGCATGCACATACACATCAAGTCTTTGACTCTGTCTCCATTAGTGATTTTGCTGTATAATGTGTTTTATCAATCTTTTTATCAGTTTGGCTCCTTTGAAAACACACTGTCCTTCCTGCTAAAGGCACTTTATAAATAAATGTATCTGGACTTAATTTTTCCCTTTCACAGTCTGATGGTCTGCGGCACTGCCAGCCATCTGAAGAGTTTTGAGTAAATAACTACTGACTTTTTAATCAAAGACACTGAGGCTTATGGCCCCACCTTAACACACGCGCCTGAAACATCTGGGTGACCAGCTGCTTCTTTCACTAATCCGATCGACTCTTTAATGTTCTCTGAGAACATCTGGCAGCGCCTCAGATCTTTGATTGATCTCACCTGGCAGAATCCTGCTTTTTGGCTGCTACCTTGCTCAGTAAGCATTTTTTTAAGAACACGCTTTAAAAATGTCATTGCACCTCACTGCGATGCGTCGATTGAAAAGTGGAGACATAACCGGTGGCACATCTGAGGTGCTAGTCAGGTGTTTGACCTGCAACTTTTTATGTTGACACAACGGCCTCAGGTGACTCTGATTGCTGGCTCATTTGCTCTTTTTAACGTGTCACTGACTGTTCATACTCGGGGTTATTGGGACCAGCAGCCTGTTAATATCAGCTGCTCTGATGTGGGGCAGAAACGCTGCAGGCTCCACTGACTTCACGCTGCATCCTTCACTTTCCTTCAAAGCAGAAAAATGACAGAACCTTGATAGCAGAATGTGACCAAGGTGATTGCCCCTGTAGATCTAAATCAAACCTTAGTGCATGATTACCTTTCAAAAGGATGTATGAGATATGTTTGGAATGTCTGGAGGAACAAATGATAGCTCTTGGTAATGTGCCACCATTAGTAAGGATATAATAATTGGGGAGGTAGGGGATAACATAGTTAGAGGGCCATGCTCTTAATCAGTGTTGATTATAATTCTAAGACTGATGGCAATGGATTATCCAATAATACTTTGAAAAATCAAATCAAGCATTCTATTTTGAGCGTAATTCAAAAACATTTCACTAGTTAAACAGCGCAGTCTGAGGCTCTGGAGCCACAGAGTAAACAATAAAAGATGCTAAATATGAGAACAGACCTCCATATGCATAGAATTTGTCAGACTGGCCTATAGGGCCGCTTGTGCTGTGCTTGGCCCACTTCCTGTTTGAAACCTGAGATGCAGAGCGTCTGTCAGGGCAGTTGTCCAAACTACAGCCTAATCAGGCCCTGTGCCATCTTTGTACAACTTCACCACAAGCTGTCGAGCTCAAGAAAGCTCTGGTGCCCTTGTGGGCAGCGAAAATGGCCATCACTTACTATGGAAACACAATCTTGGTAAATTTAGATGGAGAGACGTGGAGCACAGCTCTGTTCACTACATGCTGTGCAGTTTCTCTCCTAGTAGCTTCTTACCATAATGAAACTGGCAATTGAGATGCTTATCTGAACAGCTGGGTGGCTCAGTCTGTAGATATCACAAGCAAGACCACTCTCAACCCTTTTTTGTGCCTTTCTCCCTCTCATCCCATCCACGTCATCCTGCTGAGTACCTGGACTAAATAAATGGTTGGAGTCATAAATTGTATGTGGTGCACCCTCAAAGTGTCTCTATTCTGGGATGTTATGCAGTTGAGGAGCTGGCTTCACCCAGACCACGTGCTTCTCTCTCCGTGCTGTTAAAATTGTCAGCTGCACTCATTTTCACCACTTGAGTGCAGGTTCTTATGAACTCAACCTTGGCTAATCCGCAGAGCAAGACTTCTTATAGCGTCTTTGTGGAGATAATATTATTGGATAACATGTGATAAATCTTGATTGTTAGCAATCTGTTTTAGAGAGATTTGGAGAAGAGGGGGAGGTAGGAAATGGTAATCAACATTGTGAATGGCCTGATCACCCTTAGGGGATGTACACTTGTTACTTTTCAATTCAATGAGCTTCACAGCTGTTGATTTATCCTACAGCAACCCGTGTCTGTCTGTTCTGTGTCTGTATAGACAGTGATAACCTATTTTAAAAGTCACAGCTCCCAGTTCACACAAAGAGCGGGCTTGTCACTAGAGATGGCACGATACCACTTTTTTATGTCCGATACCAATATCATAAATTTGGATATCTGCCGATACTGATATGAATCCGATATAGTGTTTTTTAATCAATAAAACAGTTTTTTTTTTATATATTGCTGCATTTTGTATAAGTTCATACTCAAGTTTAAATAAACGCCAACACTAAAGCTATTCTGTTATACCTGTATGTAAAAAATACACTGCACCCAAAATATTTCAAAGTTCAGCAATACTGATCAATCTAATAAACTTAAACCTACTCCATCCTCCCTATTCTGGTATTTCAAAGAGTACTTAGCAGAAATATTAAGCAACCTAACTAATAGGGTTGCAAACTCCCAGCAAAAAAAAAAAAAAAATAGGGAACCACCCCCCACGCTCCACCTCATGATGCTTAATCAACGTAATCAACTTTAATTTGATGTAGGGGGGGAAAATGCACAGAATTAAATTATTTTTCAAGAATAATTAAATAGATTCAACATCTTTCTTCAACAGAATTGCAGACTGCACAGATGGTATCTTCCCAAAGGAAAAAGTACTATAGCTTAATAATAATGGATTGGATTTATATAGCGCTTTTCAAGGCATCCAAAGCGCTTTACAATGCCACTATTCATTCACTCTCACATTCACACACTGGTGGAGGCAAGCTACGGTTGTAGCCACAGCTGCCCTGGGGCAGACTGACAGAAGCGATGCCGCGATATGGCAGCCTCGGCCCCTCTGGCCAACACCAGTAGGCGGTAGGGTAAAGTGTCTTGCCCAAGAACACAACGACCAGGACAGAGAGCCCGGTGATCGAAGCGGCGACCTTCCGGTTACAGATACGCTTCCCAACCCCCTGAGCCACGGTTGCCTTACTAGGGTATATTAGACTTAACAGTTACTATATACAGTAATGGACTTCTATATATTTTACATCAGATTAAAACTTTGGGTGTAAGATTCAGATAATTATTTATTAAAAGCTCGACATTTTAAATGAGAATAAGAAAGAAAAACTTTGCTAGATCCGCCCATGCACAGTTACCAGCCGTCAGCTGCGTAGAAAAGGATCCTGGTGTAGAAAGTAATATTAAATAAATTCTAATCAAGGTTAAACGTGCTGCTGTTGTTCAGCCGCTGGTTTCCTCTTTCTGGCGCAAAGTGGGCGATAAACAAACAAGAGAGACAGACTCACGACAGAAAAGCCGATCAGCTGATCATTAATCAGTTTCACGATTGAAGTAGCAGCAAGAAGAGGCAGTCGCTCCATATATTGGTTGTTAAGCTTAACGTGGGAATGCTTTACAAACATTCAGAGATAAACTTACACACTTGCTTTACTTCTCTCTGGGATCACTTCCTCGGAGATAAAATGCCGGTTTGGTAGCGAGGCTCCAAATACACACAGCCGCTCTATCACGTGAGCACACTGCTCCGACGTGCTACAGTTATGAGCAGAGTTACGCCGTGTCGCAAGTTTTGTGAGGTGCTTTTTTGATATTTAATGGATCGGATTACATTTTTTATTTCTCTCCGATATCCGATCCAGTAATTTACGTCAGTATCAGACCGATACCGATACGTGATATCGGATCGGTCCATCTCTACTTGTCACAATGTGATCATAATGTGGTATCGATAACAACACAGCTGAGTCTTAAAGCCCAAACACTTCTGTTCACCTTCACTTCCACAGTTTATTCTTACAGATGGAGATTTTCTGTAGGATAAAGATGTTTTTGAAGAGTGAGAAGATGCAGCTTCACTCATCACATTAAAACCCAACTGATGTCCTCTAGGATTAGGTGGAATAGGATGTGGCAAAAAAAACAAAACAAACTATGGCAACTGCTATGCCAAAATGGGCAAAGATCCCTGCAGCATTGCTCGCTTAGTTCACATGCAAAGACAGTATGCTCTGCGTGTGTATAAGCTCAATGTGTCAAGCTATCTTTCACACATTGCAGCAGCTCCTGTTTTTGTTTTGTGCCTAACAAACTCAGACATGCTAAGCAGAAACAAAGAGAAGCAGGGACAATAGATGAAAGGAGACAAGACAAGGGGAAAAGAAAAAGCAAAGGCACAATGCTGTGTGTTTTTCTCAGTGAACAGCTATTGATGCATAATTTGTTCTGAACTGATTAACTAGCATGCATAAGGACTGTGAGGTGCTATTGTACAGCACTGTAATGATCTGTCACCTCTCCTGGGAGCATAGTGTTTTTCGGATTGAGTGTGACACTTTTCTTGGTGGATAACCTTCAAGAAAGTGAGAGTGGACAGCTTTGCAGCAGCCTGGTCTCATAGTAATAAGTTAAGTTGCCATAACCACCAACACAGTGCATGCTGTGGCGGTAAAATATAGACTTTACAAAACAACAAAAAACAAATTTGGATTACACATTCTCAGTTCAAGCGGCATGAATCTTGAATCCAATTTAGTTTCAGTTAATTTCCCAGAGTGAGTTAGCTCAGTTTAATGTTTGTTCTATGAAACTTTTTAGTTTTAGTTGAGGTAGTTGGGCAAAGATACAGTTTTTGTAGTTTTGCCTTTGTACACCACAAGAATAAAGTTTAAATCTGACAACTTGAGCTGTGATTGAAGTACACAGCTTTAAGTCAAGAGCATTAACTGTTTTAAAATTGTGGCCAGTCTCATACATATTATTCCAGATATACATATCAGAGGCAAAATATTAACATCTTCCTCTCCTGTTGCAAACACACCCTTGTGTTTCAGACTAATTATAAAGCTAGAAAAGTGAGAATACAAAGCTTGTTTTGTTTTTGTTTTTTTTATATTTTTACCTGAAGTGAAAAGGCCATTGCTTCAAAAAAGTACTATCATTGTAAATTGTTTGTATATAACCCCACAGCAAACAACTAATACCTGTTTAAATAAACAGAACATAGCACTGAACCTAAGCCTCTGTTTACATCAAGAACTGGTATGTTTTTTTTTTGTCACAGTGTCGTCTATTCATCTTAAAGCTTCAGATGCCATCACAAGGCTATTCTAAGCTGCAGGCCATGCTCAATCTATCATCTCTTTGTAAAAAAAAGAAAGAAAAAATCTATCAGTGAAAAAGTCAGCCATAGCCACCTTCTGTGACATCTCAAAGTGGGGCTGAACCGCTGCTGTATCGCTACAGGATTACAGGTGATCTGTCAAAGCAGCCAGGTGTTTTGTATGCTCTTCAGTGTCCCTTAGAAACAGCATCTGCTCCCTCGCATCCTCCCAATCAGCTGCCCTGTGCACACACACACACACATGCACTCTTTGTGCTCTATGCCCTCTCCAGCCCTGCTGTTTATCTACACTTTCCCTGACACTGTTCACCTCAACTTGGAGGCGACACAGTCATACCTGGGCACAGGCGTTTTCTAAGTAGCAGAGTTTGGCCTGTCAGCAGGCTGGATTTGCTGTAAAGCTCTGTGAATGCACAGGGAATTAGGCCAGTAGCGGTTGGATGGGCACAGTAACAATTAGTTGCGGTGGAAGACAGCGAGAGGCGTCTCTGGCTGTGAATATGCATGCTGTGGTTCTCCACTCCTTGTCATTGGGACTTAATAAAAATGCACGACTCAACAAGGGGCACTGAGCAGAAAGATTAAACTGGGTTAAGCCACCAAACTGCCTGCATCTCTTGAATTTTACATCTTACAGGGCTAGAGGCACAGTCTATCCTTCTGACATACTCCACTGGTCTTTCAGGCAGATCTCAATGCATTCACCGATGTGTGTGAAGTGATACAGGAAGGCCCCTCCAATCTCCTTACCAGTGGACTGGAACGAAGCTCACCAACACTGCATCTCTGTATCTGGACGGGGCTTAGATCTGAGCCACAACATTCAAAAGGAGTCCTTACATGGGTCAGCCTAAACCAGGTCTAAACAGATACAGGGAAGAATGACTAACCATGACTCACATGACGATGCAGGTGGGAGCATTTGGTAATAATACACACTGACAGCAGGGAGTTACCTCAGACTTTGAACTTTAGTTCAAATATAAAGTAGTAGATAAGGTGATACCCCCAAAATTTGAATAAATAAATAATCTGCAAAGTCGGAATGTGGTTCCAATTCAAATATTTGAGCTAAAAAATGTTTTACTTTAAGCTGAGACTCAAGAAAATATTGTGGCCAAATAATTCAGACTTTGTCTGATATGACCATAAAACGTTTCTCCAGAAAGCATTTGGCTTCAAATTTCAGATGAACTGCAGGGTGTTGATTTTGGAGCAGAGGCTTCTTTCTTGGTCAGAACCCCCTCTGTTCATAGTGATGTAAAACTCGATTCAGTGTGGACAGTAAACCCTGGTGTTTCACTAGTTTTCAGGTCATGACAGGTTTGAGCTTTTGGGGTTGTTCTTGAACATCCTAACCGATGACATGTTGGAAGAACTTGCACTTAGTACATACAATTGTTTGAACTGATGATGCTGTAATATGCAGTTGTTTAGAAATGGCCAGCTAATCTTCTGGAATGCATTCCCTATAAAAAAAATCAGAATTTATTGACTAAAAGCAAGCTTTGTACCAACAAACTAACTAATTTGAAAGCAGTCTACTAATGCTGCCAAGAAGAGTAATCAAATATTCAGCCAGATTTATGCCAGAAGCTTATAGAATAGAATAGAATAGAAAACTTTATTTGTCAATTTCTTCAAATGTACTTGCCATACAAAGGAATTGAAATTACGTCCCATGCGTAGACATTGACAACAATAAAGTGCAGATGCACAACAAAAACAGCCCTAACAATAAGGTAATATTAAATAGGTAACAGGATAGACAAAAAATAAATAAAATAAAGTGTTCCAACAGTGTTCCCTGGAACAGCTTGATGGGCATCAAAGGTATCTGGTCAAGGTGCAACTTCCTAAGGAACATCTTAGTGATGGATTAAATAGAATCTAAAATAATTTTGAACTTGTGTACCGAATTTCTTATTTTTTAAGTCGTTAAAGATGTATGCTGTTCATCTTTCCACCCTGGAAAAAAAATAGTTCAAAGAAATCATTAAAAACCCAAACCAACTGTGATATTCATCCCCGTGATAATTGTATGTGAACTTTTGACCACTATTGTATCAAATTTGCACATAGATTAAACCTCTGGTATAATTCTGTTTTTATAGTTATTTTTTACTGTTAAACACTGATGAGACTACAGCTAAAAGAATAAAAACAAAATCATTCTCACACAGATTTTAATATTAATTCAATTTAATTTTAATGGAGAAGGAGTTGTGAACGATTCCTCCATGTTTTAATGTTGGAGCTGTGATGCTGGTAAGTCTGTTAACTCGCACAGTTGGCAGTTTTGTCAGCTTCAGATAGGCTAAGCTTTTCCAAACAGTACATCTTTTCAGAACCTTTAAAGCACACAAACTGTAATACAGCTCCTGAACACAAAATGACTGTTCAGTGCTGTTCCTGTTACAGACACTCTGCTAGCATACCACTGAATTTTCTGCAACAACGGTAAATAGCATGCCAGTCACAGCCAAGTCAGAAAAGTAGGCGTATTTTACGCCAGTGACTTGAACGTGTCTCTCAAATTAAATTACATATAAGTGACATCACAGCTTGATAAAAAATCCTACTGTAAATTGACAAAACTGCCCACAACTATGTATTAAGTCTAACATGATTGAATTTGCATTGCTTCACGCATGCAGCATTGTCACATTTTTCACCTGAGCGCCACACTTTACAAACAAAATGTTCAAAATGAGGTAGAATGATGATCATGTAACATAATTGATCACAGTAAAAAACTAACTTTTTAAGGCTTTGATACTTTTTGAGACGATGTGAAAATTTGTAACCATAAAATGTCATTGGAGATATGTGGCTAAAAAAAGAAGGATTATTTAGATTAATATGAGTACTGATTCATCCTTCTCCCACTCGATCATATGCAATAACGACAGTAGTGGCCTGTCTGTGTGTGGGCTACCATCTGCTTCTCTTTCGCATTCACTGGGCATCTTCATTG
Organism: Rhamphochromis sp. 'chilingali'; assembly: GCF_963969265.1. NCBI lineage: Eukaryota > Metazoa > Chordata > Actinopteri > Cichliformes > Cichlidae > Rhamphochromis > Rhamphochromis sp. 'chilingali'. The sequence goes on along the minus strand of NC_137933.1, from coordinate 35,951,220 downwards.
CAGTCAAGAGAGGAGGGATACATCATTCATCAGAGGAAGAAAGCCTTCACTTGATATTCAAAAAATCAGCCATGTTACTCTGTCAGCGTACAACTTCTGATTTCCAGGCTCTTTGTAACACTCTGATTTTCTCGCCTTCCTTCTCTGGTCTTCTTCAGTCCATTCCTTTTAACTTTGTCAGGGAGAAAGGATTCATTATTTGAATACATCCGCTCTGTCACTAATTTAGAGGAGAGTGAAATGGAGACTGATGCCCTCTCCGACCTGAATCTGCCGTGTCTAATTATGCAGTCTACTTTTTTTAGGTCGTACCTGGTGTCACAGCGCCACACTCCAGCAATGTTAAGTGGCATTTTAATGGGTTTCCTGCCACTGGTTCATGTTAAAAAATAAGGACTGCTCCGTATTAGGGATCAAAATTACCTGCAAGAGGGGGCAGAGTCATTTACTATCTTGAGTAGAGGGGTAAAATGAAAAATTGAAATGAAGCAATTCCCGTCTTGCTGGCTTTCTATTAATAATTTTGTTACTCATTCATTATTGTTACTATTAGGTAAACACGCGCAGGTTCATATGTATGCAAAAACAGATGGTAGAAGAATACGGCATCAGTTTTCTAGCTCTGGTTGTGTTTTGTTAAAAAGATAATCAGGATTTCATTTATTTCTCTTTCCACAGCCCTCAAAGCGCTGCCTTCAGATCTTTAAATGACACAGCATGAAAGTCTGTTGCTGCCGACCTAATAAACAGCCAGGCTCATACTCAAGATGTTGTATAGCTAAAAATGAGATGCTGTCCTAAAGGACACCTGGCAGGTCAAATAGACCAGATTTAATCTGTTCTACTTAGCTGCACTGTGTCAGGAAAAACAAGACTGTGTCAGTAGAAAAAAATCCTAAATAAATCAGAAAATCTGTGAGGCAAAAGTACAGGCTAACAGAGAGACTGAAAAGGAGACACTCCCACACCTGAAGCCAGTACAGAATCACCTGTGGTAAAATTGTAAAGCTACATCCACACAGGGAGAGATGCTCATTGAACATCACTTAAAAGCTCATGGATAGTCCAGGCTCTGGTTGCCTAGGTAACACTCTTGTAACGTTCTCTCTTTAAGCACAGCTGATTTACAATATCTGGTGGGTAAGCTAACCAGGAAAATGCATTTAAGTATTAAATAAAAAATATAAATATTAAGATCAGAAAAGTATCTTCTACTATTATTATTATTAATAATATTAAGTGTCAAGTTATTATTTACAGGGGATGAGAGAAGATGTGTGAGGACAGATGCGTAATGCCACCAGAGCATAATGAAAATATGACAGCAGTATGCTAATGATATACAAAGCGTCAATGGATTTAATCTTTTCATTAATTTCTATTCATTAGGATTTTTATTTCCATTTTTGATAGAAAGCAGAAGGCCAGCCCAACTGAACAGGCTGACGTCAGATGTGTGTCCTTCTACAAACCAAGTCTGAGTATAATAGGCAGTACACAGCCTAAAACAGGACATATAAGCATGCGATGTAAGCTTCTTTAGTGTGCTTGTATATTAACAATATAAAATGTAAACCTCCTGAGACAATTTTATAATAACCTCACTTATCTTAGCTTATTTTTTATATAAATGTGCGGGTGCTTTCAACAAGTTAACAGTTTCTTCTTTAACATTCATTTTCATATTTCTAAGGTTTAAGTTAGTAAACTGTGATTGCTATTATAAAGACTAGTGCAACAGGTCATTTCTGTAGAAAGTCTAATTGTGAGAACTGACTAAAGGAGGAAATTGCTTTGTTATTTTATTGTTTTGTTTGCATTTGTTCATGTAGTATGTTTCTTCATAGTGCGTCACTTGAACTATTTATTTTAATTTGGTGTTGTAGCAATTGTGAGAAATGCATTTCCCATGAATATTGTTGGTCATTGTTTTGCAGAAAGGGGCTGATGTTCGCAAGGAAAACTACTTAACTTTCTTAGTAAACCTAGCTTAATACTCGATATTACCATAACTTCTTACAGACGTTGAAACCAATTTTTTAAAGCATTTTTATTCAACTTTTTACAGGTATACAGGATTGAGATGCTCTCCTTTGCACAATACTGTCAGAGTGCTTAGCCATAGGCTGGACGCCATAAGCCATATAAGCCTTTAAAGGTTTTAATCCTTTTTTGAAAAATTTTATGTTATCCACATTAGCTTTACATCCTTCTGCCATCCTCCTCTAAAGTGAAATATTTACCCCCTGAATGTCCTACCAGCTGCTATTGGCCCAGTGAGGGAAGTCTGTGGTTGTACTTATATGTGGAACTCATTCAACTCTCTGCTTAAGTCCGGATTAAAATAAATACTTTTATTGCTCTGATACTATGAGTGCTCAGTATAAAGACTTATGTTAGACTAAGAGAAACGGGAAAGCCCTATTTTGCAAATCAAAAGGTGAGTAAACTGAGTTTAGATGGGTTTATCTTCCTCTATAAAGTGAATTTCAGTCTAACTCCCTTGACACTCAGGCTTTGCTTAACAAGAGGAGCTGAGACAGAAAGCCCAAGGCACTGAAAGTGAAGGACTGTTAAATAATTTTTGTCAGACAAAGGCTTCAGCAAAACACAAGGGATCATCCTGTGGGGGGAAAAAGAATGTGTGTCATGCTCAACACCTTCGCAGGCCATTCTGATCAAGCTTTTTCACTAGATTGGCAGCTGCTGAACAGAGCAAAGTCCTGAAACACACACTTATATAAGTCACACACATACTTTAGATTGAAACTGAGGATGTGCATTTCAAGATATAAATGCTATTTGATTTTCAATGGGAACTATTCCTTTGTTTATCGAGGAGTTCCCCAAAACTGGTCTCAAATGCTGCACTTAGTCCATCCATCCATCCAACCATCCAGCCTCTTCCTGGTGGGACATGCCCAGAACACCTCATCCAGGAGGCATCCAGGAGGCATTCTTGTCAGGTGCCCAAACAACCTTAACTGGCTCCTTTCGATGTGCAGGTGTAAGTGGCTCTACTCTGAGCCTCTCCCGGATGGTCGAACTCCTCATCCTATCCTAATGTGGGCAACAACAGTGAGACCTGGCTGCACTTAGTTGTGGCAGATTTGTGAAGTGATAACTTTATTTGCCACAATTTGCACTGGACTTGAATTTTATTTTGTTTTGTTCTAGTACCGTCTAATCCCGCGTCTCACACATTTTATTGGTCTTATTTCTGTTCTTCTAATTCTGTTTAATGGTCATCAGCAGACCACTTCTCGATACATTATCACCATCTTCTGGCATTAGCAACACATTAAATGAGGGCAAAAATTTTGACAAAGGGGTGTTCAAGTCGGTCAAGGGTCCTTGTCGTGATCCGATAGTTAGTAGGTAGGAAGAGCTCCTCTTGTGCTGCATTACTTACAACGCTTTACCTCTGCTGTGCTGATTACTCATACGTCTGCTATACCTCCTACTCAAAACTTCCAACCTTATCTGTTTATTTCCCAGAACTGCATGCCACAACACTGGGTGCATCTTAATTGGAAAAAAGTAAATGTTTTTAGTGTTAGGAACTTTCAAAAAAAAGGTTATTTCTCTGTGTTACCAAGTAATAGTAGAAACTTTCTAGTTATGTTGATATTCTTTCTCATATATATATTGTACTTCTCACACAGATGATGATCACAAATGATCACCACAGAGCTGGGATCACAGTCTCACAAAATGATCTTTAAATTGGTCTATATATCATGAGCCCAATGTGCCGTGGGCCTGTAGCTTCTATGCTCTCTGACCAAGCTAAAGACAAAGATATGAAGAGCTGTAATACACTATTATGTGAGAAAGACATATTTTCCCAGACACACAAGGTTTTCTACAGATGAGTTTTCTGTGTCCTTCAAGTTCTGTTTTTTAAAGTAAATTTGGCCAACTGAGTTACTTGGACTATGGAAATATCCACAAATGCTGTGCAATTTACAACAATAGGATTAAAACACTTGAGAACAAATTGGATGATAATAGCCCCAGACATCAGATTCATGGAGAAATGTCCTGCAATTCTTCACAGATTATTCTTTTCAGCTGCTCTTTGCTGCTGGTGTTCAATTCGTTTAAAATCAAGATAGAGAGATAGAAAGAACTTGCACTTTTGCCTCCTTTCAAACCTTGGGGAGTCAGCGTCATGTTGTAATATCATATCCTTTTTGACACTGGGTGCAGGACTGCTCAATTATGAATTGAAATCTGTGCTATTTAACATAATTAATCAGGAACTTAACAACCATTGTGCATTTGTTGAACCTAAAAAACATTTGCGTTACATGGGATTCCCATGAACGTAAGTTCAATGAAAAATACCTAAACAAATGTATCGAATGGTACTATGGTAGTGGGGACATGTAGCAAGTTAAACTTAATTTGTACTTTTGGTTAATGCGTATGTAGAGCCAGCCTATACAAGAGGCTGACTTGGCAGCATTTATACCTGTACATCTCGCGGCTTCATTTCTCTGGATTTTCACGATGCGGTTTCTGTCTTTGGGTTGACATAAGTTGATCCATTCTCTTCTAATCAATTTGTAAAATTATGTGACACAAGAAGTAGCTAAAGATGCATAAAAGGAAATAATGGTGCTTTACAGGTCAGTCGCAGTTACTGCAGGCTATGTCGACATGAAGTGTGGACAACCACCAGTCGCGCAGCCACCAGTCCCAAATCCTCCAAGTGGGCTGCCTGGGTGAAGAGGCCCACATGGGAGTGGATGGTAATCACAGCGAGAGCAATGGAGAGCTGACAGCCAGCCAACACTTGGAACATGGAAAGCTGAAAGCAAGTCGCAGAACCCAGTGTTGTGTTCAGAATTTTTGGAAGGAAGTTTTTGGAAGAAATCTCAGGAGAAAGATTTGTCTTTTAAAAAAGGATTTACTTTGCTTTTGGCAGTTGAAATTACAAGTTTACACAGCGCTGCGGACCTCTATGTGAACCAACAGCATGTTTCACAAAAAGGATGCCCCTCAAACGGGCTGTACACATCTTCCTCCATATTTCCATGTCCTCAAAACTTCTATAAATCTTTATCTTTGTTGCTAGTGTCAAAGTGGATGCATTTTGAGCTCTTTTGATTTTCCGCTGATTTTTCTTGTCCATTGTCCATGTTGTTCCAATCTTCTTCTTTCTCCCTCCTTTACGGAGGGAAAGTACGGCAAAAAGTACGGCATTTACAATTCCGTCTTTTTCAGAAACTCCCACGAAAATCTATTTTGTAAAGGCCACTCCTTGTGCCAGTGCCTGTTTGTTCTCAAAAACGCCACTTCTCCTTTCTGAGTCAGTTCAGCTGTAGAATGTCTCTTGGCAATGGTTAAAATGTTCAATGATGAAATTATTGCTCCAGCATCAGCCATCGAACACATCTTTTCATCCTCGATTGTACAGGTCTCCATTGGCTCCGTCATAGGTGTTGTAATTGAACCTACATATATTCCAGGGTCCTATCAGTATGGGTTTTGGTCCAGATCTCGGGAACCGCCTCTCCCTTTAAGCGGGGGCCTTTTTTGGTAGTCTGGTGCTCTCTTATTATCATACTCTGGAATCCATTGTTGTCATCCAGATGTTGGTCTCTGGGCACTTATCTGTTGTGGATATTGGTTTGGACATTCCTTCCTTCAATGTCCTCTCATTCGACAGGCAGAACAAAGATCACTGTCAGCGTGAGGCCTTCCTTGTAGTCTTTCATACACTTCTGCCTGGCGTTCCCCTCTCAAGCATTTTCTTTCAGCATTCCACATTTGTTAAGGTCATGGGCCTGGACCTCGTTCTTGTTGTCGCCTTGGTTTACACTCAGGCTTTGTTTGTGTAGCCAATGCAGCAGCCACAGCTTGTCATTTCCTACAATATATTAGTCCGGACAGTCACGCCGAACGAAGCTTATGACCTTCAGAAGACTGAGTGCCAACTCATTATGAGCACGTTTGCAGTAAATGTATGCAAATGATTATAACCACTTATTTTATGAAAAGAAATCAAACATTTTCAATCCCAACCCCAGAGGTAAAAGCAGTGGTTGGCTGCTATTAATGATTCCTCTACAGGTTTACCTGCAAAAAACTTTTACATAGTTTGAGTGCACCTTAGATCCTCTTTCTATTTGGGTCGTAAATGATAAACAAAGATGGACAATGTGTCAGCACATCTTCCCATTGTGCAATTGTGAAACTACAAAAGGTACTGCCATCATTTACAGCCACGGTGTGCAAAGTAGTGACTGAGTAATCAAGGGAAAGGGAGAGACTTCTACACTCCTTTCTTAACCCATTAATACACACACGCACACTCATTTTGAGATGGCGCATCATCCTTGACCTGGTATTGATCGTTTTTATGCTTACAGTGGGGCAAAAAAGTATTTAGTCAGCCACTGATTGTGCAAGTTCCCCCACCTAAAATGATGACAGACGTCAGTAATTTGCACCAGAGGTACACTTCAACTGTGAGAGACAGAATGTGAAAAAAAAATCCATGAATCCACATGGTAGGATTTGTAAAGAATTTATTCATAAATCAGGGTGGAAAATAAGTATTTGGTCAATAACAAAAATACAACTCAATACTTTGTAACATAACCTTTGTTGGCAATAACAGAGGTCAAACGTTTACTATAGGTCTTTACCAGGTTTGCACACACAGTAGCTGGTATTTTGGCCCATTCCTCCATGCAGATCTTCTCGAGAGCAGTGATGTTTTGGGGCTGTCGCCGAGCAACACGGACTTTCAACTCCCGCCACAGATTTTCTATGGGGTTGAGGTCTGGAGACTGGCTAGGCCACTCCAGGACTTTCAAATGCTTCTTACGGAGCCACTCCTTTGTTGCCCGGGCGGTGTGTTCTGGATCATTGTCATGTTAGAAGACCCAGCCTCGTTTCATCTTCAAAGTTCTCACTGATGGAAGAAGGTTTCGGCTCAAAATCTCACGATACATGGCCCCATTCATTCTGTCCTTAACACGGATCAGTCGTCCTGTCCCCTTGGCAGAAAAACAGCCCCATAGCATGATGTTTCCACCCCCATGCTTCACAGTAGGTATGGTGTTCTTGGGATGCAACTCAGTATTCGTCTTCCTCCAAACACGACGAGTTGAGTTTATACCAAAAAGTTCTACTTTGGTTTCATCTGACCACATGACATTCTCCCAATCCTCTGCTGTATCATCCATGTGCTCTCTGGCAAACTTCAGACGGGCCTGGACATGCACTGGCTTCAGCAGCGGAACACGTCTGGCACTGCGGGATTTGATTCCCTGCCGTTGTAGTGTGTTACTGATGGTGACCTTTGTTACTTTGGTCCCAGCTCTCTGCAGGTCATTCACCAGGTCCCCCCGTGTGGTTCTGGGATCTTTGCTCACCGTTCTCATGATCATTTTGACCCCACGGGATGAGATCTTGCGTGGAGCCCCAGATCGAGGGAGATTATCAGTGGTCTTGTATGTCTTCCATTTTCTGATGATTGCTCCCACAGTTGATTTTTTCACACCAAGCTGCTTGCCTATTGTAGATTCACTCTTCCCAGTCTGGTGCAGGTCTACAATACTTTTCCTGGTGTCCTTCGAAAGCTCTTTGGTCTTGGCCATGGCGGAGTTTGGAGTCTGACTGTTTGAGGCTGTGGACAGGTGTCTTTTATACAGATGATGAGTTCAAACAGGTGCCATTCATACAGGTAACGAGTGGGGGACAGAAAAGCTTCTTACAGAAGACGTTACAGGTCTGTGAGAGCCAGAGATTTTCCTTGTTTGAGGTGACCAAATACTTATTTTCCACCCTAATTTACGAATAAATTCTTTACAAATCCTACCATGTGGATTCATGGATTTTTTTTTCACATTCTGTCTCTCACAGTTGAAGTGTACCTCTGGTGCAAATTACTGACCTCTGTCATCATTTTAAGTGGGGGAACTGCCACTTAAATGTACTGAATGTACTGCCAAACTTCACCAGCCTGTTTTTCGCCTCTTCCCTGTATTTGGAGACATTTATTCTTGTATTTTTGTGTCCTTTTGTGATTTTCTTCTTGTTTATAGACGTTGATTTCATAAAAAGTCCTTCGCACTGTTTGAGCATCTCCAAGACACCAGTTTTCAGAGTTAAATCCTCTGCCAGATCAGAATAACTTAATATATGTATGGGCAGAGAAATTAATCAGCATTCAAGGATAACCTCTGTAAAAGAAGACACACAAGTTCAATACATGCATTCTTTGGGCTAACTAAACAAGATTACAAGTCATGTATTCAGTCATGTTAATTATTTTTTCCATATTCAAGCAGCTCTAACTGGAAATGATTTTTACTTTGCATGCTCCTAACCACTGCAGCAACTTTATGTTCAGAACTTGCTAATTCTCATGTACCTTTGTATCTTGGAGTTTTTTAGACTGTATCTAGGGGGATTTGGGAATTTCCTGAAGTTTTGTTTTACTGATGTTGTCAAACACCTGTTTAGACCATTACACAAAAATGTCCCCACAGGTCAGTAAGTTGGATTAGCTACCTATAGCAGGCTGAACCTGGGTTTGGTGTAACTTTGGCATCCCTGAGGCTCTTTACACAAACATCCACTACAACAGAATTGTGCAAGCTATAGCTAAGGGTAGTGCTTTCAAACAAGGGCAAAAGGTTTTATTATTTTAATGAGGGAGCTAAAGACTGTCCAGAATTTTATGTATTTTATGTATGGTATGTCCCAGTATAATTCAGTTTGTTACCTGTTCAGATAGAAAATGTTGTTAATGGCTCCGCGTGCTTCAACCAAAACAGGAAGTTCTTTTATACCTGTAGGAGGTTAGGGAGAAGGAGAGTCACAGTCTGATTAATATTGTAGGTCTTGACTTCTCTTGGATCTGCATCTGATTTCTGTTTGAGAACTCCCCAATCTGCTCCTCTGTGTGAAAAGTTTTAACTCCTGGTAGACAAAATACAGTGTTTACATTGAGCTGTCTCCTTTGAAATGATAAATATCAGCAACAGTATCAATATCTTACCCATATTTTGGTCTTTTAAAGGCTTTTTTATCCTATGAAATGCTTTTAAAGAAAACTGATGATTTTATTGCGTGCACTTTAAAACATCAGAATGTGCATGTGTATGAATCTATAGTGTGTTTACAGATGGCAATGCTTCAAGAAAGTATGTGGTTGTGCAGGAGGCATTTCTTATGCACATGCACTCCTCCTGCTGCTAATGGCCTTTTGCTTTTTGCATCTGTATGCTAGTCGTGACGCTGCTTTCTCTGTCAGGTCTCCCTGGAAAAAGAGCTTTAATCTCAACAGGATTATTCTGTTGCTAAACAAGGTTAAATAAAGTCAATATGAGTTAAATATGAGGTTGAATAAAATAATAAGGTGAATACTGTGCCAAATTATGCATGCTAGACTTGGTCCCAGTTTTGCCTGATTTGTGTTTGGTTCACTCTCTCAATAAAAACAAACAAAAAACAAGAAAGTCTTTTACTGAAGACTACAGTGGATGTGTGCAGTAGCTGTTAATCATGTGCTGATGTGATGTCACATTAGATTTCTTTTCTAATGTAGCATGGTGGGTAACTGTGATTTAATTCAGCTTTATAACATTATCAATGATGTGAAGCCTGATATATTTTGAAGGGTACAATGTTAAACTATTTAACTGTTGATGTTAATCACACTGCTACTGCTCTTATGTTACATATGTTATTCATTACTACAATTTTTTTTGTTTTTATTGTTCACATCATTTCTTCTATATAGAGTTTCACATAAAAATTTGGCCCAGTTGCCCAGATCCAGTTCAAAAGTATGTTGGGCAAACTGATTTGCTGTTTCCACCAATCAAATCTGTCTGTGAAGCCAACTGGTTGATACGGACTCTTGTAGGGAGCTTTTTCTCCGACCTCAGGCTTTTCACATCAAAATACCAATAAAATTCCTTAATTTTCGAACAGATATTTTATATGTGAAGAAAACCAATGTTTATAGCTCTCCTAAACTGTCAGTTTGTTTTATAGAGTGACAGCAATACAATTAAATTAAGAACAACCTAAGATACAAGCTGTCTGTATGCAGATAAATGAATAAATCTTTACTTGTCAGATTTATGTAAACTCCTGTTGGCTGACTGTTGCCACACTCTCTACCAGCAGTACCTGCAGCATTCAGGTATTCCATGCTGCATGCAGACTAAAATAGTACATCTGATCTTAAATGTTAATATGTAATCTACCAGTTACGTGGCAGCAACTCGGTGAACTTGAGTGACGATCTTCTGGAATTCAAGTATCAAAGAGAAGATAGATGAATTGTGAGTAACTTTGAACATGGCATTATTATTGGTGCCAGTCAGGCTGGTCTGAGTATTTCAGAAACTGATGATTTATTAAATTTTCCCATAAAACTAATTCTAGGATTTACAGAGAATGGTCTGAGAAAGAGAACATATCCAGCAAGCAGCAGTTTTCTGGGTGAAAAAACCTTGTTGATGCTAGAGATCATATTAGAATGGGTTGATTGCTTGGAGCTGATAGGAGGGCAACAGTAACATCTGTGACATTCAGATGGTAGAGTCAGAATTTTGCTTATACTGCATGAACATATGGATCAGTGGTTCAGGCTGATGGTGGTGTAATAGTTTCGTGGGCATTTTTTGGCACACTTTGGGCCCCTTAATACTAATTGAGCATCATTTAAATGCCTACCTGACTGTTTGTACTGACCGTGTCCATCCCTTTATGACATGCCATGTCATGCTCAATGTGTCTCAGACTGGTCTCAAACTATTGAATGTGACAGTGAGTTCACGATGGCTACCAGAGTGAATCAAATAAAAGACCACTGGGATGTGTTAAAACGGGAGATTTGCATCATGGATGTACAGCCAACAAATATGAAGCAACTGCATGATGCTGTCATATCAGTATAGATCAAAATCACAAAGCAACATTTCCAGCACCTTGTTGAATCTGTGCCACAAAAGATTACGGCAGTTCTGAAGGCAAAAGGGTGTCCATACAGGTACAAGCAAGGTGTACCTCACATAGTGGCTGGTGAATGTAGATTGATAATTTAGAGAATCCACTAAAAAAATTTTTTTTACCACATTAAGCTAATAATTAAAAGAATTCAAATAGTCTTTTTGTGGGCCAGTCAAGTTATACAGAGGGTAAAACCCTGATCTGCTATTCCAGTAGGAAAGAAATGTTCTGTTTGAACACTGTGTACTGTATGTTAAACTATACAGCAAGTGTTTGGAAGGACACTGAGGAGGCATAATAAGTTTTATATAACTTAAATACCTTTTACTCTTTAACCAATTTAGAACAAATGAAAGCATTTTCTATGCCAGGGTTCTGGAAAGGAGAGTTCGTCCGTTAGTTGAACCTCGGATACAGGAGGAACAATGCGGTTTTCGTCCTGGTCGCGGAACACTGGACCAGCTCTTTATCCTCTCGAGGATACTTGAGGGTGCATGGGAGTTTGCCCAACCAGTCTACATGTGTTTTGTGGACTTGGAGAAGGCATTCAACCGTGTCCCTCGGGGTGTCCTGTGGGAGGTGCTATGGGAGTATAGGGTGTCTGGCCCATTGCTACGGGCTATTCGATCCCTATACAACCATTGCAAGAGCTCGGTTCGCATTACCGGCAATAAGTCGGACTCGTTTCCGGTGGTGATGGGCTGCACCAGGGCTGCCCTTTGTCACCGATTCTTTTCATAATTTTTATGGACAGGATTTCTAGGCGCAGCCAAGTGGCGGAGGGCTTTCACTTCGGTGGCCTCAGAATCTCATCTCTGCTTTTCGCGGATGATGTGGTTCTGTTGGCTTCATCGGGTGATGGCCTCCAGCTTGCACTGGAACGGTTCACAGTTCAGTGTGAAGCAGCGGGAATGAGGATCAGCACCTCCAAATCTGAGGCCATGGTTCTCAGCCGGAAAAGGGTGGAGTGCCCACTCCGGGTCGGGGATGAGTTCCTGCCCCAAGTGGAGGAGTTTAAGTATATCGGGGTCTTGTTCGTGAGTGATGGGAGAAGGGAGCCGGAGATCAACAGACGGATTGGTGCTGCGGCTGCAGTGATGCGGACACTGCACCGGTCCGTCGTGGTGAAGAGGGAGCTGAGTATAAAAGCGAAGCTCTCGATTTACTGGTCGATCTACGTCCCTACCCTCACCTATGGCCATGAGCTGTGGGTAGTGACCGAAAGAACGAGATTGCGGATACAAGCGGCGGAAATGAGCTTCCTCCGAAGGGTGGCTGGCCTCTACCTTAGAGATAGGGTGAGAAGTTCGGCCATCCGGGAGGGGCTCAGAGTAGAGCCCCTCCCGGATGGCTGCTCCACATTGAAAGGAGCCAGCTGAGGTGGTTTGGGCATCTGACAAGGATGCCTCCTGGGCGCCTCCTGGGCGAGGTGTTCCGGAGAGACACGCTGGAGATATTATATCTCTCTGCTGGCCTTGGAACGCCTTGGTGTTCCCCCGGATAAGCTGGAGGGAGGAGAGGGGAGGTCTGGGCTTCTCTGCTTAGGCTGCTGCCCCCGCGACCCGGCCCCAGATAAAGTGGATGAAGAGGGATGGATGAAAGCATTTTAATCTTTTATCTTTTATCTATCAGAAGTCCCTAACTGACTTTTAATGTCCCTCCCACTTTGTGTATTCACAGCACAAACTGGCAGTGCAATTGTTTGTCATTTGGCTTCACTGTTGTACTGTTGGAGAAAGCAATAACACATTTTCCATCTATTAAAAGAAGAGCAAATTCACCTTACCAGCACCTCTAAAGCTCATTAAATTATGTTTTATCTTGCTTGTTTAATCTGCAGAAAAAAAAACAAAATGTAAAAGTGGAAATTAAATCCACATTGATAACCTCGTCTAACTTTAGTTGTATAAGCCAATAAAAGTATTGACTTATTGACTACTCCTTTAATTAGTAAACAGAGTTATAATGAAACCAAGCAGTTTGAATAAATCAGCATAACGAAAAAGTACGAATAAGGTGCTTTATCAGTCAAGAAAAAGATAAGGGGAAGTGGCATCCATTGACCACCAGCACACTTTCCTATTCAGATTGGCATCATCAGGATTGTAGGTTTGGAAATAATTGTACTTTTCCAACCTGGACACCACTCTGAAGGTAAAACTATATCGCTTCTTGTTCTCTTTCCACATTCTTTGCACAACTTTTCAATCAGCAGGTCACAACTGAGCACAATACCATGAATATCTGAAAGGGAAAATTACCAAAAGCATGCGCCATTATCCATATTTGTATGATTTACGGCCGTGTTCCCATCTCTGACAGCAGCCTTTCCACTCCACCTTCTAGTCAGACCATTAACAGACTTGTCGCCAAGGGCTCTAAGCACGGCTCTACCTGCCAAAATTAATTTTAAAGCACAAAAAATGGAGACTGATTAACAATTACTGTGTCCACAGAGGATGCTGCAGCAAGCTGGTTTGCTTGAAGCATATTGAACCGTTTATTGAGCCAAATGGACAGAAACTCAATGGTGAACGCAGTGCATTTACAAAAAAGGGAGAACACAATGAGCTGCACTGATTAATTTTCATTAATATGTGATTAATGGCACTCCTGACATTTTGTGTCAGGTAAAGACATTTAAACACACTATGCACCATATCTGAACAGTCGTTGCAGTGATGAACTAAAGCAATAACAATAATACCACAAGTTGTTTCAAAATTACATTAGTTGCTTCTAAGATATTGAAAGGGTCTGACAAATGAATAAAACATGCATTGTGAGAGAACCTAAAGTTCACTTTGTCTTCTCCTATCAATGTTACTAGAGGAGAAAACGGGCCGCAGCTGTATTTTGACAGACAACAAACTAATGTTTCAGTCATGCAGCAAAAAAGATTAACGAGAGCCTCCCATCGAGTTTCATATCATGCAAAACATGATACTAATGTTCCTTTTTCTGCAGATGATGCCGTGTTTCTGCCTCACGGAGTTCATCTAGCTGGTTTCATACGTGTCTTTACCACATCATTAACGAGTCAACGAGGCGAAAAACTGCACTGGCCTCAGACAGACTGAGACTTGCAGCCCAGTGCTGAAAATAAAAGTAAGAGAAATATACTACTTTTCTCCCCATGGCCCTTATTTCTCCTAGAATAGGGGTCTGGCTTTCTCCTTGGATTCTATTTTCAAGGCTTTGTTACTGTGACCCATTGAACACCTTTGTTAACACTTTGTAAGCATCAAGGGGTTGTGTTTGTGTTCACTCAATTTTTTTTCTATCACCTTTTGCTGCTGTCACAATTGGTCTGTGCACTGCTGAAGATTTTCTTCTAGTGTCTGTGCCTAACACCACAGTTTCACTTGGACAAATAGTCAATAGACTTAAGTTGTTCTTATTATGGGATTACTTTGTTCTGTTCCAAATTCCCTTTTACACATTAAGAAAATAAAAGTTCAGAATTTGTCTCCTTTGCATTTTAAACATCTTCATTTAAATCTCCATCCACGTTCAACTTACACAATAATAACTAGATGATGATGAATTGGCTAATCGCATTGGGAAATTAGCTAGCATCCCAACAAGACATTCTGATTAATTGCTTGTGTGTAATGTAAAATTAGGTGGCATGTTTTAAAAACTAGTTATGGACTAAAAATTGTTCTGTATGTATAATGTCCTGGTCAAAATTTTAGTTCTAACCAGAAAATTAAACCAAAGTCAGTGCAGCAAACAACTTTGTAATTGCGTTGTTTCAAGGATTCAAGGAGGATTCAAGGAGCTTTATGTCATTCGCATCACATGTTAACATGAGGTAGAATGGAATTATGTACACACGGTCCAGAGTGAAAAGAAACAAAAATAATGAAGAAACAGAAATTTTTTCTTAAAGTTATAATAAATAGTTGGGGTTTTTTTGGGGTTTTTTGGGTTTTTTTTTTTAACAAACAGAAATGACAAGTAATAAGACAACATGACAAGTAATAAGACAATAAACAAATAATAAGACAATAAACAAGTAATAGACAATACGACAAGTAATAAGACAACACGACAAGTAATAAGACAACATGACAAGGAATGAGACAATAAACAAGTAATAAGACAATAAGAGCGTGAGTAGCTGCTGCTCTACTGTGCGCCGACATGTTGAGATTAGAGTTTAGAGTTCCTTATCAAAAATAATGAAGCCAGAAATGTATCATCTGTAAAAAATATGAGCACCCTTCTTGGGGACATAGATTCCAAAAGGTCCTTTAATGAGATTTTAATCCACATTAACGGAATGGGCCACAATAATACTTAGGTAGGATGTGGTGTTTAAACAATGTCTATTTTGTACTAAGGGACCAAAGTGTGCCAAGGAAATACCACCCACACTATTGCATCACAACCATCCGCCTGAACCATTGATACAAGGCAGGATGGAACTATGCTTTCATGCTGGTCAAGCCAAATTCTGATCCTACCATCTGAATATTTTCGTTGAAATTGAGACTTACCAGACCAGTCTTCCTTTTTCAAGTCTTCTGTTTTGCACTTTTGGTGAGTGGATGCAAATCGTAGCCTCAGTTTTCTGCTCTTAGCTGATTGGAGTGGCAGCCAGTGTGATCTTGGGCTGCTGACCCATCTGCTTCAAGGCGATTAGTTGACTAATCAGATCATGCATCCATTGGACGTAAAACGTACAGCTTATTGCACCATCATGCATCTGCTCTTATATAACTATCATTAGCTTACAGCTTTAAGTGTTTAAGGTATGTGCTAACTAAAAATAAAGACAAGATGATAGTTTATTAAATGTTAATGAAATTTGTAGATTGTTTCGCTGAAGTTTAATAAACTCCTTGCTATCTAAAATATAACAGGACACTGGAGTATATTCTCCAGCATCTCACACTTCTGATAATCAGTTGTCTGCTTGACGTGTATTCAGCTGTGTAAAAACTATAACTTTAATCTCAGCCAAACCGATTTACTCAGGAACAAATAAAATACTAAAAAAAAAGCCAAACAATAACATTTTTAAGTTATCTAAGTGACTTATATATATTTAACCTGAGTAGCGAAAGAAGGCGATGGGTTTGAAAACGATTTGCCGGGAGTCCGGTGTTCTCACGGGTTCTAGTGAGCCTTGCCCCCGGCTCGCTATCGAGCTAGTGGGTAACAGACATCTCCGAAAACGTCGGAGCGCTTTTGAAAATAGGTGGTGTCTTGATAAACTGAGCAGATATTTGAGGTTTACACAGCTACATTCTCGCCTGAAAATATGTTAAACGTTTATTTTGTGACCCAGAAAGAATAATAAGAGTAATATTAAAACTAACTAGCTGCCGCCATTGTTGGAAACTGAGCTGGACTGCGCTATGAATTCTGGGACACAGCTTCTTCTTCTTCGGGGTTTAACGGCAGCTGGCATCCTTGTACATGCAGTGCTGCCATCTTCTGTTTCAGTCTGTTATTACACTCTTAAATCCTACTACTTATTCCTGCGTCTTTTGTGATCTTACAAAGCTTCAAACGACACGTCGACTATTAAATCAGTCGTCGACGATTTTGATAGTCGACGTAATCATGACTAGTTGACGAATTTCTAGAAGGCATTTCTTGTTTTGTTTTTTTCCTGTAAAATATAACTGAGTGTTTCCCTCAGGCGTTTCCAAAACCCAAAGCTAATTATTTGGTAAATTTTAGCTTAGTGTAGCGTACTAGCTTTTGCTTGAAGAGGCTCTGCACCCAGTGTTGGTCCCAGTGTGTGGTGAGTTAAATCTCTCTACTTTGCGCACAATGTTACTTTATTTAAGTTAAGTGTTGTTAACCTAACCCTACATATTTTCCTTAGGCCTTAATTTCTTTTTGAATGACTATGTACATGTAGTTAGAATTGAAACAGATAGAATTATACATGGATCTATAATCGCACATATAGTTACAATTTGTGATGTGTTTTGTAGCCTGTAAAAAGGATTGATTAATTAAATGTGACTGGCACTTGCAGCACTGTCTTAAATGCAATTTTAACATTTTGTTTGTTTGCTTGTTTTTAACTGGTCATCTTGGTGTAAAACACTCATTTTTATTCACACTGTGTATGTGTGCAGCCACAACTATACACATAAGTGTCAACTCTGTCATAGTTTTTATGAAACACCAATGTGAGGTGAGCCAAATGCCCCCCAGAAACTTCTATCCTTGCTGATCAACATCAACGTACCTATACCAAGGGAGAGAGAAAAACTTTAGCATCAGTATATAAATCCCTTGAAGGTGAAAGAGAAGAGAGGAGGTGCTCAGTGCGTCATGTGAGGTCCCCCACAAGCTTGAGCCTATAGTAGAATAAAAAGCCCCTAAAATAGACTTTATTAAAAAGGAATGTTTTAACCCTGTTCTTAAAAGTAGAGTGGATGTCTCCCACCTAAACCCAAACTGGGAGCTGGTACCACAAGTGAGGAGCCTGATAGCTGAAGGCTCTGCCTCCCACTGTACTTTTGTAGACTCTAGGAACGACAGGTAAGCCTGCCTACATTCTGAAAGTGGAGTGCTCTATAGATACAATGCAATACCGTGACCTCTGCAAGATATGATGTAGCTTTGCTGTCGAGGGCTGGAAAGACAAGGGTTTAAATTCACCTGAAGACTTTTGTAGACTAAGTGACAAGACAACTTAGGTGGGAATAATATGAACCCTCCTAGTCCTGTCATTGCAACGTTTTTGATCAGCTGGAGGCTTTTCGAGAAGCTTTTAGGACAACTTGAAAATAAGAAAGTAGAAATGCATGGGTTCGTTTTTCAGCATCATTCTGCAAAAGAATATTTTTACTTTCAACATTGTCACTCAGATGGAAGAAGACAATCCCAGAGATGTGTTGTGTGTTTGAGCTCAAGGATATTTTCTAGTTAAAAATAACTTCAAGATTTCTCACAGTAATACTGGAGGCCAAGAAACGATTAGATAGTATTGTAGTTTGGGAACTGACTTGATAAGATTCTTTATATTGTATAGCCAAATATATAATATAGCCAATAATATTTAAATTATTGGCTATATTTCAAAAGCATGCCAAAGCTGTCGTTTTGGAAGCATAGAGTATTCAGCTGTTTTAGCCCTAATTGTGTCTAAAGCAGCTTCAAGCAGCACAGACATAATTCTTGGATGTTTTCCATTTCCTCTGTGTAGCCGATTTCTTTTTTTTCCAATATAGAAGCACAGACAGGAAGCTAGAATGTCTAAACCACTACACCAACTCTGAAGACACATGTGAAGAGTTTTCGTCAGCACCTCTAAGCTGAGTGACATCCGGCAATTTATCAGGATCATAGAAGAAGAGTGGGTATCTGCAGTGGAAAGGCACAACAGGTCACACTGTTATACAATGCTACAAAGCTGAGAGGGGTTAAACAGTATTGAAATGTTTGGATCTCTTCCTTGCCGTCCAAGCTGGTGACATTGACTTATGGTGACACCCTCCAGCCTATTTTGCTTAGACAGTTAAATGACAAATGGCCTAGCCTGTCAGCCGACATCTGTTATTCATCTGCAGCCTGGACTGGCATCGCCCTCCGGCAAAAACTACTCATATGGAAGAAGACAATCCCAGAGATGTGTTGTGTGTTTGAGCTCAAGGATATATTCTAGTTAAAAATAACTTCAAGATTTCTCACAGTAATACTGGAGGCCAAGAAACGATTAGATAGTAGGGCTGGGCCATATTATACCGTTCACGGTAATACCGGTATAATGTTAGGCAACGATAGGAAAATGAAATATCGCGATAGAATATGAGTAAAACGCGCATGCGCAGTGCCTTTGTTTTCATACGCACATGGCCGATTGTTGAGTGAAACAGATGAACCAGAATTGGTTTGTAAAAATGGTGCAACTTCAGTGATGTGGAACTGGTTTGGTGTTTGTCCGTCAGATACACAACAAAGCACATTTTTTTGCAGAACATGCAAGCGGCCGTTCTAAGATGCTCTTAAATCTGGGAGTAATCTGGGTCCTAAACTCCGTATTCTTCAGGTCAAACAACACTGCAGCATCACTAAGAGTTAAAAACTGTCTAAATTCTTTCATCTTTAATAAAACGATCAGCATTGCTGCTTTACCAGGTGTAACTATGAAGTTTAACTTCCAGGCATCCATGAAAACAAAATGTATTACATTTAACGGAGTTAGAAGTTAGCAGGAAGCTAGCAGAAGTTAGCTCGCTAGTTTCGCTAGTTACCTAAGCATGATATTGCATGTTCTGACTAAGAGATTTCTGAAAAAAATCAAACGTACAGCTCTGCTATCACTTCCAACATAAATGAAGACAGGAAACTAAACAGCAGTGACGTTTGTAGGGTTACTGAAGTTTGGCTAGCTGGTATATAATGATGTGCTACGTGATCGCTAGCGACACAGCTATGTTAGCATAACATAAACAGTGAAGCTGGAGGACGAACACTAACACTTTTCCACTTATAAAAGTTAACGTGAAGGTTCTTCATGGTTAGAGACAAATGCAATCGCATGGCAGGATGCTGTAAACGGACCAAACTTCAGTCAGGAGAACAACTGAGATAATCCATCCACAATACGAGGTTAGTCATTAATATACTGCAACAACATGGGAATAGAGCAGCTACCAGAGAATTCAACATTAATGAATCAATGGTACAGAAGTGGAGGAAGCAAGAAGAATGAGTTTAATAAAGTTTGATTTATCTGACTGCTTTGTTTCGCTTAATGTGCCTTATAATCCCGTGCACCTTATGGTCCAAAAAATGCGTACTGCACACTGCAGTTTAATGTTGCAAAGCACCTCTTTTTAACTTCAGTGGATATTATACATGGTTATGCTCAGGATATGTCAGCCCATTTCTACTGGAAATGCCTTTTGGTTAAACTTTCAGCAAGGAATTTGCATTTGCACTGTTATATTTTTATAAAGCTTTAATGTACATAAAAACCAGCTTCTTGTTTAAGTGAAAATAAATGGAAGGTTGTCTTTTTGCGCTAGTAATGTTGTGGAGTTGTATTTTGTCTCACATCAATTATATCGTCGGTTATATCGTTATCGCAAATTTTCAAATATACCATACCATACCATACCAACTTTATTTCTAAAGCACTTTAACATAAAACCAGAGTTTCACAAAGTGCTGTACATGTTAATAGCATACGTAAAGAAAATAAAAATGAGATACGATAAAATAAATAGATACAATAAATTGAAACATGTTAAAACAAATTGAGTCAACCCCTCTAATCAATGCCAAAGGCTTCAGCGAATAAATATGTTTTAAGAAGACTTTTAAATTCAGAGAGAGAAGAGGCCTGCCTAACATGCAAGGGCAGATCATTCCACAACTTTGGAGCAGCTACAGCAAAAGCACGATCACCTTTAAGTTTATACTTAGTTTTCGGTACCTTAAGGAGTTGCTGATTGGCGGACCTAAGGGAACGGGCAGGTGTATATGGTTGTAGTAGCTCCGAGAGGTAGGGGGGGGCCAGGCCATTAAGAGATTTAAAAGCAAATAAGAGAATTTTAAAAACAATCCTAAAATGTACAGGTAGCCAGTGGAGTGAAATTAAAATAGGGGTAATGTGCTCAAACTTTTTTGTTCCAGTTAAAAGACGTGCTGCAGCATTTTGCACAACCTGCAGGCGCCTAATGGACGCATCACTAACCCCAAAATAAAGTGCGTTACAATAATCCAGCCTAGAAGTAACAAAGGCATGGATTACTGTCTCAAAATGCTGTTTCGATAAGATAGGCTTTATTTTGGCTAATTCCCTCAAATGAAAAAAGCTAGATCTTACAACAGCTCTGACCTGGCTTTCAAGTTTAAGATTTGCCTCTATTTTAACTCCCAGATTAGTGATGACTGGTTTAACATACTGTGCCAGTGAACCAAGATCTATAATAGTGGCCTCAGAAGCGCCACCAAAAACCATCACTTCTGTTTTCTGTTCATTAAAATGTAAAAAGTTCAAAGCCATCCAAGTCCTTATTTCATCAAGGCATCTGAGCAGCGGGTCTACTGAGAAGCCATTTATCTTTTTAAGTGGGAAATAAATCTGGGAGTCATCGGCGTAGCAGTGGAAAGAAATCCCATGTTTCCTGAAAATAGACCCAAGGGGTAGGAGATATAGAGAGAAAAGAAGCGGGCCTAAAACTGAACCCTGTGGAACCCCACATTGAAGAGAAGCAGTAGAGGATACAAACTCCCCTAGTTTCACAGAGAAAGTTCGCTCTGCCAAATAGGATCTGAGCCACTGCAGTGCGGCACTCCGCATACCCACCAACTGCTCTAAACGGGAAATTAAAATATTATGATCCACTGTATCAAAAGCAGCAGTTAAATCTAACAGCACAATAATAACACAGTCACCTGAGTCATTTGCCAAAAACACATCATTAAAAACTCTTAAAAGGGCAGATTCAGTACTATGTAAAGCTTTAAAACCAGATTGGAAAACTTCTAAAATACCGTGTTCTTCTAGGAAGGACATTAATTGCTTGTAAACTACCTTTTCAAGAATCTTTGAGATAAAAGGCAGTTTGGAAATAGGTCTGTAATTCGCAATAATATCAGGATCAAGAGCAGGTTTTTTGAGTAGAGGCTGAATCACTGCATGTTTGAGATTGACAGGTACAACACCAGAGGACAGACTACTATTTACAATGGATTGTACAGCTGATGCTATAGTGAGAAAAACCTCTTTGAAAAATCGAGGAGGGAGAGCATCATAAGGGGAACCTGAGGGCTTCATGTGAGCAACCAACTCCTGCAGGCAGAGCATGGAAACTGGCTCGAACCTGTCAAAGACAGCAGAACTAGGGACAGGGGTAGAAGGGTCGAGAATGGACTGGGAAGTCTGTGCTTTGACAGATAGCACTTTATCAATAAAAAAGTGTAGGAAGTTTTCACAAATTTCCTGAGAAGACTCGACACCAACAGTCTGTGGAGCATGAAGGACCATGTCAATAGTCTTAAATAAGACATGAGGCTTACGACAATTTGCAATATATATCGTGATAAATATTTTTGGCCATATCGCCCTGCTCTATTAGATAGTATTGTAGTTTGGGAACTGACTTGATAAGATTCTTTATATTGTATAGCCAAATATATAATATAGCCAATAATATTTAAATTATTGGCTATATTTCAAAAGCATGCCAAAGCTGTCGTTTTGGAAGCATAGAGTATTCAGCTGTTTTAGCCCTAATTGTGTCTAAAGCAGCTTCAAGCAGCACAGACATAATTCTTGGATGTTTTCCATTTCCTCTGTGTAGCCGCAGTGTAAACCGCTGCTTCCTTTGGCTTTTCAAGGACAGCGGGGTGCACTGTGTGGTTAACCTCTGTTGTTGAATATAATAAAGTATGCAGCATTGTGCGGTATTTCGCCGGTGAGAGTATGATCCATGAAGGAGAGAGCATTATAAAACCATCATAAATGAAAAGAGGCTGCAGATAACATTCCCTAAACACTGCTGCTGCTCTCCCGCTATCCATAATCACCAAAGAAACGGTGCATTACAGAGCGCCCAAACAAAATACAGCACAAACACTTGGTCATTTAACCTTGACTTAACATCTAATTCTCTCCAACAGAGGATAGATATTAGCTGTGTCATCCAGCGGAGAGGAAAGTACAATGAGGAATCTGTTCTTTTGTTTGAAATGAGTAATTTGTCTTTTTTTTCCCTGAGCATCACGCCGCACCACAGGCAGACAGTTTAATCTCAAATGTACATATTCTGCACTCATTTCCCGTTTTTAAATGTGTTATAATTTAGATTTTTACTTTGTAGTGTAATGGTGCAATTCTTTCTCATACATTTGTATTCTGAGTGTAATTGGCCAGATGGAAGGATTGGATGCTTTACTTTATAATTTAGGTTGATGATTTTAATGTTTAATAAAAAATCATTTAGAGTGTAGCCTTGAGTATTTCTGTTCAAACTGCTCCATTTCCATTTCTTATCGTGCTCTAAAGTTTTTTTTTTTCTCGTTTGACACAATTTCCCCTGGGGAATAATTGGAAGATTAGTCTACTTCATATGTTTTGCAATCCAATTCATTCATCTTAAACCATCATTTATGAATAACTATTTGAATACAGGTTGCAGAAACGCAGACATTTAGGCGTGGGGTGGCTGTGCTTGAAGGAGCTCACAGATAACAGTGTTTGGTTGCTGATTGGCTGTAATTGTGCAGCAGAGCAGTGGGAGGCTGGCTTTAAAGGTGGCTGCCAGGCCAATACTCTGCGTGTGTGCTGGCGTGGCGATGCCAGTCCAGGCTGCAGATGAATAACAGATGTCGGCTGACAGGCTAGGCCATTTGTCATTTAACTGTCTAAGCAAAATAGGCTGGAGGGTGTCACCATAAGTCAATGTCACCAGCTTGGACGGCAAGGAAGAGATCCAAACATTTCAATACTGTTTAACCCCTCTCAGCTTTGTAGCATTGTATAACAGTGTGACCTGTTGTGCCTTTCCACTGCAGATACCCACTCTTCTTCTATGATCCTGATAAATTGCCGGATGTCACTCAGCTTAGAGGTGCTGACGAAAACTCTTCACATGTGTCTTCAGAGTTGGTGTAGTGGTTTAGACATTCTAGCTTCCTGTCTGTGCTTCTATATTGGAAAAAAAGAAATCCCGACAGCTAAATTGTGATATGAAAATTGATTTTTTTTATGCCTGCTGTTCTCACTCTCACTAGACTGTTTTGAAGAATATCGCGGCAGTTATCTCGATTAATTTCTGATGAAGTCTGATGGTTTTTCAATTCTTCCGATTTCTGTTATTACTTTCTGTCACCACCTGTGGAGAATAAACTGTCCCAGTCTTAAAAATGCACAGATTTTTTTTTTTACCATGTTCTCAGGCCGTTGCTTTCAGAACACTGAGATTTACCACTGCCGTTTAAGCAACTGAAATGGAACTATAACTGTAAATCATGATATTTTACTAGCGTGAAATGCATATGCTCCATTCCTTCCTAGCTACCATCTTTAATAAACAGCTGAACTGCCTGGAGGTAGTTTAGAGCCACAGCAAATGCCAAATTGACCATTAATAGTCAAATATATAATAAAAAGCTCTATTGTCCCATGATGTACTGTATTACGTTTTGGTTTAATAAATGTCAAAAAGCTAATAACATATCAAAGCTGTGAAAGGCATGCATCTCTGGGTGGTTCATTTCTTCATGTTGTCGAGGTACAGACTGTGTTCTGTGGCGAATGATGGCTGCTTTTATTACCAGACAACAGCACAACAACATCCCTCATGTTGACAGGTCTCCATATTCTCCTCAGTACTCTGGAGGCGCAGCTCGGCCATTTCTTCCAGAGCTAAACTCAAGGTCACCATCTCCGCTCGCACTAAAAATCTCTCCCGGTTGTTTTGTAGTGCGCGACGAGAGTGGGATGCACTCAGCTAGATTTGGATTCTGTCCTCTCTCTCACCCCTCCTCGTGGAAGGATCGCATGTTATTTTCTGTCGCCGTCATAATGCTGCCTGTGGATAACTGTGACACAATACCCACCGGAAAAAAATGGCAACAAGACATCACGGAAAGGAGGCGTGATGCAAACAGTCGAAGCCCTGCGAGATGTTGGCCCTGCGGCATCACAAATCAACCCTCCAAAAATCCTCATGAAACTTAACTTACACTCCAACAATGAAAAATGAGCAGTTATATCACTGCACAGACAGCTGCCAAAAAGAATATTAATAGAATTCAATTGCGGAAGAGATTGGACACAGATCTTCTTGTATGCATGTATTAATAAGAGGCAGCCTCTGTCCACGACGCCAACTCTAATGTGGGGTTATGAGGAGGAATGTATAGAAGCGGAAGAGAGAAAAGCATTCACAGTTAGAGCACTGATCTGAAACTATTATCCAGGGTGACATACAATGAATAAGAGATAGAAAGAATGAGTAAGAGAGAGAGGCAGCGAGGAGGCTCACGGAGCAAAGGAGGGTTAAAAAAACTTTAATGAGAGAGAGAAAATGAGAAGGATAGACAGACCTCAGCAGCACATCACAGCTGGGAATTGGTCTCTTCCTGAGGCTTTCAGTCTGAGAAAAATCTTTGAACCTGTTTTTCAAAACCTCCCAATTTCTTTTATTAAATTAGTCAAATTCCTACAAGAAAAAAAAGAATTCTGAACATTGGAATAATAGCAATGAAGTAGAGGGGACGCAGAACACAGTTAGATAATACCCGCTGGCCCTGCTTATCTTATGTATAGACAGCTTAACACGCATCAAAATCAAGGCTTTTTCTTGACTTAAACCAAAAGTTGAATCTACAGTGTACCTGCAAACTAATAAGCCTTCTATGTAGCAATCAATGCAGCAAAAAGGAAAGTCTGTGCTGAAGCCAGACAATTTCAGCTGAGGTAGGAGACTGAGTAGTTTACGTCTTTAAGCGAGTGCAAAGAGAGGTACATGCACCCATTTACCACGAGATGTCCTCTGTTTTTGCTTTTTTTTTAAAAACATCGATGTTTGAATCCATATACCAGCAAAAATTTGGAGCTGTAGAGGGAGAACACAGGCTTCAGAAAGTTGCTGAACTGAAAAAAAGGCATGTATCTGCAGCAAAATAAGTTTTCTCAAGCTCAGTCTCAAAGTGATAGAGCTCCAAGGTTTTGTTTTTATGTTCAGTCAGTTTCATGTCTGGAGGGAGGGCTGTATGTTACAGGTAAACTAAATTATCAAGATTTTTTTTCTTTCTTTAATGAAACTTTCCACGCAGCCATTGAGTCGTGATGTTCAGGCTAGGCAGTATTTACAGAGATTATAGTGAAATTAAAAATTTAATTTTAAAATTGAGTATTTTGGTCTAAATAACCCAAAATGTGATGTCCACATATGTGGATGCCAGGTCCTAGGAGGTTAAAGGTGGTTCTACAACCTGTAGCCTTTAGTTTTTAGCAGACTGAAGAAGCACCTGGTATGCTGTTGGAGCTGATCTGCTTACAACACATTGTTTGTTCTTCTGCCTACCTGGTTTGTAACAATTGAGTTACCAGTAACAGTATGGACAAGTGTGGACCATTCTCTTGTAAACCCCAGGAATGGTCTCTTTTCCAGCAGATTAGCAGCTTCTGAAATACTCAAACAGCCCTTCGTTCAGTTACTTATGTCACCCCATTCTGATGTTCAGCAGGTCATCTTGACCACGCCTGTTTGCTTAAATATAGGTGTTGCCACATGATTGGCTGACGAGATATTTGTGTTAATGGGCAGTTGAACAGATGAAGTGGCCAGTGAGTAGTTTTTAAGGGATCTTGCTCTAACCTTGATCTCTGATTGTGTTTAACAGGTTACCTTGCATATGCACCTTGTCTTTTTTCCCAGATTGCTATTATTTCTGCCCACATTTTAAAAATCGTTTCCCTTGATTAGGCAGCTGCAATATCTATGAATCCTCTGAGTCTAATTTGGCATGTGGAATTGCTCTCATTCAACAATTGTTAAATGTAGTGTTTCTTTTTGTGGCATTCGTGCTCTATTTAATTTAATCAGCACTCTTGTGCATTGGGTATCATGTGTTTTGGAACTGAATCACTTGCTTTTTACTCTGCTTATCCTTAATCAGTTAGTCCAGTTCACCCTGTCCGCTCTTAAAAGTTGAACTTTTCTCTCTGCCTTGACTGCAGAGAAGCCAGCAACAACAGCTTTTGCTGCAGCAGCCACTTTCTCCTCACCTTGCTTGTGCTCCCTGACTTTGATATTGGAAACGTTGTGGCAGTCTGAGAGATGCAGAACCATGTGAACAAGCTCACCCGGTGTGAGGAGACAAAGGTTGAGGGAAGCAATGGTAAAACTAAAGCTATCATTATTTTCAACTTTGGGAAAATGATGTGCAAAGGGGCTTGCTCCTCGCTCCTCGCTCTGCTGCCTTTTTTTGTGGACTGAGACAATCCTCAATAGGCAGGATTACAGCAGGTTATTATATTTTTAGGGATTGCAAAGCAGTATGCTAAAATCGCCAGCGACAAACAATACTGAAACAATATCAAATCTTGAATGAATATTAGAGTCTGCTATCTTAGAATAGCTCTTATATAGACAGAAGGAGAGGAGGAGTGAGCTGCGGCATCCATCATCATGACCATAAAGCCAGCACACACCTTCAGGTGAATCCCTGCGGCCCGTCATATCCAGAAAACACTTTAGTCAGAAAACATATCATCCAAGTCTGACAGTGAGCAGGTTGAGGGACTAAACTGAATTTGCATATAAATGAATTTGGGAATTACTATCAGTTTGTTCTTGAAGGGAAGCTTTACTTGTTTGAGTGTATAGAGTAATAGTATGTTGAGGGCATGTCAGCGTATGTACAAAGACATCTTCTGCAGACGTTCATGCCTTCTATCATTTATGCAGGCGATATCTGCATCCAGCCAGTCAAAGGATCAGTCTGACTTTTATTTTAAGGGGAGCTCTTTTAACCACAATTATCAATAATAGCCATCAATTTCATGGCTTATAGGTAGATGTACCTATTTTCTCCCATAATTAGCTTCTCTTCATTGGCTTAAATCCTAATAATTTCACATTCTTCATCTTTCACACTCTTTCTTTAAACGTTCCTTTTTGATAAAGCTTATAGTTGGTGCTTCCATCTGGCACAATTAGTTGAGGCAGCTCTTCCATGCGCCCAACATCATTTCTCATAGAGGTTTATCTGATTGTT
This sequence comes from Rhamphochromis sp. 'chilingali', assembly GCF_963969265.1. Classification (NCBI taxonomy): domain Eukaryota; kingdom Metazoa; phylum Chordata; class Actinopteri; order Cichliformes; family Cichlidae; genus Rhamphochromis; species Rhamphochromis sp. 'chilingali'. The sequence goes on along the minus strand of NC_137933.1, from coordinate 35,923,518 downwards.
GGGGTTCTCTCTCTCTGATTTTGTGTGGTCGTTACTGAACAGTACAAAGCACCTTGAGAAGACTGTTGTGAACCGGAGCTATATAAATGAAATGGAGTTGAAAGGTCTTTTACAGTGACAAATACACGGCATAAATGTGTCTCCTCCATTAGTTACTGTAAGATTTCACCACAAGCTTTCCTTCTTCAGACCCAAAACAGAAAGAATGTGTGATCTGTCACAAAGCAAACTTCTCTCCAGTTCTTTAGTTGTGGAACGTATGAAAAACATTTACAGTCAGTGTTTACTTTATTCTTTTTTTTGTAACATCTGGTAAACACTTGTATTCTAGTTTTTGTACATGTTTCAACAGAACACCAGTGATTTAAGAATTGGCATCTGATATAGGAGAGGCATGCACTTTTGTTGTGTATTAAAAAGGTAAAATTGGGGATCCAGAGTGTGAGCTGTTGATTGTTTTTATATATTTGTCATTAGTTTCAGAACTTTTAGTTCTGAAATCTTTAGTTCAGTTAAGTAAATATCTAGTTACTTAACTCAAGACAGAAGTTTGCGTTTATCCTTAGTTTGTTATGCAATTTAGGGAAATAAATTATAATTCTTCTTAAGGAAGCTATTTTTTGCGTGTGTTTAAATATGTTTGCAAATTGAAAAAGAACAGATACATTCTGAAGACATTTACTTTTAACCATCTGTTTATATTTTATTTACAAAATAAACATTTCTGTAATTTCATTCAAATCCAGTCAGTTTCCTCTAATTCAAAACAAATACTACTCTTACAATCTAGGCTTCTAGGCCTTACTATCCTACTTCGGGGTGGTATAAGATGCCATGGGGACTTTATTTGTCAGAGAGGAGTTGGTAAAACAGACGATTCAGACGTCTGGCTGAGATGAAGTTAACATCTATGCAACCACTTCCTGTTGAAATAGAGTGAAAAGTCCAAAATGCATGCTGCCCTTCTCTGCAATTTGCACATTCTGCAAAGCTATCCAGAGAGTTACTCTGGATTCTGTCGCATTCTGGTTTTGGCCCTCAGGCTGCATGCTTGACCTACTAATGGAATGCAAAATGTAATTTCTTTAAATTAGCACAACTAAATGATTAAATTTGGATGTCATTTTTGCTCTTAAAAATACAGTATGCTGATGTTTTTGTAAAAGGAAGCTACAGCTTACATTGAAAAGGCAAAAAACATCACACAGTCAAAAGACACGTCCCATTATAGTTTTTAATTTGAAAAGCTAAAAATGTTAATTTTTACCTGATGAGAGAGCATGACATGAGAGCAGAAATATGTGCAAAGGGATCATTTAAAAAGTAATTTAATTGGGCAATGAAGAATTCAACATGGTTATTTAATCAGGAAAGTTGGATAGTAAGAAGAGTAATATAGCAAGATAGTAAAAGCATAAGAAAAGTAATTAAACCAAATAATAAAAAAAAGGGACATTTTCAGTAAATTATGAATTTTGTGAATTGATTAGCTGTTAGCACGAAGTAAATGAGTTTCTCCTCTTGCCTGGAAGTTTGGGGTCTAATATCTTACAATATTATGATGTCTTAATCACCGTGTTTTTTTTAATTACATTGAACAGAGTGTGGCTATTGACAGGCAGATTATAGGGGAAGATTATTACATAATGAAGGATTTGCTTTATGTCAAGACACACTGAGCAAATAGTATGTCATGCATTAAAGGATCGGCCATATGATGTTGCACAATTTAAATTTGAACACATCAGCAGCTTTTAACACAAACACAGGAAGTTGAGGAGGTTCACCACACAATGTCCAGTTTAGTGTGTAAATGTAGTCTTTGTTTAAATTTCACTCTAAAGTAATAATAACGGGGATTTTTCAGGATTTAAGATTAAATCAACACTCATCTGTTTCAGCTGTGTGGTACATAAGCAGTGATGGATTTTTCTCTCCTGCTCGCAGGAAACTAATGAAATATGTGATGTCTTACAAATGCTTCCATTAAGTGCGACATCATCCTTTTTCTCTATTTCCCATGTGTCAGTAAGTGGTTTTCAGGCCTATGGGAGCCTTCCACAACTCTCATTAGAAACTCAGTTGTGACCCTGCCTTAAACATGTCATCTTGCGAGCGTCTCTGAGGAACCATGCATTACTTAAAGGGCTCATTGATTACCAGCAGAATCACTCGGCTTCTGACTGTCAGCCAGGCTGATGAATCCAGAGGGCCGTGGACATCCGCCGACTCCACCAGCCTCCCGCAGTTCAATTCCCTCCACATCAGCGCATCGGTCAATACCGCTTTCTATCGATAGGACACTGAGGAGAAAGGAATGGGTTTTCATCACCTGAACTGCCCACTGGTACTGACAGCTGTCAGCATCTTCAAAGATAAAATCAGAAGTACTAAATAATAATAGCGGGCTGCGCTGGAAACGGCCAGCCCATGAAGACTTCAGACAACCATGTTTACCTTTAGCCGGGGGTATAATTACTCGCAGGTGATTGGGCGATTGAATCAGCCATTGATTCTCACTGATTGTGAGCAGACTGACAACAGAGGAGTGCATCTCTCACTCTCAAGATGAGCAACTGTTTACGTGCCTAAAATCAACTCAACTAATTAAGACTGTGTTGTCTCCCTCTGCAAACAATCAGATCACTTCTCTTTGCGAAATTTAAGATTTTTGGTATGGAAGAGAGGCTGTGCAATTACAGTGTTGTGCCTCCCTTTAAATTCACTGAGTTCTGAGGTGCATCCATTAAATTAAAAAGCCTGACTTGCTATGACAAGGGGGGTGCCGTGTCTTGGTGTGCACACACAGTGCAACTGATTGAAGGAGAATGCCACTGATGGAAAATGTGCCAACTGCTGAAGGAAGAGAGCAGTAGATAAAACAGGAGAGATAAATATCCCATCAGCCTCAGGCATGGGATTTAATTTTCCTCTATGAGCATTTCTACTTCAGCTTGGAAATTGATCATTTATATTCCCACACCAGGTGGAAAAGTGGAAGGGCTTGTGTGCACGGCGGTGTGAGTGTGAAATTCGATGTGTATGTGTCTGGAGGAGAGAGAATCTGAGAGGAGAGAATGCATGAGAGCATAACTAACCACACCGAGCCCAGAACAGCGATTCACGGCGGCGATACAGTTGTTACTCAGTTAAATGATTCAGCAGTAACAGGATAAACAGAAAAACAAAACAAATATCAAACTGACAGTCTGCTGGGGAAAAACCAACAGAAGCTGACAGGTAGATTAACGCAATCCCACAGCCTGTTTAGCTCCCAAGAATAACATGATCATATTAATCACGCCTATTGATTGATAGCCACTCTGCTAGTTGACATCTCTATCATGCATCACCAACTGCGTGGTATTCACACGTGTGCAGTCCCTCCAGCTGTAGTCATGTTTCATCACAGTATATCCAGCATCAGCCTGCTCTTCACCCATCCTGGCGTTCTATAAAACATTATGCTCCTTTTATGTACATTATTGGAGATATGCAACACATACAGCGTGTTCAGTCATGTCCTTGTCAGCTTTTTTCTCATAAATAGACATCAGTGCTTGTGTGGGCTACGTGTACACCACTGTTGAAAACAATCTCTTCAGCCACGCACGGTGACATTAAGATCACTTGACAACAACACACAAATACTCCCACGAGGCAGAACATGGAAACGCATTTGCATTGACTCGACTGCTCAGCTGTAATACCTTTCAGAGCTTTAGGGCCCTGCTGGGAGGCAGAAGTGTGCAGTGTAGGTTTGAGATAATGACCTTGTTTATACTACGGCTTAAAACTGTTTCACTGCAGTGGTAGGAAATAATTCCCATTTTGAACACCAAAAACAGCGTGTTAAAGTAGTATTTAACTGCAGTTGAAAACTGGTCAGCGCAACCAGATGTCGCCTTTTTACTTTTAGTTGCTACCTTCTTGGTATTTAAAAGCAGTCCAGGGACTCATAAAGTCCTTCTTCACCAGTACCTACTTGCTCAGCTCAACTATGTGGTAGTACCTGGTACTAGGTAAGTTTTTTAGTTCAACTCAGCCGGGATTTCAAGCGATCTGAAAATGTGACATCAGCAGACTGCCACCGAATAGCTTGTCAGCGGTGTGAGTCGATGAGTCATGAGAGTAATTCCTTCAAGAAAATCAAAGCCACCATTTTTGAAAGCCAGCAATGAGGGAATTGGCCGCACAAAAACCAACACTGTGGTTACAGAATCTGACAAAAAGCCAGACACCGAGCAGCAGGTGCACCGTCACCTTGACGTCCTCTATTACTGTGTTGCATTTGTGTCGTCTACAAATGGCATCACGAGACTTTCGGCTGCGTTGTTATGACAACTTCATGCACAGTGTAGGTACTAGAGATGGACCGATCCGATATTACGTATCGGTCCGATACTGACCTAAATTACTGGATCGGATATCGGAGAAAAATAAATGTAATCCGATCCATTAAATATCACGAAAGCACCTCACAAAACTTGCAACACGCCGTAACTCACCTCAGAACGTTAGCACGTCGGAGCAGTATGCATCACGTGATAGAGCGGCTGTGGCATGCGGGACCTGTCTGTGGTCTGGATAGCATTTGGAGCTTCGCTAGCAACCCGGCATTTCATCTCCGACAAAGTTATCCCGAGAGAAGTAAAGCAAGTGTGTAAGTCCATCTCTGAATGTTTGTAAAGCATTCCTGCGTTTAGCTTAACAAGCGACTGCCTCTCGCTCTCCTGCTGCTACTTCAATCATGAAACTGCTTAATGATCAGCTGATCGGCTTTTCTGTCACGAGTCCGTGTCTCTAGTTTGCTTTTGGCCCACTTCGCACCAGAAAGAGGAAACCAGCGGCTGAACAACAGCAGCACGTTTAAGCTTGATAAGCTGTTGTTAGAATGTATTTATTATTACTTTCTACTCGAGGATCTTTTTCTACGTAGCTGACGGCTGGTAACTGTGCAGGGGCGGATCTAGCAAAGTTTAGCCAGGGGGGCCGATAGGGCATGAACAGGGAAAAGGGGGCACAAAGACATACTTTTCTTTCTTATTCTCATTTAAAATGTCTAGCTTTTAATAAATAATTATCTGACACCCAAAGTTTTAATTTGATGCAAAATGAATAGAAGTCCATTACTGTATATAGTAACTATTAAGTCTAATATATATATATCCTAGTAAGCTATAGTACTTTTTCCTTTGGGAAGGTACCATCTGTGCAGTCTGCAATTTTGTTGAAGAAAGATGTTGAATCTATTTAATATTTCTTGAAAAATAATTGATTTCTGTGCATTTTTTTCCCACACTGCATCAAATTAAGGTTGATTACGTTGATTAAGCATCATGAGGTGGAGCGTGAGGGGTGGTTCCCTATTTTTTATTTATTTATTTTTGTTGTTGCTGGGAGTTGGAACCCTATTAGTTAGGTTGCTTAATATTTATGCTAAGTACTCTTTAAAATACCAGAATAGGGAGGATGGTGTAGGTTTAAGTTTATTAGATTGATCAGTATTGCTGAACTATGAAATATTTTTTTTTGCATACAGGTATAACAGAATAGCTTTAGTGTACTTGTTGTTTTAAACTTGAGTATGAACTTTAAAAAACAGTTTTGTTGATTAAAAAACACTATATCGGATTCATATCGGTATCGGCAGATATCCAAATTTATGATATCGGTATCGGTATTGGACATAAAAAAGTGGTATCGTGCCATCTCTAGTAGGTACTGAGGGAAAAACGCTATTAGCGTTTAACCGGAACGGCACATCCACAGATGGAAAGCATTTACACGCGTTTCCAAGAAATAGACTTAATTTACTAGTGGACAATCCCTTTGCTAGCTTTTGGAAAATTCAGTTGTTGTGAACCAACCACTACTGCCCTATCCTGTTTTCATGTTTCCCAGCCAAAAAGCTCACCCAATCACTGAATCTTATCCTGCTGTTCAGGTAACACCATTATCTGGTGCAAGCTAGGGCTTTGCTAACCAGAAGCTGCTGAAAGACAGATGATTCACATGCAGCTAGTATGACCTCCCTAAAGGTCTGCTCTTACAGAGCAAAACAAAGATCACTGTTATCAACTACAGTTCAAGATTTTGGAGTTATTAAATCACATCACCAAACATCACATCACATCCTGCCAATTGGTGGACACAAATTTTTACAGGATTTACATAACACCGCCTTTTTGACCCGGAAGGTCCTCTTATCTACTAACCGTTGCATTGAGCATGGAGAGAATCCTGTAAGAAAAGGAACTGTTCAATTTTCCATCCATTTTCTAAACTGCTTATCCAGTTCAGATACGTGTGGGGGCTCGACCCTATCCCATGTGTCACAGGATGAGAGGAAGGGTAGATCTGGACATGTCGCCTGCATATTGTGAGGCTAACACATTTGTTTAATCTTTTTCTCATTTATTTGGTTACATTCTGAAGGAATGTTTTAAGAATACTTAAATGTCAGTTAATTCCATTCCATAAGATTAGATTTTAAAGGAAATGGAAATGCCAAGATGATAGATGCCTTAAGGATTGTACATTACTGTGTAACAGTCTTGAGACATTTCACATTTCTTTGTATTTTGCGTTCAAGGAGTCATATAGTTTTGTATTTCTTTCAAAAGTGACATTAAACAGTAATTTTCCAGGTTTTCTGAAGTTCTTTCAAACTTTTGCTTTGGACACTGACTGCTTATTTTTAGTCCAGTTCTTGTACCTCACATTTTTTTGGCACTTTTTTTTTATTAATCCACTTAAGAGTGACATGTGAATCATTCAAGTCTGAAAAGAATTACAAAGACATTTATAAGGCTTTGGGACTTTAATGAATGAGGGGAAAAGTTCCAATATAGCTGAATTAAAAGATTTCTGCCAAAAAATCGAGTGGGCCAAAATTCCTCCATAGCGATGTGAAAGACTCATTGCAGAAACTTGTACAAACAACAAACTGTCCAAACTCTATTTTTGATTTAATACTGTATCCGTGTATATTTACACAGTATTCAATAATTAGCTTAATTTCCTTCTCCTAGCACAATGTAAAGAAATAAGGGATGACTCAAGACTAGCAAAGTTCTATCATCCTAATTTTTTTAAATTCAATTAGCAGTTTGTTAGCATGGGCATTTTACTTTATATTGCATTTGTATTTATTTGTCTCTGATTTTTATTTCTCTTGTGTACAAAAAAGAAAATCCTCCATCTAATGACCCACCTATCTAACTAACCATTATTAATTAATAATAATAATGATAATGGATTGCATTTATATGGCGCTTTTCGGGACCCCTCAAAGCGCTTTACAATACCACTATTCATTCACTCTCACATTCATACACTGGTCAAGGCAAGCTACAGTTGTAGCCACAGCTACCCTGGGGCAGACTGACATCGGCCCCTCTGGCCATCACCAGTAGGTGAAGTGTCTTGCCCAAGGACACAACGACCGAGACTGTCGGAGCCGGGGCTTGAACCGGCAACCTTCCGATTACAAGACGAACGTCCAACTCTTGAGCCACATTCGCCCCCAAATTGTAAGAAACAAACCTTTGGAACAGCTTTCTGTATCCCGTGTATAAGTGCGCATAGCACATAGGATTTTCTTTGGTCCAAGGAATCCCATTTACTGTAGTGTTTTCAAGAGTTTTATTCTGTCCACATGGTCACAGACTCACTAGAGAGACTGCTAATTAGTGTGCTGTTTTCATATATATATATATATATATATATATATATGAAGGAAACAATTTCTGGTATTATTTATTAATTTATGCACACACATGGATGTTTTGCTCCTCCTGCTATGTCCACAAAGAAAATACAACACTGATTTACGTCAACACAACAAGTATATCATAACCTTTGGTCCCAAGTATGTTCTCTTTGGGAAAATGAGAAAAATGCACATAACCAGAAACAGGAAAATAAGGGATTTCGTGGAAACGTTCCTCCCAGTACTGGGTTCCAGACCCTAAAAATTCAGAGAATTGCTTTTCTAGGTTGTTATTGAAGGAAATGCTAGTAAGATGCAGCCTTAGAACTGCAATAGAAGGGAGAAATCTCAGTCTAAACACATCTTAAGAAAATAAAAAATAAAAAGATGTATCACTGTATGTGCTGGAGTTTAAAATTAAAAACATCTATGCCATTTGAACATGTACTGAATATTAGTACATAATATGCAATTAAAGCAAATGATGTTGTGTGTAAAAATCTAGTTTAGCAGCATGAATGCTGGTAGATCTTCAAGTGTACAGATATGTAATCATGCATAGTAAAAATATAATTATATTTTGTGAAGCACTGCAGTCTGAAACAGCTTTAACAAGTTTGATAAAAATGTGTTTCCCCTTTAACAGCAAAGGGCTAAAGAAATGATAGTCGCCACTGATCTGAATTTGGAGGAAAAAGATTAAAAAAACATCCTTAAAAAAAGAAATATAATTCATCTTCTGCACCTTCTGATTGCGATTCAAGTGATGCCCTTGGTGGTGGCTCCCATGGGAGAGGCTCTGGGGGAGCTGGGCTAATCAGATCGCTTCGTTCTAAATTAGACCTCCAGGGAATAAAATGCCCAAACAAACCGAAACATTAAGTGTGTTTCTCCGAACACAGAGCGACAAGAAAGATTTCCCCTACAGTGCTGCTGAGATTGGACTACCTCTTCTCCAGCTAGGTTCTCTCTTATCTCGTCCTGGAAATGTTTTGGTACATTTTTGTCCCCCCTGTAACCCGCTTCTTGTTTTGTTACTCCTTAAAACACAGTGTTGTCTTGTTAGGCACAAACAGAGCAGGTTCCCACAGCTCCGGAGGTCCGACAACAACAGCAGACTATCCAATCAGCTGTCACTCCGTGTCTCATACCAACAGGGAAGTAGCTTTCCTCCCTGCCGCTGAGCACGGAGGCAGCCAGCAGTGCTGCTATCTAGCATCCCCACTTAGGCAAAAAGGTGTAATTAGCTGCTACAAATTACAGGATCCTTTTTCTAATTATGTATGAATGTTTGCCTTTAAAAAAGACTTACATATTAAAGAAGGAACTTGCTGTTGTAATGAATATATTAATGTCCAAAAGTTACTTGTTAGAATTTATGCAAAACTTGGCTGAATGTCTTTGCTATGTTTATCACAGGGGATTCTAGACAGCATGCAGTTTGAATGAGATACTGATGAGAGTAAGGTGGGACACTGCAGTGCCAGTGACCTTCAAAGATAGAAGGCAACAAGGCAAAACAAGGCATGAGTTTGCCTAACAAGGCACACTCATGAGCTGCGTTATCTAACATGCATAAATTAAACATAACCTTTGGAACTGAACTTAATCTGTTGATTTTTCTGTACTTTCGCAGCACTACCATCACTCTTTTAATGCATGCGGAAGCCACTAATTATGTGCTGGGTTGCTTAAGTGAGAGCATCACTCAAATATTGTCGTGAGCAGCAGTATGTAAGCTTGTAATGGCTTTCTGAGACATCCTGTTTCAAATACCTCTCATGGCCTTGACTCTTTTCCTAGTATTCACACTCACATCTCTCACATTTGTCATAAAATCTGTACTTGCAGGATCCCATTGCAGTGAACATGAGAACCTATAGATGTGTTCTGAGCTGTAGCGTTTAATGCCCCTGCTGCTAAAAATGTTATATGTGCAGATACGTGAGTTTGGCTTGCAGTGTGTGGCATTGCTAAAGGAGACACTTTCCCACCTGTTTTGTTGGGTTTCTCTGCAGTACCCTTAATCTAATGAGAAAAAACATCATCACATAAGTGAAATATGAAATAATGTAGTAAGTTAAGTCTGCATTTGTGGATCTCAATTATCAGGCACAGACTCACACTGGCTCCTTTTGGCTTCTTGAAGTGGTCAGAAGCAGTTCCCCTGACAGTTCCCATTTTTCCCACAATCTTTGTGAGCTCATCATCTGTGACAGCAGTAATTCTTTGCTATTTGGCAGATTGATTTCGAGATTCATCTCTGCAGTGAAGACGTCAAGAAATGCTATGAGTTTGTGAGCTGGTGAGTTGTTGTTTATTTCATCTGTGGCATCAAAACATGTCATAGATGCCTTTAGAAACTTCTGCTAGCTAAATTGGGCTAACGCTGTTAGTTATGACTAACTCTTAATGTTCCACTAAACTGGCTGAATGTAGTCTCTAGCATTTCAACATTGAAGTTAAAAGAAGCTACTTTTGGCTGCTCACTTGTCACTCGGGGTTGTCACAGCGGGGAGCTCCGCATGTTTGATTTGGACAAGTTTTACACCAAATAGCCTTCCTGACGCAACATGAAAGAGGATTTGTGTTTCCAGCTGTAATCGAACCAACTACAAATGTCCCATAATGCAACACTATCTGTAAAAGATGTAGTGTTCCAAATGTTGACTAGATGCAAGTGATTTCCAAAAGTAAATATAGTCCTTTTTTGTAGCCATAAAGTTTGATTACATTTGTATGTGTTTTCACCCTGGGGGGGCTGTAGAAGAAACAATAAGTTAACAATATTTGTCCTATTTTTAGCCATAGACAGTAAAAAATGTGGACCTAGCTATCGTGACGTCACCCACTGAACGTCAGCTTCAGCTGTTTGGAGCTTCAGCATCTCCGTGTGCACTGCATGCAGAATATTTTATCACTTTGCAGCTCTTTTTTTTCTTTCTTTTTTTTCTAGCACCATATTCTTTGGATGTTAGAAAGCACCCTGGGAACATGCGTTTGCATGATGAATTCATAGGTAGCTATCAAACTGTGGACTGTAATACCAGTAGTAGTAAATGGAGAACTGCTGATGCTAATGCACTTTGATGTTTCTAAATTTATATTGTTAGTGGAGATGGCGTGCTAAGGTCACTTGATATGTCCAAAAAACTGATTAAAAAAAACCGTTTTCACTGTCAAACTCTTAAACTCTACATGCCACGTAAATTTAGAAACAAATCTTTGGTTTTCTTGTAAGACCTTAAGACTAAAGATAGGAATTAAGAACCAATTATCCAGTCCTTATTTAGATCTCTCCAGGCTTATCAGCTCCTTATAGCATTGGCATGTTTTCTGACAGTTGAACACCAGAAAACAGTGGTGTGAAACTCTTACATGCTTGAGTCATATGCAAACATTTTTCTTTGTGTTCAGATAAAAAAAAAGTAGTCCTGATGGTTTAAACTCTATGTTGGCCAGCTTTGCTTCTCACACAGATAATCAGGAACGCAATCTGAAATTGAAATCATTAAAGAACTGGATCGGTTAGCAGGAGTGATGACTCTAAATGGTGAATCATATTAATTTCCACTCCTACTTAAGACAAGGTCCTAACAGGATCAGCAGTCCCTGTGCTGCTTTTTAATCACGAAACCACACTGGTATAAACCTCCCAGTCCTGAAGCTCTACAAGCCATCAACCGCTGAGTTTCTGTGTAGAGTGGAGGTCAGGACTGTGCCTCGCAGGTTACAGGCTTAAACATTTGGGAAATTGGCCTTGCTGCTCCATACATAATTTAAATCAGGACTGGTGTGAGGACAGATATAGTCAGGAAGATGAAAAGGTCTGGCAGCTCACACATAGCCCGAGTCAGAAAAAAAGTCCATAATCTCAGTGCTAACAGTGGTTGTCAGGGATGGCTTGAGCACCTTGATCTTCATAATGCTTGTTTTTTTTCCCCACCAGAATCAGTTTCTGAAATGTTCTTTCCCTCAAGTATTGGAGGGAAACAGGTTTGATATGATAATTCTGCTGCTCAGCTCTCCACTCTGCCATATGCCTGACCTCTCTGTGGGGAGAGGAATGCAGCTGGCTCTTCTCACTATTAATCAGCCTGATGGGGGAGGTGGAGGATGGTGGTTGTGGTGATGGGGCTAGGATAGGGAGGTACTAGCTGCATCCGGATGCCGGCCAAAGTTTCATTACACACACACACACACACACACACACACACACACACACACACACACACACACACTACTACATGTGTGAAGATAGCTGGTTCAGCATTCTCCTGTTTGGCTTCTCCTCTGTACATCTTTTGCTTCTTGTCTCCTTCGACCCTTTCCTCGCTCACCTGTTCTCGCCTCCTTTCTTCTTACATTTAAAAGTCTCTAACATCAATCACCCCTCAGACCAAATACACTGAGCACAGAGACTAGCAGTGAAGGCCCCAGCAGGGCAAATCTACCGAGTGGACAAAATATGAGGATATCAGGAGCAGGTACTGTCTCCATCTATCAGCCTGCTCAGGTGAATCCAGGTGAAAGCTCTGATCCCTGATTGATTTACCTGTTAAATCCACTTGAGTCATAAAGGAGAGATGGAGATGAAGGAGACTAGACAGTCGAAAGACAGCGGCATAAACCTCGAGGAACCTGAGGTATGAGAGATGAGTCAGACATAATATCAGGCAATAAAAACAGAATCTTGAAATGCAGAGAAGTTAAATGTATAGTGAGGAGAAAATTAAATAGCATAAAGTGAACATAAAACAATGAATCAAAGAATGGCAAAAATGTCATTTTCATTTATTCCACTGCTTATTTGCATAGTTATTTATGCAGGAATGCACAATTTTACTGATTAAAAGTAGCCCAGTGGATTCATTTCTACTGCAAGCTAATAAGGTTACACTCAACTTCGCAGCTCTTATGCAGTAAAGGATGTTGCAGAATACCCTATGAGGCGGAATCATGTTGAAATACCACACAAGTCCCTAAAGGTCTCACCTCTTTGTTGCTAACAGTTGTACACACTACAGCACAGTAATCAGGCTAAGTAGACTATTCTCTGTAGTAATATCCACATATGATTTGTATTTATCCTGCAATTGCAGGCAACACAGAACAAGCTGTCCGAAAGGTTGTAGTTTGTAAAAACTGAAAAATACTTCTGTTTTTTTTCTGTTCCACAAAATGAAACATTTTGAAGTTGTTGATTTGGTAAATGCACATCTAGTTCACCCTAACACCTGCAGTACAGCTTCCTTCAGCCTCTTTATGAAACTTTCAGGGATTAATTCAAGAATACTGTACAACTCCTTCAAAGATAATGCTATACTTTTACTACGAAGATGCACGATAATTAGGTACCACTACTGTACTTTCTGCTAGGCGTAATGCCCTTTGACATCTGGAAATCTCACGGCTCATGCATAGTGCCATGTTCAACTCGTACTGTACAGAGCATAATTGCAAACAGCTAGAGAAGAATAAATGCTCAGCCTCCTACTTGTAATTACAGGCTGTAGATGGAAGATACTCTGAAATCTGGCAACAACAGCTACAGTATAAGATTGCTGCATTACTCACAGATACATCTAAAGGTTTTTACAACTGAGCTTTTGCTTCACTTCTAAATGAACTGCTACAGATATGTAACAAGATATAAATAGTACATTTGGGTCAATTTATCTAGCACGCCTGTAAGATTAATAAACAGGATAATTACATTTTTGATAACTTGGAGGCTGACATTAATAAACATCAAAGACGTGTTTAACGCTGTAGAACCTAAATTATGAACTTTTCCTGCTGTGGTCAAGAAGTTTTGAAGACTAAACCTAACCGGACCATGAGAGGAAAAAGAAAGCAAACATTTAACAAACATGAACTCAGATCTCCAAGTCAAATGCAAGTACAGTGTGTGTTTCGTAATACTGACTTTTTGGTTTATTTAAGTCTAAATGCTACTCTACATCATTTCTAATGACTTGCACAAGTCTATTTTATGGGTTGCGCCAACTCGAGAACAAGCAATGTAGAACTTTTAAATTGATAACATAAATGTATCTACTAAAATGCTTGGATGAGGTTCAATCTCAGCGACCTTGGCCCCAAAGTCAGAGGTCAAGCTTTCTGAAAATCTTGTGAATGCCATAACTCAAGAAGGAAGTCATCTAGTATTTTCTCATTCATACCATAGGTGGATCTATTAGGAGGCTGGTGGCTGCCACTAGTGTTTTTATTTGCAGCCACACAAGCCTCATGGCTCAGTATTGTGCTCTCTGTTTCAGTCCATTGCTGACAGTGTCAAAGTATCAAAATGGATTGAGCCAACTCTATATCATCTTTCAGACAGGCTGACTGAAATATAGGAGAGAAGGATAGTGCTTTTGGATGTGTTTCACAGGCTTAAAAAACTCCCCTGTGTTTTACCATGAAAATATTTGCTTTGGGAATGTGGCTTTTAACAGGACACGGCATCAGCCTCAGGGTACAGTATGATAGAAAACAGATGGCCTATTCGATTCGTGCCTTGTGGTTGTTGGTGTGGAGTTACTGGAGCTGTAATGGAATGTGATGGGAGAAGCTGATAGGTGGTCTAGATAGGTGTTGAAAACAGATCAATGGTTAGATCCTCGCTGTTTTGTTTCTCAAAAATCTTTTTGTGGGGTTTTTTTCTGTACATATTTTTCTTTACAATAATTTAATCAGTGAGATTTTGATTAAATCTTCCAAAATTAATTTCTTCTACTTCTTACCGTGAATGGTAAAATCTGAAATATAAGATCAGGGTTTTATAAGGGTTTTTTCATATTGCACATTTCAGTATTCTGATGTTTTTCACTAATTATAAGTGGGTGGGACTCCACTGTAAACAAACTTATGTGCACCTAACAGACTTTGGCAGTTTTTAAATACTAATAAGGCTGCTTTAATGTCAACCCACAGGAACAGCCATGAAAGTGTTTAAAAAAGTAATGCTGCCACTAAGTTGAATAAAAGTTCTTAGTTTTATGAAAACAAAAATATTGTTTATATCTACTTAATATGATCCAAATGCCATTTGAAGCCACGGTAACTTTATTAGGTACACCTTACCTGAACTGGGTTGAACTTTTTCCTGCCTTCAGAACTTCTGTGACTCTTTAACAAGGTGCTGGAAACCTCCTCAGAGGTTTTAATGTCAGTGATACCACATCCTATTCTCTGTTAGACTGAGATCTTTGACTGTGGAGGTCATTTGAGTACAGTGAACTTATTGTCCTCTTTTTTTCTTTTCTTTTGCCTGTCCCATTTGGCTCTTTTGCCATCAGAATTATTGTCTGAAGGCGAAGAAAGATGCCCAACGGATTTACTTTACCAAATGGACCATCCCAGCCTTGCCATAATGGTCCATTTGATTCATCTTTTTTTTTTTTATTGTTTATTTTATTTCATTTTCACTTGCTAAATACGGGACAGATTTGACTGGGGAAAAGAAAGGGGAGAAAGAAAGAGGGAAAGAAAAACAGCGGGGAAGACGGACGGGGATAAAGGGCAGACAACAAAAACCAACAAAATAAGCAGCCAAGAAAGAAAAAAGAGAAAGAAAAAAGAGAAAACCCCTTGCCCCTGGAGGGGGAAACTGCACCCAGACCCAGGTAGTGTTACCCTTTTCCCTGGGGTGGAGAGAAGCAGACTGCCCCGACTAGGCAGCAGCAGGGAGGCCCCACATTCCAGACCCCAATCGGACGGCCAACTCCTCCTCCCAGACATGTGTTCTAAGGTGCATTTAAAACCCAGGAGGACATGGAGCTACCTGCCAGAGAGCAGCAGGTAAGCGCATAGCCCCTCCTGATAGCCCTCAATGTCTACATGTATTTAAAATTGAGAGGTGGGCAACGACGCCAGGGGTGTGGTGTACACCCTGATGGTCTTTTGGATTCCGTGTAGCGTGCCCACCCCCAAGGTCCTATATGTATGTGTTATGAGAGTGTGAGTAATGTGAATGTCTAAGTTGTGGGATAAAATTGAGGCACAGGCAGCCAGAAGGGGACAGAGGGGGGGATGGCTCCCCTGCACTCTGGTGAGTGTACTGGTGCTGACAGCCACAGCAAGACAGTGTTGCGGTACGGATGATCTGATATCCTCGTGTTGGTGTTGTTCCCAGACCATCATGAAAATGTTGTTCCAGGTTCAACATTGCAAGTGACCAATCACATTGTTGTGACGTTATTCTTTTGCGCGCCAAGCCATTCGTGCATTTATGAAATTCCAATGTTGCAAGGACAATATCAATTCTGCTTACTGTTTATTAAAGGGTTACGGTTAGGGTTAGGGTCAGGGTCCGTTGATCGGCGGACAGAGGCGGTTTCTCGCAGCTTAAGTACAGTTTTTTGTTTTACGCCGGTTTTTCCCGAAGTCGCAAAAGTATGACGTCACAACATTCTGATTGGTCACTTGCAATGTTGATCCTGGTACAACATTTAGCATGATGATCTGGGAACAACACCAACACGAGGATATCAGATCGTGCTTGAGGTACACAGTTGGGGTGACAGAAGGATTCAAGGTGGGGGTGGGATTACACCAGGTGTAATTTCTGAGCACCTTCTTGTTTACTGTTTACTTATGATGGACAGGTTGACAGATGATGAGGTGAGACAGGACTCCCCATGGACTATGATGTTTGCAGATGACATTGTGATTTGTACTAAGAGTAAGGAGGAGGTGAAAGAGAGTCTGGGGAAGGGGAGGCATGCTCTGGAGAGAAGAGGAATGAAAGTCAGTAGAAGCAAGACTGAATACATGTATGTAAATAAGAGGGAAACGGGTGTAACAGTAAAGCTGTAAGGAGTGGAGATGGTGATAAATTTAAGTATTTAAACCTTAGCTGTTTACATGATTTTGTTGAGACCTGCAATGAAATATGGTTTGGAGACTGTGGCATAGGCACAAAGACAGTAGGTGGAGCTGAAGGTGGCAAAGCTAAAGATGTTAACGTTTTCGTTGGGAGTGAGTAGAATGGACCAGATTAGCAAAGAGTACATCATAGGGACAGTACAGGTTGATTGGTTTGGAGACAAAGTTAGAGGTGCAAAGTTGAAATGGTTTAGGTATTTGCAAAGAAGGGATAGTTGATATATTGGAGGAGGAAACGAGGAAGATCACAATACAGACGTTTCTTAGATGTAGTGAAGGTTGGTGTGACAGAAGAGGATACCAGGCATAGGACGGGACGGAGGCAGAAGATCTGCTGTGGTAAACCCTAAAAGGAGCAGCCATAAAAAGAACAACAGATTATACAACTAGATTATTCTTGCAGTTCCTGAGGTCCATTAGCTACAAGCTAGCTAAAAACACAACCTTCAACCAAAGATTTCCTGTTTTCCTCTGTTTGTGAGAAAGCTCTGCCTCTGACTGATGTCAGAACTCACCAAGAACCCCTGCTTTTTTCCCCCAGTTGGCTTTTTTCCTCACATCGCTGTTCATTTCAAAGTAGATTCATAAAGCCCAGAGAAATGCAATATTTTTACAGGAGTTGAAGCATTTTCAGCTCAGCCTGATGCATCACCTGCTCAGATT
This sequence comes from Rhamphochromis sp. 'chilingali', assembly GCF_963969265.1. Lineage (NCBI taxonomy): Eukaryota > Metazoa > Chordata > Actinopteri > Cichliformes > Cichlidae > Rhamphochromis > Rhamphochromis sp. 'chilingali'. The sequence goes on along the minus strand of NC_137933.1, from coordinate 35,906,249 downwards.
GCAACACTCCGAGTGAATTTGAGTCTAATCATGCCCACTGGCGTCTTTTCATTGACTTTGCATGCAAACATCCATCCCATAAAATTTGTATTATGTTCTGTCTGAGAGCGCCTGAGCACATTTTCCATAGAAAGATTGTTTGACCAGCTGGATGGAACTGTACACTGTGTGTTGCCCTTGCAACAGATTTTCAGAGGCCACATAAACACCTCCCAAGTATTTGATGCCAAATCACCTCTGTGAATGTAATCTCTTAAAGGTGGTACGTGGCTGTGAAGAAGTCCAAGAGAAGCACAATGCCAGGCATCCAGTTGTAGTTAGGATTCCTGTCAGGAAATGTGACATGAAATATTAACCTTGATTTTGTCCTAATTGGCTGATGCTTCTAAGGAGGTTAAAGGTGAAGTTTAAAAAGCACTTTGAACATGAACAGAAAGAAAATAGAAGGCGACGGCTTACGGTAGGATGCTGTGAATGTGAGAGGTCACATTTAATGAAATTTGTTTTCAAGCTGTTTCCTACTCTTCGGTTAATAAATTTCCCGCACATCTATCCGTATCACTTACCTGCTGTACCTCTGTGGTAGCTGTCTTCAGGAAATGTTCTGCAGGAACACAATAATAATATAAAGTCACTTTTCAGGACTGTGACAAATCCTGCATGGCAGCCAGCAGCTTGTACCATTGTGTTTCACATTAAAACAAATCTATTGATATTCAGTGGGTATCAGTGTTTTGAGTTCCTTTGGACTTTCTGGCTTAAATATTTATTCAGTAAGTTCGGGAACACAACCGTACCTGTCACTTTTCAATCTTTCCTTTCTTCTTGTGAACATTCACTCCACCCACACGCACTTCATTCATTTGTTTAATTCCTCTTGCCTGTTCTGTATCTCGATGTAGTTGTGTTCCTCCTCTCTATTGTGTTACATAATTTCGGTTTCTTCTACCTGTTTATGTTTGCTATCTTTATTTGCTATCTCGATTTGGTGAACTTTATATTTATATGATTTTTATTATGTTTTTTTTTTCCTCTAAAGTTTTTCTATATTTTCTTTGTCATTTGGGAGTTGATAAAACTAAGCTATGGTAAACAATGATCTCCCTTCTTTGTTAATGTGAAGCAGGAGCTTGTTTTCTAACACAAACACTGCTAACTTTAAGAGAAAACAATGTAATGACGTAAGTGCAAGAACGTTAGGTGAATGTGGGCTCAGTGCCTTACCTTTAATTGAATCCTTCCTTCTTCTCCAGACAAAAACTTGTGCCACAGCAGCACCCTTTATTTATTGTCCTTCATCCTGAATTATTACGGGGGAGAAGAAAGGGAGCCATTAATTAGACAGGGATATAAGATGTCTCAATGCCAACAATTTGTCTTGCAAGTGATTACTTAGAGAAAAGCTTTTTCTTTGATACGTGGCTGAAAGCCACAGAGTTCCCGGGAAGCTGTACAGGAATGAAGATAAGGAGCACGGTATCCTTCAAAAATACGCAAATCCAGATCGGTGTAGTGACAATGGTCACCTATTTATGGCCAAGAAAAATTCTGATACAATGGCTAATTATGAACAACCACAAATCATGTCCATTGGGATAGCTGAAGTATAAACACTGTTAGATCACATTTCATGTCTCAGCAAGATCACGCTAAAGATGGATTAAAGTAGCAAAGTCTATCCAGAAGAAAGTCTCAATACCCAGCAGATATTTTGTTAGCAATTCTGAGCAGCTATTTGGACAATCAAGTCCTTATCTGTATGAATGGGGTGGGAAGTTCAGCTTTTATTATAGTAGTGTCGTATAACCAGTCAATCGGATAAAAACTGTTTTAAAACTTGCGTGACTTTGCACCAAAATTAAATTTAATATTTGCATTTTCTTCTTGCAACTTATGATACTACTAGCAGAAACATTAGAGAGATATGTGGTCCTCAAATCAATGGGAGATGTTCTAAGACCAAAGTGCTCATCAGTAGTTAAACCAGTTAACGTATGAGCCAATCATGTTGTTGCACTGAAGCGCTGGTAATGCAAAGATGTAGATAAGTGTACTCTTGTTTATCTTGACTTACTGTGTTCATTATGTGCATTACCATAGCAGTTTTTCCAAGTGTCCTGATGGGATGAACCAGATATGTTGATAAAGCAAGTCTCACCACTCTGCAGCCATATTTTTAACATCTAACAATGGGTGATCGTGGCTCAAGAGTTGGGAGTTCGCCTTATAATCGGAAGGTTGCCGGTTCGAGCCCCGGCTTGGACAGTCTCGGTCGTTGTGTCCTTGGGCAAGACACTTCACCCGTTTGCCTACTGGTGGTGGTCAGAGGTTCCGGTGGCGCCAGTGTCCGGCAGCCCCGCCTCTGTCAGTGCGCCCCAGGGTGGCTGTGGCTACAATGTAGCTTGCCATCACCAGTGTGTGAATGGGTGGATGACTGGATGTGTATAGCGCTTTGAGGTCCTTAGGGACTAGTAAAGCGCTATACGAATACAGGCCATTTACCATGTAGGTGCAGCTTTGATGCCCCTGTATTAAATAAAACAGGAGAGAGCAACATATTTAATTTCAAAGGTCATTTGGACACAAAATGCATGTATCTGATAATCTGACAACAAATGCTTAAAATATTGTTGACTTACATTCTGTTAAATTAGTACTACATGACAGCTAAATTTACAGCTCAGAGACAGCCGATACGATCAACGCTTTTCCCATCAGAGCACTAACTCAAGGTACAGATATGGTCAGTGAAAAGAAATCATCAGTAGACTTGCCTATATCTTTACTGTGCTTAAATTGTGTTGTATGCTATATGTGTGAGTGCAACACTGATTGGCTCAATATGTTCCACAGTTCATTTGTTAAGTGGTTCTTTGGGGCAGGTCAGCTACCATCTTTAATTTAAGAAATTCTCCTATAGCTTTCTATTCAGGATTCTTCGAGTGTATCACTCCCTTATAATGTCTCTGGCAGTAAGCTTTCTCATACTCCTTAATTAGAGCAGCCTAACCATGCTGAGAACAGACTGAGATCAGCTGCTTTCACACTTAAGCTGTTAAAATATGTGAGTAGAACATGTGAGGTAGCTTGATGCACATCCAGTCATTGATGTAAAAATACAAGTCCCATGGAAAAACTTGTTTTTTACTAAAGTTTTTGCAGATAAAAATGCAAACAATGATAAGCAGAAACATTCAGTTTTACGCATAGATAATGAGTGTGTAAAATATATTGTGATTTTTTCTGTGGAAAAAGTATGTCTTAGAAGCTAATATTGCTTCTTTGCAGCATTTTTTGACCACTCGTCCATGAAAAATTCCTTAACTTGGAAGATGTTTGGAGGGTTTTCCTGTATGCACTGCCCATTTTTAAACCCCCCACAATGTTTCAATGGGATTCAGCTCTGGGCTTTGACTATGCCATTCTAAACCCCTTTCTGAGTTATTCCTTGGTGGATTTGCTGGTGTGCTTTGGATCATTATCCTGTTAAAAGGTCCAATTCAACTTTAGCTCCCAGATAGATGGGCTCACATTATCTTCAGGCACTCTTTGATATGATACAGAATTCATAGTTGAATCAATGACTGCGAGTCTCTGAGGCAGCAAAGAAACCTTAAACCATCACATCACCGATCTCATGGTTAGTGTGGGATTCTTCTATTTGTACAAGTGACCAGCTTGTTTATTTCATTCATTTTCATGCAGTATACTTTTTCATATGAATGTATATTTTAGTGCAACATGTTATATGCAAGTAGTATTTTAACTTTAAAATTCATGTTTAATGTTGCCAACTGGGAACTGGTTTTAGTAGTTGCAACACACAAGATCATAACATCACTGATTGATTAATGAAGATATTGGCTTTTTTAAACATTTTATTATTATTGCAAGTATTATTTTTTAAAATTAATGTATTATTACCCCTAATTAATGAAATTAGGCATTCAATTCTATTTAAAAAAATATTTTCTCATACCTGTCCCCTCTCCTCTTTATCACTGGGACTCCTGAGAACAACCTGTCAACAAGTGTGAATAGAACATGAGGCTATTTTTAAGAGAAGCGCTATCTATAAATTATGCCACCTGAATTAAATGTTGAAATAAGCTGCAGACTTAATGCAACAGGCCTTTGGATTGACTTTACACATGCATGTTATGTATTTATCTGACAGCTAATCCCAGGTTGATGGGGCAGGCATTTAATTAGATACGCAAAAGCCAAGCATAAACAAATGGATGATAATAAATAAGATTAATGAATGTTATACTTTCAGACTCAGTGTTTACAGTAATATCACATGGCAACACTAAAGTACAAAGTTAGAAATACGTTTAAATATTTCTACTAAAGTTGTAATAATAATATGATATATATTTTTCAGGGATCTGAAAAGGTATCATTGTGTCCTCTAACAAGCCCATGGGCTTGTTAAAGCTGTTTCCTATTTATTTAGTCAAAAAAAAAGAAATATCCTGGACGTGCTCACTGCTCTATTAGGCTGTGTGGTAAAACCTGCTTCCATATAAATCAAACTTTCTTTAGGTTGTCTGCCTGATTATAGCTATTTGTAACAGGGCTGATAGCTGACAGACATACATCTCCTTCCTAAATGCCTCCTCAGTGAGATATCCAGTGAGAGCAAAGGCAGGATTTCTTTGAAATCTCTGTTTTGAACATTGCAGCAGGACAATGACTGGGCTACAGTTTCTGTTTGCACTTTAATCTGGATATGACATTAAACAAAACCACGGGTGTTTGCTGCGATTTATACCATACATCTGAGTGCATGACTTCATTTCTGTGATCATGTCTAAAACCCTCTCTGTGCTTGAAATCGGCTTTTCAGTAATGATTAGAACACGGGCATGGCGGCAGAGCGGGGAGGTTATGAGCATGCTAATCCATTCATAAACATTGCTTTCTCACACAGGCAGTGCAGTAGACAATACTGAGAAGTAATGCAGAGTCGGTCGTGTGCTTATACTTGATGCTTGCCAAGATTTTCCTTAAGCAGGCAAAAGGTGTTTGATTTTTTTTTCTCCAAATCCTAAGCAGTGATATTAAGAAGTTTTGCAACAAGATGAGATTATTATTAGTGCTCTTCATGTACCATATGTCCCTCTGTCATTGTGAGATTGCCTGACAGTTCATTCTTCTCTATCCCTGTCTCTCACTCGCTCTTATTTTCCTTCTGCTTGCTGTGTTGCTATCAGCAGCAAGTCAGAAATGTTCCTGTTATTGATGCACACCAATGCACAGCCTCTGACAGGAGCAGACAGCATGAAAAGAGAAGCTTCTGAAATAAATACATATGTAATGAGGGAAAAAGGGGCTGCCAAATGACTTGCCAATTTGTGTTTGTCAAAGGCTGAAATGGGGTTACACTGACATATAGATCTATAATAGAACCACTTCTTAAGTCATTTGGAGGGGTCTACTCAAGACGTCACACCTTCCCCAACAGCACAATCTTTTTGGAGAGGTACTAGATTAGCGAACTGTCCAATTTTTGTCATTACAGAAAATTGTTTTGTCCAACGGAGACTTGAAGTCACTTTGGCTGTCTTCATGGGGAAAATCACACACCATTTCTCCAAAGGCAAAAATTGCAACCTGGAGCTGCCAAGCTCTGTATTTCAACAGCAATTTCTGTAATGTAGAAAAGTATAGCAGCTGCACTCACACTAAGTTAGTAAATTCACAAGATTTTCAGGTGGATTTCAGTGCTGTACAGCCACACAAGTCTACACATGTGGGTATCTTTTTGTCTCAGTAGGTCTTGGTCACAGTCACAAGGAAAACAAAATCTGTGGTCTCGTGTTTTACCTGCTTCCACTAAAGTTGGGGATAAAAGTTCATTAAAAAAAACAAAGAAAATGATTTCCATTTAAGCCCTATATTTAACTGAAAATAGTACAAAAAGAGCAAATCTAACATTGAAGCTTTAAAATATTCATTTTTGTACTGAAGGCTGATCTGACAGGAATCCAGGAGGAAAATCCAGGAAAACCTGCTACATAATAGATGCAAGCATAACCAAAGTCAACTACTAAGGCACTCTGTCTGCTGATATTCTTGTATATCAGGTGTTATATTGATCCAATCAAAGTCAGTCCAGTACTGCGGTGCGACCTTAAGAGAGTGGTGCATGAATAATACCAACAAGACACAATTAACTGAAGCAAGGCTGTAAAGAGGAGTGGGTTAAAATTCCTCCACAATGATTTAAGAGGTCATACAGAATGAAGTCATACAGGAAATGATTCTTTCAAATTATTGCTAGTAAAGGTGCTCCTATAAGCTACTGAACCATGGGATGTACGTAGTTCTTCAGACATTGCTTCTGCATTTTGGCTTAGTTTGTGCTAAACAAATAATGGCACACTGTAATGTATCACATGATGTTGTCAATTTGAGGTTTTATTAAATAATATTAGAACCTGATTAGGATCAGATGCTTTTTATGATGTCCTGATATGTGAAAACTTTAGGATTGTCGGTTTTATTAAGACTGTAAACCTCTTAGACAAACATTGAAAGTAAATAAGTAGCAAGCAGAAAAAAGGTTTAATTACATTATATTTAGGGTTTTCATTCAGTGTTGCTTTTTATTATCCTTCAGGATTTGCTCCTTTTGCAGAATATGTACTGTTGAGTGTACTCCTCAGGTGTTGCCTTTGTATTTATAGCATCTTCTATGCAATATGCACAATGCCAAGGGCTGCTATTTAACTCAGACTGAGTCGGTGTTTGTCAGATGAGGACTAAGTCAGTCGTGCTTGACTTTTTATTCTGACAATTTGCTCAAACGATAAACTTCGGTATCAATGCTATTTTGAGTTTTTTTGCTACTCTTTGGTGAAATTTAGTTTGAATTCAGAAAACATTTAAGAAAAATTGGGATATGGAAAACAAAACAAGACTAGTTTTGAGGCTTAAATCACTGTTAATAACTGTATCATTAATACAGTTTACAGGTTATATCCACAAATAGAAAAAACCTCTTTACCATATAAAAAAAGAACCTTATCTGGTCCAAAACTCATCAAAGTGTTAATTTTTAGCTCGTCCATAAAAGCGCCAATGAGTTTATGCCATTGCAAACTGTCTTCCTGTTGCTATTTGTTCTTCCACATTTCAAAAGGATCGCTACTCTTTCAGCAGCATTGGTCAAAATGTAATCAGATTTGCATGCAATGGTCATCCAATGGGCTTTCACCTAGTGACCACCTGCTTGTTATCATCACACGGTTTAAAAGCCAGCACACCTAACTCTGTGGATGGTGCATTAGTGTAGCGCTGTTCCATCTGGGCAAGCAAGGCAACCAGTGCTACTTTAATGAAAACATATTAAAGTAAAGCAATCTCACCATTCATCTAGGTCAAGGTCACTGTGAGAAAGCTTCCCTCATGCATGTTTGCATCCATCCTTTGCATTGTGACCAACTTGTAGCCACAGTTGGCTATTGTCTCCGTAAGCAGAATTATCTGTGTTTGATTACAGATCCTGAAATCGGCACGGTCCTATCTGTGTCCTGTTAACAATGCCTCGAGCATGTCGAGCTGATGGGCTGGCAGCTTTTTTCTTGTTGTTTCAGCAGGAGTATTTAGAAAAGTGTGTGATTTTTTTTTTTTTTTTTTTTTTTTTTTTTTACAGAACACTGATGGAATATTAGTGCACAAAGCAAGGACGAAATTCATTATGTGGACAGATACTTATTGTACAGCTGCCATCAGGAGTACCTGTAATGACTGATTGATTGATTGATAAATTGTAATCCACACAGCCAATTTGTAGTTATTTCACTCACTGATATGCAGATCTATTTATACCTTTTATGGAATGTGTTTCTTTTCCAGATCTTTGGTAGCATTGTGAACTTAAAAAAATGATAAAAAGATTACAAGTTTAAAAAAAAAACCCAAAACACTAACTTATTAGGAAGCAGGGTTTTAATACACCTGAAAAAAATGTTGATTTACCTTTCCAAATCACCAAAGAAAACTCAGTTCTTACTGTAAATTAGCTTTAACTATCTTTTATATACTCATATCATTCCACAGGTTTTATACAATATTTTTAACAATGTGGACATGCTTACCTTTAACAAAGTATGTCCACGTCTGTGAAAGAGCCGCTCACGGCAGCTTTTCTGAGCTTTATGGGAACCATCCAAGGCTGTTTCCCACACAGGGAGCGAGGTCATCACAAGCATACTAAACTCTTAAACAGCTGAGATAGAAGTCATGCTCTGATGTCAAATATCTGCAGTGTACACCAAGAAATCTAAAGTACAGACAAAGTTTCAGCAAACACAGCTGTTTTTTCACCATAGCACTGCTCACACTCAGGATAGAGGATAAAATAAGTTTCTAAAAGGAGCTGCTGGAGTTGTTATATTTTTAAAATGTTTTTCTTTTTTCTAAAATTATGTTATGTAAGCTGTCAGAAAAGAAAAAAGGAAAAATCTAGCCGTAGAGCTCTTTCAGTGACAAAGAAAAATAAATGAGTAAATGTGATGATTCATATTTGCGCTCACTGGCTACAGTGGCGATTTGAGAGCTCCCACTGACGCACATGATTGTTTCTGTGGAATCGGTCTGATAAATCAACAACATGGAACTTGAAAGTTTTGTTTCACTGTGGTAAACATCCATTTTCTCTCTGGTAGGGAAGTATGTACACACCGCTGAGCACTGGTCAAAAAAACAGTCCAATGAATCCAATAACAGAACAGTTTCTTTCTTAGCTACATTTTTGTGTTAACACAGTTGATCAGTTCAGATTAGTCTTGCTTTGTGTCTAGACTGAGTGTTTTCCACTCATCAGAACACTCCTGTTGCACATTTCTCAAAAAATGAGTTAAACTTAGCTTTCCAAAATTTAAAAAAAGGCAACAGAATGTGAATAAACAACAGCTTTATTGTTATGCCCAGCTCCGTTTAGTTTTACACATTAGATCAGAAAAATCAAATTATTTAGTTTTGAGTAATATCAGTTTTTACCACTAAAAACATGTAGCGAGTCAGTGTGTCTTTCCTGAGCCGAACGGGAGAAAAATACTCCGGACAGCTTCCAGGTTGGAAAAATGAAGATGTGTGTGAAGACCACCTCATGGTGATAGCTGTGGTTGTGACACAGAATACATGAACACGTGTAGGTAGCTGCTTTCTACACCTGTGCAAATGTTGCCCCCCTGGTGTGACAGGTGCCTGGGAGGGGTGCGATCCTAGATCCTGCAGCTGTGTATTGAAATAAAGAGGCACAGATCATGAACTTGTTTACGTTTCAACTGCAGGATTTATTCTGCAGATTTGCCTCCCAGGGGGGTTTACGCTCCTCCTGGCCGCTATGCGCCACCTAGTGGTATTTTTTAAGTAATGCCATGGAAGATGTAAAGTGTAATTAGAAAATACTGATTTAACACTGAACGATATAACAAAGACCAAAATATAACTGGGGTGTTCCCTTTATTTCCTTGTATGAAGACATAAACTGAACTAACATCCCCATAAGTCTTTTTATCTCTTAATTTTTTAACTATTAGTGTAATCCAGATTTACCAGCCACACATTTCAACTTAACACATATGTTAACCTTTTACACTCTCCCCTTTTTTTTTTATATAGGTCTCCTGACTTTTGTCATGTTAAGGGATGTATGTTTCTAGTTACTGTGGTTGAAGGTAACAGGTGTCCAGGTATGGATGTGGGTATGTGAAGTATGGGAGTGGAAGAGTACTGGGAATACCCTGGAGAGGGTATGTGGGCAGGAGAGAGTTCACCCCTGCATTCCATTGCTGGTATGATGGTTGTCCCAGGGTGTTATAGGTGAACATCTCTCTCGGCCTGGCAGTCCGCTGCGTTCTCCTCGAAATCTCTATTTCTTCCGGTGGTTTATTCCCATCAACTGTTGGGTTAACTGGTGGCTTGGTACACAGGTCTGGCTCAGTGTGATGTTCGTCTTCCAGGGCGGCGTCCTCCAAAGCTCTGTAGTGTCTCTGTGGTACATTATCGCCCAGTTCTGGGATGTTAGTTTCCTCCACGACGGAAGGGTGGAATTCATGAGCTGTGGCTCTTAGTCTTTGCTCAACCTGAGGATGGTGTACTGTCGGTGGTTGTTCTTTCTCTCTAAATCGCAGCCTGTAACATGGAATCTTTTGGTAAGAGTATTCTTCATCAGAACTGTCTGTGTTTTGGTCATGTGTGTCAACAACTGCCGTTTTCTGTTTTGTTACCTTGTACGGTCTCTCTTCAGGTTGTGAAAGAGGAGTTTCCTCCAGGGGCAGTTCATTTACTGGAAGCAGTAGGTTCCTGTGGAGTACTCGCACTGTTTTGGGACCCTTTTCAGGCTGTACTCGGTAAACCGGTCCATTGTCGACTCTTTCCACCACACGGTGCACTACCTGCTCCCAGTAAGCCCGCAGCTTGCCGGGTCCACCACGTTCTGACAGGTTTCTCACGAGCACTCGGTCGCCTGGACAGAGAACAACACCTCTCACTGCACGGTCATATTGTCTCTTGCCCTTAGCAGAGGATTTCTCACTGTTTTTTGCTGCCATTTCATATGCAAAACGCATCTTCTTTTCCCATTTCTGTGCATATGACTGTCGATCCGATGTTTCAGGATTTCTTTTGGGCGGAAACAACAAGTCCACAGGCAAACGTGGAGATCGGCCATATAGAAGAAAAAATGGGGAGAACCCAGTGGCCTCATGCCTTGTACAATTATAGGCATGTATAACATGAGCCAGATGGTCTTTCCACTGAATCTTTTTCTCCTCCTCCAGAGTACGCAACATTTGAAGGAGGGTCCGGTTAAGTCTCTCTACTGGATTGCTTTGCGGGTGATATGGCGTTGTTCGTGAATGACCAATACCAGCCAGCCGTTCTAACCTGCTGAACAAGGTATTCTCAAACTCCCTCCCCTGATCGTGGTGGAGTTTCTCTGGGTATCCAAAGCGAGGGATAAAGTCATGGAATATTTTGTCAGCTGCGGTTTTCCCAGATTTATTCCTTGTTGGATACGCCTGGGCAAAGCGTGTAAAGTGGTCGACAAGAACAAGAATGTACTCATAGCCCTGACTTTGCTCTAGGTGTAGGTAGTCAATACAAAGCAACTCGAGAGGACTGCTGGTGGTTATATGTTCCATCGGAGCTCTTTGGGGAAGATTAGGACGTTTCTGTTTAATACAGACACACCTTTTGTTTACATAGTCCTCTATGTCATCCTGCATGTTGGGCCAGTAAAACCGTTCCCGGGCAAGGTGTGTTACTTTATCGGCGCCAACATATGACCCATGTCATTGTGAAGTGCTTTCAGCACCAGGGGCTTTAGCTTTTCAGGAAGCACAAGTTGTTGATGCTGACGATTCAGTCGATACAGTATTGCTTCCTCCACCACTAGCTTCTTCCATTCGTAAAGCAGTCTTTTCGTTTGTTTGCTCATTTTTCTCTTATCCCTTTCATTAGGAGTCCAGTTTCTGAGCTTTAGCGAAAGCACCTCCTTTATGGCTGTATCATCCTGCTGTGCTGCCTGAATATCTGCAGATGTAATATTGGAAATACTCTCAGGTGGCACAGTGTCTGCATTTCCCCTATTCACCTGTAAGGCTGCTGCCCCGGGCACCTCATCTCCCTGCTTTGCTTTGCTTCTTTGCCATGCTGTGGACACAACCTCTGATGACATAGTCTCTGTGTGATCTGCCATTCTGTCTTGGAGTTTTACTGGGTACCTTGACAGGGTGTCTGCATCTATATTCAGCTTCCCTGGTCTGTATTTGATGTCAAAGTGGAAGTCAGCTAGCTCACCAACCCACCTATGTCCAACGGCGTTTAGTCTGGCAGTGCTCAGAACGTATGTTAAGGGGTTGTTATCAGTGTAGACTGTGAATGTCGGGGCATAATACAAGTAGTCTCGAAACTTATCACAGATGGCCCACTTGAGTGCTAAGAACTCGAGCTTACCAGAGTGAAGGTGATAGTTTCTCTCAGCCGATGTCAGTGTTCTTGAGCCATATCCGATGACACGTAACTTGTTTTCCTGACTCTGGTACAGCACTGCACCTAATCCGTCACCTGATGCGTCTGTGTGTAGAATGAATGGAAGGTTGAAGTTTGGGTATGCTAGGGTGGGTGGAGTCGTCAGCACATCCACAAGTTTAGCCAAAACAGCCTGGTGCTCTGCTGCCCATCTGATGGGTGTTTTTGATGGCAGCTGTCCTTTTTCTTCCTTCTTAGCTCTGCTTTTGTTTCCATTTGTCTCACGTTGATTGTTGTTTTTACCTTTGTCAGGATTGCTAGGTTTCTGGAGAAGTTCAAACAGCGGCTTGGCCAACCGGGAAAAGTCTTGAATGAAGGAGCGATAGTACCCCAGGAATCCCAGCAAGGACTTAACATCTCCAACAGTGTGAGGCACTTTATCTTTCAGAGCCATGACGGCCTCCAAGTCCTTTGGATCAATCTTAACTCCATCTGCTGATACTAAACGTCCAAGATAACGAACCTCTCTTTTGAACAACTCACACTTCGCAGGTCTCAGTTTGATTCCGTGTTCTCTCATGCGGCCCAGAACTTGTCTGAGGTGGTTGACATGTGCCTCAAAGGATGTAGAATAACACAACACATCATCAAGATATGGAGCACAGCACTCATCTCTAATTCCGTCCAGCACTCCCTCCATACACCTTTGGAATGCTGCAGGTGCATTTGTCAAACCAAATGGGATTCGAATCCATTCATAAAGCCCCCACGGTGTGCTGAAAGCTGTAAGGTGTCTGGATTCCTCACTTACAAACCCTTGGTGATATGCGCTTCCTTGATCTAATATCGAGAACCATGTGTTACCACCCAGGTTGTCAAGTAAGTCCTGTATGCGCGGCAAGGGATGACGATCTGCGACTGTTTTTTTTGTTCAGTCCCCTAAAGTCCACACATAGCCGCAAACTCTGGTCCTTCTTACGGGCACAGACAACTGGAGAGGAGTAAGAGGACACAGATTTGCGGATCCAACCTCTGTCTAGGAGATTCTTTACATAGTCTTTAACCTCCTGGTACAAAGGCTTAGGGATAGAGTTATAGCACTTTTGGACTGGATTGTTGTCGGTTACATTAATCTTCAGCTGCAAGTTGGGTATGCAACCTATGTCTCCCTCCCCTTTAGCAAACACATCAGATTCCTCAAAGAGCATCTGACGCACAACTTCCTGCTGCTGCTGATCAAGATGCTCCAAGTTAACAGGAGGATGCCATTTTTTTGATGTATAAGTCTCTGGGATACTGTTGTGACTGGCTTGGCTACCCTGCGTGGTACGTATATGTGTATCAGTACTTGACTGCCCTGACTGCTGATAAGGGGGACCAAAATCAATCGGCCTGCTGTCTATGATTCCTTCTAGGCAGCCCAAGGCCATCCTTGGTGGCAAGAAGATATCATGTTTGGTTGAATTGCAGACTGGGATTTTTACAGTCTTAGATGCACCAGGAGACACATTAACTAAAGCAGGAAATAAATCCAGTCCATCTGGGACATCTCTTTTTAATGCTGGTTCAAATAACATTGTCCCCTCCTCAGGCCAACCCCTGATATGGCATTTCACTTGACATATTTGGCCACTAGGAACTGTGAGACCTCTCTTTCCTAATCTGATCATCTCATTCCTAGTTTGTTGGCCCGTTGGGGTTTCGCTGACAACAGAAACAATTGTTTCAGCAGTATCTCGATGGAGTTTTAATGCCTCTGCTAGCAAATCACTTAACATGACACTCCCTGATCTTTCCAGACTTTCAAGGATGAGCTCCTCTATCACATTGAAACCTAGTAACAAACCGTTCACACAGCTCTGACTCACTAGCATGGGTACATGTATGGCTATCTGGCCATGTTTTTCACTTCTGATTTCCACAAGTACCTCAGCCCAACCCTCAAAGGGGACATCCGTCCCATTAGCTGCTGTTATTCTGAGTGGATCATTTGGCAAAAACTCTTCAAGCGACCTGACTTTTGTGTCTGGTAGGTGCTTCTCTAGCCACGACTTTGCCATTATCGTGACCTGAGCACCACTGTCCAGTAGCACCTCAGTTGGTACCCCATTAAGGTGACAGGTAAGCATACACCTTTTGCCTATCAGTCGAGCTACACGGTTTCCTTTCCCCGCTCTCTTCCTTAGGAGTGGCTGATTATCAGTTGGAGTCCTGCTCTCATGGTTTGTTACAATGGTTTGGGACCCTGGCTCTTGTCTGATCACTGGTGGTCCCTCCCCAGTGACCCTCTGATGTTTCCCGATTTGTTCTTGGACAGACAGCCCACCGCCCGGTGTCCCTCCTGGCCACACCGGAAACAGTGGTTACAACTGGCAATCCCTTGGGTTATACAGGGCCTGCATTTTCCTTTCACAGAGGACTTGGATGGTTGGGCAGTATTAAGTGAGCTGACCTGTGTGGACCCAGAGGGACTTCCCTCTGAAGTGAGAGCCTTCTCAATAGCCTTGGCCAAAACAGACACCTGTGCTGTTAGTTCATGCAGGGCTGCTCGTTGTGCCTGGACTTCAGCTTGGGTTTGCAGGACGGTGGCTTGGACCTCGGCTGGAGGCTGAGCTGCGGGTTGTCTTTCACCCTGCTGCATGGCACTAACTGTGACTGCTTTTGCTTTCTGTGTCTGACCTAGGCGAGTCTGTCTCTCAACTTCTTCACTAACTGACTTGGTCATTATCTCTAGAATAAAGTCATCAGCACAACTCATGTTAGAAATGAGAGGCCTTAGGTCTCTTCGGACATGAGCGTATTTCTCACTCATTCCCTGATACAATGAGTGAAGAAATACTCCTTGAATCAGTTGACTGGTATATTGGAACTCTGAGCTACTCTGCTGAGAAGCAAACATCACACGCTGTTTTAGCCCCATTAGCCGGTACATGTACTGATGTGGACTTTCTCTGTCCTGTTGTTTAGCATTGCTAAGCTCCTGAAATAGCTCTGCACTGCTCTTGTCTCTCAGGTGTGCTCTGAGGAACCGTTTGAGCTCAGCCACCGTTAATCCAGGTTTGGTCATTAGCATATCCTTAAATGTACCTGGTTTAATAATCTTTAGGACAGTTCGGATTATCTCTGCTTCTGTAAAATTCTCAGCTAGCCCTTCATCAATCTGTCTACACAGAGAGCTATAACTAACATCTGAATCTGAGTCAGAAATCTGTCCACTGTGGAGCTTGAATTCTCTACGAGGCAGGAGCGCTGCAACATCTGCCAGTTTTATAACATCAGTTACTTGACTGGTTACCATGCAGGTTCTATCTGCGTTCACACTAACTACTGAAGGTGTTACCACAGAGTCTGTTTCTGCACCCAGCTCACAGTCCTCATCTGCAGCCACCGGAGGTCGTTGCAGGTCAGTGATGAAGTCGTTGAATACTAGCAGGCGAGACATGCCTTGGTCCTCCTGACTTGCCAGCCGGTCACTTTTCAGAAAGTCCACAATGAAGTCATAGAGTTCCACCTCTGTTGCATCATCTCCTGGTAGGTCATCTTTCACCTCATCCTTGATGGTGTCTACAAGCTTGTACAACACCTCTGTCTTAGCAGTGTTAATAAGCTCATGAAGCTTTCTCTGTATTCCTCGTCGCAGCTCCTGCACAGCCGCCATTCTGGTACCACAGATGGAGCAGACGTAGCACGTTGGTCTTAGTTTATTACTTTATGATTAGCTGCCGTCAAGAGGAGGCACTAATCCCGGACGAGCCCCCACGATTGTTGCCCCCCTGGTGTGACAGGTGCCTGGGAGGGGTGCGATCCTAGATCCTGCAGCTGTGTATTGAAATAAAGAGGCACAGATCATGAACTTGTTTACGTTTCAACTGCAGGATTTATTCTGCAGATTTGCCTCCCAGGGGGGTTTACGCTCCTCCTGGCCGCTATGCGCCACCTAGTGGTATTTTTTAAGTAATGCCATGGAAGATGTAAAGTGTAATTAGAAAATACTGATTTAACACTGAACGATATAACAAAGACCAAAATATAACTGGGGTGTTCCCTTTATTTCCTTGTATGAAGACATAAACTGAACTAACATCCCCATAAGTCTTTTTATCTCTTAATTTTTTAACTATTAGTGTAATCCAGATTTACCAGCCACACATTTCAACTTAACACATATGTTAACCTTTTACACAAACACAGTGAGTGAATGAGAGAAGCAGAGGGGAGTTTGTTCCTCACTTCCAGCATGAGGAGACAGGTTTTTACCAGCCAAAGCAGAGAGTCTATGATTAACTGTGTTTACATACAGAAATGGATGATTAATTCTACTGTAATTAATCAGTCAACTGATAGGCAAATTCTGTAAAATGGCTTTCCCTAATATTATGTGTATTCTTTCTTCATATTTCTTTATCTTAGAGGGGAGGGTAGCAGTAGGCTTATAAGGTATCTTTGCTGAACAATAGCTCTATTAAAAGTTGTGGCTGTTGCCTGTTAAATACAGAACCCCTGTTGCTTAGGCTCAGCTGGGGAAGCCCAGCTGGGGTCAACTGTATCCAACTGTTACTGGGGGATCTCACATAATCTATAAATCAATTTTCTTAATCATGTTGGGCTGGAGCATAGACAGAAGAGTTGCTCTAATGTTCACATTTACGGCCAGTTAATGTAACAAACCCACCTTTTTAAACCGTGGAATAACAGAAAGACTCCAGATGAGCAGGAAATTTGAGCAAAAAAAACTTTTTGTTGTAAGGAATCGGTGCTGACCACTGCACCACCCCAATTTCATCCTAAATACAGCATTTCTTTGTTTATTACTGCAGGGAGAGCTACACCAACACTTTCTCATTAAACGTTGCCCTAGTGGTGAAATTTTAAATTGTTTTTTTTTTTTTTTTTCAATTCTATTTGCTCCTTTAAAGTGGTGATGAGATATATTTTAACCCAAAAAAGGACTTTTTCACAGGCCTAAATGTCTTTGGTGAATAAAATCTAGATAGAATGAGATTAACAGCAAATAACAAAAAAGGGAATTAACCTGTTGCTTCCTGATTAAAGGTGTTGTGATTAAGTAGGATACCTTGTGTGTAACTTTGATAAAATATTTGATGCCCTGGAATTGAGAATGGGTTTGTCAGATTACAAACCTCAAATAGCCTTTAGCTTGTCAACTATGCTAACCTGATATGACATGCCAGTACATTAATTTCAGTCGATTAGCAGTGAACTAAAGAAGATTATTGCTTTTCTAATACTTTCCAGCTCATTTGTATCAATATGACCACTATCTCATTTCTTTTTTTTTTACTCAGTTGCCTTTGACAGGAAGATCATGAAGAGTGGAGAGCTGGAAAGTAATAAATAAAGGCCACCCATCCAGAATACAAAAACAGAAATATAAATATCTGTTCAGCCTTTAAGGACTCTGGACTCTGAATTGCCTGAATGTCAATCACGTCCTTGAGTGTACCTGCATCTTGGTTGCCCGCATTTGCATTTTTTTGTGTTTCAAATTCAATTATTCTATTGGCATGAATGGAAATGGAAAGTGGTGAGAAAAACACAATTTAATTGTCCAAGGCTTTGACAGTATTTTGCAGAATGCTTGCTGCGGCACATTTCCCCCGAGGAGTGTGCAAAAAACATAAGCTTCCCTCTCTGTTTAGCTACATTTAGCCTGGAAACAAATGGCTCACAGATAAAGAAGTTTTGTTTTAGGGGAGCAGAAGACGCATAGGACGTATACAGTGTACGGGTATGTTTGGTGTTCTGTGAGCTGACAGAAATAGCCGGTGCTCTGAAAGTATTTTTGAACTTATAGTTGTTTGTAGCACATCACATCTCTGACATCTGAGTGAAAACTGCATATGTATGAGTACTGCAGTCATGTTTTCACTGGGGGAAATTGTTGAGTGATTGTTCCACTCATTTTGTCACATTATTGATCGCTTGTTGCGATTTATATATATAACCATTAGTAATTACAGCAAGAAATGGAAACGCTCACAATGAGCCCTAAAACGAAAGATTTTACATCAGCTTTCAATTTTTCATTCTGCAGCGGTGCCTCGAGACAGGGAGTAAAATTACCAGCATTACCAGAGGAAACAGGAAACAAATTCTGCCTAATTTACCTCAAAAACTAAATAACTACTGCATTATTGAAAATGAAAAATAATATTGCTTTTATAATTCAAGATTAAGAATCGTTTAATTTTCATTACACAACAAGAAACTGCACAATGAAAACACAGATTAAGTATCCCCAGTTTAAAAAGAGCTCAACATTAAAATGTTTTCTATTAAGCTGACTCCCAGGAACCAAAATCTGTGTTCATCTGGTGCACATTATTCAAAGTATCATTGTGAGAATAATGTCATTCCTATTTCCCCAACTTCTTCTTTTCACATCTCTTCTTAGCACTTCTTTCTTACAGTATATACCGTTATAAATAAGGTACTTGTAATATTCATTATCTAACATCTGGAAACATTTGCAATGCTCATGTAAGAATAGTTTTTATATACATGTTTGGACAGCAGTTCTGTTTTGAATTGTTTTTCATTTTTTTTAAAAAGCGAGGAGTAAACTGAACTAATTACACAGTCTGCTGATCCACTCTTAATATAACTCAGCATTGGCAAAACATGGTAAACAAAAGTTAATTTTGACGGGGTTAGACAGCTAGAAACTTTAGAAACTAACCAGTTTCTTGTAAATTCTTATCTAAGATTAATCTAATTACATTATGGATATTGTTCAACCCTCATGGCTCAGTCACATAAGTGAAAACAGAATGGCAACCTCATTGTGAGCGGGAAAATTTGGTGCTTTCAAGACAAAGAAAAATAAATGAGTCAATGTGATGTCATTAAGTGTCATTAAGTGTCTCTGATTCTGATCCTCAGTTTTAGAATGGTGGAGTTGTTTTTAAGGTGGAGATGAATAAAATAAGACATACTTACCGTACTAATTCCTCTGTTAGAGCAGGTACAAATGAAGTTAAACACAAGGAATAACATAGATATCTTAAGACGGTAAAAACGAATCTGAAATTGAATACAATGATTTTACTTAAGATGATTTTGTTTTTTGGAACGATTCTTTCCGAACAACCGTTCATTAACACAACAGAATTTTTGTGCATTTTGCAACAGGGTCTTTAAATGTTGTCCAACATGTTAACATCTAAATCAGTGTGAACAGCATCTTAGAAACGCCTCTCAGATTCGGTGCAAATGCGGTGATAGTGGAGCTCCACATTCACTGATTCATGAGCCACAATCGCAACTGAGACATCAGGAAGTAGCTGCTGTTGTACCCACAAACAATCCGTGCTCCTTCACTTATCTGCTTCCAGCTGCTGCACATCCCAACCATTCAGATTGCGATTTGTTTTTGTTTTTTTTGGAGCAAATGATCTCTGAGTGTGAATACAGTGATCAGCAGCTCGTAGATAATCAGTCAATCAGAGATACATTATGCAGTTTTACACTGCGGCACTGTCGGTCTGTGTGTTGTTTACTAACAGCCTGCACTTTGCTTCAGTGGAGAGCAAATGAGATCCCCGTGGTCCGCGTGAAAGAAAAATCACGCACATGCCAAGTTCATATTATGGGCTGTGCAAAAACAGGCCTACCTTACATGATTTTTTTTCTCTTCTACTGACTGGAAGGCAAGAAAAATAGAAAAGCCCCAGCAGCATTTCCTGCTGACGGTATTACTGCTCCTCCCGCTCCCTCCTCTCTCTCTCACACTCTCTCACTCTTTCTCTGGCGGTCTGATTATCTCTCTCCTCCTCTGACATCAGAGTAGCTTCACCAGTAATGTTCACTGACTGGATCTCATGCCAGTACCCACATAAGTCGACATGCCCCCATCATACACACACATGCAACCGCACATCCTCTCTCTGTGATGTGTACACATGCTTCTTCCCCATCGTTCTCCTCCTATTCGTTCGGAGCACGCAGGATGCAGTATAGGGGATATTACATGGGATCTGGGACCAGACAGTTTCCACCCGTTCCCTCAGTCGCTGATGTGGTTTGAATCCCTGTGTGTCTTTCTCCTCATTTGTCTCTCTCCTCCTCGTTTCTCTCTCTTTACAGCGAGCATGTGCTTTGAGTGAGCGACCTTCTAACTCTGCTGCAACAATGGCAGTCCTATATCTAGCTGGGGAACAGGGTCTAATCTACAGAGCTGCACCCCGCTATGGCACACACGGAGACATACATTAATCCTCACCATTGCACTCAGAGAGAAAAGGGAGACAGAATTCAGTTTTAAAGTAGCTCATAGAAAGACAACACGGGTTGATCTGTTTGTGCCTTTTGTTTCTCGCTCCTCCTGCCTTGTTGTGCTGCTCCCTGGATATCAAAATTAATAAGAAAACATGACTTGCATTATTGTGGTCAGTCACTGGAAAAACAAAATAAGTTTGTTGATGATGAGCAGAGGCGCAGCCCAGCATCAGTGTACAACGAACAGCAATATGTCACAAGTTCCATTTAAATTTAGACGTGCCAGGCTAAAATGATTGGCTCTTTAATTAATTGCATTATCATCAGCAAACACAGTGATTTTCTCCCAGCCACGAAAGCTCCTGAGAGAAGACAGATATAATGTGGCAGAGGCTACTATCCTCTCAGCAACTGCAGGTGGAAATCAACAGGCACATCCCTGACACAAAGTCACAGTGCCCCCTACTGGGTAACATAGCACCAACATTCTGAGAGAGAGCAGTACCCTTGGCACTTCATCCAGTAGCAAAAAACCAAGGGGAGGGCATTTGTGCACAGAGCCATGGGACACTCAGAGAATGGCATCCCTTCAGAATATGAAAAGGATTTTCTGCCAAGTGTTTGGCAGTCCGTGCAGTGCTCATGCATACTCGATTTCAGGATTGCATTTGATAGAAAACAGCTTTACATGATAGTGGGATGTGAATGTGTACCATTGAGATGGAAAATATTCAGCCTCCCATGTAAAGCATTTGTAGGCTGCCAGAAGGAGGTTTAGAAATAGAGTCAGAGTGTATCCACATCTGTGCCACAAAGGTTCAGAGGTTCGTGCACTGATATGGATACAGGCAATGTAGTGTGCAAGACTGAATCTACATATCTAAATGCATTTCTACAAGTCTTTCCGCAATCGTCAAACATCTCTTGACGAGTTCCAGATTATTCCATTGAAAAGACAGAATCCGCAGGATGTAAATGACTAAAATCGACTGAAATGTGTATTCTTAAGCCGAGCAGCAGAGAGAGACAGGTTATGTGGAGACACGCTGAAGCTGATCCATACACGCTGAATAATGGAACAACTGTTAGCACACTGCACTGCATGGCATGTTTGCAGCTGTGGTGAGAGTTTAATGGGATATCGTGAGATTTTGTGATCCACAGCTGGAAGCTACTGTGATATAAAACTCAGTTGGATTGAATAGCTCGAGCAAAAAAAATAAATAAATAAATGGTGAGGTAACAAGTCTGGTAGGAAATTTAGCATCAATTACAGAACATAAGCTCAGCAGTTAAACGAATGTCATGCTCTGGAGACTTACTTTAGTGCATCATGACTTCACTGTCTAAAAGCGTAGCTGGATGTTAAGTCTGATTTAGGGGGATTTTCTCCTTTAACCTCTGCTTCTCCAGCTCTGTTTCTAATGCAGAAACTGTCTGCATTAATACTACTTGAAACAGACGTGCCAAACACAGACTTGTTGTGCTAAAGTGATGCAGTTTGTTTGGAAACAGCAGCAGCAGAACGGGCATATGGTTGAACTGGGCAGAGCATATGTCCCCAGCATTCATGCTCAAGTCTATCTCTGCAAACATGACAGACCCAGGCCAACATCCCGGGGCAAAGAGTCTGCTCCTTCCTTCCTTCGAACAACTCCCAAGTGCTCAGTGTGCATTGCAGTTAACGTCCTTTGGAGTGAGAATAATTTACAGTAGAAATAATTGAAACGTAGATCATACTTTTTTTTTTATATGTCCATCCTATTGTTTTACTCATTTAAATGGTATGACTGCAGAGAAATGAAATTCTGTACAGCATCTCCTCTGATCTTGATATATGGAATCAGCAATCGGGAGAACTTTAATAATCCCCACAAGGAAATTGTTTTGCAATAGTTTCTCAATTTTAGAATGAGAAAGATTAAATAAAATATAACGAAAATTGAGTTCAGGGGAAAGAAGATTTATATAACTAGATGGCCACAGGAATGAAATACCTCTTCGTCTTTTAGTTAGGCATTTAGTCATTTTTAGTCTCTGACTGTTCCCTGGCTAACAAGAACACTGTGTGTAGCCTGGGAGATGGGGTCCATGGTGGAGAGGAGTTTTGACATCATCTCATCTCTACCAGTGCAATTAGATTGTCCAGCTTCACCCGCAGGACTGATGCAGCCTAAATAGGTTTGAGTTGTTTGGTGACATCCTTCTTTAGGGTTTTGCTCCAGCAGACAACAATCTGCAGAATTGCACTGGTGACATCTAGAGCTGAAGGAGTCAGGTCACTCCGGCCCATCATTTAGAGCAGTGCAGAGTTTTTGGTCCTATTTCCTCTCCAGGTGTTTGCATTCATGTACCTGCCCTGTAACTTCTTAAGTCCACCATTAGTTTCACCACCCAAGCTGCAGATGATTCAACTCCCAACTGTCTACAGCACTCTTAGACACACCTCAGTGAGCATCCATCACATGCCGAGTCATTGGAGAGGCAGTTGTGCTATGAGAAAAGAGGTCAAAAACATCCACGTTTGAGTTTGTTTAACAGAAATGCTCAAAGGATTGTAGTTGATGTTGTTGCTGGGTGGTTGATGATCAATGTGGTGAATGTGAATCTGTTAAATAAAGCTCATCGGCTCTATCCGTGTTCTCATCTCTTGTTTGACTGTTGGGTTTAGTCGGTGATAAACATATTCTTTACTGTTGGCTTGAAGGATATAGATTGCACTGCCTTCTACATTTACAAGATTTTTGAACACAGAGCTAAAATGCAAATTCTGGTACGTGGAATCTGCTTATAAGTGATGATCTTAGATCATCATGTGTTCTCCGCAAATGGCTACAAGCCTAGAAAACTCAGTGGAGATATATTAGAAGATGAAAGTTACCTGCATGTTTGCTAGAAAGAGGATTTGTGTTTGAAAGTTGGACAATAAACTTAAAGAAAAAGCTTTGACGGAAACATCCTATGCACAGCAACAAATAATATACATTTACATTTTAAACAGCTCAAATTTAAAAAAAAATAGGAAAGATGTGCTGTGATGGATGCTGATCTTAACGAGCCATCAGAGGAAGTGTAGCAGTAATCAACCATGTTTCACAGCAGACACTTTGACGTGTCAAAGCAGGAAAATCTGTGTTTTAATTAATATCGCTAAGGACGCTGTATTCCATTTAGGTGAGTCAGGGGTCTGTGGTTCAGTGTTGTAGATATTGGTTGACTGGAGAAATCTCCTGGGATATTTAATGGATCAGAGCCATTGTTAATGTAAGTAGTTCTGCCTGTGCAGTCAGAATACTGCTGTGAAAATGGGTTATAGTCCCAAATTATAGAAGAAGAAAAGTTATGTAAGTGTTATGATATAAAATATTCCTGCAGTGAAATATGTGACAAAAATGTATCAGCATCCACCCATGCATTTTCTTTCAGATGACTTTATTGAGCAGTGCGGTACACCCTGGTTGCCGGTATGATTTACATTAAAAAATAAAGAGCAGTACACACAAAAAATGACTGAGCTCACACTGCATGTAGTGTAATATTCATATACACTGCTACTGAAGATATTCATATCTATCCATCCATAGATATGATCCAGTTTTTGGTAGTATTAAGTGCCAATACTTTTTTCTTTTTTAACCACATTTGATCAGTGTTTGGATTGATGAGATTAATCTTTGCACCCATCTTTGGTCCTGAGCACTGATACAGATCTGTTTTAATTTCATCTCGGTTCAGCATTTAACACTGTTGACTGAATTTTTTTAATCGTCTATGTGTCAAACCACTCCTGTGGAGTTTGGGGTTCCCTATTGTGTAGTATCTACATGTCTTTTACTTGCCATTGAACATATAATATTACCTTTCACTGCTATGAACATGATACGATAAATATCTATGGCATCGTAAATGATTTATTGATGATCTCCTGAATTAAAAAAGCATCATGAACATGCTCGTCCTGGTGCTTTTTTTTTTTTTATCCAGTTGCTTTTTCTTTTTTTCTTTTTTTTTTTTTTTGGCCTGTCCCGTTTGGCTCTTTTGCCATCAGAATTGTTGTCTAAAGGCAAAGAAAGATGCCCAACGGATTTACTTTACCAAACTGACCATCCCAGCCTTGCCGTAATGGTCCATTTGATTCACCTTTTATTGTTTATTTTATTTTCACTTACTGAATACGGGACAGACTTGACTGGGGGAAAGAAGGGGAGAAAGAAAGAGGGAAAGAGAAACAGCTGAGAAGAGGGACGGGGGAGAAGGGCAAAAGACAAAAACCAACAGAACGGGCAGAGAAAAAAAAATGCATATATCAATCACCTGGATCACCTGCTGAGAAAGAAAAAAGAAAGCAAGCAGAAGAGAACAAGAGTAATAGAATAAACAACATCACAATGATATATGGGAATATGACAGTAAATACTAAATGTTAAACATTATTGTGCAGCACATAAGATCAACAGAACACAGTGTGCTTTGAGGTAGGAGCCAAAAAGGGTGTAGTTTGTGGGTGTGATCACCCGTGTGTACACCTGTGAGCATGGACGCGCTTGTTTTTTGTTTTTTAAAAGGTTCCTTCATGTAATAATCTGCTAGAGGGTGTGGGGGGGCCACAGCCCCGTCCTCCAGGGCATGAAGCAGGTATGGAGGAGATCAAAACTCCAGACATCCAGAGGCCCCCAGAACACAAGAGACCAAGGAAGACCAACAGAGGGGCAGCCGCGCCACTGTCCCAGAAAGAGCTGAGGAGAGTCCCAGATGAGGGCTCACTCAGCAGCCGCGGAGCAGAAGCCAGGGGGAGTTGCAGTGACGCGCCCGTGAGCTCCGCCGGCAGCCAGCTGCGCCTGAGTGACCGAGCCCCAGGCCGAGAGGCCGGGGGCACCCCACCTCCGAAGTGGCCCGAGCGAGCCCCAGGCTCCAGGCCCCGATAAGCGGCCGCCAAGGAGTGAGCCGGTGTGTACCTGGACGCCCATCCCCGGACACAAAGAACCACCAACGCACCGATGTCTGAGGGAGTCCACCACTGGCAGGGGAAGTGGTGGAGGGGGAGATAGGCCTCCAAACCTTGGAGGGCCTGAGAGGTCCCAAGAGAGGTGGCGCCTGACACCCAACCTGACATATAGACACAGACATACAGGCACACACAGACACAAACATCCATTCCCACCCTCATGCTCTCATATGCACTTACTCCACACTCAACCAACGTGGAGACAGACATAAAGAGACGCTGTACACACGATCACACTCCCCAAGCGTACTCTACAAACCGGGTCTAGGTACCCTTGCCCCTGGAGGGGGGAACTGCACCCAGACCCAGGTGGTGTTACCCTTTTCCCTGCGGTGGGGGGAGGCAGACCGCCCCGACTCCGCAGCAGCAGGAAGGCCCCAAACTCCAGACCGCAGTCGGACGGCCAACTCCTCCTCCTAGTCCTAGCCCCCCTGCTCCAGCAGGTCGCAGAGAATGGGGGTGAGAGAAGACTCCAAACCTCCCTCCACCCGCTCATTGTAATGTTGATGCATGTGTGTTCTAAGGTGCATTTAAAACCCAGGAGGGCTTGGAGCTACCTGCCAGAGAGCAGCAGGTAAGCGCATGGTCCCTCCTGCTAGCCCTCAATGTCTACGTGTATTTAAAATTGAGAGGTGGGCAACGATGCCAGGGGTGGGGTGTACACCCTGATGGTACTTTGGACTCCGTGTATCGTGCCCACCCCCAAGATCCTATATGTATGTGTAATGAGAGTGTGAGTAATGTGAATGTCTAAGTTGTGGGGTAAAATTGAGGCAGAGGCAGCCAGAAGGGGACAGAGGGGGGGTAGCCTCCTCTGCACCCTGGTGACATACCCCTACTCCAAGGCCCTGCATGTGTGGGTGGTTGTGGTGGAGCGGGAAGAGGGAGGCAGCTGGAGATGGGGAGGGAAGGAAGGGAGGGGCAAGTGACCCCTCCCTGGGGCCAGCTCCCCCGCTGACCCCAGTAGGCACCCCCATACTCTGCGACCCGCCAGGGAAAGGGGGCCCAGGCCCATCCAGACCGGGCCCAGTGCAGCAGCGCCGCCCGGCCCCACAGAGCCCGGGACAGTCCACCCAACCCCACCACAGAGAAAACTGCACCCACCCCACCATCCACTCATCTTCCAGACTACATAAGACAATAAACACCCAGGCTGAGATCTTCCTCCACCTCTCCTGTATCTCCCCCTCCTGCAGAGGGAGCTCCTGAGGAGAGGAAAGCTCCTGCAAGATGTGACAATCTCCCCCACCAGTTGAAGAGCCCCCCAGGTGGCTCGACGCACCGGCGGCACCCTGCTCCAGGGCTGGGCCCCCATGCACCCACCCGCCCACAACCCCGGCAACACACCAACCAGGACCCAAGCCCCCGAGGCCCGGTCCGGGTCCCAGCCCAGAGACGGAGCGCCCCCAGAACCTCACGCCCATCCCGGACCCACCCAGGGGCAGCCAGGCTACCAGGTCAGTAACCCACGTCCGTCAGCACAGACCCTCCCCTAGCCCCGCTGCACGCAGCCGCGAGGAAACAGTCACCTGAGAGCCAACAGAGCCCCTAACCGGACATGACCGCTACCCCGGGTTGAGCCCCCCAAGGAAGATGCCTCCGGGGAACCCCCCGACGCCCTAAGCCTGTCCCTACCCCCACACCAATCACAACAGTGAAGGCGGGACCAAACTATGACCCCCCCACCCCCACTAGGTGATGGAGCTGATCAAAGGAGCCCCGAGCAATTGATCTGATGTGGTGGCAGAGGCTGTATCAAGACTAATGTAATCTAATAGATAATTTCTATATTGGTTAGAATTAAGATTATTTTTATTTTTCCAGTTCATGAGGACTGTTTTCTTGGCTATGCATAGGGCAGTGAAAACCATATGGGCGATATTCTTTTCTGAAGTGACATTATCTAAGCTGCCCAACAAACACACTAAGGGGGAAGTTGGAGTGTTACATTTCAGACACTTCGATAAGTCTTCACATATCTCGCGCCAAAACTTCTGAACTGGTGGACAGAACCAAAGAGCGTGGATATAATTGTCCGGTGAATTGGTTTGGCAGTGTGAGCAGTTGTTGGTAGACGAAAAGCCCATCTTGAACATCCGATGACCTGTATAGTGCACTCTATGTAATATTTTGTATTGAATTAATTGAAGACTGGGATTTCTAATTAGATGAAAGGTTTTTAAGCAAATCTGAGACCAGAAGTTTAGGTCTAAGTTAACTGATAAATCCGCTTCCCATTTTGCAATAGGAAGTGATATTGATTCATCTGTTTTAGAAAGCATTCTGTATATTTTGGATAGTAATTTGGGGGGTTTAAGAGTAAGAAATTGAACCACACTTGGTGGTGTTTGTAGTTCAACTTGACCCGGTTTAAATTTCTTTTTTACTATGGATTTAATTTGTTGATATTCTAAAAATCTTTTCTTGTTGATCCCATATTGTGTAACTAGTCCGTCAAATGAAATAAATTCTGTTCCTTCTAGTATATGTTCTAAATATTTGATTCCTTTATCACTCCAATCTGAAAAGTTTATCATATTATTGTTTTGTAATATGTCAGGGTTGTTCCAGATAGGTGTACGTTTGCATGGGATTAATGAAGACGCCATCAATTTTAGAAACTCTCACCATGCTGTCAGAGAAGAGCTGATGTTGATGCTTTTAAAGCATTCATGTCGTTGGATGTTTGAGCTGATAAATGGTAAAGCTCATCGGCTCTATCCGTGTTCTCATCTCTTGTTTGACTGTTGGGTTTAGTCGGTGATAAACATATTCTTTACTGTTGGCTTGAAGGATATAGATTGCACTGCCTTCTACATTTACAAGATTTTTGAACACAGAGCTAAAAAGCAAATTCTGGTACGTGGAATCTGCTTATAAGTGATGATCTTAGATCATCATGTGTTCTCCGCAAATGGCTACAAGCCTAGAAAACTCAGTGGAGATATATTAGAAGATGAAAGTTACCTGCATGTTTGCTAGAAAGAGGATTTGTGTTTGAAAGTTGGACAATAAACTTAAAGAAAAAGCTTTGACGGAAACATCCTATGCACAGCAACAAATAATATACATTTACATTTTAAACAGCTCAAATTTAAAAAAAAATAGGAAAGATGTGCTGTGATGGATGCTGATCTTAACGAGCCATCAGAGGAAGTGTAGCAGTAATCAACCATGTTTCACAGCAGACACTTTGACGTGTCAAAGCAGGAAAATCTGTGTTTTAATTAATATCGCTAAGGACGCTGTATTCCATTTAGGTGAGTCAGGGGTCTGTGGTTCAGTGTTGTAGATATTGGTTGACTGGAGAAATCTCCTGGGATATTTAATGGATCAGAGCCATTGTTAATGTAAGTAGTTCTGCCTGTGCAGTCAGAATACTGCTGTGAAAATGGGTTATAGTCCCAAATTATAGAAGAAGAAAAGTTATGTAAGTGTTATGATATAAAATATTCCTGCAGTGAAATATGTGACAAAAATGTATCAGCATCCACCCATGCATTTTCTTTCAGATGACTTTATTGAGCAGTGCAGTACACCCTGGTTGCCGGTATGATTTACATTAAAAAATAAAGAGCAGTACACACAAAAAATGACTGAGCTCACACTGCATGTAGTGTAATATTCATATACACTGCTACTAAAGATATTCATATCTATCCATCCATAGATATGATCCAGTTTTTGGTAGTATTAAGTGCCAATACTTTTTTCTTTTTTAACCACATTTGATCAGTGTTTGGATTGATGAGATTAATCTTTGCACCCATCTTTGGTCCTGAGCACTGATACAGATCTGTTTTAATTATCGTTCATCTCGGTTCAGCATTTAACACTGTTGACTGAATTTTTTTAATCGTCTATGTGTCAAACCACTCCTGTGGAGTTTGGGGTTCCCTATTGTGTAGTATCTACATGTCTTTTACTTGCCATTGAACATATAATATTACTATTCACTGCTATGAACATGATACGATAAATATCTATGGCATCGTAAATGATTTATTGATGATCTCCTGAATTAAAAAAGCATCATGAACATGCTCGTCCTGGTGCTTTTTTTGTTTTATCCAGTTGATTTTTCTTAACAGTTGTCTTAACTGATTTCATCTGGTCATGTGCGATATGATTATGGATGTTATATCGCTATTATTGTTTTTTAAGTCACTAGGTTAGGGAGTCAGTTTTAGCTGGAAACAAAGCTGAATGCCATCAACATACAACAATTGAAATCAGCTGTTTCATGCTATTAAAGAAAAATCTGAAAAATAGCAGTGGCTCAAGCATTGAACGCTGAGGCGCTTTAAATAGGACCTGATTTCATTTTGTTAAAAAACACCCACACGGGCTCCCAGATGACATGTAATTCAAGTTTAATGGGTCTTGGTGGCAATAACAAGATGCAATGAATATTAATATTTTAAATTTGTTGAATTAATTGAATTTGACTAAAAACAGAAAATGGGGTTCCTCTTAAAAATAATAAGAATAAATGGGACCAGTGGAACATTTTTACAGAACATTTTTCAGAAACAAAGAGAGCACTCTGCAGTATTTTCAATACATTTTTAAACATTTTTAAAAGAAAGGAAATCGGTATCTATTTCTCTTTTGTAAATTTGGATTTCTAGATGTTTAGTGTAAAAGCCAAGCAAGCCTTTCAATATGTAGGGAATATGTCAAATTATACTGGAGTATTTATCAGTAGCAGTTATCATTTTAAATGCTCACTGCATCCTTTCATTAACCCTCTACCAACAATGAAGTGCTCAACCCAGCTGGAATCGGGCCCAAAGAAAAAGGCAGACGGGATTTATTTTCTGCACAATGAAATGCACAGTGACCCTCTTCACTGGAGTAGTTGTTTCCTGAGTAACAGTACTTGTTCTTCTGAAAGCAACAAAGCTACTTGGATCTAATAGATGACTCCCCTATTCTCCCTCACCTCCTCCTCCTCCGCAGCTGAAAGAGGAGCGCCGCTTCTCCTCTGTATGTTCGTTCCAGTCAGCAGGTTCACGTGGACTGCATCCAACTTCCCTGCAGTCTGCAGGGTGAACAGAAGGTCTCTGCAGTACTTGCCATTTCCTTTACAACCCAGCAATTAACTTCACCTGGTGAAAAAACAAAGATTTTTCTCAATGCAATCTAAATAGGAAGTGATTTCATTTTGTTAAAAAACACCCACACAGGCTCCCAGGGGATACAAATGACATGTAATTCAAGTTTAATGGGTCTTGGTGGCAATAACAAGAAGCAATGAATATTAATGTTTTAAAATGACAATAGTGCTCTGTATGGATTTAAAATCCTGTGAGTCGCTGCAGCGTAACATATCAAAGGCTGTAAAACGGCATCTGTTTAGTAGTAGCATGACCTGCTGAGCCAGAGCAGAAGCACACGAGTTTATTCAGACTTGGTGTCACAGTTCGGCCAGGCTCAATGCAAAAACAGATGGTGCACTTAGGAGTAGAGGCAACACAGAGAGACACAGATAGGCCTCTGCAGCAGCCTTGCTCCCAGATTACTTTTTAGAGCGTACTGTAATTATTCTGGGAGAGTCAGCTGAGCTCCACGCTGTTTGTCAGCATCGCCCAGCTTCACGCTCATACACTTCCTCACATTCATGCTGGTAGACAACCAGGGGCTGCTGCTGTCAGCTGCAGAGCTGTCTTATTGGACAAACAGGAGGCCACCCTCCTCCATCCTCAGAAGCATGGATTGTTGCTGAAGGGAGAAGTGTTTGCTTTCCAAGCTCGTAGAGTTTTGCCAAACCATCTAGGATTCACACCACTTACACACTAACACGTTTGCTTCACTTCTCTCCAGGTTAGTGATTCCCAAACAGCAAAACTGGTGCAGGTGCCAACTGATACTTGGAAATGTTGTAGAGCAGCTCGTGGAATAACACAAAATAGGTGTTTTTATTTGACTGATTTCATGTTTTAAAATGTATTTGCAATTTATAGTCTCTAAAGTAGTGGTTTACTGTAATGCAGCAGCTTAAATTAAGAGATAACAAAATTCAAACAGGTATGTAAATGTCAGGCATTTGTTATGTAATGGTATGCATAGAAAGCTGTGAAGCTGAAACACTAAAAGTGAACCTGCATGGCTGAAAATTTAAAGCAAGTACCAAAAATTGGATTAAAGGTAATCTAATATCCACTTGTGCTTCCAAAAACCGATTAGTCACATAAACACACATGTTCAAATGACCAATTTACTCAAGCTTAAATGATCATAACCTTTTGTGGCGTTTTTATTTATTTATGTATTTATTTTTTTTTATTATTGGAGTTACTTGGCAAATAATATGGCCTGCTGTGAAGTGCAGCCCAATCAAGTTTGATGCAGTGCTTCAATTTTGGTGATTGAAATTGTAGCATTTCCTTTGTTTGTAACGCGACGATGATTAGGAGGCATCTGTGTGTTGCACGCGTGCAGGGCGTTGGCCAAACTTGCTGGCATTAGCGTAAACCCCAACACTCCACCCTGTTGTTGAAACTGGTCACTTCTGAGTGATGAAAACAACAAAAGCGAAAACTCCATAAAATGAGAAAAGCTACTGAATAAATGGTAAAAATAGCTAAATGTAACTGATAAATGGTGGAAATATACAGCTGAATATTTCTTCATCTGCGGGGCTTCTTTGGCTCACAAAAGACTGTTCCTGATTGCTCTGTACTATGTGTTAACTCAGAACCAGGATCACTTGAATATTTAACTGCGGCAGACAGGATGCCAAGAAGCCTTTTTAAAAACGTATTTTCTTCTGTTGCCCCCACACTTCTGGAAGACTGCACCACCTTCCATGCAGTGAACTCAATTAAACTCTGCTACTGACCCATTTCCCTAGCAATGAGCTCAGGGATGTATCTGACAAATGCTAGTTCATGCCTGCATGTGCCCGGAGGATTGTGGCTTCAAGGAACAAAGTTTTGAGATCAAAACTTTGAGGTAAGCATAATTGCATGCAAATTTCGGACACGCAACAAGCTCAAAGAGACTAGATGAAGCAGACTTTGAGTATTAATAGTCTGTTGTTTTTCTACAAAATATTGCTATGACTCATGTTAAAACTGCAGTTTAATCTCTCAAATCAAATGGTTAATTCCAACACTCTGCATCTGATTGTGTGATAAAATAATAAATTGCACCAGTGGAATGATTCCTTGTAGAATAAGTCACAGGCTTCAAAGGGATTCTATTAGCAGATGAAGTAGTAACGATTTTAGGACACCAATCCATTAAAAGCCATTTCCTTTAAAGAGTTGAGAGGAAGGCTCTATAGTCTTTGGAGTCCAGTTCCACTCCTATCAGCTCCAGTGTGAGGAAAATAAGGAAAAAAACAGGAGCGCTGGGCCACTGGGACCTTCCTGCAAGCATTATCAGCGCTCTTTAACTATTCTAAACTGACATGAATTGCTGTGCCGGCACGATCCCAGCGGACCTTGTTAGCTCCATTTAATGGCAAAATGAGCCAACTTCTAAGTCCTGTGCTGGCACTGGGAGCTATGAATCCTGCCTGCACTGTTGTATTAGATGGTGAATGTAAGAAGATATCACACTAATTACTGAAGGGACACAGGTTTGGGAAGGCTAAATATTTGTACATTTGTTAACACATGGAGCCAATTTGTCAGAGCAATCACAGAAAGACATTTCCATATAGACACTATAACTATGGCATTATACACACACTGTGTTTTTACAATGACCGTCTCAATGACATGACCTCTGACCCTTGACTGCTGAACTGTAATCTATATTCCAGTTTGTTATAGAATTCTGGACAGCTATACTTCTTCACAATCAAACCTTCAACATGAACCAGAAGTGTTGTCCCCTGATGGCTGTTGGAAGACTACAGGTTTAAATTTCCATTGGCTTCACTTTTTAGACAGATTCAAAATCTGTCATAAAATCTATGGTCATGATGTTTTCACTTTTTTCAAATGCCATTCGCCTTGTTTTACATTTTCATATTGTCCAGCCGAGCAAAATGACAGAGCAGCTTTTTTTGCTGCTATGAGGTGTTTTTCGGTGCATATATCTCCAACTTGTCCACATTCCTACACCCTAGATTGTAGTAGCCATAGAATTAAGTCCTCTGTTTTGAGTTTGAGTCTAAGGGTTTATGAACAGACAGAGAATCCATGAGTTGGCCTGAAGGCAGCAGCAAAATCCCTAAGAGCATTAAAATTCTTCTTGAAGAAACTTTTTACTTCTAAAACAAAAAAATTCAGAGGTTTTCCCCCAAAATGTGGAGAGGTACAGTACAGAAAAATAGTGAGAAGACCAATAGCGCCACCTGGGGAATTGAAACCCAGAAAATATTACCTTAACAAACTTTAATTATATTGAAAATTGACAAAAAAGTGCACAGATGAGGCAGAGATGCGATATAAAATTAGTCCTAACAGTTTATTTAAGTTAATTCAATAAATCAAATGGGCAGAGGCTGAAGCTGAAGAATATTAAAAACCAAAATTAAATTGCAGATACCAGTGAGAAATTAAAGTACTACTTTATTCAAATTATACTCCAAAATGGCCTTAATAAAAATCTAAAATCACAGACACTAAAAAAAATCTAAAACCATTAACCCAACATAAGTTTAGAGACATTGAGAGAACTAAGCAGAGGCCAAAGAGAGAGTGAATATAGAGCTATGGGTGTCCTGTGTAATCAAGTCCTTGATTACACAGTCAGAGCTGAGGCTGCGTTCATCAGCACTAGGAAAGCATTTCCTGCCACAGAAAGTTGGGCAGTTTTGTTCCCAAGAAAAAAACAGCAACCCTAATGTGACAGTGAAAAACATGAACGTATAAAGAAGTGCTTTTTAAATTGATGAATCAAAGCTAAACTGTGATCTTAAATACAGATAAATGGATGACCTGACAGATGTGATGTCATTCATCATTTCAGGTTTCAACTATTCATTTAGTTCCCAGCAGCAAACAACACCCAAGCTTTGTTTGCCTTTCCAGTTCCATCCATCCATCCATACATTGTTCATTTTAGGGTTGCAGGGGTCTGGACCATATCCCATAAAGCATTGCTTCAACTTTTAAATAAAGACGGACACCTTAATACCAGCAATGTGTGATGTGTTACATAGTGGCTAGCTGCAGAGCTTATATAAACACTTTAGCAAAGGAAACTGTAGGATGAGGGTAAGAGATGAATGGCATCATATGACAGGAAGAAGGCACCAAAAAATGAGCCAAGAAGAAATCTGAGATGTCATTAGTCCTTAATATGTTGCTGTTTGGTGTTGATTAAACTTGTGATCAAAGGCTTATTGTCCATACTAAAACCGTATTTTCCCTGAAAATCACTTTTCTAAAGTGTTAAAAATTTGATTAGTGGACACCTTGAGTTTTTAAAATTGTGGCCTAATGAAGTGCTGCACATGAATAGAGCTAATAAAAAGCTGGAGAGGCCCAGAATGGCAAGTTAATAGTTTTGAAGGTCTGTGTCCGTTCAGAGAACAAGAGAAAAGGCACTGCGGCATGTTAACATGGTCCCAAGCATGGCAGGAACAAGATTATTATGTCAGTAGTTAACAGGTGAATTGTTTAAAAGCAAAGTTTTTAATTTAACTGTTTGCATCTACTTGACTTGACATGAGAACCACACTGGTTTAGAGGCTTTACAGCAGCTGCTTGACCTGTTGAACAGTCTAAATTTTGCTTTAGACTCATGTCAAAGGGTTCATTTCCAGCTCCATAATTTTTATTCTTTTTCATTCTGAACTTTACTGGCGTTGCTTCACTTAATTCAGATTTAAACGAATCTTTATGTATTAAACTGTGCCTTGTTGCAGCTTATCAGTGCAGCCACTGTCTGAAACCAGCTGTTTTAGCTGTATGCCTGGGATGACCGTATTAGCACATCTACTCTCTTTGACATCATCCAGATTCAAGATTAGAAAAACTGTGTGAAACAGGGTGTTTAGATCACTCTGAAGCCTGAGCTTTTGTCTAACAGAGATTAGCATGCACTGACCTCATTATTTCACACTTTAACATGAGCAGCCAACACTGTAACAGCATGCAATAACAGTTCTCCTTAAAAGAAGAACTATCATTGTGATATCAGCAATTTTAGTCTCTTCCTTTGAGCTAAAACTAGACAGTGAAGTCTATTTTAAATAACTAGTGAGTGAGCCCAGCCACACTGACGTGAGGGCGTAGATGTGTTCGTGTTAGGTGAGCACTAAAAGCCGAATGGAGACAAGATCAGATCAGGGAACGCAGCTCTGCCACAGACGGCCACAGTTTGAAAATGTTAACCGAGTTTATTGAACAGAGTCAGACTGTTGTATTGCTGCAGAGTAAAGTCGTGTGTGTGTGTCTGTGTGGACACTAAACAGTGTAACCATAGTAACTGCCTGGACAAAACAGAGGTGGTGACAGCTGCAATCTCAGACTGCTAGAATGAAATATCTGTGGTTGTTGTATTTTAAACAAAACTAAGGCTGTATCGTGACTAAAGACTTCAGAGTCTGTGTGATATTTTTCTGTATCAGACATGTTTTCAAAACCCTACACAGAAGTTAAAAGGCAGAAAAAGTTGGAAGGGGTTTTGGAACATAATGAAGATCTAAGGAAGAGAACTCACTTCTGCCCTTTGAAAGGCTGGCTGACATTTCCTCCACCTTGCCAATCAGATCAGCACAAATGTCCTGGGGAAGAGGCCTCTGCACGTTGTCATCTTTAGTTTGAAGGATGCGACCCCTAGCAGAAAGCTTTATTAAAAAGTTTGATCAGGAAGTTTGTCTTTACTTCCTGAAGGTGAAGTTAATGGGGGTGCTGGAGCTGTTTATTATATTGCTGTAAATAGTACAAGAGAAACTATGGTAAGGTGTATGAAAGGTTGTTTTGTTTTTAGGTGCACTTACTCAAAATATGAATATAGCACAGGGCGTTTAACTGAGCCCACAGAAATATACTACTCTTATCTTAATCATTAGTTATTACTTGTTTTACAACTGATAATTTTTAATATACAGTATAAATAGGATAATAAATTATGCTATATTAATATTAATTAAGCTAACCAGGCAAAGACAAAGTAATGAAAATGTAGCCGATGCTAAAACATGACATTTTGTACTTAAAGCACGTTCGTTTGTATATTTGCATCATCTGTTGCAACACAGAGCAGCACACACAGTAATAAAGTACTTTTTCCATTTTGGTAGTATTAGTATTTAGTATTTTACTTTTTATTAATGACACGCGGGGCACTCGAGATAATTCTAAATATGTAGGAGCAGATGATGCAAAGACAGACAGCGTTATCAAAATGCTGTTTTATTTTTGCAAACGTATACATTCACCAGCTACTTTATTAAGTGTACCCGTCTAATATCGGATCAAACCCCCTTTCCCCTTTAGAACTGCCTCCTTTCTACATCGCATAGCTTCGACAAGCTGCTAGACACGTTCCTCTGAGACTTTGGACCGCATCGACATACTAGCATCACACCTCAGATTGCATTGCACGTTTGTCAGCTGCACGTCCATGATGTGAATCTCCTTTTCCACCACATCCCAAAGGGACTCTCTTGGATTGAGATCTGGTGACTGGGGAGGTTATTTGAGTATCGTGAAATCAGTTTGAAATGACCTAAGTTTGTGATCGGGTGTATTGTCGTGCTGGAAAAAGAAGATGGGTACACTGTGGTCCTAAAGGGATGAACACGATGATCACTACTAACACTCCAGTAGACTGTGACATTTAAATGATGCTCAATTAGTGCTAAGGGACCCAAAATGTGCCAGGAAAATGTCCCCCACACCATTGATAGAAAGCAGGGTGGATGTTTGCTTTCATGTTACTCCAAACTGTGACCATCCATCCATCCATCTTCATCCTCTTTATCCGAGACCGGGTCGCGGGGGCAGCAGCCTAAGCAAAGAGGCCCAGACCTCCCTCTCCCCAGCCACCTCCTCCAGCTTATCCGGGGGAACACCAAGGTGTTCCCAGCCGAGAGATATAATCTCTCCAGCGTGTCCTGGGTCTGCCCCGGGGCCTCCTCCCGGTGGGACATGCCTGGAACACCCCACCCAGGAGGCGCCCAGGGGGCATCCTTGTCAGATGCCCGAACCACCTCAGCTGGCTCCTTTCCTCCAGCTGGCACACCCTCACTACCTAAACGCATAGTGAGGGTGTGCTGGGAACGTCTAGCAGAGGCCCCAGTCCGCGAGATCTTCAACGCACACCTCCGGCAGAGCTTCAACAGCATTCCGAGGGAGACTGGGGACATTGAGTCCGAATGGACCATGTTCAGCATCTCCATTGCCGAAGCTGCTGCATTGAGCTGCGGCCGCAAGGTGGTTGGTGCCTGCCGTGGTGGTAATCCCCGAACCAAATCGTGGACTCCAGAGGTGAAGGGAGCCACCAGGCTGAAGAAGGAGTCCTATTGGGCTTGGTTAGCCTGTGGGACTCCGAAGGCAGCCGACAGGTATCGACAGGCCAAGCGGAATGCGGCTCGGGCAGTGGCTGAAGCAAAAACTCGGGTGTGGGAGGAGTTCGGAGAGGCCATGGAAAAAGACTTTCAGACTGCCTCGAAGAGATTCTGGCAAACCGTCAGGTGTCTCAGGAGGGGAAAGCGGTGCTCTACCTGCACTGTGTATAGTGCTGGCGGAGCGCTGCTGACGTTGACTGAGAAAATTGTCAGGCGGTGAAAGGAATACTTCGAGGACCTCCTTAATCCCACTGACACGTCTTCCGAGGAGGAAGCAGAGTCTGGGGATGAGGGGAATGACCCGCCAATTTCCGGGGGCGAGGTCACTGAGGCAGTTAAACAACTCCTTTGGTGGCAGAGCCCCTGGTGTTGATGAGGTCCGCCCCGAGTTCCTGAAGGCTCTGGACGTTGTAGGGCTGTCCTGGTTGACACGCCTCTGCAATGTTGCGTGGAGATCAGGGGCAGTACCTGTGGACTGGCAGACCAAACTGTGACCCTGCCATCCAAATGTTTCAGCAGACCAGACAACATTTGTCCAATCACCTATTGTCCAACTTTGGTAAGATTGTGCAAATTGTAGGCTCAGTTTCCTGTTTTTAGCTTATAGGAGCATCAACAGGTATGGTCTTTGCTGCTGTAGCCCATCTGCTTTAAGGTTCAGTATGTTGTGCATTCAAAGATCCTCCTCTACTCCCTCTCCCCTCCCCTTCACCTCAGCTTGAAGCAGTCGGACATCAACAAGGTATTTTCACTCAGAGAACTGCAGCTCACTGGATATTTTCTATTTTTTGGATCATTCACTGTGTACTCTAGAAATGTGTAGAAAAATCACAGCAGATCAGCAATTTCTGAAATTCTCAGAGCAATGCATGGTTGTTGGTGTCCGTCTGGCACCAACAACCATGCTTGTACCATGCAGGCTATTGTGCTAGTAAATGGTGATTGGTCTGTTAAGGATTTAGAACAGGTGATCCTACTTCATTGGCTCATCCATCCATCCATCCTGTTCAGGGTTGTGGAGGGACTGGAGCTTATATATTATATTTTTGGACTATACTTTATTTAGTCATTCTGATTAATCTCACGAGCATCCCTGTATGAAGTAGAAGGTTCCTAGATGAGATATAGTGCATCACTCAGAATTTATGTTTCAAAATATTTCTGCACCTTACGTTCACCACCCAATATTCAGATACAATTTCACCACTGCTGTACATCAATACTGCCTTGACAAAGGACATACAGCAGAACATAATGTATGCATTTATGTCTGGGTAAAAACAAAAACAGCAGCAAAAGGTTCATTTTCTGCCTCCGTCCAGACTTTCTTTGGCTGTTGCAGCCTGCGGGGAGTCGAGGTGACACAGGCAAACATGTTGATCACAGCTCAATAAGCAGCACCGAGGTCATCAAGAGCTTCTTTAAATGAGATGGGCTAACTGTTACCTCGGCAACAGGCTAGACCAATGCACAAACAGAGCATCCCCAGACAATATGAACGTGCACATGTCCGTATGCCGGCACATTTTCATGTGTCCATGTGTGGCTTTGAGACGCGTGTTTAGCAAAAGAGTGTTTGCTCAATGTCTAGAGGTGTGTGTGTGTGTGTGTGCCTGTGTGTGTGCATGTATGGGTGTCTGTGTGTGTTTTATTTTACCATTTTAGACCTCAGACTGCAGAATCATGGGTAGTTGTTTTGTCCTTTCTATTTTACAAAAAGGAGAAAATTGCTCTGCATTGCAGTCCATATAGTCCCAAGATCATTACTGATAATGGCAGCCTGTTTATAACAGTGAACATGTGATTTACTGAAGCAGAATGCCATGTGAAATCTTAAAAGTCATTAAAAAGATTTACAGGAGCTGACAGAGACGCTGAAGTCCTGTTTGGCTTACTATGACTAGTAAAAACTATAAGAGGCTCAGCCACCATTCATTGACAACACTGTTTTCTAGAAAATCTGAACCATTATATTCACCACATTTGTTGTGTCGGTTAATTCAGTTCATTTTGATTCATAGAGCGATAATTCTCAACAACAGTTGCCCCAAGACATGTTATATTGCAAGAAAAATACACTAAAATTTAAGAGAGAAAATCTCAACGAGGTGGTAGCAAAGTGGGAAAGAAGAATTCTCTTATAAGAGAAAGACAGGAAGACATCTCTGGCAGAGCCAGGCACAGGGAGGGGCAACCATCTGCCACAACCAGTTCAAAAGAGAAGAGGGAAAAGGATGAGCGTAGAGAAAGTCAGAGATGGCATCTTTGGAAAAGGTCAACAGTACCAAAGCAAGTTTAAAATGGAGCAGGTACCCAAATCGACATATGGAAATATATAATTGAAGCCCTGCTCTGTTGAAGGTGTCCAATGATATGCAATATTTCAGTCTGCTGGTTCCTGCTCCATTTTAGTCCTGCTTGATCTCAGTGCTGTTTTTGATACTGTCAGCCTTGTTTTTGACATGTCTGCAGGGTGAAGGCGGCTAGTAGCAGAACTAGTTTTAAATTGATTTTCCTCTTCTTTGAGTGATTGAAACTTCTCTGTCAGAAAGGGAAATGGTTGCTGGGGCATCCCAAGGATCTATTTTAAGTCCTCTTCTTTTTTAACAGTACATGTTAGCCTTTGGCTCCGTCTTTCCGAACCACAATATTCAGAATTGCTGAATGGCAATGGTGGCGCTGACAAAAAGACAGGAGGTTGAGCTGGAGGTGGCAGAGTTGAAGATGTTATGATTATCAGTGGAAGTGACAGTAGCTATATTGAGCAAATATGGAGCTGCCAGGCAGGAGGAAAATAGGAAGACCACAGAGAAGATTCATGGATGTAGTAAGGGAGGACATGTGGAAGCTGGCGTGACAGAAGAGAATGCTCAACGTAGGGGGAGATGGAGTAATGCTGCAGGTTGAACATATCCGGTCGTTAAGTCTGACGTCACTAGCCGTGTCTGGGCCTAAACTCTGCTGCAGGTCCATATATCAAACGATCACTATGGCATTACTGAGAGTTGAAAAACTGTCTAAAGTCTTTCATCTTTAATAAAATGATCAGCGTTCTGCTCTACCAGGTGTAACAATTGAGTTTAACATCCAGGCATCCATGAAAACGGAGTTTATGACATTTAACGGAGTTAGAATTTAGCAGGGAGTTAGCTCGCTAGCTTCTATCTAAATACAATATAGCATGTCCTGACTGCGGGGTTTTGGAAACAAATTAAAACGTACATCTCTGTTATCACTTCCAACATAAATGAAGACAGAAAACTAAACAGCAGTGACGTTTGTAGGGTTACTGAAGTTTGGCTAGCTGGTATATAATGATGTGCTACGTGACCGCTAGCGACACAGCTATGTTAGCATAATATAAGCGGTATATTAAGATTAGCGGTAATAAAAGCCGAGGGAGGTCAACAGTGATCACTGACTGTTTTAGGAGCTTTTTGAGTTTAAATAGAAGAAAATACAAAACATTAAACATGTTAACAACACAAAAGCCATATTAAACGCAGACTACTTTAGGCCCGGAAGTAGGATTCGTCACGTCATCACTTAACGACCGGATAGACATAAAAAAGATAACAGATATAGCACCTGGGTCTGAAAAGCAAAGCAAATTGGAAGTGCTGTAAAACTTGTACTTTTTAATGGCCAAACTGGGAGCCAACCCTCAGCTGTCGTGCTTTGTGACCTCAGTAAACACTTATCTGATGAAAGTGTTTACTGAGGTCATGTTAAAGTGAATAGAACATGAAGTTAATTTTGTAAATTACGGTCATTATTAGAGTCAGAAAGAAGGATTATCCAGCGTCTGCTCCGCTTGAGTAAATGACAGTCAGTTGCACGTCTTTGTCACTTGCTCCCTGCATCCAGCTTTAAAACACCACGAGTGTAATGGCAAAAATACCCTCTTATTAGGTTTCATAATGGGACTTTACTGACCAAGAGGTAACATCACAGTGGCTCCATCCATCTTTCATACTGTCTAGGGTTGTCAGCAAATGAGCCAGCTAACAAAATGCATCCGCACAAAGAAAAACACTGCTCCTTCTAAGGGGTTTCTGGATGTGCTAATATTTCAGTGCCATCCTTGAAAGGGGTTGAACTGTAGCAAAACCCCATCTGCATGACTGATGGTGAATGGCAGTAATAGCTAAATGTTTATTTTCATTAGCCAGATAAAAACCTTTGTCTTAGTCCTGTTTTCTCATGAATGAGAGCAAAAAACATGTAAACATAGTAATTGGGAACTTGGAAGGTCACAGCTGTGCACAAAGGATATTTGTATATATGTGGCCAACTCTGCGCTTCACAGAACTGCTGTGAGACTGGCTAAAAATGCCAGGATATCGCCTACTAAATCATTGCAGTGAATTAGATAAAGTTATTAACATAATGGTTTTCTAGTGTGAACAGCTTGTGAGCTTTACATTGTGCTATAGTGATGGTGCTTCTTGAAGTACACTGCCAGCTGGTTTTTGACTACAGTGTGGTCCTTAAGTGTGGTGGCAGCTTCCTGCACACTGTTTGAGCCTTCTAGCCATTGGAAAGTGTGTGTGTGTGTGTGTGTGTGTGTGTGTGTGTGTGTGTGTGTGTGTGTGTGTGTGTGTGTGTGTGTGTGTGTGTGTGTGTGTGTGCAGGGTCATTGAGGAGTAATAGGATTGCTCGGCCCCGCTCCTTCTCTGGACACCCTGGCAAAGACAGGCCTCCTAAATCATCCTCACATCTCTGAGCAAGATGGAGGACCTGGCATAGGCTCTCCCCGCCCTGTATCCCCGCTGCAGCCGTAACTACTCACCCGCTGTGGTGCTGTGATTTTCCTGCAACCTGCAGGAAGACTGGAATAATATCTACTCAGCATTCTGTAAATATCCGCTGGGAGAAAGTACTCCTGTTCATCGCAGCTGTGCCACATTTAGTGTTTAGGGGCTCGGCTGCTCATCCTAAACTTCTGCTGTTTGTTATTGAACTTTTCATCCTATGACTCCTAAGAAGGATGCGACACGTTAGGTGAAGGAGCCTACTCAGCTGCTGTAATTTATTATTCATGTTCTGTACGCGCTTTCTCCTGTTCAGGGTCGTAAAGAGGCTGAAGCCATTTAAACCTGATGTCTGCATATGACAGCTTTTGCTGGTAAAAAGAAATAGAAAAAAACGCTTTGAGACAATGAGGACTTGTTTCAAGATACTTCTTTTAAATTCAAGACATTAAGGTAGTTCAGTCAAGTGGCACAGAAAGTCAAAGTTGCCCTTTTTTCTTCTTTCTTATGTGTTTAGTCCCAAATGGGAAGCAGTATTGGCCCAGAACATAAAAGCAGTGGTTGGGTCTTTATGTATTTTTGATGAAAACAAATGCAGAGGTCCGCAGACACCAAAGTGTCACCAAAGATTTCTTTTAAAAAAAGAGCAGATTACAGATTATTGTAGTCCATCCTTACTAGACCAGATAAGACATGCAGCATAATGTGAGCATGACGAGTAAAAACCAATCAGGTCAAGTGAGATATCGTGTGAATGGCACAGATGGACAGCATGAAAATATAATGCCTCTGGCCACGGCTGTCGCCAGCAGGGACAGTGTGCCACTCAGCCTCGCCCACAGTTTTCCCAGCAGTTACTTGCTTATTGTAACAAGAAAAAAAAATCCACAGCAGCCCCAGAAGGATTATCCACGTAGATCTCCATTTCAAAAGAGATGTTTGTAAAACTAATGTGACAGGAAGCTTCCAGCTGGAAATAAGGCCATTTTGACACACTGCCTGTTATTAATTTCAACCCATGAAAGTTCCTCCTCGACAGTGTCGATGTTATGGACGGGCTCTGGGGGCCCAGGACCATCCTAAAGGTCACTATGCCCCATCAGCTGAATTCTAATGATGTGTTTTTGGAACTGTAAGTAAAACTCTGTTGTATTTTTGGTAATGAGAGGTTAACCATCCACATTCCTGATAAGATTTTGCAGTAACAAACAAAGTTTATTACTGGTTAATGTAACTTGTTGCATCTGCAGCAAGATGGTGGCATGACCGAGCAGGACTTTGGAGCACATGGGGGGATGCAAGTAAAACTTTGCAAAGTACCCCTCATGTCTCTTTGGAACTAAAAGGAGGTGATTCATCAGCTTGTGAGGCTAGTTTTAAAACTAGCTGATCTCACTCGATTTCACTCCAAAATTGCTAAACAAATGGAAATGCGCTGAGGGTGTTCAGAATTTAAAGTCAGTGACCCAAACGTCCCAGTGTGTGGTGAGTTCATTAATCTACTTCTGCAGTCAGAGAAAATGTCTCTCCTGCTTTTTTACACTATACTTTACACTTTCTTAACATTTGTAACTGTGGCGAGATTTGTTAAAATGGGATGCTAACTCATCCTTGGAATAAAACTGTCAACTGTTCCTTTATCACAACAAAATGCTAAACAGCATCCACCTTTAAATCACCTAGAAAGTGGCCACCGAGAAAGTGCTCTCAGCAATGAATAACTTGAAGCCTTAATAGAATTTAATTCAATTCCATTCAGTTTTATTTATACCGCATTCACAACAATAGTCACCTCAAGGCGCTTTACATTGTAAGGTAGACCCTACAATAATACATAGAGAAAAACCCAACAATCATATGACCCCCTATGAGCAATCACTTTGGCGACAGTGGGAAGGAAAAACTCCCTTTTAACAGGAAGAAACCTCCGGCAGAACCAGGCTCAGAGAGGGGCGGGGCCATCTGATGTGACCATTTGGGGTGAGGGGAGTAAGACTAGATAAAAGACATACAAAAGAGCCAGAGATTAATAACAAGTAATGATTCAATCTAAACAGGATTCAAACACAAATATATTTTCAGTGCTTGATGATAGGTGATTAGGTTTTGGGACTTTTTTGTGTGTTTTTTTTCCACATCCACAGGTTGATTATACAGTGCACAGATCAGCGTCTCCTAAATTTTGATGCTGAACCCGTCTGGATATTTTCTTAATGTGACTTGATTGGCCGATGCCTGTGCTGGCTTGAAATGTAACTTTTTAGTGCAAATAACCAGAAAAAAAGTCTTGCAGTGGATCCACAATTCAGTCCGGTAACATGTGACATCACTGCATGTAAAGTGAGTACGAAGAGCACTGACGGCTAATCCTGTCTAAGAGGAACGTCTGGAGCTTCTGGATTGGGTTAATTTGAAAATGTCAGAGATTACAGCAC
This sequence comes from Rhamphochromis sp. 'chilingali', assembly GCF_963969265.1. Lineage (NCBI taxonomy): Eukaryota > Metazoa > Chordata > Actinopteri > Cichliformes > Cichlidae > Rhamphochromis > Rhamphochromis sp. 'chilingali'. The sequence continues at coordinate 35,861,351 of NC_137933.1, read as the reverse complement.
ATTTATTGCCCCGAATGGCTAAAATTGGTTCCTGCAGGTTTGTGGTTTTATATTGTGGTATTTCTCCTTTGACTCATGAAGGAAATATGAGTACGTCTTCCACTCCTGAAGATCTGCTGGTGATGGTCTTATTAGTGTTTCTGAGTTCTGTTTTCTACTGACCAAAGGCCAAGTGAGTGGAACGAGCTGCAGAGAGATTATTTCTCAGTGAAAGTGAAGCCTTTTGCTGTAACACATCAGTCTATTGGAAAGTGGTGATGCTTCGATAAAGTTGGCCGTTCTAGTTCAGCTCAATTCAAAGCCGCTTTCAAACTATCAATTAGACAGATTTAGACAGTTATCATGTGACGGTAATTAGCTCAACAATGCCAAATTTATCTTATCAGCAGCAGATAATTAATAAATCTGAGAATGTACCATGAAGTTTATCGTTAGTCACTCAAGCCTCACAGAGTTATCAGCATGAGCAGCACGGCTGTTCTCCTCTTCTTCTAAGCTATGATGAAAATTTTAATTTGGAATATTTACATATTCATGCTTTTATTTCCCCTCTTTCCCTCTCTGCCTCCCAGCTTCCACTTTTCACTCGAGGCTGTGTGGTTTTCTGTCACTGCACGTCACAGGCAGACTTGCTGTTTGCTGCTCCAAACAGAGATAGGTGAACTTTTACAGGGGTTTGGACCAAGAAACAGAATTTGCACTGCACCTTATCAGGCTACCAACACGGCTGAGTCTTATCAGCTGGTATTTTGTCTCTGGAGCTTATATGTGGAATGAGCAAAATGGGGAAATATTTAGAAAGATCCCATGGTGATGAACTGGGCATAGCATACAAGATCCTACAGTTAAGGGGGAAAAAAGCCTCCGCAGTCGAGGTTTCCAGAGGCAAAACACCGCCGAGCATGGAGAGATTAAAGCAGCTGGCTCTTTATTTATCAGGAGAAACGAGTGCTGCCGTGTGCCACCACTGCTGTCAATCCATCAAGATCTCTGTCAGCATTTTCCTCTGGTGGTGTTCAAACTGCAGCACGACAACAGGAAATCAAAGCATTAGCACAATTTAGTGATAGCAATTTAATTGCCTCTGGAACAAAAATTGGATTAATGAGAATGATTTTTTTTTCATTATTGTGATAAAGCTTCCAAAACAAAACAGACACAGTTGCTGCAGTCAGGACCAGAATACTGATCAGGATAAAGGGGAGAGAAAGAATCCCAGTTAAAAACTGTACTCATTACCAGCCTGGATTATGTACTGGGCAAAGTGGGCAAAAATCAAGGATGGTCAATTGGATTATAGTTTTATTAACCTGACAGTGTGGGTCTACATGGCAGACTACCCTGTTAATACACATGGTGGTATAAGTACATGTGTTAGTTCTAAAGTCTAATAGAGCTTTCTTATTGGTAGGCAGTGTCCAGATGTGAAACGCTCACACTTATTTATTACGAGATGACACAGCCTGAGGGTTGGAAATGTGCGAACAGCCACCTTCCTAATGGCAGCGGATCCAGTGAGTGTGCTCGGTCGTGCAGGTAGGCCAGAGGTCTTTAGCATGAAGCAAGACGGGGGGCTTAGCATAGTCACCTCAGGTTTGAATCCATGTTTTCAGTGTTATGAAGGTGGCTTAAAGATGAAGCTGTGATACCAATAAGTACCCTATCATACCATAAACATGCACGTTTGCAAGCTTCCCAAAATGATTTTCTGTATCCCTTACGTTGATATAATGTTGATGGTTTTTGCTTTTACAACATCGTTTAATGTAGTTTGATTTAGAACAGGGGTGTCAAACTCCAGTACTTGAGGGCCGGTGTCCTGAAACTTTTCCATGTGTCCCTGTGCCAACATACCCGCATAAAATTAGTAGCAAGAGTATAGAACTTGACTGCCTGCTGAAGTGGCAACCCCTAACCCTACTCATGTAAAATGTGTTTGGAAAAATTTTGTTCTAAAAGTACTTTTATTGCATCGTGTTCATTCACTTATGAGCTGCTGTAACATGAATCAAATTGTCAACTCAGTTCTACAGAGTCTTGCTAATGACTTACTAATTTTATTCAGGTGTGTTGCAACAGAGACTGGAGTTTGAGACAGCAGTGAGTCGAAACCTGAGCACTGTACTTTGAAACAACTTAATTTTTCAAACCTTTCTTCATCACACTTGGTACCCAAACTCAGGTGGGGGTGATGATATCGTCCCCCTGACCTGTCGTCCGGCTCCTTGCCGTAGCATGTGTCGTCAGTCTCTAGCTGTGAGATCAGTTATCAGTTATCAACAACAACAAGATCCCAGTTGTTGTTGTTTGTGAATGTTGGGTATCGAAAATTCCATTCCATATTCCAATTCCAGTAGGCTTGGTTAGCATGTGTCTAGCCTAGGACCCTTACTGGATACGAACTTGCGACTCCCACTCCGAAGGCGTGTATTACACTTAACAATATAATGTTCTGTTAAATCAAATTAATTTACTTTTGGAAATCCTGCTAAATAATGAAAGTGGTGCATTTTAAATTCTGTGAGTATCGTTCGTTGGTAAAATAATAATTAGAAAAAATGTTGAGGACAAATAAGTCAGCAAATCTAATAAGTTATTGGGGCAGAAACTAATTTGAAAATCTTCCCCCTGAAGGCACAAAAACATACTGTTCTCTCAAGAACTGCAGTGATGTCTTTTTTCTTTTTCTTTTTACAAAAAGATGAGAACTTTCAGAAAGTTGGACTTTTTTTTTTTTAAACTACAAGTCTTCGTTCTGTATGAAGTCAAAAAGGGAGGACCTTGATATCGTCCTCTCAGACGCCCCACCATTCTGCTGTTCAAACCATCTGTTTCCATTGGGCTCGAACTGTAACATCAGCAGTCTTGTAAGTTCACTACAAGTCACGCTATGTGACACGCATAAACTTTTTTGTTTTCTTTTTCTTGCAGCCTCTTGTAGAATCTGCAGAATGAAGGCAAAGATGCACCACTGTTACTTCTCTGCATTCCCCATGGTTCGATCACAACAACAGCTGGAGGACAAATATACAAGCAAGTATCTGCTGCCAAAATTGAACTAGATTTTTCTTCTTTGCTACATCTAGTTTGATTTATTTATTTATTTTTTAAGTACAGAAACCAGGAGAAACAGTATACAAGATGGGTGTAGTCTCTGGGTCTCCTGGTTTCAAAAACACTTGTAATAGTAAAACAGAAAACCAGACCTCCTCACTCTTGTGACCTCTGTAACCAAGTTTCTGATGATTTTGTCCTCAATCAGTAGTTTCAGGTCATAGTGAATAAAAGATGAGATCATCTGTAAACGATGTCCATCGCTAGAGTGAGAAAGGAGTCGTTATTCAGGGTGTACTCTGAATACCACCCTTTTAAACAGTAACTGTAACGGAATACAGTTACTCATATTTTGTCTTTTAAATACGTAATGCGGTACATGTATTCCGTTACTCCCCAACACTGGCTGTACATTACATTCCTATTGGTTGATTAGCAGACATCCTATTTTGTCACAATTCTTTCATGTTGGTTACAGTGTATACAAACTGAAGCTTGACCAAGACAGAACAAAAAAAGAATAGCTGTAAAAAAAAATAACCCACAAATACTCAGGATGTCAATTGTGGTATTTTTTTATTATGAGAGAAATACACCTTTACATTGTTTATCACCTTGTTGGTGAGAATAAAACATAAATAAAACATTCTTACAAAATGCTTCAATAAATCACAAGTCAATTATTTTTTACAAGTAATTTGTATTATACATAAATCATATTTACACATTTGCCCTTTTTTTTTCTTCTTTTTTTTTTTTACATTGCTGAGAACGAAACAACTGTGTACCAGTTGAATAGTACAAACATTTCCTTCCTTTCAAAGCAGAGGTATAAAAGCTCTCCTCTCTCCTGAGAAGACGCTGGGTTCTACTCTAGTGCATTTTATCATTAAGATTTAAGGCTACGCAGGGTTCACCTAATGGACACACTCGTCTCTCGGACAGGCTTATCATCATCACTGGTGAGGGAGTTCATTTTCCCGACTTGTGTCTGCTGATTGTCCCTTACAGAGGTCTGTGGTTCTGCCCAGTCGCTTCCTCCAACCTTTTTATTCCCCCCACATTAAAGCTGCTGCTGACTGGTTACACTGAATAACCAATTACAATCTCTGACAACTTATTTGTTTCTGCAGTCAATTACAAATGCCGTGGGGAAAAATGTCGCAGAGTGTGAGAGCCCACGCTCATCACATTATCTCTGACCTGCTGAGAAAAAAATACATCAATTTCTCACAGCAGGAGTCACAGGGGGAAAAAAACAAAACAAAAAACTAAACAGTTTCATACTTTCTGGTTGTTGCTGTTGTGTGAGGGAGGGAAATTATTTAGTTATAGGTGCAGTGCTCCCTAGTGGTCAAAACACACCTTAAAGCAACACCAAAAGTCTACCCCTCTCCGTTTCTTTGACAGGATTACACCAAAGCCATAAACAAAAGACATGAAGCAACTAATTGGCAGGCCGCATAAGCCTCTTACAAGACACACTATAATAAACCAGCCTGGATGTGAAGTCAAATCCTCAACACAAGACAGCGAGTTAACAAACAAGCACTTAAACGTGAGAAAAAGAGGCAGCAAGGAAGCAGTTCGGCAATGCTGCTCTGCCTTTCATGGGAAGAGGATCCTTTTTAAACGTCTCTTTGTCCTTCCTACCTGTCCCGCAGGTAGTCCTGCCCACAGCGTGAGCTTCGCAGGTCTTAAATATTAAGACGGGTCATCTTTGAAAAACTCCATAAAAGCTCACAGCCCCTTATTTAATCCACTTAAACACTTTAACCGTCTTTGGATCATTTTGCCCTTCATTAAAAAAAAAGAAATCATATTTCCTCGTATCTCACACCGATTAAAAATAAACGTGTTAACATTTTTAGGACAAAGTGCTCAAAAACACTGATGAGTGCTGACTAATCTGAAATGATCAGAGACTCACGAAACAACAACAGAACATATTTGTAGCTAATGTCCACTCTCATTCCCTCTAAGCGGTTGCTTTGTCCGTAAATTAACGGCCTCCGTTCCTACGACCAGCAGCTGTGTGCATCTGCAGAATCTATTATGGGAACTGAAAGGAGGCGAAAGAGAGAGTTGATCTCTTTAACACACAGAAACCATTAGTATGCTACCTGAAGAGTTACATGCAATTAAAAAAACGAAGGAAAGCCCTGCTTGTCGGCGTTCAGATGAAAGATGAGGGCTGCATAAAAGCCCATTGACAGGCAGATGAAACGACAATCGAGCCAATATCCATCCAAGACTCTAAAACACACTAAAGGATATGAATTGAGCCATTAGACAGAGAGAGATAACTCTCAATCCTTTCATTACTGAGCGTCTAAGAAAATACACATCTGAAGAGCTTCACTCCAAATTGGAGATAGCCATAATTCAAATAAATTAAAACCTCATTAAGGAACATGATTGATGGCATGAAGTCATCATTAAGGATTACACAAGTTAGCCAATTCCCTTTTGCTTGCAAACTGGGGACAGACTCGGCGGATCTAATCGCATCTGCTTTTTGAACACTCGACGCGAACGCCGGGCTATGATTCACTGCGACTGAAGCACTGAAACGGCTTTGGACTCTCTCTGATTAAGAAATGTTGCTAGGACCCGTAAGTTCCCCCCCCCCCGTGGGTTCAGTCATCAATTAGCTGTCAATGAATATGATTAGGTGTGAGGAGTTTCCAGTGCCACAGGGAGCTCGCTGACATTCACAGTGGCATTTGGATTTGTCTGTGTCTTTGAACGTGTGGTTAAAGTCGCATGGAAAAGGCCCTGCTTCTGTAAATTAACATCACAGCCTGCTGGTGCGGGGCTCTAGGAAAAAAGGCAGCCGTAACACACGAGCCCCTGACAGACTTGGAAGAGCCTGAAAGCCAATTCGCTGTGAAACGCTTTCAGCGTGATACTGAGCTGTCACAGATGTCTGATTTTTCAAAATGAAGAAATTCGAACCATTTATTTGGAAAAGGAAAAGATGAATTTTGGACATAGAATAACGAAAAAGTGCAGAGCCAGTCCATCCTTCCCACTTTAGCTACTGAACTGAATCCTAAACGCACACCACAGCAGAGCCTAATATATCCTAATTCCCAACAAACTAAAAGCTGTGGTATTTGATTTTAAAATGTATCTTCTTCCATGTAATGTTAAACAGCTCTATGTTATGACATGGAAAATTAACTAAAAGCCTTTTCAAGGTGATTCAAAAAGCCTGTGTGCGCAGGTGAATGTGTTACTACTTGGCAGCACATTCCACCGTCAGAGTGGTTTGATGGGTTCATGGTAATGATGATGAGGAGGAGGAGGAGGAGGAGAGCCACTTGTCTCAGCAGAAAAAAATCTCTCCATCCAGAGGCGGCTCTGGAAGGGGCTGGGAGTCTGTGAAGAGGAGAACAGGAGTCAGCATCACCCCGAAAACACAGGATTTTGATTTCTGATCAGTTGCCGGTGACGTTTCACCTTATACACATCAGGATTTTGCAACCCACAAATATTCTCTAAATGCCAAAACGAGAACTAAATGCTTCCAAAATGCAACTCATGGCTGAAATTTAGTAACAGCAACATATTTGCAGAAACTCCCAGCTTGTTTTTCTTCAAGGACAATAGGCTTGTCCTCCATTTTCCATTGCTGGAGGCCAAAAGAGAAACCACAGTCTACGAGAGAATCTGAGTTATAAGGCTTTTGTAACATAGTGTCACCAAATTTTGCACAGAAATTGAAATATGAGTTCCAAATAATTCAGAGTTGCCCGTATCACTGCTGCAAGAACACTTGTCTGAATAGTGTCCACACTGCATGAACCCGGGAGGTCAGAGTTCCTGCAACACAGGGTGTGCCTGTGTGCCTCAGGGTGAGTACTGTCCAGCACCAGCAGCCTTTACATTTACAGTGATTAGCCCAGAAGCAGCAACTGGCAAATTTGTGTTGGAACTGAACACAGAGAAAAAGACCAAGAATAAAGTCCAGGCTTTATTAAGCCTTTATGCCTCTAAGCTGTTATGGAAGTAACACAAGTGAAAATGTTCAAAATTCTATAGCATTTCCTCTAATCTTTCTGAGCCATCCAGGAAATTATAGTGGGGAAAATGCAAGAGAAAATGGTGACGCTGAAATGGAATTACACCCAAAGAAGATCTGAAATGGTTTAGTGGACACCCTTTTTGTCACTGATGTTTATTTGCTGCTAATTTAAACATAAACAATTCATTACTCAAGGGTGGTGGTTGTCATCAGTGACACCGTAGCTTCTGTTTAAGCTCTTAGTAACACGTACTGAAAACTGTTACTGGTGGAGTTGTATAATGAAGCTGGCCAGTATGGGTTAACTGCATAGTCTAAATTCAACACTATAGTATCTCTTTTTGAACTCTGCTGCCATTAAGAGACCCACAACACACAGCAAACACACTGCTGCAGTCACAGCTGGGTAGGATATTAGCGTTCCCCTTTGGGCACTTTAATGCAAACACAAAATAAACTCCTAAAGATATGTTGTTACCAACAGGGAGTCCCAACTGTGTGGCCTTATGCTGGCTCACTGCTCATTTCAGAACCATCAGTTCACATCTACATGTAGTTCATGTGTTTTATAACAAGTGTAGTTCTTCTGTGTCAGACATAAGCTCACTTCTAACAGTGTTCAAGATCCCCCTAAAAATGTAGGACAGTTGAATAATTTACTTTTGTGACTAATTTAATATTGTAACAAATTTAAGCTCCATGTGAGACCTCGTGACAGCCTGAGCAGATCTGAGCATGTGACCAAAATTACACGTCTGCTTCTCACTGAGCTCACAGTTTTTTCAAGTCTGCTTTAAAACAAGATTGGCTTCAGATCATTCTGATCAATTTCATTGTGACAGAACATATCAGGCCAACAGCTGACACAGAAAGTGGTTTAATATGGTGCAATATAGTGTTTACATGCAGGGATGCACAATGTATTTCTAATCACTGATCAGCTCTCTAAAGGTGGATTTTCTTTTTAAGTGTTATTTATTCATTAAGCATTTGCATTTTAAAAAATTCAAAAAGGAGCTGTTCAGATCAGAAGCAGACATTTCTACAAAGAGCAGAAGCATACGTCACCGCATATGTACATCAACATTGTGGACTTGTGCAGGAAAAATGCTCAAATTTTCTTTAATTGGATTAGGAAACGGAATATTTCTCCACTCTGAATCCAATGCAAATGTAACTAATTCTGGACCCGTTTCTTTCTGGCTGAGGTATTTATATGGAGCCTTTTTATTCTGTTTGTAGTTCTAATGCAGTTAGACTAGAAACACCATCATGCATGTAAACTGGGCAGTAGGAAAACAGGAAACTCCCTGTTCATGTTCTTCCAATAGGGGAAAACAAAAGATAAAATCTAGTCTTCGTGTTTGTAATGTATATTCCAACGTTAGCCAGGTGCATATATCAACTCAAGCGGCTCTCTCCTAAAATATCTTCTTTTTAGTTTACATTTTCATTCTGTTTCCTGAGGCAGTGTCATCAAACTGAGCTGTCGTGGTGGGATAGTAACACAAAGATTGAATTTTGCACCAAAAAAAAAAGGTAAAACTTTGAAACATTCTCCTTTCATACGTCTAACTCCGACTTGGCTTCAGATTAGATACTTAAGAGCATACATTTAAACAGAATAAACAGTTTGGATTTTGTCTCCAATCATTTCCGTGGTGGTTTCTCTGAAGTGCTGCAGTTTAGCAGAAAACAATTCTAACTTTATAAGGTCAAAAAAATTATTATTTTTTCTACATTAGTCATAAAGAACACTAACTTTTTTGGCTGGTTGTGACAGATGATGCACTGTGGCAGGAAACAAAAAACTACCTTGAAACTTTGCACTAAGCTGTAGACCTGACATATCCTTCCTTCTTCTTCCATTATCCATCCATCCACATGTCTACCAATAATGTCTCCTTTTCAATAATAACTAAACACAGTACATCCTTGACAAAAAGCACTCCACTCCAACCTGCTGACTCACTGTGAAACACTGAACAATTCGACTCGATCCAGCCAGTTTATCATCTTATACCTGCTGACTGTGCGCTCCCCCCTTTGGCCTTTTTCTTCTTCTTCTCCTTCTCCTTCCCATCTTTGCCCTTGTTCTTGGCTAGCTGCAGGAGGCTCTTTGAGATCTGGTTGTTGCCTTCGCTGCCCTTGAGGTTCGTGGAGGATGAGGTAAAGGGATTGAGGCCTTTCCCTTTGGGCTTGGACCGCTGGGGCTGCAGCCTCGGCAGAGAGGAGGAAGAGGAGGAGGAGAACTCCAGCGGGTCCAGCTCCAGAGACTGGGAGCTGCCAGCGAACTCATCAGACGTTGTAGAGGGAGTCCTCTGGAAAGGAAGGAACAAGAGGCGCTTAGGAAGATGAACAGCTGCGGTCTACATCTGTATGTGAATATGCATGAAAGGCTTTTTGCTAAATGATGAGCACGACTGTTTCTAGAAGAGCTCAGTTTTGGAAAATGATCATATTTAGATTTTTTGGAGAAACATAACAGTGCTGTTTGGTTTGCGTTGCAGCGACGCTCGCCAGTTAAAATGTGGCCAAGAGCTTTTTTAAATCCACTTTTAAGAGGACCCAAGTTCAAGCCTCTGCTGTAAGCATCCATAAACATCAACCAGGCTGGAGTGTCATTGAGTGCAAAAAATGAATCCCTCCAGGCTCACACCGTGTTCCCCTGCAGCTGAGGGGCGACAGAAGAGGCGGTTTCCCTGCAGGGATCAGCAGATCGTGTTATCATTATTATGATTTTCAGAGTGTCCCTGCTCACCTCAGCTAGACGCAGGTCCTCCATCTTGTTGAGGTGCCGCTGCATAGCCTCCCTGTCCCTCTCCAGCTTCCTCTGGGCATCTCTCAGTCTCTCCAGGTCCTTCTGGTACTCCTCCTTCTTGTTCTGCAGCTCCTGCTTCTCCTCCTCCAGGTCCTTCTGCCGCTTCAGGATTTCCTCCTCCTGCAGCGGTTGATACAAGTGTAGATTGATTTATTGAACTGACAGACACGTGAGGCGTCACATCGTATGTTTTCAGCTCCTTTCCTTTAGTGGAAACCTGCAATAACTGAGCCTGAATGAATAAAAGCTAATGACTGCCTGATTTAATATTGTGATCACATTCAGTGTCTCAACCTCTCCTTAATGCACGTTTCCCCATCAGGAAAAAATAAGCTGGAAAAAAAAAAACTGAAGTCTAGACTTTACCAATGCTGACTGAATAATTTCTTGTCTCCTCATATATTAAATCAACTTCATAACTCCACAGGTGCTGCTGCCTGCTGTGCATTATGAAGCTGATCACAACTGCATTTAACTTGTTGATTTTAAACGACATTAAGTTGATTGTGGGCTAAGTATTCAAACTTTGGGGACACACTGCAGGGAATCACACGCGCTGGTGATAATGAGTGTGAAATTCATTTAAACAAACAATGACCCACTCGACAGATGCAAGGATATACTGCTCATATCATCCAAGGTGCAGTCACTACCAGTAAACAAACCATAGACTGCTGCTCTTGTTGCTGTTTACACCTGCAGCATATGATCAGCGTACCACCCTGAACTTTAATCCCTAACCCCATCAAAATAAAATTTCTCCAAAGTCAAAGCAATCAGAAAATACTAACATTGTTATTGCAAGTATCACGATTCAGGTGTGTTTTTTCAAAATGTACGATTAGACGTAACCCTGTGGTGGGTTAGAACTCGAGGGTTAATCCAGAAGTTGTGGCTTTTTAAAAGAACGCTAATCATCTCCATGTCTGCTCGAATAGTTTGGGTTTCTTGTACTGTTGTAATGCTCAAACTCTTAAACATTAGTTTCTTTGCAGATCTGGATAACTAAGTGATCACTATTTTGTAATCATTCTGCCATTTGGCAGTAATTTAATATGGAAAACAATGAGAATAAATTGCACAATTGAGCACTCATGTGTCTCATTCACCCACTTTTTTCTACATCTTAAGTTAACATTCAGACAGATGATGAACGTGTCAAATATCCTTGCCCAAGGATGCTTTGGCACACAGACTGGAGCAGCCAGAAATCAAACCACCAACCTACTAGATGGTTTACTTTACCTCCTGAGCCACAGCTGCCCTAATTCACAAACAGAGAGAATGTTTACTACATGTTGTTCAGCCTTTAGTTAGTGCGACGTTTCAGCCAGCCGTGGAGGTGAATCTACTACCACGCCTTTGCAGCCTTGTCAGATGAAATTTGACCCTGCAACTTTTCTTTCAGCGTTTCAAGCTTGTCAGTGAAAGCTATATTTGAAGGCAGTGTACCATCTCTTTAAAGCACCACAGAAGACTTTAATGCCCTGCACAAGTACGCATTGTAATTTATCAGATAAAACACTGCATGAGGTGAAACACTGCAGCATGAAACCATCCTGGGGGGTTACTGTCAGAATTATAGCTGCCCTGAAACTATTAATAATAAACAGGGCTAGTGGAAGATGATGCATAGTTACCTGTGCGTGCACCTGTGCCTCCCTCTCAGCGAGCTGCTTTTCCCTGAGCTCCCACTCCTTCTCTCTTCTCCTCTTCTCCTCAGCATGAGCTGCCTGTTGTCTCTGCAGGGATGCCAACTCCTGCCGCTGCTTCTCCAGGCTGCGCTGCTTCTCCTGTTCGATCAGCGAGCTGGGCCGGGAGGACGGTCGTGATAACGATGTGCAAGAGGACGAGCGCTCACTCAGGGCCTGCCGCTGGTCCTCTATGAAACTGTCCTGCTGGACTACCACTGCCTGTGTTAGACAGAGCCACAGAGATTAGGTTAGACATACCCATCCTGTGGATTGTGGGGTATTCTGCACTGGCTCTGTGTGGATGGAGGTCTTTTTTCTGTTCTTTTCATTGGAAAGCTTCACAGACTTGCATCATGTCAGTTCTGATCTGGAGCGCTGGATGTATTGTCCTGCTTAGAAACCATCATACCTGCAGAGTGCTTAGCAGAAGATGCAGGTTGGAGACACTGTGGAGGACCTGCTGTTGAAAAAGAGAGAGCAGTGAGTATAACCTCAAACCTCCGGCTGTGTTCTTGTTATCCAGGAGAAAAATCCACTTCGGCTGCAAGGACAAAGCTCTTTGATGTTGCCTTACTTACTGCTCCACTTGACATGTTAAAACTCACCATTATTGGTAGCGGTGTTTTATACAATATCAATTTATAACAATATGCTGATTTAACTTTACAGAGATCTGACCTTTCCTGCGCTCAGATATTAGCACAGTAACCTTGTATTTGTCATCCGTGTTTACAAGGACTCAAAACTGATCCAAACCACGTTACTGCGAACTAAACAAAACAGCTTTCATAAAGTGACACGTCTGGAGGAAATGTTGTGGTGTCACACAGAATATTTTAATATAATAATAAAAAACTGATTTTACTAAACTTAAAGTTGTTTATAGCTCCACAAACCAAGTATTGCTTTAAAAATCACACTTTGCAGCCACGATAATAAAACCACTGACAGATGAAGTTACAAACGTTGATCTTCTTTGAATCGTTAAGTCTTGCATTATTGTAAATGCTACTTTAATTCACTGACCTACACATCATGACTGACTAAGCACACACATATTATCAAAAGCACACAAACTACCAGGAAAATGTTCCCTGCTTCACTGCAAAAAAATGTTCAGGAATAGCTCAACGAATATGACAAGGAGCCAAAGGCATCAATACACCAGAATAGGACCCATATCTGCAGACAGAGGCATGTACAAAGGGAGGCCATGGAAAGCCTCCTTAACTCGTTTCCCCCTTGGACTTATTCTAACCCTTGTTTTTCTTTGCTAAAGACTGGCTATTCTGACTAAGGAGTAATTTTACTTTTTAAATAAAATACTTTTAGGAAGAAAAATTGAAGAAATAAAATAATTAGAACTACTTTGGGCATATTTTTATGGTTAATGTTTTATTATACTTAAATAAGTTTATGACTTATTCAAATAAAAGGTTCTAAATACCCATTTTGCCATTTTGCAAAACAGCTCAGGGCTGGATATCAGCTTAAAAATTATTCACAGTGATTTTTGCACAGATTTCCGACAATGTATCTCTTCCTGATCAAATGTTCTGATTTCCTGTTGTTCCTACAGCTGAAAATGCTCCCAAAGCTGCAAAAGTCATGTAGCCTAAGCTCTGCACCATTTATGGTTTTATATCGCGTGCAGCGTTAGCAACATGAAACGCAAACAACTTCACCGACCCACTAACATGGTTTTAGACTTTTAGTCTTGTATTAACTGCTTATTGCTCTTTGATGCTGCAAAAATATCATATTTATTAGTTAAGCCTTATTTCTTCCTGTTATTTTACAGCGCTACGCTGCATGAGCTGCTTCTGATTATTGTGCATTTTAATAACAATTTTCACTTAAAACTCTTCCTACTTTTATTAAATGACAGCTTACTTTGCTTGGCACATGCTCACTTTCACTTTGAGCTATTTTGTTATTTATTACTTAGCAGAGCTTTTTACAGAAACAGCAGTAAATCCCTAAATGTGGGCAGCAGGGTCGTTTAGATTAAGTAAAAACAATTTCAAATTTGAATTTCTAAAAAAAATTTATATGTTGTTATTGATGGAGTATAAAAGTGTTTGATAGGTGGCAAAAGGAAAGCTGTTAGCGGCAAATCAACCTCAACAAGTGAATAATAATAATTAAACGAGTCGATCAAAACCAAAAGGAGGAAACAGTCCATCACAGTTCTGAGTCATGATCAGTGCTGTGGTTAAAGGTTTGTGGAAGACTTTCAGATTTCAAACTGGGCCGACGCATTCTGGCTGAACTTGAGCTTTACTGCTGTTTGAGACAACACGCTGATTAATGCCGGTAACAATGCCGTTGACACAGGGTTTTGGCAGTTTCTATGTAAACAGCGACTTGAACTGAATTAGACACAGGAAGTCAGTGTTACCTCACTGTTCCTCTTCAGCAGCTGCAGCAGGTTGGCGTTTCCTCCCTGCACACAAACATTAAGACACACTGAGCAAGCTAAAACACAATAATATACTCGCATGCAAACATCTGCTCTTGTGTACAGTGCTCTTGTGGGCCTGTATGCTGTATATATCACGGAGCGAATGTGATTAAAGTTGCACATGTGGGTGTGCTGTGAAGTCTAATTGTATCTGGCTATGATTATGTATGACGGATTTAGTGTCGTGCCGCTTTATTTTAAATGGGGACGAGACGAACGGTTCTAAAAAGGTATTTTCAGTTTACAAAAGAACGGCACAGACCAACGTGAATACAATAGAAGATGGAAGGCTGGAATTAACTCTGCATTGTATTTTTTAATGATGACTCGGACTTCTGAACACCGTCCTTTTACTGCTGAACTCTCTTTGAACTTTGGCACCATGCCTGGGGTGAAATGTTAAGAAAAATTAAATGCTTCTCTTCTGTTTTCAGAGAGCAGCATTTACAAGGAATGGCCTGGTGAATAGCTGGCTCCTTTTTCTTTATTAAACAGCACATTACGTTTACTGTAGCCTGTCTCTGCTAAAAGATTCAAGACACAATAATGTGCAGTCCAGCTGCTGGTATATGCAGTATAAATGACTACAAAGGCTGGCATCCAGTGCAGAGCTACAATAGCAGCACCTAAAGGCACTCCATTCATTTCCATCATCTATTGAATCCTACACAACTGATGGTCGCCATTAGCAACGGGACCTGGGAGGAAGAGTCAAGAGGCTAATTCATTGGAGGGAGAGAAGCAGTTAAATTCATCTTAATGGTATTGTTAGTGTTGGAGGACAAATGCACCCCCACACATGCCCTCAGGTTCTCTGTGACGTGTAGGGGCACATTGGCTTCAGAGTCAAGGAGAATAACTGGCTGCTGGGATGCAGACCTTCTTTAAAACGCTGTCGGACTCAGTCCTGCGCAGGTCTCCCGCCATATCCTCACTCTCATCTCTGTCTCCACCTGATATAAAGAGAAACCACAGGAAAAAAAGATGTGATCAAGAAGAGTGCTGCAAGACAAAAGGAGAACTCTAAGAGCTAGAATATGAAAAAAGACAAATGTGACTGGAATTCAACCAAAACAACAGGCTATGTCCTCAAAAAAAACAAACAAACCAAACAAACCCAACAACAGTAAGCTGCTCTGCTCAGTCAAAGTCAAATGCTGGGGGAAAAACCAAACCAAAAACAGCTAGGGTGAACAGGAAAGGAAAGCACTGCAGATCACAAGTTCACCACAAAGAAAGAAAACACACAGAAAAAGATCCGAAACACTGCAGTGGTCAGATGTCATGTCAATGAACAGTTTAAGTTCTTTGAAGTATCAGTGAGAGCACAGATTTATATGAAGCATGCCAGGTAATCCACATATTTTTGACATTGCCTCCTGGTGACAGCAGCTACAGACTACCAGCACCAAATCATGCCAGGACCTTTAGCTTCTCCACAGCTGTGGCACATCTGCAGGCTGCTTTGCAACCCCCACCACCACCCCAGATCCTCTTTTAATGCTAAAACTTCATCGGTGACAATGTCTGTCATTAATGGCTGTTCTGTTATGGCAGCTCATGTTGCCTTTCCTTCCACATATGTGCACACGGAAGAGCGGGAACGTCCCAGAACAGAGCCAAACCGCCAAATCTAAACTACTGCAGATGGAAATAACAACCTCTTGATTACAATGGCCCAGCCTGAATTATGGTTACTTATCAGAATGTGGGTGATTAAATGCAAACTCTTTCTTCTTGGTGAAAAGTTTTGGTGGCGAATATGAGCACAAATATGTAACTGAAAAGCAAAATTCGTGTTTTATGAAGCAGGATGGAGACTTAGTGAGTAACTACAGGTTGGAAAAATCAACCTCTTCAGATCCATTTTTACCAATTTTGTAGTTTTGCTGGGTTGTTTTTCCCACATTTGTCATTTAACACCACCAGGGCTGCAGCTGAAAAACAATGGCATCTAAATGACACATGGATTTCATTAAATAAATACACTGCAATTATAGTCAAATCTCCACATCTTAATGACAGAGCTGTGATGCTGAAAGTCTATTAACTTATGCAGTCTGCATTTTGACCAATTTTCCTTCCGGCTTCTAATCAGGCCCCAGAAGAGGAACAAAATTAGCTAAATGAACACCGCAGCTTTAGCTTTTATCAAAGGAAAAAAGCAGTGTGTAGATTTGTAACTTAAACAGAGTTGGTAGACGTGGTGTACAAATTAAGAATTTGTTTGGTGTTCATACTGAAATAATGTGAGGTGATGTAATGATTAATATTAATATCAACCGAGACCTCAAGCTGATCAACCCCGCCCTGCAAGGAAACACTTTTTCTCTGCACCCTGTCGTTTCCGACAAGGTTAATAAAAGTCCTTCGTTTACCATTAGAGAGAGATCCTGTGCAATTTTGTGTGATAGTGAAATTCTATGATTTTAAAAAACAGAAATGACACTTAAAATTGGGGGACTCGTAGATATAATTCATGCTTTTGACACAGAGTCGACTTCCTTGGCGGCCATCATTTCTTTGGATGTATGGAAAATGAGAAATTCTCACTACATTTCAGTGAAAAGCAAAGTCTGACAGATCAGTGCAGCAGAGCAGGCCATTCAGATATGCAACCTCTCAAACAGTCTGCAGGAGAGCTTTTGTAAACCCCCCCTCCCCCACCACCAAAAAAAATCCAAAGTATTACAGGTTTTATATTGTCAACAAGTGACTCCTGTGAAGGTTACAGCCGGGTTTGCTATGTCAATAAAATAAGTGGCTCTCACATGCAGAAACTCGGGAAGGAATCAAAAGATTTTCTGCTGACCTACATTCATGTTGTGTTTATGTTGAATCTGACATCTCATCTGATTTATTATTTATTATGAATTATGTTCTGCCTTTTTCTTTTACATTCTTTTAGTTTCACTGCTATTCTTTTATTTACATTTTCTTCCTTCTCCACCTACAGAGACTTGTGTAAAGTCTACATTTACTTTAAAATATAATTAACAGTCAACACATTTATCTATCTGTTATATTCCCTTACATTAGTCTCTATATTTCATTATGTTTGCTTATTTAAATAAATCAAGGCTGCAATAGTGTTTAAGAGACATCCCCCTCAGACAAAAATATCATTGTTTAGCTGTAGTTTTCCAGGTATGCTAGCGATGTAGAGATCTGGACCTCTTAGAGCTCTTGTGGTTCAATGGATTCGACACTATCAGCTTGCAAGCCACCAGTTCAGAGATATCGCCCCAGGCCACCTTTCCCTCAGGAAGCTCCAGCTCTGCTGTCCAAGCCTCCGTCTGAAATGTTTTATCTAACTGCTCTGAACAGGGGAATTGTGGGGAGAGGTGGGTATGACCACCAAAACCCCGTTTCAAGATGAAAAATGAAATATTCCACTTTTAAAAACTGTGCTTTGGCTTTCAGCAGTGTTGTTACACATTTGCAGTCCAGTCACCAAGTCGGTGCAGTTATCTTGACAAGCAGGTGGGGGTTCAGCATGTTTCCCTGCACTGGATTGCACAATGTTTAAAAAAAAAGAAGAAGGAGAAGAAGAAGAAGAAAATAAAACGTAAAGGAAAAAAGACACCAACAAATGTTCAGAGCAGCACACTTACTCTTACTGCTGTGCATCTGGTGACTGTCGAAGCCTCCGAAGGTCTCAGCCCTGCGGGGCAAACACACCGGCCCCGCACCACCACCACCTCCTCCCTCCTGGACGCTGGCCATGGCCCCGCCCAGGCTGCCATTCACCAGTGTCTGTAACGTCTCCACTGTCACGGACACACACAGAAGGAAACATCAGCGTGCAGGTCAGTAAGTGAATTATCCAGCTAACTGTGTTACAGTTCAGCTCTGCAGCCATATATCCTGGCAGGCTGCTACCGGCTCCTGTTGCTAAGCAACTATTGACAACCTATTAGCGCCACAGAGCCTCTTCACTAAAAGTTTAAACATCTTCGCAATTTGAAATGTATAGAAACTCTGAAAAGATGTGTGCATACAGTGTACTGATGCAACACTGTGACCTTTCCTGTCTGGCAGATTCTCAGTAAAACACAATAACCTGAGGAGGAGAAATCACATTACTGCTGCCAATTCACATATCAAATAAGGACAATTACTGCTCCAGGCTTTACAAGGACGAGGTGAAAAAGACATTGTGCTGTAGAGTAGGTAAACTTTTACTGCTAGTTTGAAAAGTTATAATCATTACAGGAGTTTTCCTTCATTCATCCAACCGCCATTAGAGCTGCAGCCTGTTTTTCTTTGAACTGTCACAAACTTACCAAACCTGTAAACTTTAAAACAAATCCTTTGTATTTTTAACCAGCTCCAGATTTTTGTGGAACACTCTTTGCCTGCAGCGGGACTAAATAATAATAAGGAGCTGTTTCCTTACGCAAGTCACACTCTGACCACCGAAGCTCCTCGGCTCCTTCACAGACAAGAACACACACCAACAACAGGTTCAGCTTTTCTCTTCATTTTGTCATATTCAAGTCATATTCAACTACATTTTAAGAACGGTAAGGATTTCCCAGCATACATAATCAAAATTAATGTTTCACTTCATTATTACTCAAAGCTTGATGTCACTGTGCTACAAGAGGACATCAATGGGCCGTAAAAAGTCCAAAATTGTCTTAAATCCACATTTACTGGTAAAAATCCTTAAAACAGATCAAACTCTCTTAAATTATTTTGGCTTCCAATTCTTAGAACACAATGACACTATTCATGTAACCTCTCTACAGTTCAGACAATGCAGTTGCACTGCTGTTAAGGCCACGGTGCCTTAATTTAGGCCCCACAGCCTGCTGAGTTTGCAGTTCACTGTTAGGAATGCTGAAGATGATGAAGGAGAGGGCCTTCCAACCAGCACGCTCATTAGTCTACGGAAATGGAAAGATAGGAAGCGGATAATCCTAGAAATTTTATTTGTGTTGCGGTCTTACCTGATTTCAACTAATAGATATCAGACATCAGATGGATATGTCCATGAGAATTTTGGTCATTAATTATATCTAAAATGTTATTTAAAAGTTCTTTAAATAAACACTGTGATTGATTATTGGTTATGCAATCATTTGCTTCCATTTTTGACTGTAGGAAGGAGCTAAAACTCTCCTGATCTTGATCTTTTTTGCATTTACAGCTTTCACGCTAATGCTTATTAGAATAACAAACTCCAACCCACTGATCTCTCAAAGGGTACACATGGAAAAAAAAACGTTATTAAACTTTCTCCAATTTATTCTTTTCAATTATTTAAAATCAGAATCAGAATCAGAATACTTTATTGATCCCTGGGGGAAATTAAAAAGCAAACTGTCTAATATTCAAACGGCAATTCCCCATTAAAGTAATGCAAATACAGTTTCAAGCACTTAATCCAAAATCCAAGCACTTTTCAAACCTTGAAAACATCATCTTAAAATTCACGAGTTTGCAGCACCTGCAAAATCCCTGCATGTTGTTGTTAGACTGCATCATGTAAAATCCAAAGTAAACCCATACACTTGAAATAAAGCAGTGCAAATGATAAGTAAAGTGAAAGCTATACATACATATATTTCAATACCTTTAACACAGGATACAGTAATTGCTCTGAGCTCACCTCTCCGCTTTCTTCTAACACATTTGATGAACAACACTGCCAAAGCACCAACAAGCGCTGGAGTAAAATCTCAAAACGCATCCCGACTCCTTTAATGTTTGCTATACACTTGAATCTCTCTCTCGGGCTATGAAGGGATCCAACTACTGAGCTCATTACATACTCAATTACATCATTTCCTTAGGGATTAATAACACGGTAGGCTCTCATCAGAAGAATTAAAATGAATAAACAAGTTTTCTTTACATACAAATTGTTTATAAACTCCTTACATACAAAAAGTACTGAAATTCACATTTTTTTACAGTGAATTTTTCCATGTGGTTGCCAAAGTGTATCCTTTTCACCTGCAGCCTCAAAAATGTGTGGTGGAAAGAATTTATCAGAACTTTTTTATGAAAAGTGAGGGCAGAACTGTCCATATGTAATAATCGATGAAAAACAATAAGGTGCTTTTTTAGCAGATGGCTTTATGCCTCATGTCATGACACAAGTTTTGCTTAATAATTGATATTAGCTATACATATGAATGAGTCAGTGCTTTCTCTTCAATGAGATATTATAATACCCTGTTTTATTCTCAAGGTGTCATTTACAAATGCAGTGTTAGGACCGCTTTGGTGTTAAGAACTCAAACCTCACTAAAAGGAGAATAGACCAAAAACTAAGAGGGAAAAAATGGTCCGCCTGCCTCCCTATCCTCACCTATGGTCATGGTCTTTGGATAGTGACCGAAAGACTGTGGATACAAACAGCGATAATGAGCTTTCTTCGAAGGCAGAGTGGCTTGTCCCTTAGAGACGGGTTGATGAGATCAGTCATTTGCGAGGGGCTCAGAGAAAAGCTGCTACATTTCCACATCGAAAGGAGCCAGTTGAGGTGATTTGGGGATCTGACAAGCACGTCTGCCCGATGTCTAGGACAGACGCCCACCACAGTGGATGCTAATAGCTCAGTCACACCAGAGTTAAAAATAGGAAGAAACCCTCCGTCCAACTAGGAAAAAAAAAAATCAGTGGTTGCCCATTGATTCAATTGAATGTTTTTGCTGTCAGAGATTCATTGCAAGTAGTTGCAGTGTACAACATCCTCAGTCACCATGCGATCAGTTTTGATCACAGGTAAGATAAGATAAGATAAGATAAGATAAGATAAGATAAGATAAGATAAGATAAGATAAGATAAGATAAGATAAGATAAGATAAGATAGAACTTTATTAATCCCTCAGGTTGCCTGGTGGGAAGCAACTTGTCTCCACACAATTACAATTTGACTCAGACCGACTGCAACCACTGTGACAGGTTTGAAGGTTTGCAAGTAATTGCAATCTGATTTATATCTGATGTTTATTTTCTAACTTGTGGTATCATTTAAAGTAAAACAGAGAATGAAGGGCTGGGCATGATTAGGCCATAGGTATCCTGATTGAGGAGCCGAAAACGCTTCGTTTAAGGCTTAAAAACACAACTTCAGGATATCGCACTTACCCACTCAATCTTTTACATACCTTTCTTATAATCTTTTAAGTTTGCCTAGATGATAAAATTTAAAAACGTAAACAGGATAACATGTGTAAGATGTACTTTATGTTCATAAAGCAGCAATGACACATGCCACATACTAACAATGTGTAACAATGTTAGTATACAAGCCTCTCACTGTGTTTTTTTTCGTTCATTCAAATTTATTTCTCAGTATATTCAATGAATGACGCATCCACAGCACACATCTTAGAAACCCGTCTTTCTTACCTTCCTGCAGGGCATCTTTCATGATGGACGCCCCCCCAGGCGGCTCCAGGCTGCAGGGTGACCTGAAGAAAGGTTGGACCTGCCGACAGGCCTCCTCGCCTGGGCTCACGCCCTCCCACATCCCTCTGAAAAGCCGCACCTTCTCCTCCAGCAGAGACATGATTTCTGTATCCTTTTGCCTCAACAGTTCTGACCAGCAGAGACAGACAGACAGGAAGACACAAAGACAAACAGTGAGAAATCTCAGGCAAATGTGTGTGTGTGCTTGCTATCATACAAACAAATTTAATAGATTTCTCTCACCTCTCATTTCCTTTGCTTTAGTCTCTAGCTGTCTCTTGTCATCTTCTGTCTCACTGGGAATCCCTTCATCCTCATCCTTGTCCCTGTCCAATAAAGAAAATAAAGATGATGTACAACATCCCATAAATTAGACAGGATTAAAGACCAACAAACAACCAGAAATCTACATCACTTACAGTGTACAAGTGTTTAATCAATTAACTGGAGTTAAATTATTCACTAAAGTTTTGGTAATTAAAAACTTAAAAACAGTATTCCGAAACATTTTCATTAATTTGCAACATTTTACAGATTTCTCGTCTTAAAAAGACAAGTCATGAAAATAACCATTAGCTTCCATCCCACAGGACAACAGACAAGTGTCCCAAAAGTTTGAAGCACATGAACACATGGTGTTTTTAGTTCAAGAGAAAAAAAAACAGAAGCCATAGCCTTTAAAAAAAAAAAAAAAATTCATTTCTGCCAATAGCATGATCTCCATTTGTGTTTTGGCAGAAGTCAGACTGCGAAGGAGACAGAGTGCCTAATCTCTCTCCTTCCCACTGGCTGCATTCAAATAATCCTCTGCTTATAGCGAGCTGTCCTTGAAGCCAAACCAGCATTAGACTGTCCCTGAGTACATCCTATCCCCAGGTAGAGTAGTGCTACTCCTCCTGACAGCACAGTGCTCTGTCCACAGAACTGGGCTTGGTCTAACTCGTGGTTTACATCACAGATGGACGGGTGATGAACTCTGAGAGACAGAGCCCTTAATGTAAAGCACAGTGGAGTTTCTTCTGCGGAAGAGGTTGCAGGTTATGGTAAACCAGAAAAGATCGGGGTCTAAGCTTGCTCTTACATGTAGATTACAAGATGCAAAAATAATTGTGTGTCAAGTACAGTAATATATTTAGTCTTCATATGTTTTAAAATAAAAACACTGACATGAATTCTACTCACATAGACTGCATGGCTTCCTGGATGAGCTGCATCCAGGTGTTGCGTTCGTCTTTCGAGCTGGCCAGGACCTCCATCATCTCCGGCTTCTCTATGCCTGCCGTGATGAGGAAGAGGCCGCGCTCTTCGTTAGCGACCTCCCTGACAATCAGCTTCTGGAGGGAGATCACGGTGGAGCGCTGATCCTGCAGGGAGAGAGGCAACATGGGAGGAGAATGAAAAAAGAGAAGGAAAAAAAAGAGAGAGGAGAGATGATAAGGGGAGGGCCAGGAGGGAGGAAAGGGGGTGGAGGGAAAACAAATGGTGAGGATCAGGGAAGAGGATGGAAAAGGCAGGAAGAAGGGTGGGCTAAAGCAGAGGAGGAAAAAGGATAATTACAGGAGAAAAGCGTAAGAGAAACAAAGACAAAGGGGTGGATAGGGATCACAGACACAAAGGGGAGAATGAAAAAATATGGAATAAAGAGAAAAGAAGAAGCCAAATTGACATTCTGGCTAATTTTATGATTATCATGGCTGTCGGCTGATTCACAGAGCCTCTGCTAACCTTGCATTCTTAAGAGTGCCAACACTGTAAAGCACATTTTAGTACACCACAAACCACTCCATCATTTCTTTTCAAACTAGTAAAACTCCAAAGCTGTAACCACATCCCTACATTTTTTCTCCAACCACTTGTCTGAGGTTTAAAGAATAGGTTGAGTTTTTTTCCTGTGTGTTTGTCTTCCTGGTGTGACTACATTGTAAACAATAGGAAGAAAATCCACAGCACACGTTCTACAGTTTAAACCAAATCAAGTGAGTATTTTAGAGGGGAAAAAATGTTGTTGATGCAGCACAACAAGTGGAACAGAAAGATTGAGTTTGCACTAAAAATACTCCACATTCAACATGAAGAGGGGGGGAACTATGCATTCCTACATCAGTCACCTAAACATAAATGCAAATTGTCACCTTTAATTGGATACTTTCACCAAAAATACTGCAATAACTGCTAACTGCAGCCTTTATCAACAGCCGTCAGTCTGCAGGAACTTATGTGGGCTATTTCTCAGACACTTCTTTGTCAGTTAAACCGATAAAAGGTCTGGAGATTTAGATGTGGCATTTGCATTCAGAAATCCCACAACATGCAACCCAGAAGAGCTCGCAATACTATCTTTAAGCTGCAAAAGCAAAACTAACGCATCACAGAGAGAAAGAGGGGGAACATTACAAGAGACCAGATCAAGAGCTTTGTTACGTGTGGATGGGAAAAAAAAGAACACACAGCTACATAAAAAGGCCTTGATGTCCACAGAAGAGAGCAGTAGTGGATGATCACAGGATCCTTTCCATAGCAAAGGAAAGCAACCAAGCAGAAGGACTCCAAAAACACAAAAACAAAAACCCAACTGAAGACAAGACAGAAACCAGGAAAAATATTTCAGAGGAAGTCTTTTCTGTGTGATGATCATTGGTTCCAAGCTTTAGGGAGTCACTGACTGAAAGTGTTTAACATGCTGCTAATTTGTCCAATTACATGTGAGTTTGAACTACAATGGCTACCATTCCTGTGCAGTTTATGTAACTTTTTTTCCCATCAACCCATGAGAAAAAAGCACTTTAGCTTTGTTTATTTTTGGGCTTCCAGCTTCAAGCTGTGGTGATGATGCACACATCACACTAGATAGAATAGAGCATGGCCACCACATCTGTGCGCCAGCAAGCTAAGAGCACTGAATGCAACAAAATAGAAAGCTGAGGTGTATTTACTGAGTGTGTAACAATTTCCTAAGAGACAATTTCTGCTTTCAAAGTCGATCATTTCTGCTGTCATTTTGATGTTTGAATCGTCATTCCAGCAAAGATATGGAGCCACGGACAGAAGAGAGCATCTTTGAGGCCAGCCCCAGAGTAATGAAGTAAAAGCAGGTTTAAATTTTGGAGCCATTGTCACAGCGGAAGGTTGTGCTGTACAGTTAAAGCAAATATGACGAAAGATCTTTTGCTTTTCCTTCTTGTTTTATGCTTTTGTCAAACCTCTCAGCTTTGAGTTGTTCAGGCCTTTGACAGAGGCAAGGCAATACTCCCCTGTCTTAATCACTGTTACTAAGTAACAGCAGTTTGAATATATGTAACACAAAAATATGGAGCCAAATCTATAATATGCAGGTTTGGTAATAAAGCTCCAAATGTTTCAGCTGAAAACATTTAGATTCTCCTCGTCTTTTTGTTTATTTACTATCATCCATTCTCTTTTAGCTCTACAGGTCTGTGTTCCTGTAAAGGTGGTGATGATCTACGACCTGCTACAGTAGCTGCATGTACTCTTGTTGATCCACAGAACTGATGCCTATACTCTCAAAAACAAACCCTCTCCACATGGCTGCCATCCATTTCAAACCACATGTTATTCCCCTTTCTAATGTCAACAGCTCCAACTCAAACATTGCAGGCTTTTTTTTCTTTTTTACTGATGGATGTGATTATTAAGCCACCAGCCTGCCTCTGTTTCCATTCCTGCGAGTGTGAGAGAGGGAGAGAGAGTGTGGCATGCCATGAAGCTGTGAGTCCTGTAAACATGGAAAAAACAACTCAAACCTATATGATTTATCACAGCTGGGTTAAGGAGCCCAGGGCCAGATAAGCTTTATTAGGTGCAGCTAACGTGCTAGCAAGAGGCAGGCATTATTTCACAATGGGATAGCTAAGAAGGGCAGCTCCTGCTAACAGCAACAACAGTGGGAGAGGAAAATATGACAGCATCATCTCTGGCAGCACTCATGAGTTCTTCATAACTGTAGGGCAAAGGAGAGGGAAAGAGATGACCTACCAGCATGGCAAAGACATATTTCTGGTCTTTCTCTTGGAGGAAGACGAAGACGTCTGATAGGAGCAGAGCATGAACCTCTGGAAGACGACCAGAAGAAAATCAGTTGTTGTTGGATTAGTTTAAATACATCGAAATGTTAGACCCTAAAAAGACTAACAAATTTCCCATCCCCAACTCCTCACCCTTTAATCTTCCCTGGGTGTTTTTCAGCTGTAGCGCTCCATCGTGGATCAGCCGCCTCCTAAGCAGATCCTCCCTGGCGAAAATTTGCCCGTTCTTCATCATCATAATCGACTTGTTGTCCATACGGCCGTGAAATTCCTTCAGGCGCCGTCTTTTCTCGTGTTCGTTCACCTTGCTATCAACCGCCGCTATCACCTCCTTCACGAGTCGAATAGCCTCCGTCAGGTCAAAGTAGTCTTCGTCGCTCTCTGTGTTAGACGTGTGACAAGATTTTAGAAAATTTATTCTACAAGAGATTACCATAGGAATGTGATTTTAAACCAGCTGAAGCAAAAATGGAGCACCGTTACATTTGGTAGTTTAATGACTCCAATCTAACACACTTAACCCTGAACGGCTCAGACAGGTGGCGTTTAAGTGCGGCAGACGATGAAGTGACATTTTACTTCTCATTTCAGTATTTTAACCGTGGCTGCATTTACACTCACTGGAAGAGAGTACTGAAAGCTTTTTTATGGTATTAGCTGGTCACAGTGAGTCACACATATTATTATAGAGACATCTAAGACATCTTATAATTGTGTGGATGCCCTCATAGGGCATCCACACTATTGAGTTCCTGTTTCTCTTTATTCTTTATTCCACTATTTTATTCTAGTTGCTTCCGTACACTTTTTGGCGCTTAACTACTCCCACAGTTTTTGTTCTATTTTCACCGTTCAAATCTTAAAAAATTCTGCTCTTTCTGCTAATGCGGGCTTTGACTTTTGGTGCTCATAACTTCTATACTTTTTGAGATATTGAAATTTTTTTTGCAATATTTTTTGCCCATTTCTGCATATTATCAGTGGCCTCACTGGTTTTCCTTGCCGGGTTGACCTGTGTTTTAGCTCAGTGAGATGAGCATCCGTTCTCAGACTGGGAGGCCCGGGTTCAAATCCCGCTTATAGCAACATTTCTTTCAGTTAACAGTTAAACTTTTTTAACTCTTTTCAACACAAATTTCAGTTTTTTCACTACTTTTCAGCACAAATACCAGCTTTTTCAGCTGTTTTCAGCAAAAACCTCTTTTCAGCAGAAATTCTGCTGATTGAACTCTTTTCAGCAGAATTTTCACCTCTTATCAGCACAAATCTCAGCTGTTTTCAGAAAAAACTCTTGAGCAGAAATTCTGCTGATTCACCCCTTTTCTGCAAAATTTTTAGCCTTTTCACCTCCCATCAGCACAATTCTCAGCAGCTTCTGCTCATTTCAGCAGAATTGTCAGTCTCTCCACCTCTTCTTTGTGAGAATGAGTTTGGCTCTGTGAGATGAGTAGCCGCCTTGAGACCAGAAGTGCCAGGTTCGAATCCTGCTCAGGGCAACGTTTTTTCAACTTTTTCAGCTTTTTTCAGCAGACATCTTCAGCGTTAAGGCATCCACGCAGCATTTTCCCAGGAAATGCAAATTTTTCTAGTTTGTTTTTAATTCTTGTACATGTCTAATGAAAAACCTTCATTTACAGTATGTATATAGCAAATTAAAATGATCATTAAGTTTCTTAGTAAGATGTTCGAGCAATACTTGGAGCCAGAATACCTTCAGTGTAGCTTTAACATCATTTAAGATGTTAAAGCCGTTTGATGTTTTGATAATTTTGGAGAACGCTGCAGAACAATTTAGAGATCGTGCCTGAAAAGCACAAAATGTACAGATATTTGTGATTAAGAAACAATAGTGTTTTACTCGATGATTAAAATAAATATGTCGTTCTGTATGGATTTTGCATGTTCTCCCCATGTGGGTTTTTCCACATACTTGGCTTCCTTCCACAGTCCAAACACATGGAGTTACGGTAACTGGTGAGTCTGAATTGGCCATAGGTGTGAATGTGAATGCGAATGGTTGTCCGTCACCCCTGATGTGGAAGAAAATGGTTGGATGGAAGGACGGACAGACAGAATAACTTGTTTAGACCTAGAAAAACTTTTTAGCTATCTAGACTTTTTCATTCCCCTGTACTTATGCCTTCATGTGCACACCACAAATCACAAACCGTAGTAATTGATGACTTCGCAAAGCCAACCTGTGGGCTGAATTAGACCCTCTACTCTAAGGGGACTCAAGCCATAAGAGCACCCACTGTATGTGTATATTACATTTTCTCTTTTACAAAATGCTCCGATGCTCCTTACTCTACAAATCCAAATATTTAACTTATTTTCTTTGCAGCAAACTGGACAAGAAGACTGATACCGCTTCCTTTGCATTATCTGCTAACTAGCTGCTGGCGATAGACTCATGCAGTGGACACACACCCAATACATATCAGTTTCAGCTTATGCTCAGCAGGAAAGAGAACGAGGATGGAATTATTTCTAATGAAATACATTTTTAATCAGCGTAGCTGCAAAAGCCATCTGGTTATCTAAATAAAGTGCGCACATAAAAGCCTTGATTAACTTGACAGCGGCTGAGTCACTGTCAAGTGACTCAAGCTTAACATTTATTTATAGAAAAGTACTGGGATTTTGTTTTTTAAAGTATAACAACAAAGGAGTAAAATATCAGGGTCTGCCATGAGTCAGGAAACATGGAGTCTCCGCTGGGGTACTCTAAGGATTACAGCAAAGTCACGAGTGTCCTTTAAGTCTGCAAAGTGAGGAAAACCCCAGTCAAACTGTCCCGAATGCACACTTGTTGTACTCTATATAACACTCTTGAGTTTTAGGCTCAGCATGCAACATCCTTCCCTAAAGTGGAATATTTTCCTCCTGCATTGTATGTCTGTGCTCCAAAGCAAGAAAATATAATCTCAAACTGTGACTCTACTGTGTTATTTCCTCTCAGTACATATCAGAGTTGGCAGGAGAGACTCTTCTTAAAGCACCTTGGGGATTAAGGCAGAGCTCCCCCATCCCACATAGAACTATAAACAGGCTTTGGGGAGGGATTAGAGAGAATGCACACAGTGGGAGGCCAGCTGATGAGAGCTGCTTTAAATCAGATATAAATATGGTGTGAAATATTCCAGCTCCTCAAAGTGTGCTTGATCTATTATCCTATAAACATCCATCCAGCACATGTCTCATTTTTCTCAAAATATATGAAACTGTGTGCGAGAAATTGTACTTTTCAGGATGTTTCCTAAAACAAACGGCACACTGCTGTGGGCGGCTTTTCAGTGTACGAGCGGAGCCGAATGCTGTCAGGAAAAATATTAATAATGAGGTACTCCAGGAGTTTATTTTCTATTCTCAGGATAAAGGTGATGTGATAAATATTACTGTAGATAAACTCTCTAAATAAATATATAAATCATAGAGAATGATGTAAAGAAAATATTGTATTTGGTTTGTGAAAAGTTCTAAAATTAAAAAAGCCAAAACTGAAATGGGAAAAATGACTTAATTATATTGCTTAAATCTCCAACTTTAAATTCACACATTTTTTTCTGCACTAAGTGAAACTTAGTGAAATTTAGAATTAAGATTTAAGCAGCATCCACATAGGAAGTAAACTTGTAGGAACGCGGTGACCAGACCACAGACTTTATAAGCGACAATGGAAATAACCAGGTCAACCGACTGAAGCAGCTACCATTAACATATTTAAGGGTAGTAAATACATTAGGGCCTTGATGCATACTCAATCATGCAGGTAAGTAAATCCCCAAAAGTTGATTCTGTTCATCTGGACGTAACGTCAGTGGAAGAAACGTTTCGTCACGTATCCAAGTGACCTGACTGCACGATTCCCCAATCTTATGAACAGTACATTTGCATAATGACTGAAACCAGCCCACTGAAGGAACAATGGGCTGGGAGGCCAGTTCCTTGATCATTAACAAGGAACTGGTTTTGTTTCTACCAGTTTTATAGACAAAGTAAAAACAGTGAAAAAAGGCCAACATGAAAATAACCTTTAGTGTGCTGCAGCAGTCTCTGAATCAGCACGGGGTACTTCGTTATCCTCTGGGTCACAAGAAGGATGCATTCTGGGATGCCAAGCCTCCGCACAATGCTGCTACTCATCTTTTTCTGAAAGAATAAACAAGAGGTGCTTTTAGTAAAACATGCCCACACACAACAGGTGGCAGGGTCTCACATAACCAGCGAGAAGCTGCAAAACTCATTTGGCGTAGAACAATACAGCAGTAGTACTTGAGAGGGTGTTTATTGTTATCGTTTATGACGGCGAGCACTGGCGTTTCTATAATAAAAATAAACTGCCTCGAGGGTAATACAGCTTTTATTCAAATGTCTCCGGCACATGCCCTGATTGAAATGAACTGCAGATGCAAAATAATACAACTAAAAGGAAAGCAACACAGAATAAGAACAAGCTCTTTGTTCAACGCTACTTCAAGCACTTCCATACAAGAGAAAACAATGTCAGAACTCTATTCAACAAACACAATCGTGTCTGGAAAGCCAGACATCCTGAAGAAAAATGTGTTTTCATCAAAAAGCATGAAAAGAGACTTCTCCGGAAAGTTCGTCTGCTGTGTGACAGACACCACGAGAGAAGCCTGACGCTTACTTTGATGAACGCTTTGAAGCGTTTGTCTTTGGTTAGAAGGTCCTTGTGGAAGTTAACAGCTTCGTTGTGGCGACTGCAGAATCTTCCGTAAACCCTCTTCATGCTTTCACCATTTGATCCCGAAAACTAGAGAAGGAGTTGACAGATGTAAGCACACAAAAACTAATGTTGGTAGAGCAGAAATAAATAAAGGTTAAAAAGCTAACATTATTTTCAAAGCTTCAGAACTTCAAACGTGAGTTGAGACAAATGTTTGGGATTTGTGGGAGCAATATTTGACTCAGAGATTGTGTAAATTTACTTTGGAGGTGTAAACTTAGACGAGAACAAAAAAAACCAACATTAGGCCTTTCATAACAGCCATGAACACACATGCATTCTGTCGATAACCTTTCAGAAAAAGCTCTCGTTTCTGTAAAATAAACAGTCATGTTACCTTTTAGGTTTTCTGTAAAACCAGCTTGTGTTAAATCAGCTGTAAAGAATAGAAATGAATTTTGAACCAGCCCCTGCCCCCTCTCACCTGGCTACCCAGGATGTCCCCTATCCTGCTGATGATGAAGCCTCCTTCAAAGACTCTTCCCTCTAACTGGCTCTCCTTTTTCCTCTCCAGGAGGCGCAGGAGGTGCTGTGTGTGGAGCTCAAGTAGATCATCTAGAACGGGGAAGAGCTTCTCCAACATCTGCTGCTCCAGCTGAACCTCCTTCTGCAGGCCTTTGCTGTACACTTCTGACATGATGCGCAGCGTCCGAACGTGATGCATCTCTGTCTGCATCAGTTCTGCAGGACATGAAGGGAAATGACACTTAAGCCTCCGTTATAGTCACTGACATATAACATCAGCACCATCGCCATTTCCACTTGTATGTGATTCCCTGCATGATTCTCCTAAATAACAGGTTTCACAGCTCAGAAAGAGAACAGCTTCACTGGTGGAACAGGAAAAGAAGTAGTCGCTAACAAAGTGGTTATGGAGGTTTTTCCAACGTTTTCTGCAGACTTTCTCATATTTTCAAACTGCTGCAGCAATCTGTGCCATCTGGGAATCCCTGCACTCATGTATCATAAGATGCCTGCAGAGACTCATGCCTCCAGCAGGTACCCAAAAGAAAATTGGAGGTGCACAATAAGCTGAAATGACAGCCACCAGCATACACCACCTGCTATTCAAATACATCTATACCCTCCCCGTATCAGAGGTGCACAGAGTTTTATAGAGTTCATAACTTTGCAACTGATCTGCAACTACAGTGGTAGGGGTCACTGCATAGCTCGTGTAAAAGGAATACGAAGAAAATTTGACTACAAATAGATTCAAATCAGCTCAGGCGCATTAAGAGTATCTCAGTGCACATTTCAATCAGGTAAAAAAAAGCCATATTAGATCACAGAGCCTGGTAGATACAACTGAAGAAAATTCAGGAGAAAGTCCTTAAGTGGGGCCCAATTAAAATACTGTAGGTTCACCCTTAAACAAAGTACATCAGGCATGAAAATAACAATGACACAGATGAAACAGCAGTGACATTTTTATTTTATCTAACACTGTTAATCCTGGGCTTAAAGGCGTTACCTCCTTTCTCGAGTTTTTGTCTGCTTTAAATAACATTGGTCCACTTTTACTAGATGCTTCCTTACTAGCTGACACACAGAAATGTAGGAAACCAGGCCAAGAATGAGCTTGATTAAAAATGTTGCTACTCCATTTAAGAAACTATTACCTTTCCTTGCTTTGCCAGTAACCATCTTCAGATTAAATTACGTTTAATCAAAGTTACTGCAGTGAGTATTATATGTGGTGATTACCGTAGATGACATCTTGTCTCTTCACCAGCTCTTTGTCCAGCTGCTGCAGGTATTGCTGATCCACACCTAAACTCCACGAGTCTGCTTCCAGCTCTTTGGCCTCGGCCTCAAACTCCCCCATCAGCTGCCCATCCATCATTTCTGTTCCTGAGTCAACAACACAGCCTGAATTAATAAAACTAACTTCCATTTATACGATAATCTACAGGTGAGAGGTTTGGATAAACCACATTAAGTTTCTGTTCGGTGCAGTATATGCATTAATCATTTATTTATTTTTAAAAAAGTAATTATTTTTTTCACATTAAACTAGCTTAAATTAAAAAATGTGGAAAATGAATTTGTGTGTGTGTGCCTTTATTAACCTTCATCAGTAAGTGATTCCATGGATTCTGTGACCTGGTTGGTTCTGTTGAGCGAGTCGGTGGACTGAGAGAGATACCGCAGACCTTTAATGGGCATCTCGTCAAACACCGGACTGAATGGAGACACGATAATAAAATTCACGTTATTAATGTTGTCTTTGTAACAGGCCATACACAGTTATGTGTATCTGTTTAAACACATTGTACAGGGGTCAAATAATGCATTAAAAACTAAACTATTAAAAATGAAATTAGATTAAGTACAGAAACATTTCACTCCAACACACACACAGATCAGCTCACCCAGCAATGTTGCTTATTGAGAGACTCTTGGAGAGGTTGTTTCCTGTGAAAGTCATGATGTTGGTGTGTCTCCGTGATGGGATCATTAAGGTGGAATGGTCCTCAGGGGGCAAGATGGCCGACCAGGGGCGTTCCTTTGTCCCACCAGCTGGACCAGAGCAAACTTAGATTACAACAATAATCTGAACACTTTTCAAAACCAGCAGGAGATCCTAACTTATCCTGACTTTTTGGGGCCTCTGGTATAGTTAGAAACCTCGGTTTCATGACAAGTCATTGCTTCCAAATGCTAAATTTAAAAAGCTAAATCACTGACAGGTAAAAGCAATGGTTTTAAGACTGTATTTTGGCAAATACAGTCCATCTTTTTCTCTCCTCACAGACTGTCTACCTTCTTAGACATAATTTATTAGGAGACTTCAGAGCAAGCGGACAGCACAAAGCTTCTCTATTCAAAGGAAAAAAGGTTTTGTCCTTTGACTAATTTAACAGTTTAAATCTGTTTAAATCATATTTATGTGTATGTGTGTGTGTGAGTGTGGCTGAATATTCTAGGAGCAACACTTTGAGCTCTGGTCCTAAGAACAACCCCAAAGAAGCACTCTGTCACGGTGTGTAGATAAAAGCTACACTTTTTGCCAACTTTAGTGTAAGTAATTATCAGAACAAAATAAATGTGCACAAAAACCCTTCAATCTCCTCTTATTAGGGGATCAGAGAAGTTTGGCGATAAATCTGCAAATAATTACAGGCTGTGACAACTGTGTAGGCAATCTTGAGCTGGTTTCACACTCACGTTTGTTCCTCATCGTTACTGTAGGAAACAAGCTCGAATCTGGTACCGCAAACTGCTGGTTGGGCAACTAAGCAGAGAAACGGTGAGAAAAAGCATAAATGAAAAGAAAATCGATATTGGCTTCGGGACAGCAGAGTACTACAGAATCGGTGGAGGAGTAACTGCGAGGAAGCTGTACCTTCATCTTCACCTTGGCACAAACAGCCAGGCTGTCTCTGCAGCCCTTGTGGACGGAAGCATTGCAGTCTGGAAAGAAAAGAAGGAGTGAATACTGTTAGCCTGATGGTGGTGGTGGTGGGGCATGTGAGGGTGTGCGGAAAAGTGGGGGCTAGAAAATCTGACTGGTTTTTCATAGCCGGCCAGGAAACTCCACCAGCCTGCTAATGAAAGCCAGACTGGAGCAAAGCATGTGATGCAATCGAGGGGTAATGCTGCTCGTGGACGATGGGGGGAAAAAAACAGATATGACACACACGCACGTCACCACCGAATTGCATGGGAAAATTTAAATCATGTAAACATTCTCGAATCACCATTTAAGAACAAAGTCATGGTTTTAGATTGCTGACATTTGACCTCTTCTACAGGCTGATCTGTCCACTAAACTCAAATTCTCAGTTTTTCCTAATATTCGCTCTTTATTTTTAATGCTCACATCAAGGAGGGAAAAAAATGGTGGCTGATCAGGATTTAATCATACGGGCATATTTCCAGGAGACAGAAGTCCACTCAACACACATGTGAAACCCACAAACGCACTATCAGACCTAGTCACCCAAGCTAGAATGCATACAGTGCAACATTTCCGTTCCTGGGATTACTTCAACAGCCGCTTTTAGTCTGGGTGAGAAAATAGCGCTGCACGAGTCAGAAAGGCAGCAACACTGTCAGGGCAGGGAGCTATCGCCTGAAAATGTCTCACTGTAAAAATATTAGCAAGTAGAAGATTGCATGATTATCAAAGCACCTTGATTTCCTGCAGTGATATTTTTTTTTACATGCCTCTGGATTTTATTAGGTTTTTTACTGCTTTTTGGTGACATTCAAATAAGACCAGCTAATCTGAGACAAAGGATCACTGTATTCCTCTGCTGAATGGACACTAGCCAGAGTACAAACCTCCCTCACTGTCTGTGGCTCTAACAATGTGAACCAGACTGACTGAATACAACAGGGGCTGTTTTTGCCAGTCTGAAGCATCTGAGGCAGATTGTGGCCAAGAGGTCTGCTGTGATCCATCGCAGAGCTTGTTTCTCCTTTTTAGGCTTTTTCTGGGCTTGCGCCAAAGACTTGTGCAATAAACTAGAACCTCTTTAGGGCTGCCTCTGCCGCTCCAGTAAAAAACAATGCAAAAAACCAGTTCTGTTGTCTGTAATCAAAGTCTGACCGGGTTGCATTAGAAGTAGCTCTTTGGGGAGTTTCGCTGCAGCTGCACAACTAACTGCTAATATAAAGTTCAGTTGGTGTTTCATGTTTTCTTGCACTGTCCTTTATAATCAAATAAAGAAATTCTAATTTACTTTTTCTTTAAATTAAATCTTTTCATTTAGTGCCTAAATGTAAACACAGAGCCTTTACAGTAAACTGACTTGACCTACTGTAGGGTCTGACTCCTCTGCTACTCATGCAGTTCCTGTTCATGAGCTATGATTTAGAGATATTACCTAAATGCATCACACGCAGGAAATCAGTTGTTGTGAAAGTTAACAGATATAAACATAGCTTTACTGCTCTGAAAACAATGACTGAACACGCGTCTGTGTCACTGCTAAAGGTGTCATTTAACTGACGTAGAAACACTATTTTCTTGCTATACAAATGTGTGTCATGTCCCATCACACATAAGGCAGGCTGTAGTCCACCAAGGATATCCTCCATACATTTATGTTTGTTTTAAAAATTTCAACCAGGGTCCTGCTTTAGAACTACCTGCAAAAGGTGCCAAATAACCTCTTAACCATTTGCTCACTGTCAACTTCAGTCATGCCGGTCACCATGATTGCTATAAAAACACTAAACTACTGTAAACCAAATAATTAAATTGAGCTTGCATTGCATTAACTTAGCAGTGATACAGGTGTTTACCTTTTTTTTATTACCAAATAGCTTGAATTAATGTAACTTATAGCTGAAATATATCAGTAGAATTCAGCTGAGGGGGCACAACACTGGTAACACAAAACAACTTTTAGCCAAGCAGCAACCCCAGATGCTACCGCTAAACGAGAATCACTCCACACAGACTCTCATTTTAAAATGCCCAACTTCAGCTACAAAGTGAACACCTTATTTTATTTTTCAAATTAACTAATTTAAATTGGCAAGTTGATATATTAAGTTGGTTTAATTGACAGGTGCGCTGACATGTACAGCTTTGGCTGGCAGCTGTCTGCTAGGCCAGTTCTTAACAAAATTATCTGACAAATAACACGGCCTGCTTTGTGGTACAGCCGTCAAAGAAGTCTGTGCTACATTTTTGGCAGGAGAAATTCTACACTGTATAATTCTGCTCCTCAGCACCAACTTAGCAGCCATTTGTGCCTGTTTGTTTGGGAATGCAGCTTGCTAACCGAGATAGCTAGCGTTAGCTGACAACTTGACTCTTTTAATCCTAATATGGTCACCTCAGGCTTTTTAAAACAAGTGTGTACCAACTATGAAGCCTCAAAATTCATAATCCAGAGACTACTGGGTAATTTCATAGACGTGTGGTCCATCATTTACATACAGTCTGTGCTTTTAGCCAAACAATGAGAACTGCTAATCAAAACAACTTTAGACTCAGCACCGCTCTTACTTAGGTTCTCAGTAACACACATAGCAAGTGTGAAGTGGATCGGATGAATGGTTGTTGAGAGACAAAGACGAGAAGAAACATAAACTAACATATTCAAACATGCATATTCCTGGATTTATTGGTGAAATCTTTTCATTTCCTCTCCTTATGTTCAGCATCGTCTTTCAGAAACGACTTGCAGCTTAGTGTGCTTTCAGATAAGAAATTAAAATCTTCTAATAAAATAATTAAAGGTTATTAGGATTTAATATAATTTAAAGCTACAGCAACTCTGCAGAAAACCAACAAGACAAAAAGGAAAAAAAACAAAGTTACTTACATGTGCAATGGAACGCATCCTTGCCATTAAAACCTTTATTGCACTGGGAGCACTGGGTGGTGTGGTTTGAGCTGACTGGTGTAAAAACATGACCGTTCACAATCTTCTTGTCCTTCTCCTTGCCCTCCTTGTCCTTCTCCCGTTTGTCTCGCTCCTTTTCCTGCACAAATGGAAATTAATTAGTTAAGAAGACAACCCAACCTTGAACTTCGCTAATTGCTTCAACTTTGCCATCCAATTAGAAGTTTCGAAGTGAAGCGTGGTGACGTGTAGCATCCACTAACATACCAGACACTGACACTGGGCCAGTCGCTTCTGTTAAATTCCAATCTGAACCCTGCAGAGCAACATTATTACTCGGATGTAGGACGCAGCAGGAGGGTTTGCATATTAAGTGATGCATTATTTATCCTGACAACAAATTGTCTCATTAAGGAACTCTTTAAAATAAAATTCAGACACTTTGAATCCTTTTTTCTGAGGTGAGACAGAAGACTCAGAGGTGGAGATCTTCAATGACCATTTATCCCAAAAGGGCAGCATATTTTCATATTACGTATTCATTTGGTTTCTCAAGACACTCGAATACTACTATTCAAAATCTCTTATGAAGAATGAGGCATTTCTGCAGGATGCATGACTGGTGACAGAGACACACTGTCTGGGAATCACTTCTATGACCTTTCCATAACAGTGTGGGCTTTCTGCTGCCTCTGCATTAATGGATGAGATCGTCCTCAGCAGCTGGTCATCTCTGGACACTGAGCTGAATCACAATCCCATAAAGTGATGCAGAGAAGAACAGAGCTCTCATTCTCTTGGATTTACATCACAGAGCCTCCACCCAAACCCAGAGGAAATGGGAAAATGCAGTTTTCCAGCTCATTTTAATGACCAGCCCTGGGCCTCTTGGTTTGAAGGGACCACAAAGCTCTGACATACTAGAGCTCATTTGGTTCAGCCATTTCAAGATACCAAAAGCCTGACTGGCCCACGCTATGTTTCAGAGCCAGTACAACACACAGCTTTCATTCTCAGTTCCTGCAACAACTGTCTAACCAGCACTAAACCACAATAAACGGCCTGAAAAAGTATTCTTCATGGCAGCAAGAATGCTTGTTTGATATCACGCCTATTGATGCCCGGCAAAAACAAAAACAAAAACAAGAAAACGCCAGCAGTTCAACGCATTTGAAAAAGATTATTCTCTGTACTCTTTGTTTTGGCTGCAAGCATACACAACAGGATAAGTAATCACTAGTGACATCTAAACCAGAGATTTAAACAAAAAGACATTCCAGTAAAACACACTGTTAACGGGCAATGACTTCACTGGAAAAAGACATCAGCCCAGAGGAAAACACCAGCCCCTTTTAACATGATATTGTGACAGTCTCTTTCACTACAATTCAACTGGGAAACCAGAGCACTGTGTTAGCCTACCTCCAGCCAACCTTTCCATCTCAGTGAGAAGCCACGGCTCCCTGGGAAACTCCTGTATAACATCCCTGGTTGTGGCTCAGTGGCTCAAGCTACTACCAGCAAGTCTCCATTAGGAAGGCTGTGAATGAGGAAGTCAATGGCTCGCTGCGGGAGGTGCTATTTCTGCAATGACCCTTCCTTCAGTCTGACAGAGACATGATGACAAAACTGCACAAACTAGATCCCCTTCCAGAACAGTCAGACTTTCAATGTTTAACCTAAAGAGGAAGACACAAATTATCCTCCTTAAAACTGGTTCTGGTTTATTAATGACAGGAAGAAATGAGATTACCAATTCTTCAACACATTTGACAGTTACAGATGCAATCTCAATGCTCCAAGGAGAGCCAATAGACACCAGGCAAACCCATTTTGAACATCAAAGCTTTAACAGTGGCCAATAACTCTGACAGAGAGCAATGAGCTGCAGGCGGAGGGAAGCTTTTTCAGAATCCTGTTGCTTTAAAAGCAAAGTGACGGCTGAGGTTAGAGGGGAGATTATTAAACCACCAACTCTATCTTCCTGTTTTACTTCCTGTTCACCCTTCAGTGTCTCTTTGCAAGGGCTGCATATTTACAGGAAGCAAACAGACATTTCACTTCCCAATCAGAAATAAAAACTCTGTGCTAAATTCAGGGCATTTCAGACCCTTTAATCACCACATGGTACAAATTTAAA
The DNA here is from genome assembly GCF_963969265.1 of Rhamphochromis sp. 'chilingali'. Taxonomy (NCBI): domain Eukaryota; kingdom Metazoa; phylum Chordata; class Actinopteri; order Cichliformes; family Cichlidae; genus Rhamphochromis; species Rhamphochromis sp. 'chilingali'. The sequence continues at coordinate 35,822,615 of NC_137933.1, read as the reverse complement.
TGCACGCTTTGTGATCAAAGCAGCTATGACTGGCAGCAGAAACATGGATATCTATCATTACAGCCCGTTTTTCTTTTCTAATACTTTCAGGTAGCATCTAACAGCAATTTTGATCATGAAGTAAACTACATATCAGAATAGCTATCAAAAGGTAATATGTTAATTTGTGGTTTTAGTGAAAACAGAATTTGCCTTTTGTACTTCCTGGTGCTGTGTGAGTGTCCTTTGGTTCAATATACTGTCACAACAATCACACACAGTTTATAGCTGTGTAAGGTCTACCACGCAGCCCACAACTGGATATATTGGATATAAAAATGCTGTATAATTACATTACTGCTTATAATCTGTGAATTAAATGTAAGACTATTTAATACCTTCCAAGGCCTCTTTTTTGGGGAGAAGATTGAATGCAATTATTTTTACTTTTAAGCACCCACAGCTACCCCGTTGAGTTTTAAAGTCTTGATACAGACAACTGTATTCCTAAATCATATTAATGGCTACTGCAATACAGTAAATGCCACTTCTGCAATTTAAAGTGAGCAGTGCTGAGCATTGTGATTTTTAAATGCAGTACTGTACAATAATTTCCATGTCATAATAGTGTTGAAGCCATTGTTTCACTAAAGTGTCAGTGCACCCCAGGGCAGCTGTGGCTACAATGTAGCTTGCCATCGCCAGTGTGTGAATGTGTGTGTGAATGGGTGAATGACTGAATGTAGTGTGAAGCGCTTTGGGGTCCTTAGGGACTAGAAAAGCGCTATACAAATGCAGGCCATTTACCATAAAGTAACTTTAACTGATCGATATTTCAACAAACTAACAGCATATTATTGTCACCCTGTGACAGGAATGGAGACACTGCAGCTAGATCCCCTAACAGAGTACGAAGGGCAGGAGAAAGAAAGTCTGCTTTGACCACATCTTACATAGAGGCTTATCTCTCTGAGAAGACATTGCTGTGAGGCGCTTGGGAAATTTGAGAGTGGGAAGTTGCATCTAACAACGACTTGGGCAAAGGCAGGACATATAAGGAGCTTTTGACCCAGAGGGGCCTATTCATAGTTCTTAGAACTTTTTAAAGGAAGTCTTTTGTGTGGCGTTGCATGAGGGACCATCAAAGTTCTCAGAAGCTCATTTGTCTGTCATTTTTTACCTCCTACTTTACGGTTGATCCTCCAGCAGAAGGGGAAGCTCTAACTGACATAAGTGTGTGGTCTGAATGCAAGCATGCATTGCAACATGATGAACGTCTTATTTGTAAAAAGAACACGTAAACTTAACATAGAAATTACAGCAAAACCATCAGTTAGCTCTTAAACATGAAACACAAACAGTTGAGCTGGCAGGGAAGACCAGGCGTTATTAAGCCTGTGTGCTACAGAGGAAATAAAAACTCCTGTCACCTCCTTGAAGGAAAACAAAAGTACTTCCTCTCAACTAACTTTTTCGCATAGAGTGAAGCCAGCGTAAGGAGAAAATAATGACGCTAGAATAGAAACTAAATGACACATTCATCAAAGTGAAGCTTAATTGGTTTGGTTTACTGCATGTTATCCTTGGAAAGAGCCATGCATTTGTTTGTAGAGTAGATGGAAAGGATTTGTTAAGCCTAGTTTATGGTCATCTCATTGGTTGTTTTGCATGCCAACTGCAAAGCTGCAAAAGTACAATCGCGATTTGAACGATAGGTATTCAAGAGAGTAGTAAGGACCCGAGATTCAGGAGCACTGTTATAAGCGTAGAAGCAAAGAAATTGGAGGTTTTTCCCACAGTTTTCTCTGGAGAGTGTCATCTTTTCAAACTCCTGCAGCATCTCACATTGTATCGGAGAATCTCTGAGCTCCTGTACTGATGTTTATTTGAAATGGTGGTAAAGACCAACATGATCTTACATTCATGCCTTCGACCTGCCTGCACCCGGTTCCCAAAACAAGGGGTGCACATCAATCTGAAACACCAAAGCATGACTCAGTTCTGATGCCAACATTGGCTTACGCTGCCACACGTAAACAGACTTTAATAAGGATTCTGGATCCTATTACCAGCCACAGTGGGAGCTCTGCCTGAGGTTCGTCTGTGATACACCTGACATAAAAAGACAATTAGCCACTCGTAATGTTATGTTATTTTAACTTAAATCAGAATGCAAGGCATCTGCCATCAGGAAACTCAAACGCACAGTATGCTCCAACTTATTCTTGTGGTTGTAGTTTAGTTGTTGCTATGCTAATCGCCGCCTGCTTAATACACCACGCACCTATTGGGAGTTGTAGTGAAAACAAAGAAAAGAAAAAGAGGACAAACATGTGTAGAACTGCCTATAACAGCCCTGCTGTGAGACTGAAGCTAGTCAGGGACCAACAGAACAAGAAGCTTAAGATTCATATATGTGTGAATACTTGAAAACTGTGGTTGGGCATTAACTGCTCACTGCTCAAAGGGGATACACTTGTAAGAAAACACTGAAGGTGGTTGCCTACTGAATGAACTGTAAGAAGCAGACTACAGTGAAGTGTAGTCAAAAGAAGAAAAACTCCATGTTCCCTCACCCTGGTCTTTTTGTACATCTTGTTCTTGAGGTAGCTGAAGGTCCGGCTAACTTTTGTCACACTCTTTCCCTCTGTGTCACTCCGCAGAGGCCCAGGCTCCTCCTCTGATATACTGGAACACACAAACAGGTTTAATTTCATCTCCAGCAGCTGCATTCACACAGCATACCTGTTCACACATTGTGAAATGGTTCTTTGAAGCACCATAAAGGTCTTATGGAATAATTTGACCACTACTCCACACTGCTCTTTATAGGACTATAAAAGGTCCTCCAAGCAATGAAAGCCTGAAGAACAATTTTCTGGTAAAATGTAAGCGCAGGATTAGACTGACCTGTATGCTAGTGACCCAGAGGTGCTGGAAAATCTCATACCTGGAAAAAAAAAGGAGAGGAAGTGAGTGGCAGGATAGTAAAAACAAAAAAATATGTCTTTAGGGGCTGACCGCACTTTTCTTATTTTTCCTGATTATGATTGAGAGTAAGCTACAGATTTGGCTCCCTAAAGGTAAATATGCAACACTTTAGGTACCCTTGTACAGCTGTGTGACAACTGACAACCCACTGACATGACTAAAGGAGGCCAACAGCTATGTCGAGGACTTCCTTTTCTACCATGTCCTTTAAAGGTGACCTATTGTGATCCCCCCCCCCCCATTATGGTCAACTAAAGCACAAAGCTGAAACTATAAACACAACAACCCCACACAACTGCAAGGGGCAGCCAATCAGCAGAAAGTGTAAAAGCTATTTTTTGCCATCCCCAACTTCAGAGGCCAATTTCAAGTAATAATTAACAATAAAAATGATTGAAGTATAATTTTAGTAAAATAAAAGCACAATCACAAATGTAGTTATTATTTTTCCCTGGTTGGCCAGTCCTCACCTGCTGTAGCTCTGTGCTCTACAGACGTGAGCTAAACTGCTCTGTTTTGAGACAGGGGGATAAATGAGGGGCTGTAATACAGTCAAAGACTAAAATTATAGAGTTTTAAATTATCGTGCATTGAAGGCTGGACAATGGATGATGACTCGGGCAAAATTCATATTTTTTGGTTTGCTCATCCTATTAGAACAAAGCTATGCTGGGTGTAGCTCCTCCCAGACTCTATTGTTGAAAATCTGGATTTTCTGGCTGCAGTAACAGCCAGAACATGTGTGTTTTTCAATTAATCTCTGTGCCAAACGTTAAGCACAGAGTTAAACATAAGGCATGCATCTTTTCTAGGCAACGAGCTGCTTCTCTCTAAACAATCATTTCTACCAATATCCAGACGCACACGAAAATATTCAAAGCGCTGCTCGCATGCGCTGCAGAAGAAAGTCAAACCCAAAACAGGATAATGAGGACAAAATCTTGGCCTGCCTGTGTTCCCAGCAATGGAGACAAGGAGACAGAGAACAGTGCTAATGGAAATATTGCACAGATAAGAAAAAGGAAGGAATGCCTCGGTGTCTTTGACTAAAGGTGACAGGCTCGTATTTATCTGCAGAGAAGAAAGGGCTTCCTCAGTTCACCTGCGGTGTTTATGATTATTTTCCTCTTTTTTTTCAAAAAGACTGAAGTAAAGCTAGTTTATGTAAAGGTCATCCGATTCTTGTGCTGCGTAGGAAACACGAGAAGCCAAGGTCTTATTTATTGCTGTCAACATGGATTATAATTTAAACACAATGCTGCCTAGGCGAAAGGTGATTTTCTACACTAGCAATCTGGCTACAAGCGTTGTCTAATTGCATTCTCACACTGCAAGTAGATTAATATCAGCAGCAATTAGAAGCTTCTTCATGACAAGATTGTTGCGGCTGAATGTTTGGACTTTATCTTTGATGAAGTTTAAAGAGTAAAAATTTAAATTTTCCTTCAGACAACTTTGCTTCTTCTGTTTGACTCAGTCTAGGAAGCGTTTCACGCACACACTTCATGTTGAGTCACAAGTAAACACTTCAGTGTGGGTATCAGGCTAGCTGCTAGCTGATCTGGGTGCATCGCTGTCATCTTTGCAGCTCAGATCCAGGTTGCTAACCGGAGCAGCTACTGTTCTCCTTCTGACATCACAGCTATTTTCTACTGCAGCTAAGTTTACATGTCAGTACTTACTGAAGTCATCCTCATCATCACTAGATGAGGAGTCCCCATAAATGAACTGAGACTTAGATTTGGTGAGGATGGGGGAAAGGTTGAAAGAGAAGGAAATTCGCCTCTTACGTCTCAGGCGTCCCACCGCTGGGGAGCAGGAAGGAAAGAACCACAACAGGCACTGATCACTTATTGAAATATATAATAACCTAATAAATAGTGAGGATGGGGGCAGGAAGTGGAGATGTACGGGAAACGTGTAATAAGAGCGATTCAGTTTAAATATCTGCATGTTAAACTACCACTTTCTCTCTTTATCTAGCTTTTTGACCTTTTTTTCCTATTCTCTTTGCGATGGGGCTTACAGTGAAAAACATAATGAACTCTAAATTTCCAATTACAAGCTGAAATGATTGTGTCCCTCTGCTGAGTCTGGTGATGTTAAAATGAGGAAATGAAGAATGAGGACTTGGCATTGTACTTAAATTTAGTAAGTTAAAGCCTAAAGAGGATAACAAATAAAACCAAAGGATAAAAAGGTGAAGAAAAGGGCTGAATGTTACAAGAAGGAACTTGATAGCTGCCTCATAACGTGTCACTCACCATCGATGTCTCTCTGGCTGATGGCCAGCATAGATACAGACTTAGTGAGGGGCAGACTCATGGGAGGACAGCTGTTTCGCAGGGGCCGATATCGTCTGGATTTCTGCAGCAAGAGACAGGAGACTGAATGAAACCAAGTGCATGAAAATGTTAAAAAAAAATGGAGTGAGCCAGGCAGCGATAATGTGGAACAAAGCATTGCCAGCCAGTCAACTGGAAACAGGAACATGAACTAAAAGAGGAAACTCGGCATTTTGAATCGGGACATTATGTTTACAATTTGTTTTAAATTCAATGGGAGAAGTATAAATCTGCCCGAAGAAAGTCATGTTTATTAATTCTCACTAATCCCCAAACTGACAAGGCTCAGATTTCCCTTGACTGTTTATAAGTCTTGTTTATGTACAAGCTTTACAACGACTCTTTTCTCTCGTGAATTAGGCTGTGTGGGTTTTCAGGATCTCTTGGTGGCCGACTGTGTGACAGTGTAAAGAAGTGGCAACATATCAACAAACTTCATGTGTGAGTGTGTTTATTAGCTCACCGGGTCATGCACTCTGCTATACTCCCCCCGGTCCTCCTGTTCCTCTGTCAGAGAAACCAAAGAGCCTCTGTCATCGCTGTCTTGCCGGGGAATCCTTATAGGTTCTAGGATACGGGGCCCCTGGCTGGTGGGGCCCCTGAGCTCTTCAGGGCTTCCACTGAGCCCCTCCAAGCTGTAACTGTGTACAAACAGAAAGCAGAGATGACCTCAATAAAAGAACACACACTGTATTCAACATAATCACATCTTTCTGAATGTACACAACTGTCGCTGCAGCAAACACAAACACACAAAGATGTACCTGTTGTTACACACACACACACACACACACACACACACACACACACACACACACACACACACACACACACACACACACACACACACACACACACACACACACACACACACACACACACAGCTGGTCCTACACTGTGTTTAGCCAGCTGAGTTATCACTAGCCTCTGGAGCAGATTTACAGCTGAAGCAGCTGCAAATGACTCCCAACATCAGCATCAGCATGGAGAGCTCTGCAGCTGTGATTTACAAACCCAATTACATCGAGCTATGACTGGAAATAAGAGGCCTTGAAAAATCCAATCCAATGATTATGGAGAGGAAAACTACTGCTACATTTCAGGATGAGCTATGCCACGAGGCTGCAGCTCTATTCGCTTCAGGACAGACTCTATGATAGTTAAAGCTCCAGCAGTAAATCTCTCATCTCCGGCCCATGGGTTTGTATGCTACTCCATTATCCAGCAAATCATCAGTCCAACTCATCCAAGCTTCACTAACTAAAACCAGAGTAAAAGAATCATGATTTGGTGATTATAAGTGTCCAGAGTGGAGCAGCACTCACCTATCCTCAGGGCTGTGAATGTAGATGGCTATATCTGTCATACTAAGGCCTCCTTGGTGGCAGTATTATTACATACTATTCTACAGAGCCACAGGGCCCTCCATGCTCAAACACTAGCAGCTATTTCAGCTCCCTCTCTCTCCTTGGTGTAGAAGGTTGCTGACTGAAAGGGTTGGGCATTCATATACACACGAAAACACCCACAACAACGGCTAATGCAAATCAAGCAGCATGTAAATATGCCATGTTCAAATAAGGACATGTGCCCTCGGCAAATAAGAAAACATCAAACAGTAATGCAGTACACCTGAGGAAACAACTTCCACACTGTAGCCAATGGCGAGGGGGCGGGGGCACATGCTCATACTAAGAGAAAGTGAGGTGAAAGAGGTTAGGAGAGTGATGGGAAGATTGATAAGAGAGTATGGCAGAGTGGCAGTGAAGCACACAGATGAGGACATGAGGATAGAGTTGCAGGCGTATCTGAGAACACTGGCGTTATTCTGAAATAACTGGGCAGAGTGGATGTACTTTACATCGTGAAGCATAAACATTGCAAATGGGTTAAAGCTGATTTCCTGCTGCAGCGTTGTTGTAATATCAGTAGCAGACAGGAAATCAAGTTGAACCCAGGGTGTTTCCCAGAAATGAAAAACTGGCAGAATAGCCAAGGCACCATTAACACAGCTGGAGCCGCTGCTAGGGTGGCCGCTGGCTTCTTGAACGTGACAGATGTGACCAGATGGTTACAGCAGTGGACTGTGACAATAACAGACTTGTCTTCATTACAACTTGACAGAGATGGAGGAGGGGTGATATTATTGGCCATTATTAGCTAGTAAGCATTGATATATCTGTATTAAAATACATGTCAGCCAGCAAGTGATGAGAATCTGGAGGTAAGAAATACTACAGTCTGTGGACCAAGGAGTCGTTAATATATACTGAAGTCAAAAATATAAGTAATGTTTAACCCTGATTGTGATTCTGTGATTATGCATCTAATTAAAACTAGCACAAGTGTGGAAGACACTAGTGCTAGCGGTGGGTATAGATATTGGTTTTTGTTTATGTTAAATATATTGTATTAACTTCATTTCATGTTTTATTTTCTGTATTTATTTTTCTGTTTTTTTCTCTTGTTCATTAACTAACTTGTGGAGCACTTCGGTCAAACTCAGTCAAACTAGCCCAACAAAGAGTCCAGTCCACTGGATAGCCGTGAATACTTCAGAGATGAAGGGCTTAATATTTGTACTTTTCAGTGTAAGAATGAATCACCTAATGAGAGTGAATCATTGTCAGTCTTAAAGCCTTGTTACTCATAAATACAGCGAAGCGGTGGTTTGCCTAAGGAGCTGTCCAGATGTGTTTGTTTTTAATGAGAGCAGACAAATTGCACCTTCTTTTTGAACAGGACACTTTCATCTTGGTAAATAGTTGTTAACATTTTCAGAATATGTTTGTACCTCTTTATATTAAAAGAAAGAGGAAAACGTTTATATTTTTCCATAGGTTAATATAAAATGGCCTTTACCGGTCCCTGCCGTTTGAGATCAAATTGGACTGTATGGACTAAAATGAGTTTGACAACGCTAATCTACACCATGAACCTGTCTTTTATCACCAAGAAGCTCTCTACACCATTCCTGAACAAACTTATTTTCAGTTAGATATTTTTTTTAGTAAGTTTTTATTAAAAATGTTACATTTTAGTTTGAGTCTTACTTTAACTCATTTTGATGACCTTATTAAAAGGATAATAATCAGGAGAAAGAGTTGACATGTTTACACCAGTTATTAAAATATAAATACCTAATTCTAATTAGCCTTTAGTCATTAGTGCAAAATATCGCTTCATATATATTACTATTTACAGCCTAGTTTTATTTTTATTTTATTTAACTGAAGAAGTTTTTCCACTCCTAGCTTAGTTTTCAGTTTAATTAACTACAATAACCACGACACACTTCAGATGTGTCTTACTAAAGAAACCTTTTACCATTTTCAGACACTGTTGTCAAACATTTTCATATCCAACAGACTTTCTGAGTAGGAGTGTAAGCATTCGGCTCACCCAGCAGAGTTGAAATAGATCTATTCTGCATATAATCAAGATCAAGTGAAAGATGCTGACTCTTTTTTTTCCACTGCTTCCTCCCTCCTCCTTCTGGGTCAAAGAGCAACATTTCATACAGTCAACAAAGCTATTTTGCAGTGAGAACAACTTGCATTCTGTTTTTACTGCTGCAGCCCACTGTCTTCTGTCTTCTGATGTTTTAGAGTTTTGAATAATTCTCTACAGGAAGTTATTAAACCCACAAAATAAAAAAAAATAAAAAACAATCGTCTGTTCTAAAACTCTAGAAGCCTCCAGAAAGAGAGGAGCTAAACTCCTCTCTTTCTGTGTGGCTGCTTGTTATTACCAATGCTATACAAAACAGCGGTGCCACCACCACCCATTTGCCACAGTATTTCATACAAACTCCAACGGGGGTGAAAAGAGAGCAGCATTTTTCAGAGCAGTTGCCTGCAGGGACGGAGAGAATGCAACAGCAGTTCAGCAAGCATACATTAAAAGCCGGGAGGTCCACAAAGGGCACGACTGCATAAATTTGCCATAGCATGCCACTAAAAAGCAGGGCAAGCTTAACAAAACATGAACTGATGAATGTGATGTATTAATACCTTCTCCTGTGAAAGGCCGGCTTCCTCTCACCAGAGCTACGAGTGGAACTGGAGGTGATGGAGACGGAGACAGAGACAGAGTTGTGGATGAAGGTGGAAATGAAGTGGGATTTGAACGGAAGCCATGACAGCAAGAAAATAATTAATCAACGAACTGTTCTTATTGCCGATGGGACCATTGGATTTTTATGGCTACTACTGTATAGGTAATGATCTAAGAGAAGACAAGAGTGATCAGACTGCTGTACTCAGAGTAAATGATGAAAGATGATAAGCATGAAATAATTGTGGTGATATCTTTGCTCATAGTTTCAAAATGATGTTTAGTATTCCCACCTCACAGTGAGATTGCTGGTACAAACTAAAGTTTCCACAGGCAAAAGCTTGCATCTCATCATTCAGCAGCTTGTAGAAGCACCTTTAGCAGCTCTAAGTTGAAGTAATCATTTCATGTATGAGTCATCACACATCAGTCTCTCACATTTTTTAGTGGAGGAAGTCTGGCCAACTTTTCTCTATAACATTGTTTCAGTTCATTGAGGTTTGTGGACATTAGTGATTGCAAATGAAGGTGCCCAAAGAAAAAAAAAGTAAAAACAGGAAAGCACTGAATCATCACCCCTGCACCACAGTGATTGACAGCAGGTATGAGGTGTTTGTGCTGATATGCTGCGTTTGGCTTTCCCCAAATATAGAGCTGTGAATTATTATCAAACATTTCCACTTTGACCTCATCTGTCTAAAGGACAATGTTTCAGACGTCTTGTGGTTTATTCAGATGCAATTTTACAAAGCCAAGTTGTGCTTCATATTCTTTTTAAGCTTTGTCCTGGCAAAGAAGTCTTTTTTTGTCTGTACTTCCATGAAATTTAACATTTAAAAGGCCAACTGAGGCCTGCAGAGTCTGATGTCATTCTTCTGTTTGTGGCATTGCAGGATCTGACTTTGGTGTGAATTTACTGGAAGGTCGGAAGATTCTTAAAACTTGAGCTTTTATAGAGGTTTTCACACTTGCCGATGACTAGTGAAGCCAGTGTATTGGAATATCAGCACATACCTGCTACATTCCCTCTTAATTTGTATGAAAGCAATAAAGGTGTACTTTATTTTTCACATGACTGCACATAATCCTGTGAAAATGTTCTTTTTCGTGGAACTGTACATCTTCTAATCAACTGATAATAACACAGCATGAATTGAAACACTCAATAGACAGAAATGTGTCAAACAAAATGTTTGGGATTCAAAGTTAGAGTTCCAGTTGAGTATTGTGAGCAGAAACCCTATTTGTATCATAACCACATGAAGGACAGAGTCTCTGCTGGTCAGTGGACAACCTCTGAAGTCAACTTTAAAGGATGTTACTGGATTCCGACAAGAATTATCCTTGTGCAGTCATCCCCTGTGATACCATTTAGCAAGATAACCTATCCTCTAATTAGTGAACTTTAGAGTTGCTGGTACCGGAGGAGTTAAGAGTAGTGTGGGCGCACTGGTACCCTATTACCAGGCTTTATTTCCAGTCTGTGCTAAACTATGATAACAGCCTCCCGGTTTTTAATGGTAACACTATTTTGAAGGCCACTTCACATTTCAAAGAGTATTCTGCAGTCGGTTACTTGTCCACCTCAGAAATTAGACAGATTTTCATTCTTTCAAATCTATCAGAAGAAGGACTCTGTATCATCGGCAGAGACTCTGAGGAATGCATCTGTGGTGCCCCATGTTTTCGTTTGTTTGCTTCACACTTTAAGTCAATTTTTTCAGGCACACTTTGTGGTGCATGATGTCTCCACAGACAGCTGTTTAAACCAAACAAATTTACTGAACTTGACGAAGATAACGCACCATAATACCACACTGTATCTAAAAGTATCGATGATTCCTTCCTGCTGCGACCACATGAAAGCTGCCTTTATCCAGTAAACTTCTGTTTAGACCAGCTGCTCCTTTCAGCTCCTCTGTGCTGACAGACATCTGTTTGGCATCTCTGTCTGAGGATGGAGTTTGTGTGGACTGAACAGATCAAATGCTTCAGTAGGGCTTATGCAACACTCATGTCCCTTTTATTGTGGATTCCTAATAATCTTTGGCAACCAAATAAGCATAATTACCAAATGCTAGACTGTTACTTTAAAATGTCACCAAACACTATACGAGACATTCCGAAATCTTGTTTTTCTCATAATTTAAAATCTCATTACATTTATTTTGTCTTTTTTTAAAAAATATGTGTCCTAGACCCCACTCACACACAGGCAAACCCCCTGGTAACCTTTGTTTATAGGGAAAAATGTGTATTCCCTGACAGGCTGGCGAGTGTTTGCTGGAGCGGTTACTGTTGCAAGTTGCAACGACGTATATGATGCTGCACTAAAGAAAAACCTCCTTGCAATTGTTTTGTTTGCTAGCAGATTGCCACGGTTTCCTGTAGTTTGCATAGAAGAATCAATTTGCACCTTGTGAAATGGTAAGCCACGACTTTTACTTTCAAGGCAAACATTCTCCATTTTGGGTTTGTGTTTGTCACGGGGTGGAAATGGACAAGTTAACTAGATTTTTATCTCGCATGAGTTGCTGTGTTTTATTATTGCTAATATTTTAATATTGTATAGTGTTTTATTCTTGTTTTATTGCATGCTTTTATTTTATTTATTGTTGAATTGTCCTGGAGAGACTATACCCCTCCCTGATTACAAACTTGGCAGACCTGGGAGGTCACAGAGGCCCAATAAGAGGGCCTAGCCAGTCAGGAGAAGCAGGGCAGCAGAGATGGCGGAGTAGATGCTGGCAGGCAGCGGCGGCGGCCGCAAGCAGAGGGCGGCGTTGGTGTGCAGTACGTGGCGAGGGCATATGACGGCCAGTGCGTAGAGAAGCAGTGAGAGCTGTGCTGCTGCTGGAATAGCTTGACGCCAGAGGACACTGTGGTGGGGGATTAGTTTGGAGTGGGACAGCGCCCTACCTCCGACGGTGAGACCATAGTGCTGGCGTGCCACAGAAAAGCGGCGGGCAGAGTTAGGAGCTCTGCCCATCCGGGCACTCCGGATCAGAGAGACTGACAGGACGGCCGGGGACGCCGCCGGGTTTTCCTTGCCCGCTCCGATTTTGCTGGATTTTAACGCCGTGGCTGACCCCACTGGACTTTTAGTGTGTTTATGTTTTATTTTGATTTTTACTGTGTGTTCTCCCTGGCCAGGGTTGTTTTAATTGCTTTTAAATTTTTAACTGTTTTTGTATAAAAACTTATGTTTTAGTGATACAGTTTTTATATCGTTCTGTTCCCTTGGCTGCTCCACTGCTCCGTCCGTTTTTTGGAGGGTTTCCCTCCTTTAATAACACCTGTTAATCCACTATTACATGTTGACTAGAGGAGGTCGCAGTACCCTCTTTATGATTTTACTTAGCGAGTCAGTAGGCTTCTATGTGACTGGTCCTTATTTAGGTTGATCTATAATGATATGATATGATATGATATGATATGATATGATATGAGTTACTTAGCAAAGCTGGAGAAATGAGCCTAGCTTTTGACTTTATTATGATCAGGAAATCTGGGTAGCAAAACAAGACAGCATATTAACCATGCATGCTTTCTTCATGGCCATCCGGTATAGGCCAGACTTCCAAACACTGTCCTCCAGTGTTTGGAAGCTAGAGCCTATCACAATGTGTGACATGTCTCCGTTTGTGGGATAGAAATGCTCTAAAGTTCCACTTAAAGCGGGAAAACTGCCACCAATACATTGCAAAGTTGTATCACAGTTGAGCAGATGGTGATGCAGGCAAGAGGCATTTTTACATTAAGTTTCTGCCTAACTTTTGAAATAAATAATTTTATCTAAAAAGTAAATAATGATATCAAAAGTTGCTGTAAAACAATGCCTGCATATATACATCTAAGCTCTGTGGCTCATGAGGCAGCACAGGTTACTTAATAACTGAAAGGCCGGTGGTTCAATCCCCAGCTACTCTAATCTGCATCTTGAAATATCCTTGGGCATAATGAACCGGAGTTGCCCCAGTGCATCCATCGGAGCGTGAGCATGTGCACAAACGTAAGACGTAAGGTATAAGAAAAAAGTACTTGTGTGAATAAGGATTGTAGTAAAAAACGTTTCGAGTACTCAGAGTAGAAGAGTGCTATACAAGTTCCTGGCCATTTGCCATATACTAAAAACAATGGCCAATATATGATTAATGGATTTCTTTTAGACTCCCTGTGAATGAGTAATGGTCTCCAGTATCGTCAGGCTTTAACACACAGATGCACATATGAAATATACACTACTGTCAAAAGGAAAAACTTAATAAGACAGGGGATATTAAAAAGAAACTTGCATGTAAATTCCTCTACAGACCATCGCTAAGAGCCAATCATTTGAGCAGTGATGACAAAACAGCGTTAAGAGTCCCGTTCTAAAAGTCACTGTTAGCCTTTCTATTGAACCGATGTTTGTGAAATAATCTTGTTGTCAACTCGTGACAACTGTACAGTGTGGCTCTGAATGTGAAAGCGTGAGAACATGTGTTCATGTTGAAGTGCGTATCTGTGCATTTGTTTATAAGCATCTGTGTGTACAATTTTGGAAGCTCCCTGCCAACGCAAGACAAATGGCAACACAGCTGCTCACAGCATGAAGAGGAAACACTCAACATGGCACAGAAGGACTGACATCAACAAGCTCTAATAATGCTGAAAGAGGCACACATCAAGTCTGCTGACATCTACTGACTAACACCAGATTAACACCAGCAGCCAGTATCTAGGACGGAGGAGAAACATTTCTATTTCTACATCCACTTCATCAACAATGCAATTAGACATTATTCATCCTGAAGAACCCAGTATTCATCACTCTCACCTCCTCTGGTTCATCTCTCCGTCTCCTCCGTTGTTCTTTCCAGGACCCCAGCTGTGGCGGCGAAGAGGTGACAGGGAACGGTTGCTGTTACGAAAGAGACAGGAACGCCGCGGCACCTCAGTTACTCTATCTTTGGCCTCTTCTTCAGCCTCTCCTGCCCCTCCTCCTTCTCCACCTTCACTGTCCAGTCCTTCAGTGGTAGGTGCCACGGTCTGGATGCCCTCTTCTGGACTCCAGCTGCAGCCCAGGCCCTGGCTGCCCTCCGGGCTGGAGCTGGTCGGGCCGACGCTGGCGGTGTCGTCTGTGGAAGAGCAGGAGACCGAAACCTCGCTGGCACTGTCTCCTCCAGTCACAGGTTCATCATTCTGAAAGACATCCCAAAAAGAGAAAAGGTATAACTTTACACTACTTTAAAGCATTACTGTACCATCAAAAAGTTATGGTTTATCATGAGCCAGTATGCTAAATCAGCACTATATGAAGTCAATGCCACACTAATAAAATGTTGATTTATTATTTTAGGGAGCGCGGACACATGTAAATGCAACTGTTTCCACGTAAAGTATTAATTTCCAGGTTTAATCAAGTAATGCGCTTGTGAACCGTGAACAGTAACTGAAAGTGTGAAGAGTCTGGCTCTGCTCTGAGAACCACAGGAAGTGGAGCGTGAGAACATGTGTGTGCTTACTAAGCTATTGTGAGGCAAGGTTGTGGATGACAACTTGAGGAATTAGTGATAATCAACGGCAAAAAAAATCCCACAAAAAAGCCTGCAGACGCTATGTCTCAACAGCTGCTCAGCTGATATCTATCCATTTATGGTCCCTAAGTGCATAAGGCTAAATCATTTATTGTAAGTGAACAAAGCTCTCCTGCCCTCTCACTGGCTGGTTCTATTTTTGCTTGGGTCACATGGTACACATTACACAGAGTGGATAGCACCACCTTACATTAACCCTGGCCTTGGTGACGGTATCCTACAATCCTACAAGGGAACAATAGGACTATATGAAGGACCCAAAAGGTTCATTCTGTTCATCTGGAAGTAGCGTAGTGTTTTCTATATGGAGGACCACACAACCCCAATAACAGGAGACTATTTAAGATCCATAATGTGATTTTGCCATTTTATTACACCTGCAGTTTAATGGCAGAATGTAACAGAACAGGAAAAAAAGGGCACTCCAACACAGCATAATAAATATGAATAAAACATAACACAGCAAAACAGATGTCCTTGAAATCATTGTTAATTACTCGGGCTATCACTTTGTATATCCATCAGCATTTCTTCACTGAGGCATGAGAGGAATTAAGAGTTAGCTGAAGAGCCATTTAACCCACAGGAATGGAATATAATGAGGACCAAATGGCATGGCTTAGGGATAATGAGCCAGCGCCACTTTATAGCAACACTGGCATTATAACAAACACCAATAAATGATAGCAACCTTGTTAAAACAAACCTTTCCCAGGAAAACACTTCTTAGTGATATATAGTCTTTTTAAAGTCCATCTGTCATTGTCACAGGACCATTTTAGTGATCCAAATCCACAGACAGTTGGCAGTTAGCAGTTGGCAAATATAAAGTGTACGTACACCGCATATGTGTAAACTAATATGTATTCTTGCAAGTTAATTAGCCATATGCTTGTGTATAGTTTGCTGATTTCTTGACAAGTCTTCACCTGACAGCTCTATAATATAAGAAGCACGCGGAAAACAAATAGTTTTAGTAAAACCACTCTTTGGGAATGGTGGGAAAAAACGACTGCCCACACACACACACACACACAGGTTTGGGATAGTCCATTTAGAGTTAATTTGTAGGTGTGAGCTTTAACTGGGTCTATTGTGCTGCCAGCTGCAGTGTGAGGGCCGAGCATAGAGCTGCTTCTGTCGGAGAGCTGCGAATGAAAGATCTGCTTTATGCTGCAAACACAACTTCCTCTGGGAGTCGGACAACACATGAGCATACATCAAGGGCAGAGAGTGCATGTGAACGTCAGCTTCAGCGCTATAAGAGAAGGACCCAGCTGAGTTTTAAACTTTGTTTTATTTCAGGATTTTAAATGTTATCTGATGGCACAACATACATGTTAAACTCAGATAAGTCACGACTGTTGAAACCGTCTATGTCCTCTTTATTCTACATTTACAGTATTACATTTCACAAAAGAAGCGTTTCCCTTCAGAGAGCAGCAAAGACGTTAATCCTCTCTTTCAGAATTTAGCTTCTGTAGTCTTTGTGCGGATTCATTTTGCCCATCACGGCCTATCTACAGTGTCCCAACCCTCAGCACCACACTGTATACTCCCAGGCAGCTGATATTCTCTTCTCTGGCTTTGTTTGCACCAAACATGACATACGGTTCACATTACAATGAGCATGTTTCAAGTGCTCAACACAGCAGAAACTGAGAGATACAAGTGTTTCAACTTTAACCAAAGGGTGCCTGGCTTCAAACAGACTTTCAACAGCAGCAGAGTGACAGCAGGGACCACAGCTTGCACTTTCCCAGCAGCGGAGGAGAGCTGCCGGCTTAAAAAGATGCTTAGTAGATGTTTGGCATCTCTGCCTCAGGGTACTAATAAATAAAAAAACAGACACAGACTGAGAAAATAGATACTTCATATATAGTATATAATCCCTATAGGAATAGTTGCAGAGGCAAAATATATTCTTGGTGTTCAGCGCAACTGAACCGGATGTTTGGACCACAGCCAGCCAAGGATTTAGTAAACAGGGAATTGGCTGCTACATTTTTCCTCATTTATACATTTAATGATTGATGTGTTTGCAGTTTGGATGTGTAAGAAGTTCATTCTACAGCATATATAGTGGCAATGTTTTTGTTTACATTTTTAAATATATATTTCTTCACAGATTTGTCCTCATTTGCTTTTCTCACTTTGCACAGATAATTAAACCAGTTTAAAAGAATTGTTTTTGAGCACTTTAACATTGATTTGAAGTTGATGGGGGTCAGACCTTTCTGAAGATGCTGTCATATCCGGGTTCTGTGTTCAGGAAGCTCTCTATGTCACTGCCAGAGTCTCTGTGAGCTGAAGAGGGGCAGCTGGTGGCACTGCTGGTCCTACTGGGCAAACTGGAAAATGTTGAAGACTCTGAGGATCCTGAAAGACACGACATTTAACACATCGCAGGGTTAAAATCAAACAGAGGAGAAACGAAGCATTCTTGTGAAATCAGATTTAAAATACATTCACTGATAAGTTTCTCAACAGAGGCTGTTAAACTGACCCCCCCCCCCCCACACACACACACCTTGTTTCCAAAACAATAAGTCTTCATTCTTTGTTCTAAAACACAAGCAGGTCTGTAAGACATCAGTGAAAAGACTTGTGGGAATCTGAGAAGGTGTGAAAAGCCTGGTGGATCAATGGCTGACTGTCCTCACCAAAGCAGTCTGTGCTCAACTGCAAACAACCAGTGTTTGTGGGTTTCATAAAGGTACCAGGGCGGAACTGAAGTTAAAATCTGACTCGGAGAAAGACAACGTAAACGGTTATTGAAGTACTGCAAAACTGCTTTCATGAAAGAGCTGCATTAGTCACCCTAAGGCCAAATGGACACTGATGCTTACAAAGTCTGCACCTTATTGTAAGCTTTAAAGCAAGAAGTAATTTTTTACTTCTGTTGCTTGATCGATAGAAATTACAGACATCAAGCAGACAGTTACTCGAGTTCATATCAGCCACAATGATATGAACTATAATAAGTCAGAATCACGTGTATCACACTGACTACTTAAATAATGACTATTTAAAGTAGTCACTCTCAGGCCTCGGCTGATGCCACGTTAGTTTTTCTCAGTAAGTCTCTGTGCTCTTTACCCGTAGCAGCTCACCACAAGCCATTTTTACTTTACACCCACTATTCTATCTCACTGAATTACAAACAGCCAAATCTAAAGTCAGCACAGAATACAACAACTGTTATGCAACAAGGTTCTGGGGCTACAGCTTTTTGGACATGTAAGGACATGCACAGATAATATTCCAGGCCAAACTAAAAGAGGAAGCCTGTACTCAGGCACAGACATCTACCAATGGGCTGACTTTAGCCAGCAGCCAAGAAAAACTGCATGAGATCATTTGCTCAGTGTTGTTATGATTATTTTTTTTTAAACATCTATTTCTGCTCAAAAACCGGAAGTCATTCTTAATCCCCCAGGAAGACTTGCATCCCCTACACTCATGTGAGCAAGAGGAAGCTAGATTTTGTATACGTATGTGCTCATGCTTCAAGAGCCTGGATTCTGTGTCGCTGAGTGGGTACAAGTAGATGCCTCATACATGAGATATAATTCAAGTGGAGAAATACAAATCTATAAATAAATGTAAACTGAACTAAACATGCCACAGAAAAGGGCATATTTAAAATAAAGCATGCCCTGTATTCAGCACAACCCAAAAGCAGAAGCAGATTATCTTGTTTTTCATAATTATTCACAGCCAAAATCAAGACTAAAAATAAAAGTAGATTAATTAACCAACACCAGCAAAGGATGGCTCGAGGAATCCTGAAGCTGGCAGAAACATAACCCTATAAAATTCAGCACCCGTCAGGGGTGGGGAGTCTCTTTACATCATAGTGTTGTTAGACTTGAGGGAGTGGGGGTATACAATTTTTCTGTAGAATAACCATGAGCGCCTTTAACAAACATCGCAGAGAGAGCAGGTCGACACAGTCAGCTCTTAATGAAAGGAGGGTAGTCAGATCACAGCACCGACAAACATTATGGTTTCATAATGTTTCAATCAGCCCAATTACAACGCCAATGGGACATCACCACTTTGGGTCGAGTGATACCACTGAATAGTGTGTCACAATGGACAAAGGTAGGTGCTATCCTGACATAAAGATTGTGAGACTTCCTTAATTGTAAATTCTTACACAATGGTTCCGTCACTTCTATCTAAAATAGTCTGAGCCTGACACAAACAATCCAAAAACATGAAAATATCAGATAAATAAGCTGCTTCAAGTACTTATTGAGCAGCAAAAGTCCATATGTTTTTTCAGACACTGACAAGTTGTTTTCGCTAATTAGCACATTCCTGCGCTGAGAGGCTGAACTAAAGATGGAACTCAACTGTGTAATACAGCACAGATTTGAGTATCACTACTATAGAAAATAATCATTCCTCATTAGAGCACTTGAAAGAGTTTCCATATTTGCATCAACACTGCTTTATGAGTCCTGCAGCAGACACCACAACATGACAGGCGCAGGATTATTTCTGGTTTCTGCTTTGAGAAGAAACAAGGTCACAAGTTTAGTTATTACCAACGTGTTCCTACATGACAACTGACAACTGGGCAAACCACATCCTGCTCGCTCATACTACAACATGTAGACAACATGCAGAAAACATTAAAGGGGAAGGCTGCCATATCATGACATCAATAGATCTTTTCAGTTAAGATACCAAATCCACACTGACCTTTGACCTCAACTGCTGCAACAGAGCTTAGTCTTGACCACAGTGCATTGGTGGCTCGATGCAAAAACATTTTGCCCCTTTTTACGTCATATTTCCGCTATTAGCAGACAATCCAAAAATGAACGTGCGTGAGAATGTTGGAGTTGCAAGTGCTGGTGACACAAGTGGACTCAGGGAGTTTTCCTCAGACTCCACCCCCCTCACAGCTGTCTGTCACAACTAGCAGGGGACTGTGAGTTTTGACAGCTGTCCTCCTCCCTCTGTGTCAAACAGACCCCAACACCACTACCACAGCACACATAGAAAAGGCTCAGAGAACAGGTGTAAAAGTTGCTCATGAGTCGACGGGTGGTTGAGGCTGCTGGCCAAGTGTGAAGAAGGTCAGATATATACTTTATATATATTATATCATATCCACTTTTTTGCACCTTTCATGCAATCTCTATAAATTGATCTGCATATACAAATGCAGGGGACAAGATTTTTGGTTTCTATTTAAAGTCCACTTGTAGTAAAGGAGGATTTTGTTTCCTGAAGGTAAACAGTCTGCCTAGCGAGCAACAGAGGGAACACATCTGATACAGATTCAGCATTTTATTAGCTTTTTAAAAAATGAATCTAAATTCATAAACCAGCAGACACAAACAGAAAACTTGGCCTTTACTGCAGAGATACACGTCACTTTTTAACCACAGGAGCTTTCCCCTGAGAGTAGAAACTCTTGAAGGAATTTCAACTGCATTTCCACTGCAGACACCTGAGTCTAAATTAAACTCTGGGGAAATTATTTTACCCCCCAAGTCCCTACTTGGTAGGCAGTACTTTGTCAAAGCATGGAAACTTTGGGGATGGGGCTTGAAGCGATGAATACTTCTGATTGGTCAAGGACTCTTCTGTATTGCCACCTACTGGTCTACAGTAGGTGGCGACATTTTTTTGTATAGCTGCACGCAGAAAAGAACGGTCAAACTGTTCTAGCTTTCCTTGTTTCTTGCAGAAACAATCCTTACATTTAAAGAAATGCAGCTTTATACTGCAGTGTATACTACTTTTTGATTACTGCAATTCAAATCATTTGAGTTTAACTGCAGGTAAAAACACCCCGAAGTGATTAGATTAGATGAAACTTTATTAATCCCTCGGGTGGGTTCCTCCGGGAAATTCAGAGGGTTAAAAATAAGTGTAACGTGCAGCTAAAAAAATATAAAAGTAGATACAATCTAATCTAATTTCAAGTCTGAAATAATCAGCATAGTAACCAAAAAAAATTAATAAAAAATAATCTGTTGGGTTAGAAACATTCTTCTCTGCAAGTTTTCCCTGTTAGGAAAAACACTTATCTCAGCTAAGTGTAGATTTTATCAGAACTTTCATATAAAATCGTATTTATATTTTCTTCGACCTATACTTCCTTGTCCTGTGTTTTTTCATATTAAATGTGTACAAGGTTCTCTGTCTAACTGGGCTGATTTATTACACATAGGAGGTGTTGAAGATTCCAGTTAAACTTTCTTAAAAGTTGATCAAAGTGCATCAGACTACCTGCGAAATACACCATCATCTTGCTGTTTCTTTTTCTTTGAGTGACCTTTGTCTGTAGACTGGTTCAGTTCATAATCAGGTATCACTTCACCATCTGCATTTCAACACGTTTACAAAATTAAACATGCGTTTTTTTAAATTCAGCAAGGGCAAAGGACAAAGTCCTCATACTTCTGAGTAGAGGATGTTACCACATAGCCTCCTATTTTTCACAGAGATAAAAATCTGTCTGCACACAGTTTACAGAGTATATTAAACAAAACGGCAATTCAAACCTTCCAAACGGCACATGCAGAAACATCCAGCATGATTCCTGTAAATATGGGAAATGAGTTCCGATAAACAGAACAAGGCTTTACCTAAAAGTATTGCACGACCTACAATGCTCTAAAGCAGAACAATGACTTAACATATGTTAGCAAACCACAGCAGACATGCACCACAACATGTACCAGAAGCATGATGGGATAATTCACCCTAGAGCACAACAATGCACATGTTCTGCAGCCACGAGAAGCAGCCTCAGCTGTTCTTTTTTGTTTTTCTTTTAATGTCTGATCAAGTCAAATGAAATGTCTGCAGTCACTGAGGTTTTGCATAAATGTGTAATTATTAAAATTATGGTAAATGGCCTGTATTTGTATAGCGCTTTACTTAGATCCTAAGGACCCCAAAGCGCTTTACACTACATTCAGTCATCCACCCATTCACACACTGAACACTGACTGCTATTTATGTAGCTTGTTTGCCTTTAAGTGTCCTTTATTCTGTCTTTTCTACAGAGATGTACAGAATATGGCTAAATGCTGCCTGATCATCCACAGCAAAACAGTATCACAAGGGTCTTTTCAACCAACAGAAAATTTGCATTACTTCACACAAACACAATGTCTAGCACCAAGATTACTCCTTAGCAAGTTTAGTTTTGTTTTTTTCCCCAGGTCTTTAAAAGTAAAGATGACAACGGTGTCTCCAGACAACACAGAGATTAGATCTGACAAGGTCTGGTTCTCACTAAGAACCAATGTTTCAGTTTCCAAACAAATATACAGTACAGGTCAAAGGTTGGAACACACCGCAGAGCGTGGGCGTTTCTCGTTATCTGAGACACATTAAAAAGTAAGTAAGTAAATAAATAAATAAAATAACATGCACAAAAACACAGAGTGAACATGAAGCCTTTGCAACAAACTCCTTATAAAGGTAATAATTACTTAAAAAATTTTCTGAACAAATTAAATTTGCAACAGAACAACAATGAGATTTATATGATATTTATAAATGAGAAATTTTACAGTGCCACTTCTAATCATTTTAATTCACTGTAAATGTGTATTCATAGCTTAGTCTTCCTCATATTTAGTTTAAAAAAAAAAAAAAAAAAAAAGCTAGGACCAAAGTACCAAATTACCAAATTTCCTGGTTCAACAAAAGCTCAGCTGGGTCACTGAAGAAGTCAGGTGATGTTATTTTATTACTATGATTACTTATCATATGGAATGCAATGAAAATAATGAACTAGTACAAGTGTATCCAAACTTTGGATTGACTCTTATTTTTGCAGTCCAGTTGCGTAAGACTGTGCATATTGACTTTGAAGAAGGTTTGAGTATCGACTTTCACCTGGAAGGTTTTTGCAGTCAGTAAAATCACATTGACCTTTAACACCAAAAACCAAAAGATCATGGAGAACTTTTCTTCTATAGCCAAACAAATACTGTGAGCTACTTTGATTTTGACCTCTATCTGAAAGGAGCATCCAGTCACCATTAATGTTCCTACACAATAAGAATAATAATCCACAGCGAGTTGTTCTGTTGGCTCTACAAGGCCGTGTTGATGCCAGCATCTCCCATCTCACAATGATAGTGCTATGTATTACACCTACCAATATGATCATGTGAGAATAGCACGCTACCATGCTAAACTCATCGCCCAGTTTTGAAGATTTCACTACGTTTAAACCAAAGTACTGAATGCAGTGAGACAATGAGGCACTGAGTCAGAGGGCTGCATATATAAACCACCTTTCATGAAAAACAGCAGTCTGACACAGTCCACTACAACACCAACGTTGACCTGAATGATATTCAAACAACATATTACCTATGACTGGATATCACAGGCATCATGAGAGTAGGCTGTAATTAATAAAGTGGTCATTATATGTATATTACAAAAGCATTCAATGAAATTGGTAAGTAAATTTAAGTAAATCGTTTCAAGCAGCAACTTAAAAAACTACTTTTGCAGTGGTTGAAACATGGATTACATCCCTCTGTTGCCAAGTTAACTAAATAAATAACTATCAGAGAGAAAGAAAGGGAGGGCAGAAAGCATCTGGCTTAATGAGGAAGAAAAGGAAGTGATGTCAACTGATCCAAGCTGCAACAGAGGAAATCCCACCGTCACCCACCCTTCCATTTTTACTTCCACTTGACACCCATGGTTCTTCTCCCTTCTGTTTCCATGTTTGACTTTTTTTTGTTTCCTCAGTATGTCTCATCCATTTCAGCCTCTTTTCCTCTCTGCCCCTGTCACACACACTGATGTTTCATCTGTTTTCTAGTGCAGATAAAAGGCAGTTTGTTCTCCGCCTGATCCAGCTCATCGATCTGTTGGTCTTTTTTTATTGAGACCAGTCTCCCTACAGACAGACTCATCTTATGAAGGTCAAAGAATCCCTTTTTCTTATCTTGCTTTGGCTGTTGCCCAAACTCAGAGATATCTGTGTCAACATCTAAAATGTTTCACATTAATATTTCTCCTACAGTCATTGCCCATACTGAGTGAACTATATCCCCATGGCAACAATCAACCACTTGCTGCACTGACAAGTGAGCTGATATTTTTCCCAGCTACACTTCCCGAGTGGCTCGAGGAAACTGCTACTGTGGTCCAGGCATAAATGACGTGATAAAAAGTGGGCATAAATAAATTTTAAAAACTATGCAATGTCAAGACATTTTTAACCACAAGAGAAAATACTAAATGATCTTACTGCTGATGCTGTAGGGTCATATAACTTTGTACATTTGAAATAAAAGTGCAACACGGAGGGACAATAAGGTTGTTAAACCTTCTGGAGAAACTAAACTTTGTAAGCATTTCTAACATATCTGAGGTGGGACTCCATACAAGCAATTCTGTAAAAATGTACTTAATAAAGTTGACGACTGAAATTAAAGCTTTGGCTCTCATTATCTGTTAACTGCCAAAATAACTGCCCTGACGTGTTACCAAGTTGGTGGCGGAACTTCCTTCTAGAAGGAAATTGTCTAAGCCTTTAAAGCTAGTGTTCCTACGCTAACATTAAATGATTTATGGGGTCAATTCCAGAAATTTCATACACGATCAACTGGGATATCACCAAATATTGTTGTGGACTTTACTGAAATATAAAGCACAGCATCACCTTATTTGTAAGCACAATTATATTTAACATTCAAATATAATACACAGTGAGTCTAGCCTATATTGGTCAACAGTCCCACAGACAACACGAACTATATAACGACACTTCCTTCTCATTTGGGTTTTCAGTGTTTCTTTCCTAACAGCAGTCGTCTAAATCGGTATGAGCCCTTGTTGATACAGAGATGAAATCTTATTAGAGTGTGCATGTTCTGGCCCTTTTCACAGCAATCAGGGTCACTGGTCCCCATCTGTTCCGTATCTAACTTTTCATCATCTGTGTGTGCACATGCTGGCAAAACACACCAAGTCAAAAGCCCATGTTTCTACTTAAAGTCTCATTTGCATGTTACTTAAAAACCTTTTAAAGTAGCCTCATAACATCTCCAAGTGTCAGCAGACTTAGACACTTAAAAGTGTGGTTTCAAGAATATTAGAGCGCAAAGGCAGCCTGGGCACGTGTCCTGGGTGACAGGTTAACCACTCAACCATTTGGCTTGTAAGTGGAAACTTTTTGTTAATGTCAGACTAGAAACAATAGAGCGAGATCGGGCTCTAACAACACCGATATCAGGCAGCAAAATCTTATCTTTGTCAAAGTTGGTGTTTTAGGTCATCTGAGTAGATCAAACTAGGAGAAAGAAAAAGCTACTTTCACAAGTTCACAAACAAACTGCTGCTCTCAAGTCTCAAACAATGTAACGATCTTACTTGATGTCAGTGCTACTTTAACCAGGCCAAAGAGAAACATAGTATCACTTCAAACAGGATACAGGCTTAATCAGTACTAACACTAATCCACACACAACCCAAGAGCAAAACATTTCTTGCTAACAGCAAAGTACCCATGTCAGGCAGATTGCTGCAAAAGGAACCAAAGAAGAAGTCATAACAGAAATAACCATTAAGAAATTAAAAATACCCATTCTGTCAATTTTGACATGAAAATTTAGAGCAGCAGGAGCTGCCAGTAACTCTTACCTGAGTGCTGAGTATTGCAAGGCTGATGGAACGACGTCTCTCTGTCTCGGTGGATCTACAGAGAAACAGGAAGACACTGAATCACTCTCAGCAACATGTGATCATCACCCACAAAGAAATAATGATGCAGACCAGCATGTCTGTTAGGAAGTGTTCCTCCGAACACAGGATGGGAGGCACCGATAAGACACCCTTTATAACAGCGGTCTTAAGAGTATTCACAGGATTTAGTGACTACACTCTGGCTCTATCTCCATCCCCCCCGAGGAACTGTCTGAAAAGATCCAACTTTTTCAGCCTTCAGCGCTCACAGTCACACTGACACCAACTCACACACACACGCAGTGCCTGTCAGAGCTCTGTGGCTGGCTGTGAACACGCAGCGCTGTGGCTCCGCTTCCTCTGTGGTCTCTACAACAGCTGTGTATATGTGTGTGTGTGCATTTGTGTGTGTGTGTATGAGCTGGTTTTAGCTACAAAAGCCTCAGACTCCCTCCCTCCCATCTTTGCAGGCAACACAAAAGATTCGACAGTTCGGACGAAGCTGTGCAGATTTGACTGACAGCGCTGAATGTGAAACTAAGAGTCAGAGAGAAGCTCATTGTGTTTTAATGAACTCCATCAATTATATCTAGCTAAAGATGATGAACTTTGACTTTCAATGTGTGGTTCATGCAAAGTCACAAGGCAACTAAAATCTGATTACTAATTTATTAACAAAGCCAGATTAGCAAACCCACATGCTTCAGATAATTACAAACCTCATGCTGATTGAAAATGCAGTTTTTTTTAAAGGGTCAAGTGCTTTCTGAAGTAAACTGGAGCTACTGTCATTTACACATATCATCTTCTATAAGATGCTTGTACGACCTGCTTCAATAATTTGTTTCCTCTTTTCTTTAACTTCCTCCTCACTTTAACATTTAACTCCCAGCCCCAGCAAGCTCGGATCAACACGCTTTAGCATGACCCTGTAAACTTTAAGATTCATGCAAAGAAACCTGAAGGAACAGTATAAACAGGTCGCTAGTCTAAAGACCTCAAATGTTCATCTGATGAAGGAATTGTTGGAATCAAAGACAGCTGTCCCCCACAAGCTTAATTCACTGTGACTGTATGGATGCTGTAGTTTTTATCATACAAGTAAAAGTGGTTCTGTAATGGCAAAAACTGAATACCTTCAAATGGACAGGCCAGTGATCAGAGTAGAAAAAACAAAAAAGGGGAACAACTTACTTTTATTTTGTTCGATAAGATCAAGTCTGTGTTTAGCTAGCAGCTAGTTAACTTCGCATGAAATAAAGACAAAGGCAGCAGACTAAAACAGCTTGTCTCACTTTTTTTTCCCAAAGGTAAGAAGTAGAAGTAGTATC
Organism: Rhamphochromis sp. 'chilingali'; assembly: GCF_963969265.1. NCBI lineage: Eukaryota > Metazoa > Chordata > Actinopteri > Cichliformes > Cichlidae > Rhamphochromis > Rhamphochromis sp. 'chilingali'. Next base: position 35,795,642 of record NC_137933.1, on the reverse strand, counting down.
TGCTTGCAATTACAAGCAGAGGCTGAAAAACGCCCATTACAGTATCCCAGAGCTTCCAGACCAGCATCCAAGGAAGCAGAAGATTTTTCGACTGAGGTTCAGACTGCGAGGGCCGGAGCCCTTGACAGCCACCCAATCCAAGTGTTACTGAACCCTGATGGCCCCTCCTTGTTGGTGGTGGTCCAAGTAGTTACTTCAGACACTTAAGGATGTGCTAAGGCCTGGCCCCAGGCACTCACCTCGATCACGCCTCCTCCCAATTCCTCGTCCCATAACTGTCAAGTACACACACGCTGGGGTTCAGTATGCTACCCAAAGGCACTTCAACATGCGCTGGAGAAGCCAGGCATTTCGTTTCATCGCAAATGTTAGAGTCATAAGCAACAAAGTAACAAAAGAGAATATTAAAAACAAAAAGAGGAAAAGAAGTCATAGCTAAACAAGACTTAATATAATGCTCAGGGGAAAAAAAGAGAAGAGAGACTGAAACAAAAAACAAAAACAAAAAAACCCATATAACACAGAATGATAAGTGAGTCCTAGCCAACTAACAAGGTCAACCCACCCCCAGAATGCTTTGAGGGTGAGGGAGCTGATCTCAGCTTTTATAAAACTAACCCTGTGCTATCTATTGAGGAGCCCACTGAGAAGCAGAGAAACACTGCACTCTGTTTTCCAGGCCTGGGAGTGGCACGTCTGATCTTCCCATTTGCATTCCGACAAAGACACTGACAACTAATTGCATACCAACTGGCCCCATGTACAGGCACCTACATCATGCATGCATGCACCCACATGACAAACACTTACTTATGCTTCCTTTCCCCACCCCTCATCAAGTCTCACATGCACACAACAAAATCCCCCACATTCACAGATGCATGCGTAGAACACACAGACTTCTTCTTCGTGTCTCACAGCTGTGTTCAGATATCAAACAGAGCCCGCTGAGAGAGAACAAACACGCTGACGAGGAAAGACTAGCTGGTCACAGAGGGCGCCAGCACACGCACACAAACACAGACAAACGTGGACACATAAATGCATACAAAGGTTCTGGTCAGAGGTAAAATGACTGCCAGAGATTGCAAAAAATGAAAAAGGAAAAAAAAAAAAAAAAAGGACAACAAGACTCGACCCTTAGCAGAGGACAGGAACAGCAGGACAACTTCAGAACAAAGAATTCAACGAGGCGAGAGAAGCAGCTCTGTGTGTTTTAATACTCTACTCCACAGTGTGTTTTGGCACTAATTATAAAATGAACTGAACCCTTAAGTATGATGAAGTATGAAGTGGATACTTTACCTAAGAAGTAGTTATACAGTGTGTGCAAATTCCTCCTTTTAATACACGAATATTACTCAAATATTACTGCTGTATTTCCTTTCTTTTTGGCAGTGTGTTGCAGGCTAAGGTATGAAAGGTGAGTGTACACAGCTCAGTCTGGACAAAACAAAAGCCTTTTCGATTTCAGTCACAGCATCAACTTCTTTCTCTTCTCAGTTCATATGTTCTAATTCAGTTCCATCATGCCTACTGCAGAGCAGCTACAATGCTTGCACAAAAGTCATTGATTTGCTTAAGAACAAGTCATTTTTATGATTGTTTCACTGAGAAAAACATCGACTCAAAGGCAACAATGTACTACCAAGAAGCAATTTAAAGGTCATAAAAATGATGAGAAATAAAAAAGGAGGGGAAAAGTCACATTAAAAATGTGTTTATTTTTCCTCACAGACGCACCATGGATAAATGTGGCAGGCGATGTGGTTAGTATGCTCGATATAAACCAAGACGCACAATGATTCAGCCAGTAGAGCAGCCACTCATTTAATCAGTTGAAGAAATCACACATTTATCAAATCAGCAGTTAGCAGGTCTGCTAAACAGCTAGCCATTCAGGAACTGGTCCCCCGTCTGAAAGCTGGCAGCCTCGATTCTGAACAACACAGAGCATATTTGTATTGCCGGGGGAATCTAAACTGTACCCAGTAAAAACACATCTGGTTTAAAAATAAAAAGGCGGGATGGTTTGTCTATACGCCGGGGCACGCAGGACTTGGACGGCTGCCTTGTTTCTAAACAGGCAGGCGGCCAGTGAGGCTCTGCAGCACTGAAGGATGCCATGGTGGAATGAATGACTGTATCCAGTCCAGCATGTATACATGGTCTCAGCAAACAAGGCCTGGTAACAGCAAACCCGTGGATGAATCTCCTCTGTGGTTCACCTTGGAAGGACTTTTATGAATTGTTCCATTCATAGAATGATCTTGTGATTAACGCTATAAAAAGATTGCAATAAAAAGGGTCAAGAAGGTGCCACAAATAGAACAACTACTTTTCGTATCTTTAAAATCACATCACAAATGCTCTAAAAGAGCCCAAATAAAGAAATATCTGGGTTTGCCAAACCAGGAGTGTAGTACAACAGAATATACACCTATTAGCCTAAACATTAAACATCCAGCCTGTTATTCCGGAGGTTCCCCTTGTGCCACAAGGCAGCTCTTACCCATCTCTGGACCCAGATGGTTTAGGAGTATGTGGCATCTGGTGCCTGAATGTTTGGGTCCTGCAGATGTTCGCTCAAGATCTGGATATTTATGGCACATTGGGGCCATACTGGGGTGTGCTTGTTCTGCAGTAATGTTTAGGTAGAAGTATAACCCGACACCTGAAGGCCAGGACTCAAGATTTCCCAGCAGAACATCGCAATAAGATTCACTTTACCCGTCAGTGGTTTTATCGTTTATGGCTGATGGGTATATTTACTGTAGTACTATGTTAGTATAAAGGGTTATTCACAGTTACTGTAGATGGTAAGTGGAGTGATGATGTGTTTTGTGATTCCAGGCCAGCAAAGATGCTGGGATGTGAAACACTGGTTGGAATGAAGTCATTTGGCCGAATGCCTGTTTCCATCTGAGGCCAGAGGAAACCGTTAGCCCAGAGCAGCCTTTTTCCCACACCATCATATCTCTACCTCTCCCTCTCTCTCTCTCTAACTCACTTGCACACACCCTTGCTATTTCATACCTCCGGGGTAAAGAGGAGCTGACATTTGGAACAAGTTTAGAAAGTGACAACAGACTAAAGAGAGGTGTTACATATACCAGAGCAAGTCTCTTCACTGATTTTCCTCTACTCTGCCCTGAGTCTGGATGTCACAACCAGCAGACACTGTGACAGTAAACACCCCATATCAAACGCCCACTGCTGCGTAGTTACTAGTTTATTTTATGCACGATAATTAATAGTCCAGCCATCAGTAACTGATTATTAGTTTAGATTATAGTTTATAGTCATCAACCAATAGGAAACAGTCCAGCTGAGTCATTGGCTAAGTGCGACTTAAATAAAACGAGGCTCATCACAGTCTGTTGACACCTATTTTGGTTCAATTTTACAATTACAAACAGCTCTAAATGACTTTACAGTATTTGCCTTTATCACATAATAATTAAGACTAAAACTGAAACCTATTTAAAATAAAGAACCAGACAAAGTGAGGGTATTACAGTTTAAAGGGAAAGAAACAGCAAATCCAGATACATCATAATTTCACTTATTTTTACAATGTTTGACAGCTGAGTAACCAGCTAACGACAGACTTTACCATGCTTTTTGAGTACATATTTAACCATCTACTCTAAATAGCTGCATAGATTAGTTTTTACAGCCTGTGAAATTCTTTCCCGAGTCTGTATCTAGAAATTATCTCTAGATCGATAAGTTAGTGAACATCATTTTCTCATTACTATTTGAGATTTGACAGGAAAAGCCTGATTTTGTTCTATCTGGAAAAATCGCTGGTACTTACCCTGCTTACAAATCAAACCAGTCACTTAATGTCCCTTGATGGAGTTTCCTCCACTTGTGACCGCTAACTAATGACATCTAGGGCTGTGTAATATGACAAAATATAATGGATGCTGACTGCAACACAACAAATATCCCGGCCACCTACAATCACATGAAAGAGTGTCGAGAGAGCTAACAAACAAGAAGCAAAAAAAAGAGCCGTTAGGTGCTCAAAATAACCCAGAATGTCAAACGCTAAAATAAGCTTTGATGTGAGGCACGCTAAATGCTTACAAAGATGGAAGGAGATAACAGTGGAAACTTTTAAAGATATGATCTGAATTTACACTGTTGGTCAAAAAACCCGAATCCAGGTACACAATGCCCAGCAGAAAATGCTTTACACAAGTCAAGTTGCGTTGTTTATATTACGAGTGTCGGGCCAGAGTAGAGGATGAGACGCAGCACACAACGTTACAAGAGATATGTGGACGAGCCAAACAACTCATTCCTGTATGATGTTAATGGTGCACTTCATCTGAGCACTTCACTCTGCGATAGATGCCTATTGTCCTGATAACCATAGAGCAGAATTGGAAGCTAGAGGCCTCAGAAAAAGCTCTTGAGTAGCGGTGACTGCGTGAGGGTCATCTATGTGCGTCACTACGGATAACGCCACGATTTTTAGAGCGTTTACTGAACACTTATTGAAAACTGTTCTATATTTTATACATTAAAATGTTATGGTTACATCCTTAGTCAAACATTTTTCCAGATGCTCAAAATAAAAAAACAAAAATAATCACATATGAAACAATATAAAATAAGTTATATTGGGATATGAGGTTTTGGTAATATCTCACTCTGTCCGAGCGAAAACTTAGAAGGAGCACGTTTTTCCTTTGTCTTTACTAAACAGGGATCTATCATGATTAAGATTTTAGTTACATAAGTTCCTATTGCTTTGATCAACAGTGCACAAGTCTCTGAGCTGCAGCAAGGAGAAACTCCACAGTGGAAAAATGTTGTAAAAGGTTCTATATATGCAGAGAAGGGAAAGTGCCTTTTGGGCTTTAAATAGCACAAGTTTTGGGAGCTGTAAACATCTCATTTAGAAAGATTCCATCGAACCTCCGCTACATTTGGTTTAACACAGAACCTTTACAACACAGTAAGGGCACCTCTGAGCGAGAGGGAAATTAGGGTATAGCGAGACATTTTCAGCAACTTTATCTTCTGCTTTAGTTTGCCAGACAAGTACCCACTGAGCTGACCAAAAAAACCCCAGAAAGACCTTAAACTGTCTGAGCCTCATTAAGTTTCATACACAGTTTATTCCACAGAGACAGATAGAGCGCAGGCATCTGTCTCTGTGTCGCATACAGCATACACATGCAGCGAACATCCAGAAACCACACTCCACCCAAAATAATCAGCACTCTGTGTCTGGAGGGCCACTATCAACAACCATGCAATCATCTCCCAGGGAGCAACACAACGAAAGCCGTCACAACATCCCTGGCAGAGGACTACAGGTTTGCCGACACACGCTGAGGCACTTTGTGATGCTTATGATTACCTTTTCAAAATAAATATCTTTTCTGAATAGCTTTAAGGGGGAACGCTGATGAGGCCTTCAAACTGTCTGAGGACTTACGCTGCTAAATCACTCCAAAAGTATCCGGTTCACAGGCTTAGTTTCAGGTAATAACGTCATTTATTATCTTTAGCCTCTGTTTTATGGTTTACTTTTATGAATTAAGTTCTGCTTTAGACGCCTTACCTTGCTTTTATTGCTTTAGCCATTACATTTTATCTGTCTGGAGCACTTAACTATGCTTTCAAAGCTTCAGCTCAAATGAGCGTTAATACTGTGTCAGTAGTGGGATCACCACACCAAATGACTTTGTTTGAAAGCGCCGATAGGTAGCCTACCTTAATCAAAACCACGTCTACAGCTCTCTCCCCTTTGGCACAGAGACTATACCTCCGCTTGTGTCGTTCGTACATTTTCCCTTAAATATCCAGGGCTGCTTTATTGAACAGAAGGTTAAAAAATCCAAGAGAAACACTGTTGAGGAGAACTGAAGCAGTCTGCTAAGCTTTTCACATCTGGCCGCAGAAGCAGCTTTCCACCAGACTCCAGCTCTAATCCTCCCTCCTTCACTTCTCCCCACCTCCCTCCCATACTTTTCTTTTCCTCTGTCGTCTCAACTTCTCTCTTGACTGTGTTTGACTCATGCCTTTGCTCGCTCTCTCTCTCTCTCTCCCTGTGAGGCTGTGAATACCTCTCTCTTTTTGTATGAATCAGCCATCCAGAGCATTGCATTGTTACTGTGTGACAGATGACAGTGGAGCATTATTCCTTCAGTTAACGTTATTCAACAACATCAATTAACGCTGCTGAGCTTTAACACCCCCTACTGGTGAGCACCTTCTCGGTGTAACTACACCTTTTTCAAGCTTTTTTTGCCAAAACCATCTCTGACATACAGTTTGTAAAATGTTAAAACTCTTAAATATCAAGATTAATCCAATATGGATATGTTATATGATAGATGTCAGCATGGCATGTGTATGCACAATCACAATCAAAAATCTATGTATAGGAAAAGAACACCATGGAGGGCTATGGTGGGGTAGCTGTAGCTCAGGAGATAACGCAGGTCACCCACAAATCGGAAGGTTGATGGTTCTGCTCCAGTCTCCATGTCAAATATTAACCCCAAGTTGCACCAGAGTATGAATGTGTGTGAATGTTAGATAGAAAGCACTTACACTGGGAAAGTATAGAAGAAAGTGCTTGTGTGAATGGCTGAATGAGGCGAGTTGTATAAAACGCTTTGAGCGCTCAGAGCAGAAAAGCCATTTTGTGGACATAAAGACACTAAACGCCCAAACCCTTATTTATTATTTCTTGCAGCACATTAAGCTCCTGCTCAAGCTGTTCTCTCTTTTAACTCCCCAAACGAGCTCAAAGGCAATATGTTTGAGTTTCTTGATAAGATCAAAAATGAGTACACACAAAGAATAATTTAGAATGCCAAGAAATCAAGCTCACTAGCAATTCTGGCAGATCAGCTGATCTCAGTGCCAGTAAAAAAAAATCAGCTGAGATTCTTCTAAATATCCAACTGGCAAACTGCAGACAGGATGTGATATTAAAGCTGATGAACACTGCCTATAGTTGCTTTGCATCCACAAGCCGCGTTGTAACCCAGCTCTGGCACAGCTCCTCTTTCATCCTGTTTCTGATTTACTCAGTGTCACGTCAAGATTTCAATGACGCCTGCTCTGTTCTATAATACTGTGCGTGGGAGGACATGGAGGTCCTAGAACAAGGCCAAACCACCAAATAGAAAAGTGCAAATAGAAAAAAACTGTAACCATAGAGGTCTGAACTAGTTTGTGTGTGTGCATGGGTGTACACATGGGCATATTTCATATGTGGCACGCCTAACAGACCTAAAAAGTGTAAAATGAAAAGAAAAAACTGTATATTGCAATTCTAAAAGCAGCTGGACAAAAGCTTACAAAAACTCATCTAAACATTGTCCTGAACCTGCTTCTGATCTTTTGTATTTGCACATTTCATCACAAATTGCTATTAAGAAAAATTAAATTAAGCATAACAGATAAATCACAAATCAAAGTAACAAAGTTTAATCCCCCACTGCCTCTGTAATCAAATCTATGCTGCTGGGAAGGAAGCCTGAGGTTGAGAACCCTCTGAACGATATTTGGATGGTATGCAAATGTGTTGAAGTCCCTGCTGTCTGTGGGTTGTTGCTTACATGAGAATCCAGCTTTGACCTACTTGGCTATAGTTGTCCAGTAGCACAAAGGCGTGAATCTCAGTAGCCACAAACAAATGAAGCTCGACGCTAACTGAAACTTTCACAGAGCACCAGGTGCCTCATAGCTCGAGGAGGCTGCTGAATGGCATTTTATTTTTTTAAACAGAAAACATGATGTTTGATTCTGAAGTTCTGTTTGGTGGGTTCATATATTATTCTGCTGCAACCAATAGTTCAATTCAATTTACCGGTATATGGCACCAAATTACAACAACAGTTGCCTCAAGGCGCTTTGTATTGTGAGGTAAAGACCCTACAATAATACAAAGAAAACAGAAAACCCCAACAATCGTATGACCCGCTATGAGCAAGCACTCTGGCAACAGTGGGAAGGAAAAACTTCCTTTTAACAGGAAGAAACCTCCAGCAGAACCAGCACAGGGAGGGGCGGGCATCTGCCGCAACCGGTTGGGGGTGAGTGGATGAAGACAGGACAAAAACACCCTGGGAAATAGAGCCAGAGATTAATAACAAATAATAATTAAATGCAGAGTGGTGTATAAACACACAGGGATTCCTTGAACAGCTTCTCAGCCTTGGCTGACCATTTTTCCTCACTGTAAAGACAGAAAACTGTGTACATCCATGTAAGAGTGCATTTTAAAACGTAAAGGAACAAAGCTATTCCGTCACATGACCGTAACCACTGACTACAGGAAACCCTTAGAATCTCTTATTTCATTGTGAAAATGTCTCTACAGACCATTGCTGTCTCATTCACCAGGGGGTCATTTGTCATGTGCAGTTATTAATCAAAGACATATTTCGCCTTGAAACTGCACTTTACCAGGAAAGGTTTCCAGTACACAAAAAATTATGCAACAACTCCTCCATATTCTCCCTATAATCTATTTTGAATCGGATGAGTGGAGGAATTAAACAGAGCACACACTGAAAGCAAGGACACAAGCAGAAGTTAATGGGTCCATCATATTGATCTAGCCTCACTGTGATGTCACATTAAATGATACTTATGGGTTTTGTCTAAATAACAAAGCTGTTGGATTAAAAATCCTCAACAAGAGGAGATTATAGCTTTCACTCTCTCTTACACATCTGGAAAAAGACAAAAAAAACCTAAATCTAATCTAAATTTATCTCGTGTTCTTATCTTGAATATTTTACACTTCTTTACACTTCAAACAGACTCACAGCTGTTGATGAAAACAGTTTTTGTCTGCTTTGACGTGCAGTTTGGAGGAGAGAAAAGCATAAACTTTATGGGTCAGAGTGTCGCCGTGCAGATTGGCTAAGTCTAAAATATGAAACGGAAAAGCTGTCACACAAACTGAATCATCCAGGACTAAATTATCTGCAGTCTAAACAGAATCAGAATCAGAATCAGAATACTTTATTGATCCCTGGGGGAAATTATTTTTTGTTACAGTGCTCCATTTTAAACCAACATTAAGACAAGACAGACAATACGCTAACTAAGAATAGTACAATATATACATATATATACATACATACATACATAAGTCACTTATAAATAAATATTTGGAAAAGAAACATGTGTAGCTGTAGCAGCAAACAGTGTGTTAAGTGGATGCGTTGTACAGGGAGATGGCCACAGGCAGGAATGATTTCCTGTGTCGTTCAGTGGTGCTTTTCGGTAATCTCAGTCTCTCACTGAACGAGCTCCTGTGACTGACCAACATGTCATGGAGTGGGTGGGAGGTGTTATCCAACATTGTCTTTATCTTGGACAGCATCCGCCTCTCCGACACCACCTTGAGGGAGTCCAGCTCCATCCCCACAACATTGCTGGCCTTACGGATCAGTTTATTAAGTCTGTTGGCATCTGCGACCCTCAGCCTGCTCCCCCAGCATGCAACAGCATAGAGGATCGCACTGGCCACCACAGACTCATAGAAAATCCTCAGCATTTTCTGGCAGATGTTGAAGGACCTCAGTCGCCTCAAAAAATAGAGACAGCTTGAATCTCGTCAAAACACTGTCACACTCTTTTTGATTTTAATTACTTTGTTAACCTTACGCATCTCATTTCATGCAGCTAGTTGTTGTTGCTGTCACTTAGATTCTGTTAAGCAGTCAGGTGTTTTTGCTTCCTGCTGCCTTGAGTTTTAGAACACACTGAAAATATATTTCATGTACACTTTAACCCACTTGAGTTATTTTTAATTCTTTTTCTAATTATTTACACTTTTACAGAATAAGTTGAATAAATAAGTGTGCCTTATTATTGTGATTGTTCTTATCGATTGCCATAAATGCTTTTGAATTCAAAAACTGTAACTTAGCATTCTTAAAAGAACATCTGAGGCTCTGTTTTCAGGCCATTCTTCACCTCAGCTTCTACTGCAGTTTGTTCAACACCAGCATGACTCCAGATTTCCTCCTCATCATAGCAATTAGGGGATATTTCAAAAGGATCAAATGACAGGTCATTAAATTGGTCAGAAGAAGAAGCTCCAGTGACGCAATTGAGGTTACATCTCCCTCTGCTGGCGACCCCACATTCCTGCACACTGTGTGTATACCCTCCTGCAGTCAAACATCTGGCATTTAGAACAAGCCGATGACTTCGACCGCAACCCAGGAATAAGCAGAGCCACTCCAGTCTATGGCTGCAGAGGAATCTGTCAGTCAGCAACATTTCAGAGTAAAGTCTCGTCTACCAAAAGCTGCATCCATGCCTTCAGTAGCTGAGCTGATAGTAAACCAACTGCATGGCAAGTCTCCCACGAGATGAAGCAGGGAAAAGTTGTGAGAATTTATAGGAAATCAAATGCATCGGTGTTACATAAAGAAACTTCACAGAGTAATATATTCCTTTTGAAAAATACAAAATAAATAAATAAATAATCCAGTCCAAGCTACAAGTCTTACAATGTTCCAGACAGCTTTCCTCCTGAACTCTTGCCAAATATCTAGCTGGCACATCAAGCTGCTTGTAAGAGAATCTGGCTTTTCTTTCTCCTCTAATATTTGTGGTGTACTTTTTCTTTACTTGAAATTTTTTTGCAATCCCTGGCTATTGCTGTATCTTAAGAACGTCAAACTTGGTTACTGTTTCCAGAAAACCTGAAATTTGACTTGTGCATACTCTTAAGGACACTTTCAGCAAAACACAGCAAGTTTGGTTAAAACTAGCAGTAAAAGCCTTTTCATCCATACCTCACATTAGATTCTGTGCAGAACAAAAAAAAAAAAAATCAAGTATTAACTTTGCTTTAAATCTAGACAGATTTTAACAAACTGTGCATGCTAAAACAATACACAATTTCTAAACTGAATTCAGAACAGAAAACAGTAGACTCTGCATTAGCAAGAAACAGCAGCTACATCTGTAACACTCTTCCATAAACTGTACAAAAACTGCATATGAAAGTCCAGCTGTCCATGTAAGAACACAATTGTTCTTATTTCCCATTAAAACAACAAAGACTCACCTTAGCTGCATAGTCGCTGACTGTTTGGTCAGAGCATTTTTACTCCAAAAGCTACTTTGGTTGTTTCAAAGCTTCAGCAAACAGTGACTCATCTTCTCTTAATCAAACACACATCAACAGCAAAGCAGAGCTTGATAGCTGACAACAACAGAAGAGACTTCAAGCATACCGTGGAGAAGTCTGCTCCCTCCGCTGGGCCATTTTGTTCCTCCCTTGCATCACTTAAAGTGTCTTCAGACTTGATGACATCCACCTCTAGAGAAAGGCACACGACACAATGCAATCAGTGCAATGGCAAATCTTCCAAATATAGGAATCAATAACAAGTGTTTAGAGTGAATGGTTCTGAGACTTATCTTTCCTGAGCACAGATACACTGATGAGTCACAGACTTTGTACAATAGCAAAGTAGCAAAGTGTTTCTGGATGGTTTTATTCACTATTATCCTTCACTGAAAAGGTTGGTTTCTTTTATTCTATATAGCTGTGAGAGAGAATTTGAGGGCTTTATATCTTGGTATTATTAGTCAACATGAGCTGATGACTGTCATTGGAAGCTTAAAAAGTCTCATAAATATTCTACAGAAGAGAAAAATAAATAAAAGCACTCACTAGTAGCAGATTCGATTTTCACTCTTCATACCCAAACTGGGAAACAACAGAAATTTTGTCTCTGACAAGCTCACCAAGATATTACCTGATGCTGTGACACTGTCATGCTGTAAATATATCCTCTAATTCATAATGACAACGCACTCCCTGTGTGACGCACATCACAACCTTGCCCTTGACCTCTCTTTATTGGACTGGTTCCGGCACAATTATTTCAGATGAGCAAAAACTGCCAACAGAGGACTGCTGAAGGTTCACTCTGTGAGTCTCCCTTCCTGCAACACGCTCACATCAGCTGGCTTGTGTATGTTTGTTTTACAGATTCCAGACTTGTAGCTGTGTATCTGAGGCCGAGTCACGTGCACTTGTAATGTGACTGTGCATGCTGACTTAGACTGTAGCCAGACCGTGCTTTCGTGAGTGTAAGAGAGACTAACAAAGAACATATGTATATAAAGGGTGTTGTTGTCAGACTAATCGTGGCCTAAGGTACTGGTGGTACAAACCAGCTCCTTACTTCCCATTGCATAACATGTCAAAGTGTCTCATTGTGAGCTACTATGGCATAAAAATGCGTCTGTGGATGCCAAACTTTGATCAAAGTGTTTTAAAATCCCATCTTTTTTAAAAATCAGATAATTGAGATGTACTAATAACTCTTCATTAGAATTACAATTTTCTCAAAATAATATAAAGACTCAGGACAACATATAGTCACAACAGCAATGCATCCCAACGGGATGTCACAAAAAAGCTAAAACCCCTGTGAGCTCAATAATGGTGAGCTATGTGGCATTTAACTTTGCGGAGCTTTTGCCATTAATCACCTGAAGAGAACTGAATCTAATTTAGCATATTTGCTTAGGAATAAGACTTTGACAAACATATTGGCGTGTGATGCATGAGTGTGTGGACCTGGAATAAACCTGAACAAGGACTGAAATAAATCAGCATTTACCCACCTTGAGCTTTAGTGCTGCAGCTCTCCAAGGATCCATCCACAAAATCAGAGGGATTTTCAGTCATCTGATTCTCAGTATGAAGTTCTATGGATCCTTCACTCTTAGGTGAAAGTGCCGTTATTTCCGAACTTAGATCAGCACTATTTGAAATCACAATGTCATCCTGTGGGATAGACAAAGTGATCTGATTCTCAGGTGGCCTTTCCTCTGCAGTTATCTCAGAATTATCCTGTTTAGGTTGAACATTTCCACTCTCATCTGCTGCCACTACCACAGGCATATCACTTGTCTCACTGGTCCGTTGAACATCCTCTTCAACTATGTTGGTGACTTTGCTCTCTTCTGTTACAGATGGCTCAGTTTCGGTAAGTACCCCGCTGCCCAATCCTGATGCTGAAAGCTCTATCCCTACATTCAGGTCAGAGCTATTGGTCTCCTCAGTTTCACTTTCCTCCACCTGTGCTGCTGGAGTATCCTCACTCCCAGCTGAGTCAAAGGACAGATCCTCTTTGGAAAGATCTGGGGCTAGATTCCCAGTCGCTTCAGAATTTAAATCATCCAAGCTCAAGAGTTTGGGTTCTGATTCAAGATGGGTGTCAGGCTCCGATGAGAGTCCTGTATCCACAGTTGTGAAATGTTCACAGGTTTCTTTAGGTTTAAAATCACTGGGGGCCTCAATCTCAAATCCAGCTGAGGGCTGCCGTACTATCGTTGACTGAAGTAAGTCCTGATCCTCCATAGTGATGCTGCCATGAGCGGGCTGGAATATTTCTGTTGTAGAGCTTCCAGCTGATCTGAAACTGCCATCGTCATCACTGGAGAGTCCGTGGGCCGTACCTGAGTCATGGTCAGCTTGTCGTTCAGTCGGCATCTTGTCAGGCAACGGCTCACAGTCAAAACTATCAGTCTGTGTATCTACTACGATGTCGCTGAAAGCCAAAAAGACAGCTGAACTGTCAACTTCTTCCGCAGGCAAAATTCTGCTTTCAATACTGTATCCAGAGGGTTCTACTACGTCTTCACTGTGTAGCTCTTTTCCACCAACTGCGTCAGTACAACTCCCAGAATGACAACCACTTTCTGATGCCAAACCCCACTCCTGCTCTGTAGCATAATCCCTACCAGCTGTTTCCTGGTTTTGTTCCAGGCTGTTTATGTCTGGTAGAGGTTCCCCTTCGTGGAGACCTTCTATCAACAGACATGGAACAGGTTCAGGCTCCTTGATTACATCACCACACTCTATCAGCGTTGGGTCTGGGAGGTCCATCGGGGTTGATAAAGTGTCTGTTAACCCTTCACTCTCTTCCTCGTTTGCATCTCGAGATAGTACATTACAAACATCCCGGCTGTGTTTCGCGTCTTCTTTCCCAACATTCTCTTCTTCTTGGGAGCACTCCTTCACTTCAGAATCAGAATTGTCTGAAACCTCAGAATATGATGATGATGCTGACTGGCCCATGATTGACTCGTTTGTGTCTCCGCTGGCCTTTAGTAGATCTGTTAATTCAGAGCTGATCTCCTCCTCCCTCCTCTTGGCTGTGCTGTCCTCTGCTTCCTGCTCAGATCTATCCTCTCCCTTCTTGGCCTCCTGTCCTTCCTGGATCACAGCCTCTCCTCTATCAGTTTCCTCTGCCTGTTTACCACAGCCTGCCTGTGGTAGAATTCCCACAGTGAGACCTTTCCCTTCAGCCTCACTCTGTACTCCTTCAGTCCTGTCAGACAAACTCAAACCCTGCATGGAAACAACAGGCCGCTCCTGTTCCTCCTCCTCCTCGGCTTTGGAGTAATCTCTCTCCGTGTTTGAACACACCCAGTCCTCTGGGGGAACGAGGCCATGCTCCTGGGGGTGTACTTGTGATGTTGGAGTACTCACAGTCAAACTACAGTCTTTCTCTGCATTTCCAGGCTCACTGTGTCTACAATCAACAGTGCTGCTGCTCTCCACTGGGCAATTTTCTAACCAACTCCCTTGTGTTGTTGTATCCGGGCACTCCGACGCCGTATCAGACTGCTGGAGTTGATCCAGACATGTTAAGTCTGCTTTGACACCGTCAGAACATTCAGCAGCAGTGTGCAGAGAATCAAATTGCAGCTTCAGTAAAGAAACTCCCTGCAGAATACGGAACAAGACAAAGAAAATGTTAGCTCTTCTTTAAAAAAAAAAGAAAAAGAAACAACAGACCTGCTCTTCAGTTCTTATCAAGCGCCGACTCTATGATTGCATAAGGTGTTCCACTGGTTATACAAATGAAGTTTGAAGGTTAAAAAAATGAGGTCAGTGAAAAGACAAACAATCCAACAATGTTCAGTAGCAGCAGAGCTCCTGGTTTTAGCCAATGTGAGCACAGATAGCGTGCTAAAAGAGGAAGGTGGCATGACTCACCTTGGCATGAAGATGACAAATCAAGTGCAGCAGCTGCTCAACACTCTTCTGAAAGGACGGTGTGTCACGCCCAGGGTGTATGCTCAGTGTCAACGTGTGTGTGTTCAGTTTGGGAAGGTGGCAAAACACCTGAACGTCTTCAGAGACCTGCTGGACAGCGACAGACTCTTCGTCCTTCTCCGGATCGGTCTCAGCCCTGCCATGAAATAAACACTTAGATCATCCGGAAGGGTCTGCATTGGCTAACACGGAAAGGTTTTAACAGTGATGTCAGCCAATTCACAGAGTGCAGTTTTTCTTCAGTAACTCACATCCTTAAACTTCAAATGGGCTAAGGCTGGTTGTGAAAGTCTATTCCAGTAGTCAGCAAGTAATCAGAGATTAGATGTTAGTAAATGTTAGTAAAACTTTAAAAGTTCCAGATGCCATATCCTGTCCACTAAAAGTTATACTTTTCTTTCCAGTAGTAAAATACACGTACTTAAAGGCCACTCCTAACTGATAAGCTTTCCGAGAAAACATCTCTCCCCCTGCTGCATTTAATTTAAGAGTTGACGGTAAAGTATGTGCAGTTTTTCATTTTTCATATGTTGGTGCTGCACAGGGGAGACGCCTCCTAGTAAGGCAGATCTGTTTGCGTAATCCTGGGTGGACTTCTTTAACACCGAGGCCCGGCAGCTGAGGTCACCAACCAAGGCTACAAGTGACTTCACTTTTCATGAGGCAAATGTAATTACCAGCACATAAAGAGCGAGATGGAGGTCATAAACTGGCTTCAGTGCAAGCTTAGCAACAAGGAAGCTCGCTAAGTGGCAGTTTTCCTTCAGTGTGTGGCATCTTCACTTTGAGTTTAGTGAAACGTCCTCTGCAAAGACATAAAAGGAGTCTCTTTCCACTTTAAGCTCTGTCTAAGTCAATGCACTCAAACGCTCCTTTTTCCCCCTCTGAGTTTTAATTTTGAATGAAAGAATTTGACCTCACTAGACTCTGGAAGATATTATTAGAGGATAATACTTGACAACTTTAAACAAAACACATACATCACCATGCCATTAAACTGCAGAGAGAGCACTGCAGTGTGTTTGGATTAAAGTGGAGCTGCGCATACTGAGACTGAAAAGGTACTACAGTGGAAACAGGACTGAGGCTTTTGTGTTGCAGAATAGTTTCACTTTAGATTTCCTTGGAACAATACTGGCAGCCCACAACTTTTCAATTTGCCCTCAACTATCTGACTGCAGCTGAAAGTGCTAAGCTAGGCTGCTGCGTGGCTTGGTGGTGATGTTCTTTGAATACTTCTATTGTTCTGTGAGGACAACAGACAAACAACATTGCTATAAAAGAAGGAGGAACCACGCCATCTGCCCTCTGATATATTGACATGGAACTGTTTGTACAGAGAAGAGGGCAATGTTCACTGAACCTCAGGGCTAATGTCACTGTCACACAGTGTGAGGACAGTTTAGACAAATAAATCTTTTTCAAGCATAGCCATATGACACGAGACGTTCACGTGAACCTGAACTGAATGTTTTGAGAATAATACAAGCGCTTACTTTGTGAGGAGCTCATGGAGGCATTTGTGCCCTCGTAATTCCGCAACGGCGGACGGGGTGTCGCCTTGCCTGTTGGCCAAACGAAGGGCTCCTCTTGCCCCAGCTTGCTGCAGCAAGAAGTGTGTAACCTGAAAGAGACCTCGACGTGCTGAGAAATGCAGCAGAGTCTCCTGAGGATTCAGATCTGAGGAAGAGAGAGAAGATGACAAATAAAGACCAAAAGAATCAAAAAGAGAGAGCGTGACAGAGCGCAGCGGTCCAGGGAGCTAAATCGTGGCAAAGCAGCCAACATACCATCAATTGTGGCAGCCTGGCAACACTGCAGAGCAGTCTAATTAAACCAGTTCAGGATCCATGATGACCCAGCATACAACAGACATTTGCACACTCACAGACTGATAAAACCATAACTTGTCTCCTTCCTGCTACGTCCATCAGATGATCAGT
Source organism: Rhamphochromis sp. 'chilingali' (assembly GCF_963969265.1). NCBI lineage: Eukaryota > Metazoa > Chordata > Actinopteri > Cichliformes > Cichlidae > Rhamphochromis > Rhamphochromis sp. 'chilingali'. Next base: position 35,778,608 of record NC_137933.1, on the reverse strand, counting down.
ACAGGTATCTGCAGGACATAACTGTCATTTTGTGATCAAACCCAGCATGCCGACTGAGTGTAATTGTAATCATGTCTTCTGTGTGCCTGAAAAATACAGACCATATCAAGATTTTGACATGTTCAGTGAATGCGGAAAAGCCTTTGAAGCATCATCGGACAAATGAAAGCAACAACAGTAATGGCTCTATGAATAAATCAAAAGACACCATTTCATTTCAGATGTTAACCACATACCAGCACACCACAGTCCCATTTTTAATTTAAGTCCATTATTAGCCCAGTATATCAGTCAGACTGCTAATAACACCATCAAACACCAAGATCCTCCCTTTCACACATTCAAAGAGACACTAACAGAGACTCATGGACACACACACACACACACACTTCATCTTTCTGCTAAAGCAACAGGTTGCCAGCAAGGCTCTCTTCAGTACTAAAGGCCGGCTGAGGGCTGTTGGCTATCCCAGAAATTTCCTCGTTTCAAGTTGTGTAATTAATTCTCTCTCTGTCTTCATTGGAAAAGATTATGAAAACACTTCTGGGTCTACAGGAGTTGCCCAAACTTTTGTGTTATTATTAATCTCTTTTACTGCCCAACCACTGGCAAATTTATTGTCAATTTAAGAGGGTACGCTGACATAAGGATGCCCTAGTTTTAAGTTAGTGGGAAATCGAGTCCTGAAGTGCAATAAATGATAAATTGTCAATGGAAAGCGGAACAAGCAGCTCATTGGAGAGAAATAAAAAAGTAATAATATGTGAGAACTGGTAATCTAAAACACCACACAACATTGCAAGCTTGCGAGTTTAAATGTGGGGTTCAACTTCAGTACCCAGATGTCTTTAATGTAGTCAGTAAACTGCATATACAGTGCTTTTGTTTATCACCCAGCTGGTCTGTGGTTATTTATAGCAGCAAAAAGTATTGTTGCTGCTTCCAGATTTCTCTGGACGGTGTTTCTGCACTGTTTATTAGGAAGATTGTTTTTGTTCTTTCGCTTTCATTTGTCACTGCCTATGAGCAGAGGATTTTCTTCAAGTTCGCAGTACAGGAAATCAGATTTATTTGCACAAACAGATAAAATATAAGGCTTTTGGGTTAGACACAAACAGGATGTTCTATATACCAACTCCTCTGTGATTTCTTCTGGGACTATTTTACTCTGCCTAGTGTAGGTTTTAACAGCAAGATATGATCAGCTGGAAAAGAATGAAAAAATAAACTGCAGAACAAATGCTTGAGAACAGGGAAAGGGGCAGAAAACACATTTTCCTTGGTGTTATCAGCATCACAATAATCGTTAGGCAACATTCACAATGCTGGTTGTGTCTGCTGATGAGAGGTTTCAGTCCATTTACTGTGGGCCTTTATGAACAAGCCTGCCCTGATCAACCTCAAGCTAATTGGTCAAATTTAATGCTCCACTTGGCCGAGCTGGGCCGGTGTGGAATGTGAGGTGCCAACAGCAGCAGGAAATGCTTTACTGCTGGGTTTGTTTGCGGTTCCTCAAAACTGGCTGCCATAACAGCCATGTCATTTTCATATTATGAGTGCCAGCTAGAATATACATGCAATTTTAGCTTTCTGATCTGGGACAGAAATCACCAACACAATGTGGCTTCAATGAATGATTGGTCACAACAAAGCAGCTTCACCGCTTCCTGGCAGAGATCCTGGCTTCTTGCTGATTCCCCAATTATTCGGTATAGTTATTCATCAGGGAAATGAGCCAAAAAAAAAAATCCTTTACCCAAAAGTGACATTTTACTTTTGTAGATAGCTTTGGAGAGAAAACAGAGGAAAGCAGCAAATCCTCAAAATTCAAAAGCAATTTTTAGCCTTGATAGTGGCTCTCAAAAACTACAAGGCAGAAAATCTGGTACAATCATAGAATGAATACAGACTTTGGTCGTGTGAAATGATTTAACAACTGTCAGAATACTTGCCAGGATATTATCACCTGATTTTCATCTAGCGCCATCTTCAGATCAGAATTTTATTTGTCCAATAGCATCAGTAAAAAAACAAAACAAAACAAAAACACAAACAAACATACCCATTAACCTTAGAAAGACTTTGTGGTAATGAGCAAATTTCTGCACTGAACCTTAATTTTGCTAGCGGTTAAATGTGATGAAAAGGTGAAAGAGGTTAAAACGGGTCAGTTATTTTTCTATAGTGAGGATTTCCTTGCTTCACTGGCACAAAGGGAGGAAAAACAAAAATAAATTAACAAATTGGCATCAGCTGATATCTGTATCAGGCCCTAGTTCGCATGCAAAAACATTAAACTAAACTGAATACAATTTTTATTATACAACCTATGTAAGTGTTATTATCTCACCTTTGACATCAGGAAGAATGGTGGGCCTAACCGAATTGTTAGCAGGGCTGCAGGCTCTTTGTCTTATTGATGAATGAAGTAAACAACTAATACATTATGCAACAGTTCTGTTAGTTGACTTTAGTGAATTTAAAGGCCACAGATCATTGAGTCATCTACTTTAATGGCACTGATTGACAACCCACGGGCTTTAGATAATTTGACACTAAATGCACCTGTTCAAAACCGAGGAATCAGTTGGGAACTGTCAACCATCTTTAATGATATGCGCAGTTTTTCCAGGTGACGTTCCCAGACGACAATAAATGGGTGGCTACAGTTAGAGCAGCGAGTGCTGCGTGCCCACAGCGTGAAGGATGACTGAGATGAAGCACCGTCACCTCCACCTATAGTCTAATGCTATCCATCATCTGACAGATCTGATAAATGGAGAGCCGAGTCGCGCTCCTCTTCCCTCCCCGCGGCTCGGCACCGCTGAGCATCTTGTATTGAAGCTGTGACATATTGTGAAGCAGAGCCTATTAGAGCACACATCACTCACCACAGCATGAAGGCGCCTTCCACATCAACAACATGACAACTGACTTCAATGCAAAGGAGCCTGTACGTGTGTGTCCATCGTTAAAGCGCTCTGACACACTTCACAGTAACAAGTGGATCGGATCTAATCGGGATGAAGGTCAATACTGATAAGCTAATTTTTGATATGACGAGTTTTCTTCCTAGAACAATAACAAACTCAAAATTTTAAGAAGTGTGTGAGCTTTTCTGATCTCCACTCCACATTACTCCAGTCTTCCCAGCTTTTTCTTTTTTCCAGTCAGTTTTGTCTAAAATCTTGCCGGCTCTTCTGGTTTGGTCTAATATCCAAATCCAAGTTTAACCATTAGCTATTATCTGAGAAATAGCCAGAGGCTGAGGCAGCGCTCTAACTACTGTTTATGCCGTTTCACAGAGAGCAATTACCTCGCAGAATTTATCATCTGCATTGGCTCATTTGGCTTCCTTTAACTGATTAAAGTTGTCAGAGTCAATGACTGGAGAAAATTGGCACTTTGATTTTAATAAAAATGTATGTTTGTTTCCACTGATGTAGCAGTTTCTCACTACCTCAAGTGCTCAGGCTTCAGCAAAGGGATACTCAGCTCTATTTGTTCATACTAATACCAGAGTTAGAGATAAATCCGTGTAGTGGCGTGTTCTGTAAATACACCAGTGTTCAAATACAATGTACGTATTTGAACACACGCACTCTATTTTAACTCTGGAGTTTTCTGCTCTGGAGATCAAACCTGCTGTTTACGTCTTTATTTTGACCATTTAAAACAGCTGACTAGCCACTATTTTCACTATCTTTACATTTTGCACACGGTCACCTCATATGATAATACAGCACCTTTGTTCATCATGTAACAAAGGTCTATAGAGAAAAGCTAAACATGACCCATTATATTTGAAAGACAAGGACAAGATATTGGGCCTAGGTGGGATGTTGTCACATGGAGAAATGTCGCTTGCATCAGTTAGCCCAAATATTATAAAATGTTGACATTTTGGTTTGATCATCTTCACCACATGTCTGTCTATGGATGTCTCCATGACAAACCTTTTTTCAATTATTTTACAATGCAGGGAACAAACAGAGGGGATGCAAAAAAAAAAAATGCAACTTTACAGTCCTGCTGCTAGGAAGGTCAAATCCAAGGTCAAAACAGAGGCCAAAAGTCAAACAGAGCTAATAAACAATTTGAAATCTGCCACATTTCATACCTGACACCTATAAGTCATAGAAACTTAATCAAAATTGGAAGCTTAAATAAGTGGCCTTCTGAAATTATTTGCCAAAATTCACCAGTAAAGATGTGCTTCAATCATTTTTGTTCCAACAAATAACTTTTAGTCTTAGACATAACCTCGTGGCATATCATGAAGACTAGAGCCAACCCAACCAGTTTTAAGTGTCACTTTCACTTTCAGTGAGCCAAATTACTAAAGTGTGATTACATTTATTTCACAAGCATTTAGGCTGTAGACCAGTGTGAATAATCCAAGTACAGAAATATTTCTTATAGATAAAATGAACACACATAGGCGATGATGTAACGGTGTCAGCTGTTGCTTTCAACTGCATAAGCTCACTGTGAGAGACCTGAAGTTGCTCTTTGATTGTGTCAGAATGGCACTTTACATGCATCTGACACCCCGAAGAAAGAGTGTGATGACAAACTGAAGCAACTCGAGGGCTTCTGGTATCAATCAAGCCATAAATGGTATGTTGCAAATGTTTATTTTGGGATACTTTGAAAGCACCTGTCGTATATTATTAAGCTCTTAAAAATAAATATCCAAATATAAATAAATAATAATGAATATATAATTTTTATATATTCATTGCTTATTGCTTTCATGTTAAGCTTTTTAGCACATCTATGATTCTCATTTGCAGCTCCAGGATTTTTACTGTTGGATTCTCCCAGAGTAGCTTTGCATGAGTGACAAAAAACAAAATAATAAATTTTTATATTGGGCCTTCATCCGCAGTCTAAAACACAACGTTTGAGCTCCCTCTGCACTCTTTAAACCAGCCCTCTTCTGATTGGCTGCACCTCTCAAACTCAAGAGTGAAAAGCAGGTGGATGTGGTTGCTGTTAAGCCAGAAATATACTCCTGAGATCACAGTTTAAACTGAGAGACCACAATAAATATGTAGAAAATTTAAATTGCCATTATTCTTATGGCATACTCATATTTCTACAAAAAAATGTTCAGCATTAAACCCTTTATTTGTGAATAAAACTGGTTTTAACTACCCAATACCTGATCATTTTTAGGTTGAATATGACCATGTCAAGAGAATAAAGGCGTTTGAGTGCCTTTAAGTAATTTTTTTTTTTAAATGCCTTGGAGGTCTTGGATTTTTAATTCCCAAATCCTCTTCAAAAAGCACCTAAAACATTATTTGTATCTAGGAAATGCTCCTCCTCAAACACTCTTCAGTGGATGAATAAGACTTCATCTGCTGTGACCACATTGACATTAGCACAAAGAAAATACACAACATTATTAAAGACACTACCTGGCAGTGTCAAGTCAATGGAAGATTTAAGACAAACTATCAGGAATTCATCTTTTGAGTAAAAATGGTTTACATCCATATATTAGCCAATTTGTTGATCAAATTTCTCTGCTACCTGAAAAATGTGTATTTTGACAGCAAGTCTGGTCAAAGCTAGATTTGCACTTCTGCATTGGATTTTTAACTGATGATATCATCACTTACTGCATAAAATCAAGATGCCACTACTTCAGTATGTGCAGCTGAAGAGGATGGTGTCAGGTGGTACCAAATCTTCACTGGGTGTTTCAACCCTTAAATGCACAACCCTCTAGTTGGCAAGTAAGCAATGGTGTTGAAATCTCTGTCCATCAATTCCAGACCTCAGGCTCACCTCCTGCCATGTCCGACAGCAGGTTCTTTCTGCTGCCTCAAGTCAAATTCTGCGCACAGCTGTTTCAAATCCTCCCCTGATATTATCTGTGAGCACCGTCCATGTAGATCGCACTAGCAAACATCTAAACCAAACTTCCACAATAAACAGCCAATATCTCTTTTTGTACTCCAGGAAAAATAACTGGAACATACAGTACTGCCTCCTTCGCATCTCTGACCAAAAGTCCATCCTCATCTCCACCCACAGAGAGTTCCACAATTGCCCTTTTTATTCTGTTGTAGCCGTGTTATCAGCTGATGGATTAGTCAGTATTGTTTTCACTTTGTGGGTCTGTGAGTGTTTATGCATGTGTCCTCGGGGCAAAATAAGAGACGTAATACAGCATGAACTACAACAAAGGGGGTTCTGGACAATTTTCTAGGTGTTTATACAACTGTCATGGGACAGATGATACCACTGTTTCAGCACAGCAAGAGCAAATCAAAAAACTTTACAGCTATGTGGTTCAGATGAAAATGGAATGCCAGATTCAACAACAGCTGGTATAATACTGTGGTTGCATTTATGCGGAAACATGTCTGATATGGTCTCAGGTCGCATATATAAGCTCCACAACAGCAAGTTAATAATAACAGAAATTTGGGAGAACAGTGGAAGGCAAATGTCACAAGCAAAGTCACATTTAAAGCAAAGTGCCAAGAAAAGATTAACCATAAACTGCTGAAGAGGGAGTGATCGTTCTACAGAGATAAGCTGCGACCACAGATACCTCTAAGTTAGTAGTACATTTAAACTTTCATAGTGTCACACATTTCCAATTTTTATAAAATGATGGATTTCTTGTGTTTAAAATGAACGAACAGTTTAGTGATTTAAATTTTAAGCTAGGAGCTGAAATGATTCCTGCTGGGTTTACGTAGCCAATTTAAATTTACAGACTGTGAAGGTCAGACAGAAGCGGTACCTTAATGTTATTTCTTTCCCAAAAGCTGTGTCATAACCAATTTCAGACTAGCGTTGTGAGACTGGATAACTTCTACAGTTGCACAGGCTAAGTTCATCTGTCAGAAGGGGCGACAGCCGACTGTGATTAACCCAAACATCAGTGCTCCCGCTGTCGTAATGTAAAATGTGTTCAGTTCCACTCTGCCGTTGCAGTAATGGAGGTGGTGTTCCAGAGTGAGAGTGCAATATATAAATCATCCACCAGATTTGTCTATAAAGATAGAAGTTAAATGGAAGTCACTTTCAGTAACGCATGCTGCAAAGCACACACATACCCACACAACGTGGAGACAGTAAACAGCTTGTTACATCCATGCACTCATCTGAACTAATCAGTAACAAAGTCTTGTTGTTTTGACCAGTAATTACAGTGTCTCTCTGAAAATGCCAAAAAAGAATCCTCAGTCTTCCTAGTCTGCTGATATCTGCTCAACAACATAAAAGGAGCCAGATAAACAAACACACAAACAGCAGGGTCATGTGTGTCAGTATGTGTTATACAACCATAATTTGTCAGTATGTTCCTGCATCAGTGCAGAGACATTCTGCCTGTTTCAAAGGGTCCACTGCCCTCCAGACTCACCAGTGCTGTTGGATCGTTTGTTCCCCAGTAAATTCCATCCTGTAGGCAGTTTGAGGTGGTGTAGGGCCAGTGCCAAACTCTCATCCAGACGCTCACACTCCTGCAGAGGAATCTGACACTCATCCAGCAACAGCGCCCCATCGAGGCCATCAGCCCGGCCCACAGTGCTCACCTGTGTGGAGGGTGATTACAGAGATGAGTCGAGTTTCATAGAGGTTGAAGTGAGCCGTAGACTAATGGGAGCACTCATTTTAAAGCGCTCAGCATGAAAGCATTAACCAAATGCCTTTTGAATAATGAAATATGTTAATGTAGGAAGAAACATCCACATGAGTGTATCAGCGCTAAGCTCGATTTGGGGATGCACTGTTTTGACAAAAAAAATAAATAAAAAATCATGTTCGGATTTATAAATTGGAACATGTTCCATTAAGTTTGAGTGCCCAAGAAAATTATTTTATCTTGTCCTACTCCTCAGAAAAGCAAACTCATAAAATTTCTATGGGATGATAAACTATGCTGAAAAGAATTCATTAATTGAACGCCAAGAACTGTCAGACATTAGGCCTTGTCAGGAAAGAAACAATAACATGGCAATCTTTTGTTTAACTGTCACTTTGTACACAGAGCTGTATTACTTGTAACCAGTGGTAACCAATTTTGTTTTCCAGCCCTGTGACAAGCTTCTGTATTTCTATTATTCAACTGATGACATGCAGTAGGAATAGAAATGACTCGTCTTTCTGCTCACCAGGAACTGGGCCATGTCAAACGCCAAATCCTGAACAAAGCTGAATTGATGCTCGGCCAATGGCGCCACGTGAACCAGATGGGATTGTGGCTCCTCGGGGACACCTCGGGTGACTGAGCACAAGGTGACCAGCACCACTTCGCAGCAGTCATGAGCTACAAGAGACACAAAATGCAAGGGTGAGAAGAGAGAAAGAGGGGATTACAGAGAACTGACCTGTGGAGGACAGTACCATAGTGTACAGCATTTTTCACAACGACAAATAGATTATATTGTGTATTTTCAGTGTATGAGATTAAACGTTTCTTTGTTAGGATTAACCCATTTCGGCTATAGATGACTGGCCTTGCTATAAACTCAAGTCATATGAGCTTAAATAATAACAATACAACAATATTTCAACTAAACAATAAAAAATTATTGCCCTAGCTAAAACACTAGTTGCTTGAACTAATTATTTATACTTTATTGATGTACAATGCCAGCTAACTGTAGGGTCTAAGATGTCCTCAGATGCCAGTCTTGCGGAAATTAACTTTAGTTACTTCAGTTACAGAGTATATATATTTCTGTTGATGCAGCCCACACAACTATCACAAATCATCGCAGCAATATTGGCTACTTGCACAGTTCATGTCGCAGGTTTAAAATAGATTCACTGCATGAGGTATAAAATGCATAAACGATATTTCTACGCAAAATTTTTAAACTCATCTGCTGAATTGTGTTCAGTTTTGAGCGTTTTCTTGTTGTGAGACCCAGCTTATGCAGGCTGAATCAATTGAAATATTGGTCACTGACAGTATCTCTAATAGTAAAGTAAACATCGTCAACGCTGTAGTGCCAGAAAACTACACTTTCTGGAGTGGCCACTAGTGGCTGGCAAGAACTATTTTGGTCTCTATGCATACTTTTTGACTACATAGCAACTATACAGTGGGTATACAAACTAGGGCTGTGCGATATGACCAAAATCTCATATCCCGATATAAGAATTCTATCGTCCCGATAACGATATAAATCACAAAAATGTAACATTTTTGTCAATTCTGTGAATCTCGGGCAGCTCGACTTGCGGGAAGTGTTTCCAGCTGCGCGTCATGTAGCTGGAGTCGAGTGTTTTAACAGATGTATGAAACGACACATTTTTAGACATAAGTTGTAACGGCCGCCGTTTTCTTTGTGAGTATTTATTACACGGCGTGCTGCGGGGAAAGGCCTGTTCTAACGTTTGAGTCTAAGGTTTATTTTTTAGCACCTGACGGCTCTTTTTTACTTCTCATCCGTAAATAATCTGCCTTTTCACGTGATTCAGTTTATTTTGAAAAGTCTCAACAGGATCTTGAGCTTTATTGTGAAAGGTTTATGTGGAACATAAACAAGCGGACACGAGATGGTTTTACCGTCGTTGTTGCTAACGACAACGCATAAAAACATGCGCTTGTCCGTCCGTGGTGTGGTTATATTAAATATAAGAGAAAGAGAGAACTTTAAGAAATTAATATAGCCACTACAGTGACCATCAAAACGATGAAAAATATTGCCGTAAAGAGTTTATTTTGCGACACCACGAAACAAACGATATCGTAAAATGAAACGATAGACGTTTTTATATCGTCATCCGATATATATGGTTATATCGAACAGCCCTAATACAAACTCATTTAAAGATGTGCTGTTACAGGCAGCTGCAGTTATTTGCAACAGTAAGCCTTACCTCACTATTTTTGATTCAATGTAATATTAACATAAAATGGTATAAGAAGGTTGTATTTCAATTTTTGATGAATGAAAGTTGTTGGGGTTTTGTTACCCTATGAACGAGTCCACGTAGTCACAAAAAGAAAAAACAGTCAAGCATAACTACGTCCACACCACTGTATGTCACTCAGACCCTAATGGGTTTGTGGATGCCGAAAATATAATCAAGGCTTGAGATGGCACCATCTAAAACACTAATGTTGTGGATATCGGGTGACACTGGTTAGCAGCATTCATCTTTTACATATAGTCTATGGTTAAATGGGTCAAATATGATGGAGCGTTAAACCGGGCGCAGAAAGTGATGATGCGGCGATCCCAACATAATATGTGCTGTAAGCTCAATTTCACATTACCAACAGTCCATGCTGGCTCAGAACAATTAAATAAAAATTATTAACAAGTCAGGTGTTAATGTTATTAGTAACACCTGTACTGTTCTTAGATAAATCAAAATATTGCTTTAATTCAATCTGCTCTAATAAGAGGAAATCAAGCTTAAATTTAACTTTTAAAAAAAGTATCTTTATTCAATTTAATCACTCCATTAATTGAATTTTTTCTCATTTTAGAAGCACTACTTGGATGAAATGGTGAACTAATTTTGTCACAGTAATGAGCTACAAACGAGTGCAGAGCTGCAATGCTGATTTAAATCCTAATTAATACAAATAAATTCACAATAGTATTTCACTTAATGGAACATGTGTTAAATTCTTCTGACTAATGGCTGACTAGCCATTTACTCACAAGTCACATCGCAAAGACTGAACAAAGCACACTAATGTCCACAGTGGTTTCCATAACTATTGCTTAGGGAGTGGGGCAGTGCCTGTCCCCCGACATGGGAACTCAACCTCACTCTCTGAACCCACTTTCCTCCCCAAGAAACCATAGAGAAATATATTAAGTAGAAATCAATTTATCCATTAATGCATTTGTTCATTTTCTTAACCACTTATTCAAATCTGGGTCACAGGGAACTGGAGCCTACCTCAGCTGGTGAGAAGAGCAACAGGCCCGTCAAATCAATTTAAAAATATAACATTTTTAATCTACTACGTTTTGGTATCATTTACAGTCCGACTAGTTTATCTTCCTTCCTCTGCTCTGGATTTCACCATGTGTAAAGTGTACACGGTGTGTAAAGCCCCTCCTTTTGCCCCACAGTGTATAGTCGAGCAGAGTAGAAAGCCATAAAACAAAGTTACTTGAGTTGAGGACAACTTGATATATTATTGCGGTGGCTCTTTTTTGGCACGGCCCACTTCAGAAGCAGGAAAAAGTACACACAACGCACACCTCACTTTTCATCGGTTATTTACAATGAAAAAAGATTCACTGTTAATTTCTCCTAAACGTGGGTACATGTTATCAGTGCAACTGCACAGACATACTTTTTTGAAGAAAAAAAAAGCCTACATATTTTCCCTAAAAAACAAGAAAACAATCATATTAATTCAAGTTCATTTCACTTTATATTTTTCACCTTGCTGTGCCGCCCCAGTTTTGACATCCTCTGTGTTACTGTAGCAATTGCTTTTTAAAATGTGTTAATTTGGCAAAATAAGATTGAAAAGTTGCTCATTTTTTCAGTTTTGTCTAAAAGAAGAAAACAAAGAGAAAGTCAGGGAACACTGCCATGGTCCATCTGTCCACTCCCAACAAGATGTCAACACACACAGCCAGTTTCAAAACTGATTTCCCACTTGTAGTTATTAAGCATTGCATGAATTCACACATAATTTCTGGAATCTACTCCACGTCACTGTGTGCTCTACAACAAGATCAGCCACATTTGCACGTCTGCAATACCCTTCGTTCTGGGAGAAAACTTTCTGTAACGACAGATCCATATATTTTATAATTTGTCAATGTTGTATGTCGCTACCAACGCAGTCAGAAGGCTACTAGGCAGCTTGATAAATATTATTTGAATCAGAGATATCTTAATCCAAAGCAGTGATTCAGTGAGTTTGCAGTCATTTTCCCAGGTCCCCTGGGAACTCTATCCCGCGACCTAGTTGATCCCTTTAGAGCCCAGAAGGGCCTGATGGAGAAAGCATTGAAGCAAAGCTAATCTGCTGGTAAAGTGACACCAACTCCCTCCCAACTTTAAGCATTAATTTAGTGGAACTCGTACCAAGATAAACACAGTTTATAATCCTGCCACTTTTATTTTCCTCTGTGGAACGTGGACCATTGAAGGAAGCAATGACGTCAGTGACATTTCTTATATCATAAGACCAGATTTTATTACATGAACATTTTGGTAGCATAAACCCTTGTTACCACATCCAGAACATGTGACCTCCAGTAAGCTCTGATGTTCCCTAAGAGCTCGAGATTTTTATAATGTAATATTTATTCTCCGAAAGCCCAGATGGTCTGGAATAACTTAATGTCATAGCTGATTCCTCTTATGCTCTGATCAGTCAGTGACTGAAAATATTCAATTAACATGAACTCTGGTCACAGGGTCACAGCTGCATTGCAGTTTTGACTACCTACTTTGTATGTGCAGAGATCTCTGACTTTTTCTATCAAGGTTTCCTGTTGATTCTTGTTTATTTTCCAAGAAAAAGCACAGAAAAACAATTCAGACCAAATATGTTCCATTTTGCAAGTAGAAAAAGTGGGAAAAGCTCCAAGAGGAGTGATAAATGGGATAGACTCTAGAAAGTGAAGTGATTCCTCTTTCTCCAAAACAAAACATTAGTTTAAAATGAGGACAGCGGTAGCAGATGATTAATCTTTTTTTTCTCCTTCCTGGTTTAACACCTCTTTTAATATTAATTTGGGATGCAGCACATGATGAATACAGAAGAATTTAAAACCACCTTTTAAGATAATGTTCAAACTTTTCCTCAGTTCTTCTGGAGCACTGCTACTACGTTTTGACTCAAATACACAAATACAATACAAGTGATCTGCCATAAAGTCGACTTTTATGATGGCTATAAAGGTTTAGAAATGAGGTCAAATTACTGGGGGTGCTCTTTCATGTATGTAAATGCTGATACTGTACTGAATTACAATAAAGTGGACAGGTGCTAAAGTAAAGTGACAAGTAAGGGGATAAAATACATTTACTTTGTTAGATAGACAAGTTCAGTTGCTTCTTAATGCAAATATTTACTTAGTCAATCATGAGGAAATGCAACTCAATGCATTTATGCATGTAGACATGGTCAAGACAACCTGCTGGAGTTCAAACTGAGTGTCAGAAAGGTGATTTAGGTGATTTTGAACATGGTTGTTCAAAATGGGCTGGTCTGATTATTTCAGAAACTGTTGATCTACTAGGATTTTCCCACAAAACCATCTCTAGGGTTTATATAGAATGGTAAGTAAAATATAAAGCGAGCAGCAGTTCTCTGGGCAAAAGAGCATCGCTGCATGTGAAATGCATTAAACCTTGAAGCAGATGGGCTATAGCAGCAGAGAGCCAAACTGGGTGCCAGTCCTGTCAGTTAAGAAACTGGTCAGAATTGGTGTAAACATAACAAAAGCAAACATCCTCCCTTTTATCAATGATTCGGGCTCTTCTTGGCAGACTCAGGGCTCTTTAGTAACAGCTGAGCATCAAACACCACAGCCTACCCATGTTTTGTTGCTGTCCATCCCTTTATGACCACAACATACACCTTTTTCTGAAGGCTCTTTTCAGCAGGATAAGATGTTCTGCCAGAAAGCTCAAATCAACTCAGCTCCAACTGGTTCCTTGAACACGACAATGAGTTCACCATACTTAAATAGTTTCCACAGGCACAAGATCTCAATCTAACAGAGCACTTGTGGTGTGGATGTGGTGGAATGTATCGCGGATGTAACTATGTGATGCTGTCATGCCAGTGTGAGCCAAAATCTCCATTTGCTGACACAGACGTAACATCTTGATGAATTTACGTCAGCAGTTCTTAAGGCATGAGGCGGCCCAACGAGATACTAACAAAACATTCCTAAATAAAACAGCTGGTGCACTTTCATAGAGCATCAGCTTTAGTTGTTAATAATCCAGGCTAATCTTATTTAAAAGTGTCTGCAAACACAGTCTCTAACAAATATTAAATGCTGTAGGTGGAGCTGCCATCCTTTGGGTGCTAGTAAGCTGCAAGGCATTGTGGGTACGATGGCTTACCGGGACACAAAGCCTGCAAGGTGTCATGACTGCTCCTCAGGGTGCTGGTCAGGTGCCTCTGTGTACTGCCAGCGAACAGCAGGAAGTAGTCCACGCCCTCCTCACTACCAGCCAGCTCGTCATCACTGAGCTGTACTGTGATAACACAATGACCCTGCAGAGGCACGCAGACGGAACGTTAGGAGGGAAAAGGAAAAACAGAAAGAGACAAAAAGAAAAGACATGTTTATAACATGAAATGGGCACATTATCATCCACCTGCAGATGCCTGCAGTCTAACTCAGCCCTTTTCTCAGTGGCCTACATGTCTTGGTTCATCTACTTAGCCATAGATACCAATCTAACGCCATCAAGTCAGTGTAATTCAATCACTGTCTGTCACTTTAGATGCATTTATTGGCTGCAGTACCAGGTGTGAACTAGACTCTGGACAAGTGGATACCAGATTTTAAGAGTGAATAATAGTGCGTGTGGAGACTCCTGATCTTCTTAGCACCGCAGTTGTTTACAGCAATTACATTAACGCCTCAAATTAAATATGGTAATGTTTGTTTGCTGATGAAATGTTACACACCACATCATTAACAAAGAAACAAGCAGACAACATGGAGGAGCAGCTGGACTTCTGCAAAACAGTGTGAGCACAGTCACCATCAGAGAACAGCACAACAAGACAAAGAAGCACATTCAGCTTAGAAATCTAATACAATAATAATCATCACAACAACAACTAAAACAAAAGTCTTTAAAAAAAAGAAATTTGAATAAACAGTCTTCTCATGTAAGCTGGATTTCCTATTAGCCCTTTTTTGTTAGAACATTACAAATAAAAATATACGTAATGAAATAAACACCACAGTGTAAGCTAAGCAGCTAAATAGGTTCAGGATGGTACTAAAAACACAGCCTGGTCAGTGTAAAAACTATGCTGTTTGTCCTTTTTCATGTATTCTGCATCATCAGCAGGTGCAGATGCTAAGTTTGTGCCTTGGGGTTCAGCATTGCCATGGCTCTTTTAGTACGCAGGATTTTGTTTTTCCACCATTAAATGCTTCCAACCAGAAATTACAGGTGAAATTTAACTTATAACTGGTATTTATTGTACACTGCCACTGGCCAATAAACTAAATAAAATAAAATAAACCAAACCATCAATTTGTCTACACATTTTCTTAATACATTTAAAGGTACAGTTTTAGTGACAATTGGCTGATTTGTGACAGAGCATCAATGTGTCATCTGAGGACACTGAGGAGGAGAAATAGTAACAAAAAATAGGGATATTGTTCAGAATTAGCTGCTTTCCACTGTAGGACTGCAGCTTCTTGACATGGAGGAGGGATAATGGGACATTTCAACCCACTTAATCTGGCCACCGTTGCAGTCTTTTTACTGGCCTCGTCCAACGTGAGCAGTCTGTCGTGACGATCTGAGCTTAACGGGGTTAAAGGTGTCTCCTCCTTCTCTTATAAAATGGGAGCCTCTGGGCCATGTTCCTCGCAGGCGGATGTCAGCAGGTGGACAGCAGCGAGGCAAACCAGCAACCCCAACATTGCAAGGTCTCTGTTTGGCAAGCCACTACTGATGCTTAACAATGTGAGGGGGCAAAATGTGCTCAAAGACAACCACATAGCCCAGAGGCCATACAGCCAGAAAAAAAGCCTTCAGTAACCTTCAGACAACCAGGACTGCGCACAATGTAAAGGGTGTAGGCTTTTCTATGCACAGCCAGTATCAGTTTTAAAAAGCAGAGTCACTGAAGTAAATGAGTAGTAGATGGGAGGAAGCCAGCAGGCATGACATTTTCTCCATTAAAAACTCATCTCTTATCCTGAGCCCAGATTGGAAATTAGGGCTTGGTGCTATTGAAAGGATTGGTACCTCAGAGGATTTGTGAGTTTGTACTCCATGTGAAAATGAAAACGTATTAGTGTGAAATAAGTTCCACATTTTCACAACGAACAAAAGAGAAGCAAATGGAGAAATGGTTTTCTCTCCATCGCTGGAGGCGAGTGGGAAATTACCTCAGTCTGAATACCACTCTGCTGCTTTTTGACACAATAGGTGCTCAGATTTCTTAAAGCAGCCCACCAAAATCTCCTTATTCCACCAAAGTTAATACCCACCTTTGTAAATAACATTATAAGCGATTGATAATTTCCTAACAAAGAAAAACACTTTAAAGGGGACAAAATAAATAGCACAAATCTTAGAATATTCAATCTTGGTGTTTGAAATTCAATTATTTAAACAGAAGAAATTTACAGCATAGATCTGAATGATCAGATCAACCAGATCTGATCAGTTCCAGTACTTCAAATATGTCGGCAGGAGGTGGGAGTGAAGGTGAAGGTGAAAAGCCAGAGATGTGAAACATCTGCTGGAGAAGGGAGGAAACGAGCACACAGAAGCCCCACAATAAAACTAACCCTGCTGACATTAAGTTTTCAAAACAACAGTAATTAAAATGGGAAAAAGGAAATATTGCAGTGACTCTCCAGCTTAATATAGAAAAACAAACCTGTGGTTTTAAAGCGGTGCTCAAATGGATGTCTTTCAGCCACACTGTATGACTGTGCTCTCTGCTGGTTATAAGTACTTAACTAAGTGACCTGCTGGGGTATTGACCTGCTAATCATGGAGCTTCAATAGGGAACAGGCAGCTTTTAAGCAGCATCAAAAGCACAGCTGGAGACTATGAACCCAACCCCCTCTTTTTAAATATGCATATACGTGTAGCCTTTTCCACACATCCTGCTGCAGCGCTGGTTTCATCTGTCCAGGTAAGGTAAGGCTTGGTTTTAAGCATTTGCATATACTGTTACGACTTCACACTGATAATTATTTTTAAACTTATATTGAAATTTTAGTGATTGTTCACTTAACTCAGGCTTTGTTTCTTACTACAGGCAGCTCTATCCTTCACTTCACCACCCAAACTAATTGTCACTTGTTACTTAAATCCAATAGATCTTCATTTGTATCTTTTTGTGCACTCTGTCACATGAAATCTGCGATAACAACACATTTTTTAAAAACAACAACAAAAAAAACATCCTTTAATGATGTTCATTAAAAAGTTAGCCTCAAAGTTTATGGGTGTAATTGCTTGTCATTGTGATTCATCCTTCGTGGTATTAAGCCATTTTTATTTTTACAAGCAACTAAAGCCAACTCAACATGAGACCCTTCTTTTGGAAGCCATATATTGCAACCTTTTGCATGGTTTACCCCTTGCTGCTTTTGTTCCCAACATACAATTTCAAAGCCAATTTACGGAGCAAAACCGGCCCCTGTTTACACACTAACATGAAACATTGGCAGAGCAAATTAAGCAACCCACAACTTACAAGTCTGCTGACATACAGAGCATCCCTTGTCCCTTCAGGAGGTAAACATGCACCAAGCAGCATTCTTCATGCAATGAAATGTTTGTATTGCCAATATGTGAACTGACTGCAGCATAATCTAAAAAATTAGAGCTTCACAAACGGTGTAACTAGCAGATCATCAGAGTTAGCAAGTAAGCTAATGTTAGCTAGGATAATGTATATTAAACCTAGTTGTATCAAATGAAACCCTTCTGGCCAAATATTAATGTCAGTAAAACTGGGGCAAAACTTCTTTTAGCCAGAAATTCGTGGAGCAAAATACCAGCATGACTAAGGCGTAAGGAAGTCCTGTGACTGACTGACTGTTTACGTTATTACAAATGTTACAAACAAACCATTGCCACATTCACGCAGCAAGGGACGGGATTTTTGGGATATTAATTTATACAAAAAAAATCTAATAGTTTATGCAGCTATTTTAATTCTAATCTAAAAGACCCCCCCCCCCCCCCCCCCCCCTTATTTTTCCTGTAGTCTGGTTTAATGTGCTATTAAAACATTAACAAAAAATAAACCTATAAACTGTTTGCCCACAAAAAAAAAAGAAGAAAAAAAGAAACTGCTCAAATTTACCATCCGTCAGACCAAGAAAAGCTGTTTTGTGTGGGACGCCTTTAAATAAGAACAAAAATGTGAAATATCACGCAGGCTACTCCAGGTGAAGCTAACATGTCACACTGATTTTAGAGCAGTCTGCTCTGGGGGACAATCTTTGGGCAATAATCCTAATACTATACTGCCAACAGTGAAAATCAGAAAGTATTTTTGCCTGAAATGTCCAACCCTGAGGTTGCTTTACTGCTTGATATAGATACAGGCAATGTAACAAATAGGTCACAAAAGCTAAACCAGATAACTTCACCAGTTAATGTCATTCATGATACTAACTTGTGTACTGTGTTAAATGGTATTGAATTTAGCAGCATGCACATAACAGTGCAAAGTAAATGTGTATGTATGTATGACCCACAGCCCACAGTAGCAGCCAAGAGCAATACAACACTGGCTGTTAGCTATCAATCTGTAATCTCCCAGCATGTGCAGCTTTATCATTTCAAAGTCAATTTTGTCTTTATTATGCTAATAATCAAGAAATCACTATGGCGGTCTCTTTATTGCTTTGAAAACTAAGTACTCACAGGACAGCTTATAGAACTCCCTTTATAACTTGAAGTTATCAGTTCCTGTATCATTTTATTAGGCTCTCGTATCTTTGTGGGGAAATGTTGACAGACTCTTCTTTACAGCTTAGCTTTATGCATACCTTAACATCCCACAACAACATTTCAGCCCGACTGAGGTCTGCACTTTGGGCGATTGCAACACTTTTCTTTTTCAGCTATTCTGTTGTAAATTTGCTACTGTGTTTGGGATCATTTTCAGCCAAGCTATAGCTGTCTGACAGCTGGCCTCACATTTGACTAGAATACTTTGGTACATAGAAGAATTCACAGCTCACTCCATGACTGCAAAGTGCTCAGATCCTTAGACTGCAAAAAAGCCCGAGTTATCAACCATCAACCACTGCACTTAACAACTGGTATGAAGAGCTGATATGCTGTGTTTGGTTTGGTTGGCACTGTTTATTATGGACAAACATCTCCAAATTGGCAAACATCTTGCAAGTTTGCACACCTAAGCCATGCTGCCATATTTGTTTCAGAAAAAAGAGGCGTTCTTCAGGTAACCCTTTCATACAATTGCTCATTCTGTTTGTAACTACAATGTCACAAACTGGCTTATGTGCAGTTTTTCTGAGCATTACACAGACCCAACTTCTGGTGAATTTCCTGAGATGTCCAGTCTGGAAAGATTGTCCCGCTGTGTTAAAACATGTCTGAATGTTCAGAGATTGGCAAACGGCTAAAGCGTCTGTTTTTACAGAGATGGTCATTCTTGCAGATGGTTAGTTAATCACGTGCTGATTAGCAGCACCTGGCTACTACTTACCCTCTTAATTCCTACTTCATAGAGTGAAAACGTTCCTTTTTCTCATGACTACACATGAAAGCCAGTACATAAAACAGTCCGACATACTTCATGACAGTGTGTGTACGTCTCGTAACCATTTTGGCTGTATTGATACATGCCATGTCAATATGCCAGCTATAGAATGTTGGCTGCAATTCATTTAAAGGCTCTGGATGCCATTAAAAAATAGTATAATTGTAGTTATCCAGAGAAGCTTTAACCTGGAGACAATAACCAAGCAGTCAGTTCACAGGTTCAGCCCATGTAACTGGTACCATGCCCACAGTCACGCATGCTGTGTTAACCACTGAACCCCTACCTGCTTATTTAATTGTAAGCCGCTCTGGAAACATTGTCTGCTAAATGCCAAGAATGTAAATAGCATGTTTACTCACAGCTAGAACAACAGAGTCTCGCTGTTATGGAAAGAAAACTCATTTTGTTAAGAACACCCACAACTAATCCCCTGCCTAACAAATCATGTAACCCTCTCCCAGCGCTTGCTAAAATAAAATCAGCCCTTACTCAATTTCTTTACCCATAACATGCTCATTAAGAATCCTTCTGAGGACAAAGTAATATTGCAAGAATATCAAGGCCTTGACCTCTGTTCTTCTCAGAATATGTAACTTCTAGATTTAGTTCTACACTTATAGACTGGGGCTGCCATTTCATCTAGAAGGTAGAGCCCATGAACTATATCTTTTTTTTTTTCTTTTTTTAACGATACAATTACAGGCTGGCTACTTAACCCCTATGAGCTATCTCACTGTGAACTGCTGTGATAAGTTTCTAAAATCTGATGTCTAATGAGGCCTGACTGCCTGCCTGGTTCCACTGAGGAGTTTGAGTGTAAATCACAGATAAGGTTGTCTGGGTGGTTAATGTGTGAGCCAGTATAGCCTTTAGAGAGGCACACATACACAAACACACACATCCCTCACTTATCTCATTTCCTATGTGCCTTCTACACCTGCCAGTGATAGGAGACCAGTGTAACCACTAAGATCAACTCAGAAACTCCCCTCA
Organism: Rhamphochromis sp. 'chilingali'; assembly: GCF_963969265.1. Classification (NCBI taxonomy): domain Eukaryota; kingdom Metazoa; phylum Chordata; class Actinopteri; order Cichliformes; family Cichlidae; genus Rhamphochromis; species Rhamphochromis sp. 'chilingali'. The sequence continues at coordinate 35,758,173 of NC_137933.1, read as the reverse complement.
AAACACAAACCTCATTAAATATTTATCAAATAGTGCAGAAACCCCGGTAGAACTCAAAGACATTTTAACTCTACCTGGAAGTCCATTTTGGACGCAATTCAAAAGTCAGTAATTAAGAGTTATAAATGAGCTATAAATGGAAATTTTTAATATTAAGGGATTGCATATATCACTGACATGTACCAATCAGTTTGAAGTGGTGCATGTAACCATATCTATATTAGGTTTTGTAGTTTAATTACAGATACTGAGTTATCTGTAAAACCAAGGTTGTATAAAGTGGGTTTAAATTTACTTTAAAATACTAAATGACGCAAATGTGGCTTATCCTCCTTAAGCGATGCACACTCAAAATAAAGATTATAATTCCCTCCCTTAAATAAAGACTACTCTTTTTTAAGCAAGTTTGCAGAATTGCTATTCATTTATTTTATTTAGTTTTTTTAAGTAAAGCCAAGTTATCTGTTTTTACACCATTATGCAAACTCACCATCTCCAAAACAACAATAGCAGCTAAAAGGATCATGAAATTGATTGAACTTAAAAGGAGGAGTGAGTGGAAAAAGCCATATGGCCTGATCAGCAATATAAGCAACAATGCAAAGCGTTACATTTACAAGTTGAACACCAGCTGTGTTGCCAAGCTTTAGGCAGCGACAATGAAAGTAGCTAGAAAACTGCTGACATAACCCACATGATATGCCACACAGTTCAGCAATCTGAGACGACCTCAGCAACAAGCTACATCTCATCTACTTGATCTACCTCACGTGACTTCGCTGAAGCAAAACACACAGGTGCCTCGCTCCAAAGGACGGGACAAAGGACCGAGAATGACAAGAGACTCAAGCAAGCAGCAAGCTCCAGGGTTAAAAAGTTAAGCCATTGTGTAGTGGCCGCTTGAGACCATCTTCAAGAGTCACTCCCAACAGACTCCAATGTCCAGCTCGTTCATTTGTACCCAAATATGGTTTTAATACGTCCAAACGTGCTAACTTCGTGCTCCAAAAATCAACATAGCAATGATCAAAATGCCCACACTGAGCATCACAATGGCTATGTCCGTCATTTAGAAACAGTGTCTCGCCACATGTTTTCGCCAGCTAGTTTATTCCAGCAGACAACTGCACAGAAATTTGTAATGATTAGCATACAGCACCTTTAGCTATTGTTTTATGTAGTCACAAATGGAAAACGTCTCTACGCAAAGGATATCAGGGGCAACATACTCAACCTGCAGCCTTGACATCCCAAACATTCGTCAATGCGGTTAAAATATGAATGAATTGATGAATATATAAAAACCTACTTCTGGCTGCTCACAAGGGCTCGCCACAGCGGGGAGCTCTGCATGTTTGATTTGGCTGAATTTTTTATGCCGGATGCTCTTCCTGATGCAACCCTAAAGGCATTCGTATCTCCTCGTCAATAAAAAAACAGTATGACTATGAATGGCTATGATCAACTTATCATGAACAAAGGGATGTTTGGAAAGCTGGTTGTCTTTGAGAATGTTCATCTATTTATCTCTGTAACGTTGACATAATAACAGGTGGTTAAGATACCTATGTACTTCAAAGCTACACAACACTAGGTTAGGGTATTCCTGATGTGTATCTCTTCAAAAATGAATGGATCAAAGAAGACACTTCCAGGAGTGAAAGGTTTTATTCTGACTGAAGCCACAGTGCTTAAATGTTATTTAAAAAATTGATTAAAAATTACTTTTATGCTGTCTTGTAATATTTCTTGTCATTCACTTCCTACTCAGTTATGTGGGTCTATTTTCTTTCTTTTTCATCATCAGTGTGTCAACATGCAAAATGATGACCTCAGACATAAAAGCGGACAGTAAAAACAGTATAGACCATTTTCCAGTCAGCAAACATTAAACATTTAGTTCATTTGCATGCAGTCCAGCATGCTCTCCACTATCTGGTCCTGCACACCCACACAGCTGTTTTCAGTTGTTCCTGTTAATTAGACCTGTTATCAGGTGGAGAGGTGGAAATCAAGAACTGACATTCCAGGCATTATATGAGATCATCAAACCATGTAAACAAATACTGATAAAGAATTACGGTTTCCCGGCCTAACGGGTTCAACAGATCGAGCGCCTTCACCACCACACCTACACAGCACGTGAATGCAGAAGCGTTAAAAGAAAAAATAATTATGTGAACTGGAACAACAGCTTTGCTGCTAGTGTTGTGTGATTATGTGATACTTACATACAATGGAGCTTGCTGTGGATTGAGTTTCATGTCCCTGGACACTGTAAAAAGAAGAACAAATTAAGGGTTACAACTCTAATTAGGCATCTATATTGTAATATAAAACAAAATCATGTCTTAAAGCGGTACTAAAACCTGTCTGGCCGTTAAGGGCACCGCAGCAAGCTGTAAACACAATATTATCCTATCAACAATTTGTAAAACCGATATTTATATTGTATTACATTTGATGCAGGCACTAAGCAAAATTAGCATATATTGACATCTAGACTCTGGTGGGTCTAAAATTGACTTTGTGTTTAGCTCTGTTTTGCTTCACTTTTTACTCGTGCAGGCTGCCTACGTATATTAACAAATGCCTAAATATATGTGGCGACCAGGTCAGTGTTATCCATACACTAAATTATTTGTGGCAGCAACCTCGACTGCCATGTATTGATTTTTTGATCTCCTTACTATTTAAAAGGGTACGGTTTTATTCCAGTGCTGAGCTGCATCCAAGGAAACAATTTTGCTCAGCTTCTTCTTGACCTGCTCTCACACACATACACAAATACAGACTGACACATTGACTTTCTGTGAATAGTCCTTCTTTGTAGTGCACACAATCTGAATGTATTACCATGCACTGAAGGAAGGATTATTATTGGTCTTTCTCCACATAGCGACAGGTGACATCATCATAAAAGACACAAGTTTGTTCAAAACTGGTACATCAAAGTCTGACAATGCTCTTACTCCTCAAATAAGTTATTAACATGTTTATGCCCAGAAAGAAAGAAAGAAAGTGCGTGGGTGGGTGGGCATTAAAAACTAAAACAGAATTCACTTCCATAACCATATTACCTTCAATAATCTACGGTCAAGTGTGTCAAATAAGGAGCAAAGCAGTCAGGTCGGATATGGTTTGAGGAGATTAGCACTCTGTTATTAACTGTTAATAACTAGACCTGCAATCAAATATTGCTAAAGTTATTTAACTCAGATGCTCAGGGCTTACTGAGATCCAGACATAGTCTGAACCAGAGTTTTTAACTAAACAGAGTCCATAAAGTGTCCAGGAGAATATCCAAAAGTCCAACCAGTGTGATAGCTTACCACTTAAATTATTTATTTCAGTATTTCCATGCTTCAGCCAGCACTGATGTGGCAGCTAAAGCAAATGAGGGTCAGAAAAAGATATCTATAGCTAACATGAGGAGGAGGACAGCAGCCAGCATGCCGCTGTGGGAGAGCCAGAAAGGGCAGAAGCAGCAGATGAGATAGGCACGCACTGAAAACGCCTCCTTGCTGCAGCTGGTAATTATCCTCTGAGGGTTCATCAGTACAAGCGACATCTTTCACTTTATAGAGTAATTTAGTCCAAATGAGAAACTGCTCTGAGGAAGAACTATACGCTGCCTGCCCAGACAAAGGTAGGTGTGAGCTCGTATAAACATATAATCGAGGCCTTTAGCTTTTAAAAAACCTGATATTTCCCTAGGGTATTGACAAATACCAAACAAATGATTCATCAGGTAGCCAGAAACTCAACTTCACATGAATGCCTTTACTCCTCCATGCTCACTGGTTGTATAAATAAGCAAATATTTTCTAACATGTCAGCCATAACAACTTAATGAATTGATAATGTATCAGTCACAGCTCCAGAGCTTGCCGCACAGTTCAAAAGGGACAGAAGATAATTAAATAATGGAGATTACGACATGTAAGCTTAGTGGGGTTTTGTTTATTACCCTTTTAGAAAATCCTTTAAGTCTGTGTCAGACAAATACATATCCAGAAAATCATACTGAAAATTAATTATTGACAAATTTGTTACATTGACATTGCTTACTTTTGAAAAAGCCAACAAAATGCAATATGGAATAAACACTTTATTTCCCAAAACATTAGAATATTATATATCTGAAAAAAAAAGAAAAAAATTATATTAATGTGTAAGACCCTTTCCTTTCTTAGGCCCTCCTTTTGCACAGTACAGACATTCATTATTAATAGAGAACACGGGCTACAGGGAATACATGTGTAATATATATGCCTGATTAAATAAAATCCCAATTTATAAAACAGGCTAAAAAATAACTTAATTCCAGTACTGGTTATTTATTTATTTATTTGGTTAAAATCTCTTTGGGGTGTCAAAAATTACTTTATGCAGAAAAGACCCTCGTAGCTAGAACATTAAACCTAAACATATTTTGTAGTACTTTGGAAAATGCGAGCAAACTGCCACTGGGACTACTCTATCCTAGTGATGCTTGCTAACTGAAATAGTCTGGATACTGGAACAGGAAGCATGTACAGCAGCTCTTCAGAACATTGCTGTGGACAAGGTGGCAGTTAAGCTTGGCTCTGGCAGTTGTCCCAATACTCGGTGGGAGATTAAGAGTACAGAACAGACACACACTGGATCACACGTGGGTTCCTGCCTCCTCTTATCACTGATTAGTCCCTCACTAAAAATAAAAATAAAGCAAGAAAAGTAAACCACCAATATATTTTGACTTTTAGTTCTTTTACAAGGATTTGTATGATCAGTTAGCAGGATTTATCAGCTTATGTTCACATTTGATTCCTCACTCCCACTCGAGGATGCAGGCCTCAAAGCCTTTCTCTGGGCACAAGGTCAGAGGCGGTGGGTGTGTAATTACATCCAAACAAATGCATAACAGCTTTAGACTTGAGGATGAATGGATTTGAAACCTTTGTGTTGAACTTTCTTGTGGAGATATTTGGCTGCTTGTATTCATCAATGAGTCAAGGGACTGGTCACTTTTGAGACCACTCTCCTTGGTTATTTGCAGAGAAAATTTTCTCTTTTGTTTGCTGTTCTTTGGCACTAAAACAAGTCCTTGCTGCTGGCCTGCAGTGGTCAGCAGTGCATTAATCACATGAACCTCACAGCGGGGGAGGCAGCGTCAAAAAAGGCCAAGACCTAATGAGTTCAGCAGAGAACTGCTGGACTCAACAGAGTGCTCAAGTGCAGCGAGACCAATTCACTTTCTGTAGCCCAAACCAAACTTTTTTCCACTTTTTCTGCTAAATAAATAGCCTTGAACTAGAATTAGGCAGATCAGGTAAGGGGATAATCAGTAGCTCTAATAATACTCTGAAGCCTAATCCGCTTGCCTTAAGTGCACTGGGCCAGAGACCAGCTTCCTCACTCACCACATGCACAACTTTGACTGATAAGACTCTCACGTAATGTCCTCAACAGTCCCACTGCTTCTTTTATATTTTGATATTTGGAACATTTGTCGTCTCCTAGTGCTCTTTTTATAACTACTCCAGGCAAGACATGGGTAGGAGCCTTTACTCAAGGACGTTTCAACAGGGCAGACTGACAGCTTTATTGACTTGTGCAGCCAGTGGGTCCTTGTTATTTTGCTAATGTGATATCTAAGTGACCGCTAACTTAACTCAGTGCACAACACAACAATATCTGGTTGGAAGCAGAGGCTGTGCTACATTCACATTTTTCACTATTGAGGACAGAGATGATAACACTTACTCATCCAAATGCAGGTTTTTTGTGCCCTTTATCAGCTGTGCCATGCTTTACATTTGCGACGCCTTCACACCTGGCAGCTGCACACAGCAGCTTATTTTGCTCACTTCTTCAAATTCATTAAGGGGGCCAAAAGTCCTTGTGACACCCTGATTTTGCCAGCCAGTTATGGTAAATGTTCTTTTCCAAGAAAAAGCTCTTGTTAGGCTCTTGTTTTGTTTTAAATCAATCTTTAACATCTACAGATCTCAACAACAAACAGAATAAGTGGCCGTTCGTCTGTTTAGAGTGAGAGTGCATTAAGCAGCCGTAAACTAGTAAAACAGTTCAAGCTTACAAATATTTAGTTAAGAGAGAAAATAAAACAAGTGAGTAATCGGAGTACAAAAGTTAAGCACACTTGAAACACACTATCTAAATGCACTTTGGCCATTTCCCTTTTGAAAAAAAAGCCAAGCTATACGCTGGGTGGTGATATGGCCATCCACCTCATTCCATACTCTGGTCACTTCTGTTTTTGAGTTCTTTATTCCTGATATAATGTAGAGGTGTGCACGCCAAATAAAAGGAAATTGACAAAGATCTACTGCATCATCTCAGGATGTAATTGCTCCACCGTCTGCCTAGAGTTCATGGAGGGGCCTTTAATATTACACCAGACCTCCAGAACTTCCTCTTGGGTGATTTTTCATCTTGTCATGGCAACTAACTTCAGCTTCATGACTAACAGGCAGCACACACACAGAAACACAAACCCACTAGTTAATGCAACTAACCAATACTTGTCTGTTAGCATGTTTGTAAATAATTTCCAAGAAATAAGTTACATGTCACCAGACCAAAGGTGGGAGATATGCTGATGTCATACTCTGCCATAACAGATTTACAATACTGTCATTACTTTGAGAAACACACACACTCAGGCACGCACACACACACTTAGGTTTTAAATAAACTGTTAAATGACTGTCCCTCCCACTGATTACCTTTATTAACAAAAGCGTTCACCTTTAAGGACTTTTGGATAACATGATCGGTCCTGAAGAACAGTGAAGGCTGGGCCTTAAAACTAATGGTTATAAACAGTGGGTCAGTTTGCCTGTATTTATATCTCAAAACAAAACATCAAGAGGAAAGATTAAACAAATTCTGAACAGGTTGATGGAAGCACAGCCTGTCAGGGGCTTACAGAATTCACAGATGGTAACAACCTGCGTTTAGCACACAGGCTACACTCCACTGGTTAGTTACTATATTCAAAGTCGTAGCTAAACTCAGAACTTTAAGTACAAAAAGTACCCAGTTTTTGCTTAAGGTAGAGTAAAAACACCACATTGAAGAAATACTAGATTAGAGTTAATATCCATTGTATGGCTTATGTGTTTCTGGTATGCCAGATGACATGCAGATGACCATCCACTGAAACAAGCTGTTTTAGCTCCTTTCGCCTTAAGACAGCTTCTTCCTGATTGGCTGCCTCTCACAAACACAGGGACCACTATCCTCACCGACAGACCTGGAGCCTTATTGCATTTTGACACCTGCAGTTTGCTTACTCTGATGCAAACTGCAGGTGTTTGCATCAGAAAACCTGTAGGTTTTCCTCATGGTTTAGTTTCTTTTCACAAAGAAAACACAAAAGAGTGAGATCTAAATTATTTTTAAAATGTGTTCAGAGTGAGGTATCCATTTAAGGTTTAAATACCATAACAGAATACAGCATTGATGCAAAGGAAAAACTGTGATACAAATTTCAGATTACATCATCTGCACAGGCAATATTCTTTATTCACCTTATCACAATTGTTTGGTATCTTGACAAACTCCTGAGAAAATATTTGCACCTTTATCTAGCACCAGTTTACTTTGGCTCTTATTTGACATTTTGTGCTGCAGGTCCAGGAACAATCAGGTTTCTCTGAGCTTTGTCCACTCGCTCCTTTTTTTCCAGGGTTCTTAATAGAGGTGGGATTCAGACAATAACAGTAAATCAAACCAAAACAATGAACTAACAATTCTCTATGTATTTATGACCCCAGGAAGCCCTTTCACAGGGAGGATAGGGAGTCGCTTGATTAAATGTAATAAAGTATAAAAATATTACTGAATGCATGTCTGGTATCAGTTCATCAGATTGCCATTGATCTGCTTTCTTCTGCTGACCTCGTGGTCATACAATATAGTGGGTGTGACAGTTCATTTGGTCTAACTGTTCCTCTTGGCCAGCAACAGTCATTCAGAGAGAGAACACAGGGGACTTCTTAAATAGCTACATCTGTGGGTCATTTCTGGTGCAGGAAATTACAAAAAAGGTTCACACTGAATGCATTGATTTCTGCATCGCATAGGGCTGCTGAGAGGTAAACAAGTTCCAGGCAATTTACTGCAGCAAGACAGTATGCTGCTGTGAATAATACCTGGAGTTCTGGGTCAAGTTACAGAGTGCACATACAGATTTCATCCTTAATAATGCTAAAACCTGACAAAACAAATACTGCTTGATGTTCTTTTAATTACCGGTAGATTAAAAAAACAACAAGAACAACTGTGTCATTTCCAAGTGTGAAACTAAGCAGGAGTAAATATTACGTTAGAGCTTTGCTTCATTTAGACAGAAATGAGCCTAAACAAAACTTTATTTTGCCTGTGCAATCAGATATTGAGAAAAAATTGTTGACCCAAAACTGCACCAAATCATACCACAAAAGAAAAAGAAAATATTCAGTGAAAGAAAACTCTGTGAAAAAATAGTGTATAAAGCAAACCCTTTCTCTGGTAACAGAAGAACCTTGAGAAATGACATCCCCTAAGCCTGCCCTATGGCCACCCGACACCTGCTTATAGAGATGACACAACCCATTAACTCCACCTAAAGCACTGGGTGCAGCCAGCCTTTGGCCAAGCTGCTTAAGAGTCTCTTTTACAGCAGAAACTGCCTTTGAATTGCTACTAAAACAGATTTTTTTTCCCTCTGTAGCTGAAAGGCTGCACAGAGGCAGGGCATGAGCCACGTTCAAATGCACAGCCGTCACAAATGGACCAATGAATCAAGAGACAAAGGCCCCTGAAAGCTGTTATCGAGGCAGCGATGTGACGAGTCAGGGGTGCTGAATGGACCTGTTATGGCTTCCGCTGATCCCATGGCTATCAAAATAAGCCATAATAGCCATGTGACTGCAGAGTGAATGGGAGGATGAACAGGATTAGCTTCCCAACTCATTAATCGGACCGTCTCCAACACCCTTCCTGATAATCAGCTGAGGATTCCCTAACATAGCCATGTGCACAAGACACATAATGACTGTTTATTAGCTGATTAAAGAGCCTCATTCTTACGGGGCTGCCATACAAGTGATTCTCCCTGAGGAAAAATGTAGCCAAAAAAGGTAAATATCACAAAATGACTAGTTTAATTTTAATGTCATCTTTGGACATCCCGGCCTGCATCATCACATCAACTACATCTGGCTCAAACAATCATGACTCAGTATCCCAGAAGAGCTTCCGACAGAGAAGGAAGTTGTTATAGTGTCTAGTTATTGAGATGCATTCTGACACATGTTCAAAAACCTGGAATAACAAAGAGTAGAACTACACAAACCCAAGGTGCAAAGTTGTGAAATAATCAAGCTGTTATCTTTTTTATTTCTCTTGGTTTTACTCTGTACTTTAACCTGGAGTGGCATTATGTTGGTAGTCCACAGGTGCTGTGCAGAGCTTTGTAGACATGTCTACATAATGCAGTGGTCAGCTAGGGTAGTGAATAGAAAAGAATATGTGGAAGAAATTATAACATGCTACTTTTTATTGTGCTTTAGTTGGTCCTGGATCAAAGTAGAAACAAGCATGCATGTATGTGCAACCTTTACATTTTTAATCTTTATATTTCAAGATTTTTAAAGGATTTTTTTTTGGTTGTTTCAAAATGCCTGAGATTACTATTGATTGGATGAACATGTAGAAACATGTAAAAGCCCATTGACACAGGCCTAGGGAATGTTGATGACCCCACTAGGCAAAAATATGTATTCCTCGCTGACTGAATGATTACTGACAGTGCTACACCAACAATCTCTTAGCAATTACTTTTATGACTAGCAGATCACTATGGTTACCTGCAGTTTGCATGTAAGGCTAAGTTGTCTACAAAAACTCACCAACTAGTTGCCAACAGGAAATGAAAGTGAAGCAAAAAACCAGAAACAGAGACAGTTTATCTTTGAAATTAAAGTTGCACCTTCTGAAATGTGCGGGTCAAAAGTAGAGCTAAATGCAATCATAAATACAATCTTTTCCATCTCTCTCTGAGAATTCCTGTAGGACTACAAGAATATATCGGCCAAAGGCTGTATCAACACTGGCAGAGCATTTCAAAAACAAAACGCTTCAGGAAATAAAGACATTATGGTTTCATGGATTATCCTAAGGCGTTGACCTAGCCCCACCCCACAAGTATGATCTACGTGCCCATTCTCAGAGAAGCACTGCTCATCATTTATAGAGTTATTATCCCACCTCAGTTTAATGACCTATAATCTTATTCATAAAACTGAATTAGACATAAAGTTCAGAACATGTTTACAGTGCTGCTGTATTCACTGGACAAAAAAAGAAAAAAGTTTGTATGAGATTTTATTAATGTTTTTAATTGTAGTGACTTTTAAAGAATTATGGTCAACATTTAAAGCATCATCAAAGCCAGCAGGCTTGAAGAGAAGCGGTTTGCCTCTTAAAACCACTTATTTCGAAATATTTAGCAAATGCTGCCTCGTTTAACAAATGTCATTAAGCAGATCAAATTTGGTTGTATTGGCCTCTTCCTGAGTCTGTATCTTTACCTGTGATGTTACAAAATGCAAAAGACACAACAAACCTTTCCTGGATACTAATCCCAAAACACCAACATGCACACTCTGGTGCAGAAAACAGGTCAGACCACTGGACATGACAGACATGTATACCTTTGCATTAGCATTTAATAGCCTTAAAGCTTCATACAGCAGCCTTTCTAGGCCAAAAACCTCCCATTGGCCATTAATTAACTTGAAGAATGTCAATGAGGATCCTTGTTAAAGGGGCAATAGTTACCTGCGGCTGCTTCTTCACACAGCTTTTTGAATATGGCTGTGCAGAGGGAGCTGCCATCAAGGACATGGAGGTACTCTAAAGAGGGACAGAAGCCCAATATAGACCTGAGGTGTCACCCAACACCCAGGTTCCATGATGACAACATAGAAAAGTCTCAGGGAGGGGCAAAAATGAGTTTGTGCCTCACCTATAATACAAAGGAGATGAGGACAACCTGGCCTGGATACTTTATCCTTTCTGCCCTTTTGGTGTTTTTTGCTTTACACACACACACACACACACACACACACATACACACATATATATATATATATATATATATATATATATATATATATATATATATATATATATATATATATATATATAGTTTTAAAACACAGAAACCATCCCTTAAAAGCATCTACTTGGGATTTTTGTCTCGATGCATGCTAAATCATCCGGGTAAGGAGATCCCAAAAGGTTCATTCTGTTCATCTGGACGTAGCGTTCTCAGTGGGGAGAAACGTTTCGTCACTCATCCAAGTGACTTCTTCGTTCTCAGCTGAATGCAGGTTTCCCCAATCTTATAAACAGTACATTTGCATAATGACTGAAACTAGCACCACCAAGTCATCGGTTCAGGTATGTGATACTTGGGATTTTTGCGAGGCAAACTAAGATCACTGACACTAGGAGAAAGTTTACAGGTTCACAGCTCAAGTCACGCTTGCTTTAGTGTAAGGCCTCAAGGTACAGTAAGAGGCTTTGAAAGAAAGCCTCCACCAAATGGCATACAAGAGTGCCAGGGAGACAGCTTTCAGGCTGGTTTTAAAGTCTCACGAAACACAGGCATTAAATGTCCTTGATCCCCACGTCAAATGCTTTGTTAAGACTTAGAAATGAACGTGCTCTGAATGAATATTGAATCAGAGTTTACATGTTAAAGTTGCTGTTTAAATACTAGGCCTTTTAAGGATGAAGGAGTTCAAGCAGTTTGTCCAAATAAATGTTTCATTCCAAACATGAACAATATCTGACTCACAAGGCCTCTAAAACTCTAGACGATGATATCAGTCAAATTCATGAAGAATTCACTGGTACATTTGGGCCCGTTGAGAGTTTGCTGCATGAATAGAGCTGTGCCACACTGGAGGAGGATTAAAGCGCTGTATGGCTCAGCTGGGTTTGATGTTTAACCCAGAGGTTTGTTTAACCTCTCACATTCTCTCTCCCTGGTTAACCGCTAGTTACTCACCTACTGCTACAACATGACCATTGCTGAGAGAGAGCACCTGCTTTACGCTGCACCCTTGTCTGGTTCTTTTTACGGTTCACTATCAGCCCTGCTCCTCTGAAGCACTGCTAAATTAGTCAGGGCAACGTCACCTCCTCAACAACCCCACCACAGTTACTTCGACACACCATGTTGACTACCACTTAGGTAGTCACGGCTGTTTGATTTAATCAAACCGGGCTATTGTCTCTATGAACAGATATGAGACCGCGGTGGTGACGCGACCTCACCCTGCCTCACAAAAGCTGCCTCTGTCCAGAGACAGCACACAAATGCTGGCTGACAACACAAGGCCGGGGTATGAAAGGTCTCCTCAGTGCGTGGTGACAGTTATTACCCTCTCCACTGAAACCAAATACCTGTGAGCCCAGATAGCATTATCTTATTGTGAGGCACACTGGGGGCCAGCCTGTAATCAGGGCCCAGGCCTTCACCAACTCTCCTCCTTAGGTTTAAAGCCATCCCTTCCCTTCTGTTTCCACACGATGGAAAATCTGTCTATTTGATTCTTCCCTGACACCTAGATGATTTATATTTATTAGGAAGTTTAAATTCTCTCAGGACTACATGAAAAAAATCTGTTGAAAATGAACAAGAAAGCTTTTATGCAATAAATTCAGCAGGATTCCAAATGTACAATCCATTCACTGGCAGGCGATGGGTGAGCATTGCACAAAATCTCTCAAAATGATCATCTGACATTTCATGGGACCACAGTGTTAGTTACAAAACGAACTACTACGGAGTACAAAACAGAGGGCAAAAAGCACACAGAAAGATGGGGAGACAGCAAAGTTTTAGAAAAGGAAAGTTCTGGTTAGTCTCATTTGGGAGGTAAGAGGTTTAGCCAAGAGAATCCTGAGCAACGCTAACCCCAGCTTCACAGCAGGCATGATCAGATTAATATTACGTCTACAGCGAGACTGATGCACATTGATAGGTAACTGCTACATGAAGTACCAAAGTTACATGTGAAATTAATGTATGTAAATACTTAATTCTTTGATAGCACAGCAGCTTTTTGGTTAGTGTTAGCATTAGACAGTATTGGCCTGAACCTAAGGTTTGGTACTCTCTCAGTCAAGTTAAGACATGCAAGTTCTGTCAATCAGACCCTCTAAATTGCTCCCAAATATGCATGTGTTTGTGTGTGTTTACACTCCTGACCTCTCTTGGATCATTTCGGTGAGTTCCACAATTCAGATAACAAGTAGCTGTCAACCTTTTCACCACTTCTTTAGAAATGGTTTTAAAATAGGAATCTACAGTTTGTTTGGGGAACTGAATTCCCAGTGGGGCATGCAAGTTTCTACACAAGACACTTTTAAGTTGCATTATGAGAAATAAATGACATCCACCCCAAAACGGATCATGCCTGCCATGTGATCAAACAGGAGACAACTAAAAAAGAAACTGAAGAGTAAAAAATTTAGAACAATAATATGAATGAGAAAGCCGTCAGAACCCTGTTTTCACCAATTACAGGAAGATTTTGGAAAATAAAGAAGTGAAGCTTCCATATTCTGTCTCAAAGCACATCTTTCACAGTATTCCTACCAGTTTAATGATGCCCTATAGAATGTATTAATTTGCAGCTTTAAAAATGGCTTTCAAGGAAACGTGTGTGTTGAGATAAATATGTAAATTCCCATGAGGAGAGCCCAATTACAACTTTAACAGCGGTCATATTAGTTGTTATTGAACACATTATCAGTGAGGCAGACATTGCTAGGTGCATCACAGACTTTGCCCCAGGGAATTGCATCAAAACAAACACGAGAAAGACAACCTGCAAATTCAGTGTGCCGCTTCACACATGGCAATGCTTTTATTTAGTCGTCATCACCGCCTACAACATAAAAGCTGCTTGTTGAATTGCTCTTATAATTCTGTCACATCACACTGAGAATCAACTTTCAAAGCTTTTGTCTCAGCCAACTAAGACGCACATGAAGGCATCAATGGAAACCTTACCCACAGTTTATTTGACGACACCGGCTGTGAGCAGACTCCTTCAGGTGATCATTAAATTAATTTTAAGTCCATCAGAGAGAGCAGGTGTGTTTATACTAGGCAGGTATTCTCAGTAGGCATGCAAGCTCTCACCACACTGATTACACTGAGCTAAATATGGCTTTGTGCTAACACAGACAGTACGCTGATCAAAGCCCTGATGTCACAGGGCACAGGCGGAGCCAATAGACTACAGGTCAGGTGTATGCCGCAACTGCAGTGGCATAACTGCAAGTGTACTCTTTTTTTTTTTTAGCAATGCTGCAGTTTTGAGCATGTGCAGATACACAGGTTCTACTTATGGCAACATGTTTGGGAATTCAGATCACTTAAATGTTGTGATGATTTTTATATATTAATGTAAATCCTGATATTGAACCAAAAAAGAATAGATAGTAAACACACTGTAACTGATTTCATCTGGTGGAAAAGTAATCAGAAGTAATCAATGGCAACAGTGGCTTGGTACATTAAAAGTCCTGCAGTCACATTTATAAATCAAGTGTGCATTCATCAGAAAAATGGTTTATGACTTGATTTATCTGCTAAGTTTGGTTCAAAACAAGTCAATTGGTCCCAGGTTCTCACATATAAGAATATTTAGTTTTTCAATCGTTTTAAAAAAATTACAGAAAATTTGGGGGGGAGCTTTCACTGTTGAACAGATTTTACATTTTTACAAAATATAACTATTTAAGTCACAACATATTCAAAAACAAAAATAATCATTAGCTGCAGCCCAATTCAGCTACAGGGTATTTTTATTTTCTAGGTACAGACACCATCTACCCCCACACCGTTCCATCTTTTTCCCCCTCCTTGTATGCTGGTCAGGTTTTTGTGTGGAAAACCTCAGTATCATCCAGATCCATCTACAGAAACTATGGACTGTATAAAAGTTGGAGGCAGCCACCGTGACCTCTTCTATTTTTTTCTCAGCACCTGAATTTGGTTATTAAACTACAAGAAACCAAACTTAGACAAGAGGGTGGCGTTCCTAGTTATTAGCTAATGCTAGTGAGCTAGGTTAGCAACCTGCATCAATAAACTGTACGATTGAAATGTATCTGCAATTTAGTGCTAACTGACTAAAAAACGAACAAAATAATAGAATTTTCACAAAACATTCATTTTTCAGCCGCTTGAAGGACACATGAACCAGCTCTGATTGGACTGGCCCTAAAACTCAAGTCCACTTACAGAAGGATGACAGGACTGTGCAACAACACTGAATTAGCTAATCTGCCAATTAGCTAGTCAGTCATACGATGGCAACCTGCTTGAGACGAGAATGACTGCATTCTGGTTACGTTCCTATATAAACGCACATTTGCCAAGCGAATTTATGTTTTAAAACTTATGTAAGTCTATGTAGTACATGTGAATTTCCATGTCAGACTTCCAATTTTCACATATTCATCATTTATCACCATATTACAACCAACAGATTACATGTAATTGCCAATTTGATCCCATTCAATTGCAAATCAATAGCTGACTAAGACTTCGTCTTATTGCCACTTTACCTCCATCTAGATGCACCAAAATCACTTTGAAGACGGCGACTGAGCGTGAGCGGTCGCAGACCTGTTCCCTATTTTCGAATCAAGTACTTCAAAGGAAACAAGATCACAAGTTTACTGAATACGGTCAATAATTTTGGTCGTGCCTCATTCATCAACTACCGTTTTCTCCAGTGCGACAGTAACACAAAGGAGACACGACACAGGACTGGTTTAGCAGCGACAGAACTTTCAGAATAAAACACATGTAACACCTTACAAATAAAGAAAACTGCTGCAATTTATCCTTCTACATGTTAACTGTGAGGTAGAAAAAAAGCAGCGGACCAACATTCAGAAAGAAGTGTTGTAGAGATATATCTCATGACTTCTGGTTAGAAGATGCTAGTTGGTTTGTATCCTGGCAGGCTTTATAATCTGTTAGCTAGTTTAAGTAAATCAAGTAAATTAGCAGAAGTTGAGGATCATCATAACCTTTTGACTATCTTGCACACCTTTGTTTCTCAAGTACGGCTCCCAAACATCACCTGCATACTGAAATCAGATTTCACTATGTAAACACAAGACCTCCAGATGCCTTTAAATCCGCTAGTAAATATTCAAGCTGTTCCTCATCCATCTAGGCAATCCAGTTTTTGTATGTTGTCTTCTGTTTGTTCTGTTTGTCTTCCCGTTGTGTTGGCACAAAAAGGCTTATTTCTGTTCAATAAAGAAATTCCCAGAGTTATATTTATTATTAGGTTTTTAATAAAAGGCTATTCTAACCAATTCCCAAGGTGATTTAAATTATCTGACATCTGTGTCATTAAAAAGAGCTAATCTGATCAAACACAAGTAAATAACAGAGGGTTTAGCAGAATGCATGGAAATGGAGAAACTGCTACGGTTATACTTGTTTACAGGATTATAAAATCCTGCTGCACATGTTGGTAACAGAGAGAGGGTTGTAAATAATTCATCATAAGCAAACATTAAGAAATCAAAGTTAGCATTTTGTCACAAAGCTGGTACTTTTCATGATGTCAAATTTTGATATCAACATAGGCACATTAACAATTAACATCAAAGCGTTCTCAATAATTTCCAGAAGAAAATAAACTCTGCTCCAGGGCACAAAGTTTGGACAAGCTGTGGAAATAGCTGCTGTTTTGGAACAATGAGTGCGGCTGCTGTTTGGCGTGCTGAGAGGATTCCAGCGATTCCAGCCTTAACAAAAACTAAGTCAAGGCTTTATTGTGAATATCAGTGGGGAATTCAGCAGTCGCACTCCCAGGCATACCAAAACTTATCCCTGAGACAGCACTACATGATGAACTAGTACCTGTAAGACTTCCTCTAATGCTTCCATTCTATAGCAAATACAGTGTAATTACAAGGCCCACACTGTGCGTATCCTCCATCATCATTAAATTAGGGGGTTTGTAAAGATGAGAAATTGACGGGGTTCTGCTTGGAGCCAGCAGGATCCTCATGGAAATTTACAGTACTCAAAATGGGAGGCCAACTCCTCTTTCATTTGTCTCTCATAACGGAGCTAAACATATATCGCTAACTAGGACGTCCTAAGAAATAAACCTGAATTTTGCAGGGAAAGCTGCAGAGAGTAAAGTAATAAGCTTTTGTTTAGTGGAAAATTTGCACAGTCCTCTCCTGATAGCTTGTGTGTTATGGAAAAAAAAACGTGGAATGATGTGTACTGGTGAAAGAGCTCAGCTGCAGCTCGGTTTAATGTTGCGCTCACTTTCTGTCATGTTTGTTAATACCATCATCTGAAGATGGATATAATACATGGTGTGAGACCATTTTTAAAAGACGACATATCCAGTAAGTGCCACTCTAACAAAATCACGATATTAACATTTCATTCTGGTTTGCAAATCTCAAGTTAGTGGTTTGAATTTCACGCTGATCTTCACATCTAAAACTTCAAAAGAAAGTAAAAAAAAACATGTTTGTAAAATATTAAATGAGACTTATTATGCTTTCTCTTAAATTTATAGATGCCCATTAAAAATATGCCCAAAGTTTCAAATAATAAAGAAACTGTTTGTCAAAGTAATCTCTGCACCAAAAGCTCAGGCTTCATACTCCACTCAACGTTTCAGATAGTTTTTTTCCCCACTCTTAAAGTTGTATGACAGCAAATATGTATGAGAGCAAATATCCTTACCAGTCATTTCAGTCAAAAAGCTCTGGATGTGTGCACAAAGCTAAACTGACCTGCTGTTCAAAGCTAGTTTAAAGGGAGAGAGGCCGCAATTGCTTACTTCATACAGTGGAAGAACTGAGGCCACACCAAGGCCCAATATTAGTGAAATAAGGATTATTTTAAATGGCAAAACATACAAAGCTTATCTAGGAGTGTCCTCAAAAAGACCAATATGGAAGATGAAAATGAACAGGTTCCCATTAAATTCACAAACAGTCGTGAAAATTTGGATGATTTTGAATTACTGCAACTGAAAACTTCTTTGACCAACACCTGACAGGATAAGCAACTGCTCAAACACTGAGAAAACAGTTTAACATTATTCAAACACATTGACACATTACACAAGTACAAAGCACATTTGAAGTATAGAAGTGTTAAGTTAATGAACTAGGTGAGTTTGCAGGGCTGATTCGAAGTCTTTATAAAGCTATTCTGTACTCGCTGTCAAAGTACTAATAATTAAGGCACTGCAATCTCACATCTCTACAATATATCTGCTTCATATTTATCAACTTGGAAATTTCCTTTTGCAACATAAAAGTTCATATCAACTAGGTGAAGTGTTACTGCAAATGTGACACACCCACTGTGTAAGAGGTTTCAAGAAGGAAGTGGCAACAGGTCCATTTCCTTCTTTCTGTCTTGGTCAAAGAATATAATATGGGGATGATGGATACTTGGCCTACATTCATTGGCGCCGACTCATTTTTACAGGACAATTGCACAGTCAAAGGCATGCATGGAGCGATACAAAATAGATGAGTGGGCTGCTTGATAGATAACAGAGCCAGTTCTACCAAGTCAACAATGACAGCAGGAAATCTCTGTAAACAAGTCAGATTACCAGGGTCATGAGGGAGTGACAACAAATGTGAGCAGTGTCACCTGTTCTCACTTTTACTCTTGCCATTACTAGGGCTTATTTAAAGATGAAACACTAGTGTGGAATCCAAGGATCCAACATTATTATAGACTGGGTGATAGCGTAGAATCACTTGTCAGATTAGTGTTGATGTTGAGACCAGAGATAATCCTCAAAGACACTGGAAAAATGTAAAACATTTAGCACCCGACTCTTTTTAAGAGAATAAGAAGATTCTCTTTAAACAAGCCACTGATCGGCTTCACTGCTTGTACCCAGGCAAGTGGGATAAACTCAAATTAACCAGGAAGTGAAGAAGATGAGGCTTGTGTTGTGACTTCAGAGCGAAGTTATGGGTGTGTTACAACATGGGAACCCAGAAAGCAGCCATGCCTTGGTGCCTCGCCCTTTGAACATGTTCAAATGGGTGAGGTCAAGCGGGTGTAAGTGAATTAGTAGGCCACTGCTTTTGCTTACATGTGTGCAGACCTTCCCAACAAACCAGGAAGTAAAATCAGCTCTTGGAAGTAGGCTTCCTTAATGAGGAAAAAAATAACCCGGAAAGATTTTAAGTATCTGCCCAACCCAACAATGACTTTAATTTGTTTTTGTGCTTGTGGGGGGTTATTAGAGGCAGAGTCAGTATAATTATTGACAGTTACCAGGGTTTCGGCTTCATACAAAAAACAAAAGAAAAATAGTGCCAAAGATCCGACAATTTTTTTTTTTAATGAAACCAGTTGATTTATTTTTGGTTATAGATCATTTTATTAATTTAATAATTAACATAATTTAATATAAATTTTGATCATTTAATTTAATAAACAGCCAAAATAGGTGTAATCACTTCAAAAGACCAACTTTGAGAAGAAGAAGAAGAAGAAGAAAGTGTGTACATTATTGTACTTTATTGAGCCCCGTGGGGAAATTGCTCTCTGCATTTAACCCATTCACTCAGTGAAGCAGTGGGCAGCCATTGGGCGCCCGGGAAGCAGTGTGTAGGGACGGTACCTTGCTCAGGGGTACCTCAGGGTAGCTGTTAAGGGGAATCGAACCCCCGACCTTCCGATCATGGGGCAACCACTCTACCTACTGAGCTATCCCTGCCCCCCCGATAAAAAGCCGATAAAAAACTCTGATAACAACTGGGTAATCTGAGTGTTCCTCATTAAATCCTTAAGAGTGGTAAAGGTCAATCATTTGAAAATAAGTAATCATACAAATCAATTTTATTTCTCTCAGAATGACATATATATATGTAAATATAGCTAATTATTAAATTAAATTCCAGGCCTTTTTTTGAGAACCAACTATGACATCACTGTTGAGCATGTATCCATTTCAGATTCTTTTTACATTTGCACATAGATACACCTTACCAGAGCTACCTTAATTTTCATGGCACACATTCATCCAGGTGCTTACGACTGGCCTCCTATCAGCTCGAAGCAATCAGGTTGTTCTCCTCTATGGTACTTTGAACCAGAGAATGGTTACTCACACTCACCTTCCTTTTTTACGACAGTGCTGAGATTATTGTAAACAATGGAGAATATGCTATGCTAAACAAACTATGTAATGACATCATTTCCCATCATTCCCACACACACACACACACACACACACACACACACACACACACACACACACACACACACACACAGATAGATAGATAGATAGATAGATAGATAGATAGATAGATAGATAGATAGATAGATAGATTCATTTTCTTATTGCCACATATCAAATAACCATTTAAATTTAATAACTACTTTCAATCTATCTATCTTATTGCACTTATCCAGTTCAGGGTTGCAGTGGGATATGCTACTTAGCCAAGCTGCAAAAAGGGCAAGAGCCAGGGTACACCTTGGACAGGTTGCCATTATGTCACTGTACTAAAATAGAGATACAGACAACCATTTTTACTCACATTCACACCTTTTGGCAGTTTAGAATCACCAATTGAACTAACATCACTACCAGGTTTTTGGACTGTCGGAAGAAGCCAGAGTACCCAAAGAGAACCCATGAGGAGAAGACGGTCACTAGATGGTGGATACAAGCTCAGAACCTTCTTCTATGAGGCAACAGTGCTTACCACCATGCTGTGTGGCATTAGTGTGGCACATTGGTGGATGTTTATTTTAAACATTGCACGTATATTCAAGTAATCTCTATGTGCCAATAAAAAGCTTTAAATGCCTGATTTCTGACAGTTTTTCTACCCTTAAAACTGTATCATGTCAACAAGAAGGGATCTTTTTAAAATATTCATCTCAGATGCAAGAGATGAGAGATATATCTTAATTTTTAAATGACTCAAGCAGGTAGCAGACCCACCCACCTGCTTTTAGACTTTCTGTTTGCTTTTAGACTTCTTCTACAAGTTCTTCTACAAAAAACTTGTAGAAGAAGGGAAAACAGCTTCTTTTCTGGCAACGCAGGAACCAAAGAGCTACACTGAGGCCAAGTATGAGATAAATAATGATTACTTTGAACTCTGAATCATGCAAAGTTACTCTTTGACTATTTTATGACTTGATCTATTTAAACTACATACACCTGAAGACTTTTTTAACCAAGCCCAAACACCAGGAACATTTGGTTTAAAATTCTCTTGGTGGGGGTTATACACTGCACAAAGCACAAAACAGCCTGAAATCATGGTAAAAGAAGGTCAGCGAGCTGGGTGGTGGAAATGAGGGGCCTAGTATAAGATAAGGGTTAGTTGAAATCATGCAAAGCTACTTTAGTAGAATTAACATATAAAGAATAATAGGGCTCCTTAAATAATACAATCCTAAATACTATTATCTAATGAGCACAACATTTAATGCTAGTATGAGAGCTTTCGGAGTGGTGATATAAGCGTACTTGCATAAGTCACAAGCATTTCTTCTTTACCTCCTAAACTTTAGCTTCTTTTGAACAGTATCATTTTACACGTCTATGTTGGTCTTCGTCGTTTTAAAGCTAGCAGAAACGTGAGAAGCTCTAGCTTTTGGCCCCACAGGCTCTAAGTGAAGATGTCATGGCTACCAAGCAACATGTTAATAAACCCACCCAGCAGCCATTTAACAACTTCTTTCAATGTAAAACAACCCCGATACGTACAAAGCCACGCCGGGCTCCATTCATAGTACAGTTGATAACGGGTTTACATAAAGGAGTCCTCTTACCTTCAGCACTTGAAGCTCAGCGTGAAGAAGATGAAAAGGAATGTTCTGAACACATAATAATCCTCCTGTTGGTGAACTCGCAGTATTTGGATGTTCAAAAAAGGAGTGAAAAGTTGCGCAGCGATCAGGTTTTCAAACCAAAAGTGTTCTCTTCAAGGAACAAGACTGACTTTCTCAGAGTTGTTAGTGTTTCCCAGGACAACTCAATGGGGAGGAGTCAGCACGAGGACTATTAAAAGCTCAGTGGTTTGTTTTTCATGGAGTAGACTTTCAGACAAGAGGAAGTCAGTGTAAACTCGTGAGGGGGGGCTTGAGTAACTTTAGTGATTTCCCAAAAATTACTTCGAGAGGGAACTAATATTGTGAAACGGTCACTGTCCGGGTTTGTGAAAAAGTATCGTGGTCGGTCCCCAGAGTCGAAATGAAAAAGCGGAGGAAGCTGGAAAGATCAGATTAACATCCCGTCTGTGCTTTTCACAATAAAGGAACACGAACCCTGCACGCTACTAGGACCAAGGTGTCATGGACCGCATACCACCGAACTAATAACTAGATCACTGAATGAAAACACATTCAAAGTTACTTCGGAAAACTTGAAAATGAAAACTACGTGAAAGTCTGTGTCATAAATGAGAAAGGAATATATGAGAAGGACTTTTCATTTTTATTTTGAGAATAAAGTTGAAATTGTGATAGCTATGAAAATAAAACATATGGGTGGAGCTGAAATATTGCTTTGAGAATAAAGTCAAAATCTCGGAATAAATGTGAAAAGTTACATCCAGAAGAAACAGTAGTTTTTTTTTTCTTTCAAAATTAAAGCTGAAATCACAAGACTAAAACTCAAATATTAAGATAATCAAGGAAATGTTACCGGTGTTAAGTCAAATTAGGGGCAGCTAGTGCACAGCTCCCCAGAAAAATGCCTTGTGCTTAAAAATCATTTAATCATTTGGATAGATCCAAAAAAAAAGTACTTTAAACTATCAAGACATTTACATTACTGTATAGTAACAGAACAGGAATAGTAATGCGTTTAGTAACAGTAATGCATGCAAACGATTTGAAGGATGACTGCATCCAGTGGTTTCCAGTGTGTTTGACACCGCCTGCTCTGGGAGACATCGTCTTAAATACAAACACACAAACGATAATGGTTTGGCATCACTTTGCCATGTATCTGAATGAATTTTTAAACTTAGAAACTGAAATTTGTTTGTATGGCCCAATGCAATAGTCTGTATTGCATTTTTCTAATGGAATGGTTGGGAGTACTACAACATTTATTGGTCCTATGATGGGTCAGATTATTTGGGAATGATGTCACTTACATGGCAATTATTGGAACTTGCAACATAATTGTATATTTATTTTTATTTTTCAGTACAACTGTCATGCATTTCCCAACACTCAACACTGACAGCAGATCATAATCAGAATTTTAAAAAAAAAAAAAAAAAAAATAGTGCTTGAAACTGCACATCCACAACATACACACACAAAGCACTTTGCTCTGTGTAACACCAGGGAAACACTTATTCAAAGTTTCTATTTTCGATTTTCATTCAGTAAAAAGAAATAAAATAACTTTATAGTTCACAAATTGTCATTAGTAGAAACTAGAAGAAAGGGGGGTAACTTTGATTTTGTTTTATACAGTAAAATTCATCAGCATATTGAAAATTTAACTACCCAAAACATAATCACACAAATCCAGATGATTTAACTATAAATGTAATCTTGTAGTTACTAATTTATTTGTAGTCAAATACGCTGAAACCATAGCAAACCCCATCTTCCACCATATAAACTTTTATTTTGAAGGGAGCGCCTCAAGCCACTAACCTTAACCACTAACTGCTGCTCAGCTGACAGACAGTGATCCTACACTGCTTTCTGTAATAAGGCTAAAGAAGAAATTAAGTGAAGGTTGCTGCACATTTTTCTTAATTTAAGTTGTAGCTTCTCTGAACTACAGTGACCTTTATATGCTGGGCGGACTCTACTTTTCTATTATTACTTTGCTGAAGTCACAGAACTGCTCTGCACAGGGCTGCTATAAATCACGTCTTGTAGCAACATTAGTTGTAAGTAACGCTACACAGAGATTAAAATGCATTACACAAAGACACTGAATTCATTTGATCCATGCTGGTTGCATGCCATACAGTATGGATCAAATGATTCCAAACACATTAAGCTTCCTTTCTTGCTTTCCCCTTTTTCAGTTTGGTAATGTATCAAAAAGTGATCTATGATTTAGACTATCTATGATCTATGATTTGGACTCAGTGATGAGAGGTGAAAAGTACAATCTCCTGACATTACATTGTGAATCACAGGCGCTTTCATTTTTCAGCAGTGCAAACATTAGGTAGATGCTTATAATGTAGAACAGCGAGTTTCAGTGTTGTCTCATCATGACTGCAAATCCCTTCCAGGCAGAGGGGCGAAAAAAAACTCCTGTGGTTTCAGCTGCCCTCTGCAGGCACAGGAGGTTTTCTGCAAGGATCTCTGTTCCCAACACATTATATACAATATACTGGTAAAGGAATGCTGTTTGAAACTTTTATAACACCCCCCTCCAAAATGCTGGAAACGCAAACATAAGTAGTTTCCAAACCCATGAAATACATTAGTCTCTTTCTGTGTTAAATGTCAACAGAAAGAAAGAAAAAAAAAGAGCACAAAAAACAAGACCTTGTGTGCTCGGTTTACTCAGTCTTGTAAAGAATGCAGTGTTTAGAATAACCTTACCTTTCTTATACATACTGATACAAAGCAGGGCAGCACTGAAAAGGAGCTTTCATTCCCTCTGGCTTAAGCCGGCCAGATTTATAAATAAATAAATGTATGTTGTTTGTGACTTCTATTATTTGCCTTCGGGCATCAACAAAATGAATTAGAGCTTGCAAATACCATCACATATCCTCATTCAAAAAAAGGATAATGCATGCTTATGTGTTTAAAATCAAGCCAGAGTTATTTCTGGATCTTTAGAATGACATGAACTGAGCTAATGAAAAAAAATTACTGTTTTTCAGCTGAGCCTTGCTGACATGTGAGGCCACACTTCCGGATGGAATCACTTTTAATAATGTCACAGTGTCCCTGGGGCAGGAAAAAAGAAATCTTGATAAGAGAAAATCTTTTAAAAAGAAAATCTACTGTGTAACTTCATGAACCAACTAAGAGTCTAGATAGCTGACTGGCTGCCTGTATGGACAGACTGACCCGTCAGAATGAAAAAAATATTTCTGAGTATCAGTTCCCAGCTCAGAATTTGAGTTTGAGGCTGTTTCTCTCCATCCACAGATTATCTGCTGTTATGGATCACAGCTGTGACAAAAGCATTACTGATAAATCAGACCACTCTGCTGCCTTGTGCAAGTAAATGTCTCTTGCCAGAAAGAGAAAATCACAATAAATACCCCATAATCTCCAATGGTGTGTCTTTGGCTGCAGCAGAACCGGATGGATAGATGGGTGTAAAATAAATAAAACATTTTTAGACTAAATTTCTGCACAATTCTGGGAATCGTGGGTTATTGTGCTTCCATTTTTGTCGTTTCACAAAAATGAAAATACTGATCACGCTGAAAAAGATGAAAGCTTTAATGTCATAAACATGCATATAAAAACACTAGAAACTAGAAAATGTTTAAATATTTAATGCTGAACCTGAAATAAAAGCTATCAAGATTTTACCTGAAACTCATACAAAGACATAAAACTTACTACCATCTTTAAAGCTCACCTTTCTGCACAGACGCTGGTATCTGGCACCTCATCAAACACATGCGTACGGTGTCATCAACACAACAGGCGTACTCTTTCCATCACTGTACGTGAAATTGAACCGCATAAAAGTTGTTTTGGAGGCCCAGCAGGGATCCAGGCCTCCCAGCCATCACAAGCATCTGGGCTCGGAGCTACGCCTCTCTCCTGCACCTGTAACCAGCCGAGGGTTAGATAAATGGCAGGTGGTATTGAAAAGGGTCTCCATTCACAGCCATACCGAGCTGCACTTAGACACATTATTGCAGCCTGGAGGAGGAGTGGAGGGATGTGGGGAGAATGATGAAGCAGGCGCGGTCTACAGAGTGCCAGAACATGAGTGAGACGGGGTAACAAGCATGACACAAAGAAGTACATAGCTGCCTTTGTGTGGTGATAAAAGAAGGTTTTGTAAGTTGGAGGATTTGGATGGAAGAGATAGAGCTGGAAAAAAAAGCCCCATCCTGAGTAAACACTTGGACAGAGAGACAAAAACGCACTAGTTGCAAGAGGAGGGAGGAGGTGGCAAAGAGAGGAGTGAGAGGCATATCATTTGGCTGAAGTGCCTTCAGAATAAACTGCCTCACAGCTCAGTGGAAGGACCCTCTCACTCAGCACCAGTGTCCACAAGTCTTTTAACTCTGACCTTTGTTGTTTACATACAGTTAAAGCTACACTGGGAAATGTTTGCAGTCCAAACAGCCACAGTGGGGAGATGTTTGAAAGTGTTTTTAATACTCAAGGTCAATTTAGCAGCTCTTTTGTTTGTGGTTTTTAAATTTATAAACACATAACGCTCCAGGGATCTTGCTTGAGGTTCAATTTTTAGTTTTAACCTTGTTTAACAAAGCAGTCATAGCTGCCAATTTACAAAAACTGACTCCACAGGACACTCGTGCATACAGCTCATCTAAGCCACTTGAGGCTACCTTAAAAAGTCATTCAGTCCACACAGACCCCAGTGTTAGAAAGCTCACCTTCAAGACCCAGCTGCACAGACCTAGATTTCAGATGATGACCCCCCCTGGAAACCCCAAATCTGTATAACCTCCAGCATCTGATAAATAAATAATGAATATATATAAACCACCGGTTCCCAAGGGTCTCCAACCAGTCTCTAGACCTTTGTGTCTGGGACTTTACAGTAGAAATAAAACATGCTTATACTACAAAACGGTATTCTCCATAGCTATACAATAGGGAATTTATTTGCTGAGGCATCTATTTAGTTAATAAAAGGTTTAAAGTAAGGAATGTGGCCACTCCAAGTGACTAGACTGCTAAGTCTTTTTCAAAAATGACCTGAGCTTATTTGAGGCACTGAATTGGACTGCCTGTGTTTGCAGTGTTGATGGCGATTTCAAACATATTAAATGCAACTGCCTGACAAATAGCATGGCAAGTTGTGTGGTTAATTATAATTAACTGCCTCGACAGCCAGCCAAAGAGGTCTGTGTTCCAGGTTGGACAAATGAAATTGTAATATTTTACTGTTACGTTACTTACAATTAATTAGAAGGTGTCTGAAGGTGCAGTGTGCTAAGAAAGCTTGCAAGCCACAACTAAAACCGCATCGCAGCCAGATATGGTTACCTTTAGGTAAAAAACTAAACAAAACAGGAAATTACAAGCCAACAGAGGCCATTTTTACACACCCTTAGTGTCATTATCACAACGCCATCTAGTGGCTTTGATAATTATTAGAAAGGTGAAAGTTAGTAAACTCATATTATTATTATTATTATTATTATTATTATTATTATTATTATTATTATAGCTTGTGGTAAAAGATTGATTATGAGGGTTATTTTTACTTAATAAAATAAGGCTCTGTTATATTTTGCAGCATCATGCAGATTTTTTTGTAAAAATTTGCTTAAAATCTGATTTAGATAACATGCTAGCTTGATTTAAAGCAGCGCTGCTGGATTTCTGTCCACAACACAAGTTAAAGACAAAATGTATGTACTACCACTCTATATGGTGTCTAAGGTAAACACTCAAGCAAAATCTGCATTCAAAATGAGCATTTTTATCAAGTCTTCAGTCATTTAAGTCACTTCAGCCAGTACACATTAACCTACAGGAGCTGGTTACCCATGGAAAAATGAGATGATGCTCCTGGTACACGCTTTCATGCAGATGTTAATGCCATAGTTGTAGGCAACAGCAATGCACCATGCCTAGCAGCACTCAGCAACCCTGCTCTGTAACTTTGCATAGTCTGACACTTCTCAGCTGAGTTGCTGTAGTTCCCAAAATTTGGGAACCACATCCACATCAGATTACACCACCATACTAGATTTAAATGAACCCACAAGAATTATCCATTATTTTTCAAATGTTAGTAAAGAGAGGCTGCATGACTAGGGCCCTGTTTCAGGAAGCCGGTTTAGTGGAAAAACTGAGTAAGTATACCCTGAGTTAACGAAAACTCTGGGTTTTCGGTTTCACAAAGCGAGTTCAGCTGCAGCCTGAGTGAGTCACTATGACGACACACTCCGTGAAGCTAACCTGCCCCCTAGCAGGTTTACTACAACTAACCCTGACTGTCTCCGCCCCTTTGTCGGAAACCTGACAGTAGGAAGTGTCGGACATGGCGTGCCCCTTCCTTGAAGAGCCAGTAGATCGTGAAGCCCAAATTCTCCGCAGAGCTCTCCGCCGGGAGAGAGTGATCAGAGCGCGTTTGGACATTTTATCATTTCCTGATGATTTTCTGTGCGAACGTTACCGTTTCTCAGCACAATCTATAAGTTATTTGGATAACATCCTCAGGCCATATATTACGCATGTGACACATCGCGGACATGCTCTCAGTTCATTGCATATTATTTGTATTGCACTTCGGTTTCTTGCAAACGGGAGCTTTCTGTATAATATTGGTGACGCTGAGCACGTTTCCAAGGCTACCGTCTGTCGGGCAGTCAGGAATGTTACAGTTGCACTGAAACGTCTCCTGTACTCGTTTGTGGTGTTCCCCGGTCACAGACCCACAAGATTTATCAAAGAGGGATGCCACAAAATTGCAGGTATCAGGATGAACAAAACTTAATTTATGATGTGGTGATACTTGGACTACTACTTAAATTGCACATTTATTTTCAGGGTTCCCAGGCGTGATTGGCTATACAGATGGCACTCACATTCCAATCATTGCTCCTTCAGTAAATGAAGGAGACTATGTGAACAGGAAGTCTTTCCACAGCATTAATGTACAGGTACATAGTTCCCTGTAGCATGTCAAACTAACAAATTATTTCATTATAGTAATGGATGCTAATTTGTGTTCTCTGCACTGTGAAGATCATATGTGATGCTGCCAACATTATCACAAATGTGGAAGCCAAGTGGCCAGGCTCTGTTCATGACTCACAAATATTCCGTGAATGTACACTGAGCACAAAATTTGGACATGGTGAGTTGAGAATACTTTAAAATATATAAAGACCAATTGCTTCAGGGACATTTGAACTGAAGTGTATCCTTCTGTCTTAGGAGAGTTCACTGGCTACTTGCTTGGTGATAGGGGGTATCCATGTTTACCCTATTTGCTTACCCCTTACCCTGACCCTGAACCGGGCCCACAGCAGCGATATAATCTGGCTAATTGCAGGACAAGAGCCAGAATTGAAATGACTATCGGAATGCTTAAGGCCCGGTTCCAGTGCCTGCAAAGACTCAGGGTCACCCCAGAAAGGGCATGTGACATTATTGTGGCATGTGTGATTCTTCACAACATTGCCACAATTAGAGGAGAACACTGTCCTTCTGAACCAAACATCAGCAGTGATCCAAACCATGAACATCCTGACCCTCCCACGGACATACAAGATGGAAGAGCAGTCAGAGACACCATATGTCACAATCATTTCCTTTGACCCATCACCTCAACATGTTGAAAGAAGAATAAACAGATTTTTTGTTCAACTGGCTTTATTGGTCGCCTGTATTTCCTGTACACAAAGTATTAAAAGATGTAAACCTCATAAAGTGTCTCTGTTGCTTCCTCCTCTGTAACAGCTGTCAATGTTTCTTCATTATTTTCCTGTAGTAAAGAAATAAACAACATTGCTGTTCTACTGTAAACTCATATAATCTGTGGAGTATTACTCACAACTGCATGTTGGTCTGGCTCAACAGGAGGCTGCACCAGATGCAGTACACCATCACCATCAACTGATAGAATATGAGGTTTATACAGGTCACTTATAACTTACAAGGGACCAAATGGCAATTAACAAACATACCAAGCACCTTACACTTCATTGTCATTATGCTCTCAAAGACAACCAAGGCTGAGGGAAGGCAAAATCAGTCGGAAAATAACTTCACTACAAAATAATTCATTATGGTAAAGAGTTTATCAAATGAATGTGTCGCACTGCAAAGGTGACTGTGAAGAAAGGATGTATGCACATCATGTATTATTTTGAATTTACCCCTTATGTAGGCACTTGTGTCTTGCGGGGTTATTGCCTCAGAGGATGTCCCCGCAGAGATGCCTTCGGCCA
Organism: Rhamphochromis sp. 'chilingali'; assembly: GCF_963969265.1. Classification (NCBI taxonomy): domain Eukaryota; kingdom Metazoa; phylum Chordata; class Actinopteri; order Cichliformes; family Cichlidae; genus Rhamphochromis; species Rhamphochromis sp. 'chilingali'. Next base: position 35,727,984 of record NC_137933.1, on the reverse strand, counting down.
CAGGGCGCCCACTGTTTTGGCTGAGGGCCAACTGCTCAGCCTCTGTGAGTGGTGGTGGTGGAGGACCCCCACCTGTTTTTCGGGCCTCCGCTTTTTTTCTGTTGGCTATAACGGGCCACATTTGAGCATACAGAGTAAGCAAATATGTACTTGTAATGTGCTCAGATAATTTCAATAAGTGCTTACAGAAAGAAAATTAATGTAGCCTCTAACTGCAATTGATTTACATGGGACAAACAGACCAAGCACTATGGCTCATAATACAATTACACCTTACCTGTTTGGACTATATTTTTATATTTCATTTTTACTTGCTGCCAGGCACGTTTGGGGCCTGTTGGGTTGCACCTGCGCTCACATCACATCACAAAATAAAATGTATAAAATAACAAATAAAATAACATATGATAAAATAACGTGTTAAATGGGTGGAAATCCCTCGATCAATGTTTAAATTAACACTCACGCATTGACTCTGTCGGCTATGTTTTGCCATGCATGCTTTTGCAGCTGTGGCTGTGTTACTTTTTTCCGCGGAATTTGCATGTTATCGGCATATGCTGCCATCAGAATTTCGGCCTCAAGCGCTGTGAAATACATTGACCGCGCCTTCTTTCCCTCCGTCTCCATGGTGACTCGCTTAATCTGTGCTCCGCTTATCAGGGCTTTATGTATCCTCGTCCGCGCGCTTCACTTGGGGTTAAAGCAACTCCGCGTTGACTGAACTAATTGTTATCAGCCTTTCTGAAACGGAATATTCCGAGTTGGACAGTTCGGGGTTACTCAACCGTGAGTGTCGTTTTTCACTCTGAGTTTTCCAAACCGGCTTCCTGAAACAGGGCCTAGGTGTTTGATTTTATATACCAGCAAGTGTAAACACCTGAATTCAAAGATGAAGAGGTTATTATTTTGTTTGTTGTTTTTGATTATGGCTGATCCCTCAGAAATAACATATAGTCATTTAACCTTTAATATAACCATATTGATAAATGCAGTTTTAGATTAAATGTAAGGAAAGAATGAATCTCTATGTAAATACACAGCTTGTATGTTAAAAAATATCGCGCCAGATGCTCTGACTATTGTTCTTTGAAGTTTCATATCATTGTTACTTTGGGAAAGTAGACACATGTTCAGCATAAAAAGTTCTGACACCATAAAGATAAAAGCTTCCTCTGGGCTGTAGCTGTCTGTTTTCTCAGCAGCACTGTTCACTCAGCTGCCGCCCACCATTTGTTACAGCAGAGCTTTTCACATGCTTACCTTACAGGTACAACAATTCTCAGGATACTTCATACCAATTCTCTGTAACTGTCAACTTTAAATTGACTCTGGGTGTGAGATTCTTACCATCAGATCCTTATTTTCTTCATCTCGGTGTGCAAAAAAAAGCTCCAAACTTCAAAGTGTACCTTATTATCATGATACAGTGTGGTATAATTGCACAGATAACAGTGCACCAGTCATGCTGCTGTCATTCAGCTGAATGGACTGGCTGACATCCAAACTGCCACCCCACAGTCATTGTGTGTGATCAGAATCAGAAACTTTATTGTCATTGTCATGAGAACAACGAAATTAAGAATGGTCCCCGATCATTGCATCATCCCTAGCAATATCAAAATATAAATAAAACAATAAAATTCAATAAATAAAATAGATAGAATACTTAAAATACTAATAAGATATAACAGTAAAACATTCACATACATTCCCACACACATGCTTCAGACCGTGCATAGATTAACACAAGAGTGGCGTGATGGACATTTTTTTGTAGTATTCAGATGTGTTATTGCAGTTGGATAACAGCTGTGTTTGAGTCTATTAGTCCTTGCTCTGATTGCCCTGTACCGTCTGCCTGAGGGCAACAGTTCGAACAGGGAGTGGCCAGGATGTGAGGTGTCTTTTATGATGTTTTGGGCCTTTTTAAAACAGTGGGCGTTGTGTAGAACTTCCAGTGTGGGGAGAGGGCAGCCAGTGATCTTTTGGGCGGTGTTAATGATCCCTTGGAGTGCTTTCCTCTGAGCCCCTGTGCAGCTAGTGTACCAGATGCATATGCAGTAAGTTAGAACACTCTCAATGGTGGCTCTGTAGAAGGACACCAGCAGTCTCTGTGTGATGTTATTCCTCCTGAGAATTCTCAGGAAGTACAGTCTCTGTTGGGCCTTTTTCAGCAGCTCGGAGGTGTTCACACTCCAGGAAAGGTTCTCCTCTATATTGACTCCCAGGAAGCGGAAGCTTGCCACCCTTTCTACACAGTCCCCATTTATGAATAGTGGTTGGATCTCTGCCTTTTTCCTTCTGAAGTCTATTATGAGTTCTTTGGTTTTTGAAGTGTTGAGGAGGAGGTTATTGGCCTTACACCATGACGTCAGCTGCTCCACCTCGTCTCTGTACGTAGACTCGTCTCCCTTGGAAATGAGCCCCACCACTGTGGTGTCATCTGCAAATTTCACAAAGATGTTGCTGTGGTGGCGAGGAGTGCAGTCGTGTGTGTAGAGAGAGTAGAGCAGTGGACTGAGCACACAGCCCTGGGGTGAGCCAGTGCTGAGACTCAGGGCTGAGGATGTGTGATGGCCAACTCTGACTCTCTGTCTACGGCCCGAGAGGAAGCTATTGATCCACATGCAGGTGCTGTATGGAAGCCCCAGGTCTTGTAGCTTGGCCACCAGTTTGTGTGGAAGGATGGTGTTAAAAGCTGAGCAGTAATCCACGAAGAGCATCCGCACATAGCTACCATGCTCTTCCAGGTGAGTTAATGCAGCATGGAGTGCTGTGGCTATGAATATGTGGATGCTTGTATTTTAGTATCAACAAATGCCAGGAAAATACCAAAATTAACATTTACGAGTATTTCCTGTGAGCCTGACATGAGGCCTCGTGTAGCTTATTTCCACAGTGTTCTGTGAAAGGTCACAATAAAGATCTCGATGACATAAATCAATAATGTTTTTGTAATTAAAAGCATTTATCAATAATCTCAGTGCCCACAAGATGTCAGTATCTGTGGCGCTGCAGGTCAGTAAGTCCATTTGATCCTCATCACCTGGGATTTACTGTCTCTGTGCAGTCGAAACACACCACAGTACAAATCACTGTCACATAAACTCTGTGTGTGTTCCACCAATCAGAGCAGTTTTTGACCAGTTCAAATGACTCCAGCGACGCAAAACCATGACTGCACTTTGTTCACACCCGGAATTGAAGTCAACCAACTGCTTTGTTTCTTCACACTTCTGTGTGTCTTTGCATGCAGTCCTGGATCTGTGCCAGAGAGCAGGTCAGGTGACTTAAGCTAAGTTGGCGTGTCCAACCAGATGACTGGGATTTGGGGTGGTCGGACCCTGGCCGTCTCCCACCCGCCACCACATCCCACCTCCATTCACCAAAGCTCAGCAGATTAACTCCCTCAGATCTTTCCTCTTTAATTAGGAGCAAACAGGAGGCATGAAGGCACAGCGACTCCATACTAATAATTCATGATAAGCACAGCTGGGGAAATAAACAAAGAGGCCTCACTTAGATTTCACCAGAAAATTTGTATGTAAAACCATTATTTTTCTGCTTCTGAATATACTCCACAAAACAATGTTTACTCAGCTGGGAGAAAAAACTCATAAATTTCATCTATTACCATTTTTACAAGTCCGTTGGATCACATTTTTATATATAGTTTTTTATCTTTCAGCTATAGGCAAATATGAAGAACAGGGGAAATGAGCTACATATAAGACTCGGCTTTAACTTGGAGACCCACAATCATGTGGAGCGTCCTCTCTAAGCTATGTAGCACTGACTCCATTAAGGCCCAGTCAGCAGATGAGAAAAAACACCAAGCTATGTCTCAGTAATTGTACCAGCAGGGTTTTGTTTGCTGTATTCTTCTCCGCCTTGTTATCTTAAAGTTATTTTGCGCCCACATATATAGAAGATGAGGCACTCAACAAAAGGAAGCTGCAGTGCTGAAAAGAACTGACACTTGAACAGAAGATGCAGAAACCCTGAGGGTCTTATAAACAGTATTTTAAGCAAATCAGACTGTAAACAAACAGCTGCAACAATTGAGTTTGCATTAGACATGAAAAGGAGAGAAAGCAAGGAATTTCTCTAACCCAAGTCAATACCTAAGTCAATGCAAAACATATAGTAGAATGTAGTTCTTTGTATGACAATGACTCAAAAATAAACTTTAATTCCACAATAATGCAAGGTTGCAAGGATGTCAAAGGTCACAGAAATAAAAATTTATTTGGTCCTGCAGTCTATAAAGATTTCACAGGAGGTAAAAGCAGTAAATAGTGAGTTCATGCTAAAAGGGATGCAAGAGTGGGTTTATCACGCCTTCCCAGAATCCTCCCCTGGAAGCCATTCATTTCCTGGATATTTGCATGAGACGTCTCCTCAATTCATTGCAGGGATTGCCCCTCCTCCTGAGGCAGGCCTATGGCGGGCACCATCAGCTGCAATCTCACTGTGCTGCCAGAGGACACAGCTCTGCAAATGAAGGACGGAGACATTACAAAGTGTAAAACCCAAGCACAAATTTTCAGAGTCTACATCAAGTGTGCGCAGCTGTGACACAGTATCATTAACGCTGACAGGAGGCAGGGCCAGAATAACAGGCCGAGAGGGTGGATTATGTGGATGCGCATGTCTGTAGATGTCATGATGGCGTAATAAAGAACTGCAATGTGTGATTGGTGGATAGTGTCCCTACATGGATGGGTAAAGGCAGTCACAGGTGGGGCTTGGAGGAGGGGTTAAATGGAGACTGGTGAAGACAGAGAGTAAGGGGGCTAAATTTAGCCAATGGCTCTGCTGGGGTGGAGCTAATCCTCTTTGCACTCGAATTATCTGGCCTTCGGATTAGAGAGCTTTGCCTCTATGTAAGACATCTACTCTTTATAATGATGTCCCATAGCAGGCCGTACCAAGTCCTCTGATGGGGGTGTGAGAGTTGACAGACTGACCACAGATATGAATTTTGTGTGCGCGTGCACGTGTGTGTGTTTTGTCATGGCATTTCACACAAATGTGCGTTATATAGTAACAGCAAGTTAGTTCTCAGCTGCATTTGAATAAAGCACCAAATCCACACTTTTAAGCTTAAATTTCAAAACTTACATTTAACTACTGATTTTATCTATTGTTCTGATTTTATCTGTTTTGATTTTATATACTGTTTTGTTTGTTTGTTTGTTTGTTTGTTTGTTTGTTTGTTTGTTTGTTTGTTTGTTTGTTTGTTTGTTAATTAGTTAGTTAGTTTATTTGCTTGTTTTAATCAATTTTAAATCATGCTTTTTATTTGTTCTTGTTTCTAATGTCTCTGTAAAGCACTTTGAATCACCTTGTTGTTGAATTGTGCTATACAAATAAACTTGCCTTGCCTTGCCTTGCCTTGCCTAGTAACAGCTATCATATATTGCTGCATATGGTGCATTTAATATTGGATCAAAATTAAAATTAAAATCTTAACACAATATGTACACTAGTGAGCAAGGCACAAATGATCTCTGATATATACAATGCACAACTCAGACACCATATATTCCTTAATATATAATTCCATCTTGTTAATATTTAATAATGAAACTTAGATGTGTCTGTGGAAAGAGATTTTGAGCTGTAAATGCTGCATACATATCTAAACCAGCAGGTAGGTTTCTGGTTTACATATCAGCTGTAGAGACTCCAGTTAAGGCATAGAAAAACTAATCTGATAGGTCACAACAAGATGACTAACGGAATAGAAAAGCAGTAAATAAGTATTTGTATTACACTGCTGGATTTTTTTTTTTTTGACAGACTTTTCCCGCAAATCTTATTTTCGTGTGAATAACCAGGCAATTTTACCTCTGAAAGCTTCTTGTAAACAAACTGCATTTATATACCACTTTTATCCAAACTACCTTAGATTGTGTCTTCAATTCACCCACTCAACACACACATTTTTGAAAGAGAGCCACCACCACTATCTTGATTTATCAGAACAGTCATTGCAGCTGAGGGACAGAGCTGACTGAGAACCTTCAGAATTTTTACATTCAATACTTTATTCTAAACGGGTCCCGAATTTACTAAATGAACACAATGTATTAATTAAAAATGACACAGGCAACTGAAACCATAAACTCACTCAAAAAGTTTTTACTGAGGTCATAGATCAGTAGATTCATAGATAGTCCAATATATCCGCTGTCCCTTCTCTGCACATGTCCAAATGAGCCTCATCTCTCATCTCTCTAACTGCTCAAGCTGAGATTTTGTCCATCCTGGTCAGTCCCAATGAAAGCCTCAACATCTTCAACTCTGGCACTAACCTTTATTAGTGCCATCCTCTCACTCACCAGGTTTATGTTAAACAGTCTGGTCAAAAACTCCACTGCTCTGTCTCCTAGACATCTCCATATTTTCACAGGTATGTTTTCTGGACCAACCCAGCAACATGATTCAGAGCATAGCTGCCATGGTCCTGGGTCTTGGACCTAGCTTTTGCGTTTATGACTGTGTGATTCCTTCTTTGGGATTTAAAAGATTTTCATGTTTTAGTTCTGCATTAGTTTTCTGTAGTTAGTATTCTCTAGTGTGTCTGAGTTTGTTATTTCTAGTTCCTGGCTCTTGTTTTATTATGTTAATTCCCTTTTGTGTTTAGTCTGTTCCTGGTCTTGTCTTGTCATCAGCATCTCCTTTTGCAGCCTGTCTAATCTCCATGGTCTTATCATTTGTCTCCCTGGTCATAGTCCCATGTCTGTCTGGTGTCTCTTGTCCTTTCATGTTAATTCACAGGTCCAGTACCTGAATCCAGTTAATGTGTCTCAATCTAGATCTCAGTGTGTTGTTGTTTGCTGTTTTATTTTGATAGAGTCCTGCTTCATGTGTATGATTCGACTTTGTTCCCCAGGGGTGTCCTCTCTGTCTTATCTTCTCCCTGTGTATATATTATTTGCATCTCCCTCACGGCATGTGAGTTTCTGTCTGCCCAACCAATAGCTTGGTTAGTTAGTTCATTTTCTCTGTTGTTATTCCAGCATTAAATAAAGCTGTGATTCTTAGTTTACTTCTGTCTTTCAAGTCCTGCACTTTGGGTACATCCTCTGCCTGCTACCCACCTGCATCACATCACAGTAATAAAGTGGATTGTATCATATCCATCTGGGTAAATAGACCTATACATAAGTGTTTTAATGTCTTGCTCAAGCAGATTTGGACACTTTCTAGCCTTTCACTTTTATATTACAGGACAATGTAAATACCCTCAGTAAAAACAAACTATATAAGGATGTTTTGGCCCAGGGAGACTGCAGATAGACGGTGGAGAAGGCCTCTTGAGGCCTATGTAATACATCTATATATTAAAGCCTTTTATATTATATAATCTACTATCATTTGGGAAATGCCGGGCATCCATATACCGCACCGTCAAACCATAACTGCAGGGTTTTTTTTGTAGCATCAGACCTCTCTTCTATCATAGTCAGTATATTCTGTGTATGTAAACCACAGGAATGATATGTGGAGCAGCAAAGCTATGATTATCCATCTTCCGCTCTAGGTGCCACTCAGACACATCCATAATAACCTCTACACTCATCCACACCCAGAGAAATAAAACTGCCAGCCCTTCCTTCCTGCTTCAACGGAAAAGGAATATTTCATCCAGTTTTGCTGATATGCTTATCCAGAGTTTCTCAGGATGGATGAGCAGCCAGCAAAGCGAGCCAATGTCTCATTCAAGGATACTTTGGCATACAGCTGTTCCTCAAAGGAAGCAGCTCTTCTGCTTCTGGGACAAAAGGGAGCGGGACAAAAGGGTTACTATAGATAGTCATTATCCTAACATGGCGTAGGCAGTGAAAACCACTTGGTGTGGTGATTAGATGTAAACTAAAATGTGCACCTCTTGGAACTTTCTTCATGTAAATTACTGAAACCACATTCAGGTACCCATGACAACGAGCATCTGCCCTGCTGATGTGTCCTTGAGCCAAAAAGAGAAAAGGAAAACAGAAAATCTGAAGGCTGCTGTTCTGACAGCTGACTATAAACTCTGACCTCTGTTAATACAGATCAGCAATATCCCAAAAATCCTGCAGAGCAACTACACAGTTTGCAGTCAGTGTCAGTTCAGCCTGTTGCTATTTAAACCTTTAGGACTGTACCATTACCTCCCAGAGGGGTGGTGGGGTTAATTCTGGGGAGTTTCCTGTGGGGATGAGGGAGGGGTAGTGTGTGGTGTGTATGTGTATGCATGGGGTGGGGGAGTTGTGAGCTTGGACCCTAATCCCTTAGGTTTGTCTACAGCACGGCCTTAGGATAAACTGACATGTAGGCGATCGACATTTGAAAATGCTACTTGGACTTTAGCACATTTTTAAGTTCAGAAGTCATTTTATATATTACAGGAATGCTTTCTCTGGTAAGATAACATTTGTTATTTTTCAATGCTCGCTGCTTTGTGAGATGAACTAGTGAGGAAGTAGATAACAATGATGGAAAAGATAGCTGCAGTATGATTTTTTATGTGGTGCAGCAACACAGGCCTGATGATATGCAGCAAATGCTCCTTTATGGTCAGCACTAATTCTGATGTTTATAAAACAGAGAAATTTTAGTCTGAAATTATTTGTGTCAACTGGTTTATCTTTTACAAAAAGACATAAAGCTGAATGCTTGATGAGATTTTATGCGTTGAGTGGAAAATCTCCAATCTCTTGTCTATCAGACATAGAAATGGGTCAGTTAGCAGACAGTTGTCCCAAGAAATCAAACGGGATTCTCCTTTGACCTCTGGAGATCAGTGCAGAATTGAGATTAAAAGTAACTTGTTTCTGTTATGGTCCAGTTATTCTATCAACAGATGCACGACATTTAGCAGATGTAGTGCAACAGATTTTGTGTTATATCTCAATAGACACGAGTTGCTTAGCAGGATCCTGGTGTTGTAGGCTGATAAGAATTTCAGCAATTTCAATTTGGACTAACAATTTTTAGCGAGCAAGAAAAATGTTTGGATCCTCTCAGAATTGCTTAGCTGTAGGTAAGGCTTTGATCAAACAGCTGTGTTGCAGAAATAGGGGTGGGTGGGGGTGGGGAGTGATCCAATCACCAAAAGGGGCCAAATTAAAAAATACTATTGTAAAACTGAAGGCTAAAATTTAATTAGAGGACAGTGACTTGTTGCAGACAATTAATAAGCACAACGCTCTGGGTTCTAGGGTTGATTTGTGATTTTGTCAATTTCTACATTTCCTCAAATGTAATTAAAACATAGATTAAAAAGCAGGAGGTTGGACCAGCTGGGTATGAAAAAGTGAATGAATAAAGCTAGGCTCCTACAGCTAAACTGGAGCTGCCTGCAGTGGTACTGCAGGCAGCTCCAGTTTAAAATTAAACTTAAAAATTAAATATAAGAATTGCAACTGGAAAAAAAAAATCAAAACGTAGACCACTGGGCAGCTCTGATGCTCTATCCACTGCATATGTATGTGTGTGTGTGCGTGTGTCTGTAGAGCTATTCTTCCAAAGTCCATTATCGCAGCATTAATATGTAACGCCACACGAGTCTGTGGTTCCATTGCTCTCTGTAGAATGAGCTACAGAGTTTGGCTCAGTCAAAATAATAAATGATCTGAATGGTAAAAGGTCATTTGTGAAATTGAAATAGCTTTCTGTAAATTAGGTGGCAACCTCTCTGCTTCCTGTTAAACCTCAGACTCACATTGATTTTCGTGATTTCAAAGGGGCTCTCTGACTTTTCAACAACGGGACACACTCAGAGAAAGGCAGATTATGACCTATTCAAAAACTGCAGAGGCACAAATGGTGATTTGACATCTGTGTAAGTGTGTATGCAGTGTGAGTTACGGCTGTGAACGCAAACCTGGATCAATAGGTTAGAAAACAAGGGCGGGAGATAGAGGGGAAAGACTAGGCAGCCCAACTGTTATGTAAGCAGCAGCTGTGTGAGAAAAGGAACTGCAGCAGGATGATGAAAGCAACTTCTCTTCCCTCAACATGACTGCGCATCCATCCTAACACATTCCCTCTCATGAACTGTTCATGTATTATTCACACCGCTTGAAGAAATAATAAATAGATGATGGTGATTCTATCACAGTACTCGACTTCTTCTCATTACTTCCGACAGTAAAACTGATTCAAGCGTAGATTTTAACTCAGACTTTCTGATTTCAAAAACCTCGCATCTGAAAGCACCAAACAGCCTACATTTCAGTGCATCAATCCAGACTGTGTAATCCATCGCTGCTACCAACCACCTCTGTGACTTTCATGATGAAACAATGATGTGAGGCAACAAGGGCAGAATAAAAAAAAAACCTGCTGTCGTAATCTGGATTAATTTACAGTATTCGTCATCCTGCTTCCAAACCAGCACAGACCCACCCAAACCAAACCAAGCACTGTCACATGATAGGACTACAAATATTTCTACAGGGCTAATAATCACCGGATGAAAGTTATGCCAATAACACTTAGGTGGACACAAATGGTCCATTAGGAAAACTGCAGTAAATCAGGATTAAAACGGTTCAAATCACAATAAAAGTTATGTGAAAGGATTCAGGTGGAAATACACCACTGTTTTTATACAGTTAGCAAACCGTCTTTCTAACTTGTATCACTTAGTTATTTCAAACAAACTTATCATTCATCTTATTCATTGAAACTATTAAGGATTCTATTAAAACGCATATGTGGAATGTATGGCTGATGAAATTTAAGGACAAACATGCTAAAACCTTTTGGTATAGTTTACTCTGGGGAAATCAGTTTGCCATCAAAAAGCAACAGAAGTCAGAGAAACAGAGATTGTGTGGAGATCTGGGTTATTTAGGTGATCTAGGTATTTATTAATTAATCATGTTAAAGACTGTCATTTGCATTAATTAGTGTCAGGCTAAAAAAAATCAATTAATATATTCTGTTATTTAAGGTGAACTTTGTGGGTTACCTTTTGAAATGTGTTTTTAATGAAGAAAAATATATAATTAAACAAGATCTTAATAATTATAATACATACAGTTGCAAGTACAGCATTACTTGGTCTGGCGTGGCCAATATTTATGCTCCTAATGCTACTTTATGCTAATGTTAACTAATGCAAAGACGATTCAGTTTTCTAGATTTACTTCTTTACCAGTTTTATGTAATTTCTGCAGTAAAGGTTTAATAGGTTGCTTTACAGTACTATATACTTCATAAGTAGTACAGATGTGTGTAAGTGTGAATGTGAAGCTGTAGCTGGAGGAGGAATAAAAAGCTAAAATTTGCCTGTGACTATACAGTTAGAGGTTAAATAAAGGTTTGTCTTGTTTAAATGTTTAACTGTGTGACTGAATTGTGTGCTGTGTTTGGTATTCAGCCATTTAGTTATCTGACACAAAGCATTAAAAAAAACCATGACATCATATTTTATCGCTAAACTACAGAGGATAACAGCCTCAGGTTAGCAATTTCTTGATTTTACAAGCATGTGTGTGTTTGGCTTCACTGTGATACTCATTTAATCACGTCAGGAACGGATGCAGCAACAAAAATCCTCAAATTTAATGGAATTTGTGTTTCTCTGTTCGTCGGCATTAGATGCTCTGGCCTCTGGTCACCAGAAAAATCAAGACAGATCTGAATGTGTCATTGCAGCAATGCTGTGTGATGGATCAAAATGGCGCCAGAGCATTTGAGCGGGGGAGACGATGAGATTATCTGCTTGTGTGGAAGGACAAGCAGCCTACAGAGAGGGAGAAAAGCATTACCAAACTTGTTTTTCCTTCCATAAGACACTTTGAAAAATTGAATTTTTGGAAGAAGGATAGGATTTTAGTTCACAAGCAAGTTTTTTAAAAGTTGGAAAAATAAAAAGGAAATCAACTCAAAATCTGTTTTAATAGATGCAATAAATACAATACAAAGATAAAAACAGGTTTAAAAATCTTTCAAAAATTAACACGTTTAATCAAAGTTTAACCATTAAATCTTATTCTAGTACTTTCCCCGATACTTTTATAGAATTTTGATGTAAGTTTTATAAAATGATTGTTTGGAAGTCCTTTGAGACATTACCTGTTACCTGCCCAAAGGGCACCGTTGCATAGCAATGGCTTTTCCTCTACAAGTGATGTGGGGCTAACAGACAATATGTAATGTGTGGTGTTCATTGTTTTTCAGGTTCAGCATGCAGCACTTTACGTATCACGGAAGGTAACAGTCTTTCAGCATACTTGTTGAGGCCTTAAACCTGAGACTTAACTACAGAAGACCTGCAGTTTTCTTCTGACACCAGGAGACTGCAGCTACACGAGAGCAGCTCACGGCTTCTTGGGAGGATTATGCCATTATAGCTGACAACTTGAGCTTCCTCAGCACACGACGGCTCCGAGACAAAGTCACTCCTGCTCTCCTTACATGCAGCAGGAACCATGGATGACCCCTATCACAACAATGTAAACCAGCAGATGACCGAAGGTGGAGATTACACCTACACCCAAGATGGTGGAGGTCAAGACGGCTACCCTTATCAGACGGACTACCCTCCACAGGATGAGGATGCTGCTAGTGATGCCACTGAAGGGGCAGATGAGGATGATCAGATGTATGAGGGGGAGTACCAAGGCATCCCGCACCCCGACGAGATCAAGGAGGCACGACGGGCAGCTCGAGTGGAGGCCAGGAGGAAAGCCCGGATGGCTGCCCAGCAGGAAGAGGAAGAGGAAAGCCTGCCAGAGCAATACGAGACCATCATGGAGGACTGTGGCCATGGACGCTTCCAGTGGATGCTCTTCTTTGTGCTGGGCTTGGCGCTAATGGCTGATGGCGTGGATGGTTTCATGGTGGGCTTTGTCCTGCCCAGTGCTGAAAAGGACATGTGCATATCTAACGCTGACAAAGGATTACTGGGTGAGTTTAACTGAATTTCAATTAAATTTTATGCAGATCAAGGGTTGTTTAGAGCCAAATCAAATCAACAGTTGGGTCAAGGTAATATAAGTAATGTTGACGTTGTTAAATGAGAAAAATTAAGGTCACAAATGTGAGATATAGTGAATATTAAGTGTATCCGCTCACTTTCTGAGCCACTGATGATTAAGAATTGTTTTTAAAAACTGCAGTAATTTGCTGACTCGCCTTTTGGGACAGTGTTTCAGGTACAAAATATCTGGATAGTGGATAACACTGATCTTATCCAAATGTCCGTCAGTGTGGAATTCAACAACTGCAGCTAAATTTGATCAATGACAACAAATGCAAAGACCTGTTTATCTTTTTTGTACACAGCTGTTTTATCTGCATGGCAACCAGAGTATGTTAACTTTCAGCATAAAAAAAATCTTGTTCCTTCTTGACAGTTTATCTATATTGTTTAATATGATAATGATAATATGATAAATATCCTCATTAGAGATCACAGTCATGTTCACAGATTTTCAGTTGGTCAGAAAATGTAACTTTTACCCATATGAAAGGCCCGGAGAGGCCTATAATTCATCCAAAAGATGGCATACTCATAGCATTCTGTCCAATAGTTGCCATAATTCTCAACTTCACGAGGCTAAAAAAATATCAAGACATCCCTAAAGTCAGTAGAGTTAAATCTATTTAAAAAATCAATTCAACAGTGTGTCAGTTTGAACAGACTACTGACAAACTACTCCCTCTGCCATTATTTATCATATGGCTAGCATGACAAACATAAATTATATGTAGAGACATAAAAACCTGCAAGACTAACTAATTACAGTCATCTGTCGAAGAGTTTCAGTCTTTACCCAGGGAGGAGGATCTCATCAGTGAAATGATCTGTTGTTGTGCTTGGCTGGAACAAAATCCCGCATATGCTTGGCTCTTGACGGCACATGGCTGCAGCCCACTGCTTCAGATAAAAATATCCCCCAGTCGCTGGAGCAAATTAGGGGGAAAAGGCTTGGATCTTTCTGGGCAAATGCAAAAATAAAGAACATAATGAACATTGTGTGTCCTAATGGAGTTTGGGTCCACTGTGAGTAGGGCTGGGCCATATTATACCGTTCACGGTAATACCGGTATAATGTTAGGCAACGACAGGAAAATGAAATATCGCGATAGAATATGAGTAAAACGCGCATGCGCAGTGCCTTTGTTTTCATACGCACATGGCCGATTGTTGAGTGAAACAGATGAACCAGAATTGGTTTGTAAAAATGGTGCAACTTCAGTGATGTGGAACTGGTTTGGTGTTTGTCCGTCAGATACACAACAAAGCACATTTTTTTGCAGAACATGCAAGCGGCCGTTCTAAGATGCTCTTAAATCTGGGAGTAATCTGGGTCCTAAACTCCGTATGCTTCAGGTCAAACAACACTGCAGCATCACTTAGAGTTAAAAACTGTCTAAATTCTTTCATCTTTAATAAAACGATCAGCATTGCTGCTTTACCAGGTGTAACTATAAAGTTTAACTTCCAGGCATCCATGAAAACAAAATTTATTACATTTAACGGAGTTAGAAGTTAGCAGGAAGCTAGCGGAAGTTAGCTCGCTAGTTTCGCTAGTTACCTAAGCATGATATTGCATGTTCTGACTAAGAGATTTCTGAAAAAATTCAAACGTACAGCTCTGCTATCACTTCCAACATAAATGAAGACAGGAAACTAAACAGCAGTGACGTTTGTAGGGTTACTGAAGTTTGGCTAGCTGGTATATAATGATGTGCTACGTGATCGCTAGCGACACAGCTATGTTAGCATAACATAAACAGTGAAGCTGGAGGACGAACACTAACACTTTTCCACTTATAAAAGTTAACGTGAAGGTTCTTCATGGTTAGAGACAAATGCAATCGCATGGCAGGATGCTGTAAACGGACCAAACTTCAGTCAGGAGAACAACTGAGATAATCCATCCACAATACGAGGTTAGTCATTAATATACTGCAACAACATGGGAATAGAGCAGCTACCAGAGAATTCAACATTAATGAATCAATGGTACAGAAGTGGAGGAAGCAAGAAGAATGAGTTTAATAAAGTTTGATTTATCTGACTGCTTTGTTTCGCTTAATGTGCCTTATAATCCCGTGCACCTTATGGTCCGAAAAATGCGTACTGCACACTGCAGTTTAATGTTGCAAAGCACCTCTTTTTAACTTCAGTGGATATTATACATGGTTATGCTCAGGATATGTCAGCCCATTTCTACTGGAAATGCCTTTTGGTTAAACTTTCAGCAAGGAATTTGCATTTGCACTGTTACATTTTTATAAAGCTTTAATGTACATAAAAACCAGCTTCTTGTTTAAGTGAAAATAAATGGAAGGTTGTCTTTTTGCGCTAGTAATGTTGTGGAGTTGTATTTTGTCTCACATCAATTATATCGTCGGTTATATCGTTATCGCAAATTTTCAAATATATATCGTGATAAATATTTTTGGCCATATCGCCCTGCTCTAACTGTGAGCAACCAGATTAGCTTCACTGAGCCTTGGCAGTGGTCCTCCATGTGTCTGGGAGTTGGCTTGAGGGTGCCAACAGATATATTTTAATTATTTAGTTATCTTTAGGACTGAAATTTGTATGCAGCGTGGACTTATCGGGAGATTTACCTTGAAAACGTCAGTTCCTCACTTTCTGTGCAGACAACTGAACTGCAAATTAAAGCCTTTCACCTTATTTCCCAGACCTCGTGTGTAGCCAGGCGATGTGGCAGATTGCACATCACTCATTTCATCTTAACAACAGGCTCCTGGGATGAAGCATTGCGAGAGATTGATGAGGAACCCGGTGGTGATTGCATTCGGTGTGTGTTCCCAGGCTAATATGGAGCATGTTGCAGCAGTCAGAGATCCTGGCGGCCTGCGGAGCTGGTGCAGAGCTGTCAGATATGCTTCAGGCCTCTGACAGGCTGCGGTAGCAGGAGGAAGGCCTGGCGAAAATGAAATCACAGCGTCTGTTTGCGCAGAATGGGGGCAGAGAGCTGATCATTGGCTGAGAATATGAAGTAGATCTGCAGAATGATCCTGTCTGATTCATGCTCATGCTCTGTCCACTAGACACACAGGAACAGAAATTACTATAATCGTAACCTTAGTCCTGGAAAGCAGACAGACTCCCAAAGCTTTTGTTAAACACAGGAGGGTTAGCACACTTACCTTTAATGACAGTTATATTGTTTAATCTGCAGGGTGAAGTGTTCAGTAGAGGAAGACACAGTGGTGGACACAAACAAAAGGAACCTACACCTGACTGATGATATCAGAAATTCTGCTCAGATTTAATCTCAACCCAAGCTGCTATACTTGATCCACAGCTACTGCGTACGTAGATAATTTTATGATACCTGCCAGATTGTCTTTGGTGCTTCATGTCTATTACTGAAATGTTTTGGCAGACTGGGAGAAATCACGCTAATCGTTCAAAATGTCAAGGCCTGTGATGCTCAGAATTTGAATTTTCACATGTTTCTAGAGATTTCTGAAAACAGCAGCTTCACTGCCCATTCAGAGCCTTCAGTTCTTATTTTCTTTTTTATCTCACAGATTCAGTAGTTTCTAATTTAGTTTTAGCAGGAAAACTTTGCTAATGTACTCAACAATGTTGAATAACTACTGCCCTAACACATTATACATTTTTCTTAAAACATAAATTCAAATACTTTCAGAAAAGTTGGAAAAGTATTCAACCATGGACACAGTCGATTAAGGAAAAATGAACACGCTAATGCTAGTTTTTTAAATTTAGTTTGGTTATCTTAACAACAGTTACACTTTTAATTGAAGTAACAATGTATATGAAAACTCATTTGTGATAAATGTGTTTTAAAAAGTGAGGCATTTAAACATAGTAAACAACCTAAAGTAGCTGAGCCAGAAGCTAACAATTAAAATAACTTCCATCCTTTAGTTTGGTCCCTGTGTGAGATGGCAGCAACGATCAACATTTTCACTTAAAGGCTTTTCAGTGATTTGAAACCATTTTGTGTTGGGTCTAATGTTGGGTATTTATAAAAGATGATATTCTCTTAAACAAAGTGACTCCCATGCAGGGATAGACCCACTTGTTTCACAAGTGCTGACGTTTGCTTCCCAGTTTTCAAGGGACTCATGGATTAGTAAGTTAACAAATGATCAAATATCATAAAATCACAAAGAAAAACTGCACTGATTCATGAAAGTAGGTAGCAAAAATGTGGATCATTCACCTGGTTAGAAAAATGCATCGATTTAACAGTTGAAATAGTCACAAATGTGCTATCTCGGAAGTGGGCTTAATTCATTTTATTTGGAAATTAATTTATACAGCATCTATTAACGTTCAAGAGCATGGAGTCTCTTTTACTATATATTTTGTATCTCTGGCATCTTTTGCAGCTGTATTTTGTTCTGTGCCTACAGTTGTGATAAAAGCACTTCAGCACAGTGCTTTCACTTTTAATACAGGAAGGAAAAGATAAATTCTCCCTTTTCCTCCAGGGACTAAGTGTCTTCACTGTATTCAAGGACACTTTTGCAAGCTTGTTGCTGCCAGGACAGATCCTAGGCCTCCATGTGAAAGATGGGATTTCTAAATGCAAGGCCATCCTGTTAATTTATCCTTGCAGATATCTGAGGCGTACACATTTCCTTAAGCAACTATTTGGCCAGCATATTAGATGGTATGATAGCTTTTACTCTTCTTTCCCCTGTGCAGTCTCGAGTTGAATGGGATATGCAACTTGGCGTGTGGAGCATCAGAGCATTTGGGTAGTCTAGTAATCCACGGGGAAGGTGCACACTATGGCTCCACGTGCTGTTAAGCTGCTTAGTTCCTCTGTAGTTATGGCTGTGTAGTAAAAACACAGACTAGGCAGGAAGTATGCATTGTTCTAGTGGTTTAAACAACACGCTGAAGAAGATAGCTGAGGCTGTAGATTTGAGTCCCTAAACAGCTAAGACAGGAGAGCTTGTTTCTCTCTCCAGAGACATTAAAATGAAAAATGGAGTATGCTCTTGTGTGGAGCTGTGGAACAGCTTCAGAACAAGAAAAAATGGCAGGCTGGACCACCTGCCTGCTGCATGCTGACAGATTCCAGACCGGCCTGACTCAGAGTGGGAGTCTGCAGTGATAAAGCATGTAATCAAAGAAACAATAAAATGTCAGAGAAAGCCCAAATAACAGAAAACTGAAAGCAGGTTTTAAAATATGGAAGGTGAGTGTTGTAGAAGCGGAACGCTCTTCCTGGGAAATTATTGTGACCTTTATTTCTTTGTCTCAAATGTAAGAATGTGTCACACTGAAACACTGTGACACGATTTCTCTTCTTCCTACTTCATACAAGGGTAAAGGGAGCCCCCTTGTGTTTGACTTGAGTTTTAAAAGTGAAGCGTTTGTTTGTGTGTGGATGTGTGAATCTGTAAAGGTCACATTTCAAGTTAACCAGGTTCCCAAGTGATTAAATATGTGCGTGTGTATTTGCAGGTCTCCTGGTGTATGTGGCCATGATGGTGGGTGCACTGGTGTGGGGTGGTCTGTGTGATAAAATGGGGAGGAGGAAGTGTCTGATCTACGTCCTGACCATCGACCTGGTCTTCTCCTTCCTGTCCTGCTTCGCTCAGGGCTACGGCTTCTTCCTCTTCTTGAGGTTCTGCTCCGGCTTTGGGTGAGACACTGACTTAGCCAAATTTACATTTACATTACTTGAACAAAGAAAAAAACATCCACAGGCTTTTGTCAGACTGACTGACCTTTTCTATAAATAAGTTAGTAGAAAGAGATTTCAAAATAATACCCCTGACATTTAAAGAAAAAAAATGTACCTGGTAGAACTAACATTAAAAAAAACTGTGGTCTGTGGTACATTTAGTCAGACTGCTCAGAAGAAAGTAACTGATATGCATGTTAAAACATTGCATGTTCTATTGTATCTAACCTATTATGCTTCTTAGTGCTTTAATAATGGAGTGTTTTAATTTGGTGGGCTATATTAGACATTTCAGACTGCTAAATTAGTTTAATTGGTATTCTAAAAGAAAAACTGACCCAGTGTTTGAGTCTAATTGGTGTTTACTGTGTTGGGCAGTTTGACATCAGTTCTTTACTACTATGCAAGGTCCTCCAACTACATGAGGAAGTGTAAAGCAAAAACTGTTGTTTAAGCCATTTAACAATTGCAGGAGAGAGCCAGGAAGATTACAGTAAAGTAGGGGTCTTGTAGTACCTTCTACTCTGCATGCTATCATGTGCAGCCTGCTGGCACATGTCACGAGAACACACTGTTAACACCACCTCAATGACTGCATGCTGCACACGAGGAGATTTCTGCTTATTTACTTCAACAGAGCATTTCTTTATTACACTAATTAAAACAAGTAAAGAGTGCTGTTTGATTGTTCTTATTTTCAGCTTTATTGCTCAGTTCCTGCTGTTGCCAGCACCTTACGGTGAAGCTATTGGTGCGCACTGATTGATTTTGCAACTTTCAAAGACACATTTATTTTGATAATGGTTCCAGCCAGATCTGCAATATTGATGTTTGAGCTTGTTGTTCAGCAAGAAAATACAAGGTCACCGAAATAAACTGTTCTGCTGTCACTGATTCGCGGTGATAATGAGTCCCACGTTAGTCATTAACACTCACATTTGAAGAAAAACTATGTGCATTTTTCTGGCATGCTAACAGGAGGCTGACTGCACATCCCTGTATGAAAAGATTTGCTACAGTCATAAAAAATAGAGGAATCTTCAAAAATGCCAATAATCCTTGAAGTCATTTTAAACCTACAGATGTGATAATCTGATTTTTTTTCCCCACAGTTCAAAAAATGTTTCAATGTCCCACAAAGTATGTAAAAGATCTGAGAAATGGAAACGGCATTGGCCAAAACGATCAAATATCCCTGCTGATGCCGTTATTAAACTGTGACCATCGCCAGCATTGAAACTTCCTTATCGCAAGGCTCCAGAATTAAATCAATAATCACCCTCATGATAGGAACCAAAATCTTGACTTAACTCGTGCCTGTTCAATAAAATGAGCTCTAAAAAATCTATCAAATATTCTATCAATGCCAGTAATTCTGTCATTATATAACAAAATGTTTTTAATCACGAGTGTCTGAAGCTTGCATCATCATGACTTTTAGATAAGAATTTTCCATTTCCAGTTAGGGTTTGGCCTTAATTTTTCATTTAAAATGCAAATGTGTGACAAGTTGTCTTTAAAGCAAATTTGACGAACATCCAAAGGAATAGGATGTCCTAAAATATGGACAAAATCACATCAAAATCAAAAACATCTGTGTAAGATTACACTCATTTTATGTTTTATGATCCCTCCTCCAGAATTGGTGGCTCCATTCCAATTGTGTACACCTACTTTACTGAGTTCCTGCAGATGGATAAACGTGGAGAACATCTGAGCTGGCTCTGCATGTTCTGGATGTTTGGAGGCCTGTACGCCTCCTTCACCGCCTGGGGAATCATCCCTCATTATGGTAACGCACAAACTCTGATAAACAGACAAACACATGTAGAGTATTAAAACATATAAGATGAATAATTGAGACCCCCACAAATGGAGTCTGTAATAACAGTGTCCTCTGTTAGTCTCTCACGGCTGTCAGTTCAAATGCCTCGTGCATTAATGTTTGCACAAGTTTGCAAATTTAAACGTTTGCCTTCTAAAAATATTACATTTAATAACGTAGTATAGTGACGATACCCCAATTTTGGTATGTGATACCAAATGCAGTATTAGCAATTCGTAATGTGTTCGTAGGGAGAACAGCATTACTATTTCAGTTTTAATCAGTGGCTGAGACCATTACTTGCTGAACAGAAGCTGATGTCTTAATCTTTTCTGCCATATGGGAAGTCACTGCAGTCCAAAATGTCACATTTTTTTGCCTCTTACTCCCATTTGCCCAAAATTCTTGAAATGCTACTGAAGTTAATCTCTTTGCTTAATAATCGTGTTCATAAGATTACAATAAAATTTATTTGATTAAAATGTGTTCATGTGTGACAGTAAAGAGAAATGACGACGACAAAAAAATAGTTACTGAATGTAATTTCTGGAGGCAATTTATCTGAAGTTCAACAGCAATTTGACACCTCATACACTCGCCTTTTAACTTTTATGTCTATGAACACCATCCTGCACCATCCTGCCCCACATACCCTCTATTCACAAAAGTACTGGGCCATTACACTTAGAGGAGCTGCCACAAAGCCCCTAGTACACTGTTTCTGTGCTGCTGTTTATGCCAGAGGAGGATTTGAACTCTGAAGATCTTTGCTTACTATCCATCCTTGATTCTCTATTAGTAAATGTCATCTAATCATGTTTGAGAATGTAGCTCTTGCTCTTGAAAATTGTGTGTAGCCCGCCCTTGGCTCCTCCCTTGCTTTTTGTTGGAATTTTTCTCATAGTGGGAACATTTTGCTTCTTCTCTTTCTTTCTCAGTCTGCATAATGTGGTGAAATGTATTGAATAACTCATTAATATGGCTTATCTGGAACCTTATCTAATCAGTTATGTTCTGAATTAATTATTCACAATAAAACCAAACATACCGCCAGCATCCAGTTTGAAAAAGATTCCCAAACAGCCTCACAGTTGGCTACTTGTAATTGACTTTTGATGACTCAAATGTAAACAACTCAAGAAAAAAAATTGCAACACACTAATTCTGTGATTTCATAATTAAAGCATTCCAGAAAACAAGGTTTGTGGAAATATTAACGTGTTCTTCACTGGGTGGTTTTTGCAGGTTGGGGTTTTGCCATCGGTACACATCTTCAGATGCACAGCTGGAGACTGTTTATCCTGGTGTGTCTCTTTCCTGCACTGGCCGCACTCATCGGACTCGTGTTCATGCCGGAGAGCCCGAGATTCCTCCTGGAGGTCAGATACTGGAACCAGTGTAGCCAGTTTGTAGTAATAATATTGATTGTCAGGATTATGCATCCAGCTGTGATTGGTTAAGAATGTTGAGTCATCACCACACCAACATCCCACTGCTGTGCAAAGGTAGCGATGAGCTGCTAAGACAGCACCAGAACACCACCCACCCCTGTTTCTCATCCTGGACAATATCAGGGCTTTAACCACATGTGGTATTGTATTTGTATGCTACTGCTGCACCACAAGTTATCACACATTACCCCTTCTAATAAGAGGCAGACCTAATGGGAACATTCATCTGGCTGCAGTGCTGGTGGGAAAGTTTAAGCGCTCAAACCAAAACCCATGATTAAAAGAGTCACTCTTATATATAGTGCACTAAACTTTATAATTTCAGCTACACATTGGAAAACCCTGAGAGGTTTCACAGGGTGCTCTTTAAACTTGTTTAAATAGATATTTATATGTTTGTACGTGTGGTTTTTCAGAATGCACGACATGATGAGGCGTGGATGATCCTGCGACAAGTTCATGACACCAACTGGAAAGCCAAGGGGGAGCCAGAGAGAGTTTTCACTGTAAGCCCTCATTTACACTCATGTTTGGCTCAGTCAGTTGACAGAAAAGTTATCTACTTATTAACAAAATAAAATAAATGTAGCTCCAATCTCCCTGCATTTGTGCAGGTGATATCTCTTTGTAATTTATGTAAATACCTTAGAGTTAGTCTTACATCTCTTCGTCCATCTATTCATTGTCTGCTGCCTATCTTGGTCCAAGGGCAGCAGTCTAAGCAGAGATTCCCAGACCTCCCTTTCCCTAGCAGCCTCCTCCAATTCTTCTAGTGGGACACCAAAGGGTTCCCAAGCAAGCTAAGGAACATAATCTCTCCAGCATGTTCTGAGCCTGCCCTGGGGCTTGCTGCTCAGCAGGAACATTTTTGTCCAGTTGCACGTGCCAGCTGGACAAGCCCAAAATAACTCATCCAGGAAGTGCCTGTGTGGATAGGGTGGCAGTCAGAGGGAGAGGCCTTGGTGAAATGAAGCTGAAGACGGTTCTTGGGCTCTTGAGTGTGCAATAAAGTAAAAATCATTGAGGAGAAATCATTTGAAAGAATCAAAAAATAATAATTTATTGAACCAAAGAGTTGACCATTCAGCAACTCCAATGAACTAACATAACAGGACCTACAACTCTAGACACTGGTGGTGATGGACTTGAAGATTTGATTGAGGTTCTCTGTGCAACTAGGATGAGGTGGAGATGGGGGCGAATTGGGTTGGACAAATGAGAGTCTGAAATTCAGAATAACTGAAAGGAACACATGCATGTAAGAAATTAACTAATTAGACTAGAGTAATGATGAAGATGCTTCATAACAAAACCAAAAAAACAACATAAATCCCAGAGCCCCATCTGTTAACATACTGATGAAATGTTATTCACAAGTCCTGATAATCATTTGTTTTTATTAATTAATCTGGTTAGGAAACTTTGATCAAAATTTCCAAAGTTTGTTTGTCTGTGTGCAACACTCATTACCATGAATATCCCCGACAGGTTTTTTTGTTTGTTTTATTGTTTCAACTCAAGGATCTAACACAAAAACATTTTTTAAAAACTCGATCATATATTAATTTACATGTTTTCTGCTTAAGTTAAAGTTTTATTTATTTTTAATGTTTTTTTTATGTCACACTTGTGTCATCTGTAATTGTACATGAAAAAAAATATCAAAAAAACTTGATGCCTTTGTCAAGGTAACCAACATCAAGACTCCACAAACTCAGGAGGATGAGTTCATAGAGATCCAGAGTGAGACTGGGACTGCCTTCCAGCGCTGGACTGTCAGAAAAATGACCATGCTGCAACAGGTCTGCAACACTTTACAGTAAAATAAAACAGAATTAAAAAAAAATAGACAATTTTTTGCTTTGCTTCTTTTTTAATGCAGAC
This sequence comes from Rhamphochromis sp. 'chilingali', assembly GCF_963969265.1. Lineage (NCBI taxonomy): Eukaryota > Metazoa > Chordata > Actinopteri > Cichliformes > Cichlidae > Rhamphochromis > Rhamphochromis sp. 'chilingali'. The sequence goes on along the minus strand of NC_137933.1, from coordinate 35,704,153 downwards.
CTTGCATGTCAAGTTTGATTGTCTGTCGGTCTCTTTCTCCTTCCTTAGGTGATGGCCAATATCATGTCTCTATCAGCGCCGGAGCTCCGACTACAAGGCCTCCTTCTGGTTATTGTCTGGTTCTGTTTGGCCTTCAGGTAGATCTACATTGAAAGCTGAGGTCAAAACAGACCTGTGCTTTCATCTACAGAAAAAAATTAAAATTTTCTATCTCAGGCGAATCATTTTAGTTTTCTCCACTCATGCTTCCAATCCTTCTGTGTGTATCAGCTATCACGGGCTTGGAGTGTGGTTTCCTGATATGATCAAGTACATGCAGTATGAGGAGTACGAGTCCAAAGTCCGAATATTCCATCGAGAACGTGTGGAGCGTTTCCACTTTAACTTCTCTCTGGTCAACCAGATCCACCGTGAGGGGGAGTACATCCATGACAAGTACATTTCCGTAACACCTAATGTTATAAATTTTTTCTCAGTTTCACAGTTTTGTTTGTTTGTGCTACTGCTTCATGTCATTATTTTCATTTAGGTTCGCCAACATTGAAATCAAGTCGGTCAAGTTTGAGAGTTCTCTGTTTGAAAACTGCTACTTTGAGGATATCAAATCCACCAACACCTTCTTTGAGAACTGCACTATTAAAAACACCGTCTTCTATAACACAGGTACCAGACCAGACTGCACTGAAACTGTACAATTAGCTAAAGCAATAGGTTTCTCCTGTAAGCACTTTTTACAGTCTAACCCTCTGTACTCTTCAGATCTCTGGCAGGACAAGTTCAAGAACTGTCGAATGGAAAATGCCACCTTTCTCCACCCGAAGAAAGGCTGCCATCTGAACTTTCAGGAGGAGAATGACATCGTCATCTACATGGTCAGCTTCCTGGGCAGTTTGGCTGTCTTGCCTGGGAACATCATCTCAGCGTTGTTCATGGACAAGATAGGAAGGATCCGCATAATAGGTGACCTCAGGAGAGAGCAGCACAGGAACGATGAGCTTACGTAGCCAAATATTCAGTCAAATATTTGTCAGTATGTCCTCATTTATTTGTCTTTCTAGGTGGTTCTATGCTGGCGTCATCGGCCTGCACTTTCCTTCTGCTGTTAAGTTTCAGTCAAGGAGCTGTAATATGTTGGCAGTGTCTCTTTTATGGCGTCAGTGTGGCAGCCTGGAATGGACTAGAAGTAATTTCTGTGGAACTCTACCCGTCCTCTAAACGGTAATCTATCCCATTTTTACGTGTAATATGAGCTCCATTATAGTACAGATAAATTATTATGACTCTTCCAAAAGGGTAGGCCAAACCCACCGTTCAGTAAAGGCTAGAACAACAAATATGCAGCTGCATTTTAACCAAAAATAGCCTGGAATGCACTTCATGCCTTCTTTGTTCAGTAGTGACTCGTTAGCTTTAAATATATAATCTCCCCCCCTGCTGGTACTGCAGCTTAGGCATGCATGTCCATTTTATGCTTGGGAGAGGCAAAGTGTAACATCCACATCCAGTAAACCCGAAGACTTGTTGTTTCAAATGGAGTGAGATATTTACAACATATAAGAACTGTAACTAGTAAAGGCAGGACTTTAATGAGTAACTGAGTAATCACATCTGCCAGGGGAGAAAATGAAAAAATATGCAACCAGGAGCTTATATGTGAATTTAATGCCTGATATAAAGGGAGTTATTTTGCAGTTGATAACAAAATTATACATATTATATATAGAAAGGTAGCTGTTAGTACACCAATCTTAGCTGTGTTACTGTGGTTTGCTGAGGAATGAAAAACAGTATACCATTACTGCACAGCAACACACTGCAAATGTCAAAGTAGCTTAACTAAACTCAAAATGTGGCACCTGCCCTTAGAAATGATTGAAATAAGGAAAGCATACACCAGTGTGTACCACCGAGATGGAACGTGCCATCGCGCTAATGTGTAAAAATATATAAACCAATACAAAAATGACAAAGTAGCTTAACTAAAACCAGCTATTTCCTGAACAAATACATTGCACAAACTCGTGCATTATTCTTTGTGGCCTGCGCTCATAGCTGGCTCCCTAAATCATTTTCTCAGATATCTAAACTCTGACACCCCCTAGTTGCGCAAAAATGACTTGGATATTTCACAACATCGGTGACACAATGCTTGGTACACACAGGCGTTTTCGCTGTTCTTTCTGCTGATGCCTCATGTCCTATTGCCTGCATTCTGTTTTGTCTTCTGTGAGGCTCAAGCTTTCAGTTTGGCAGCTTTGTTCTTGGTTCCTAACATTGCAGGTAGTGCTTCGCACCTCACAGCACCTGTGAGGCATATTTGATGTTTTTTCCTGGCAGACAGAAGTGAACACCTTTGTGCAAAACAATGCCAGCGGAGAACAAATGAACTCAAACGTTAACCTGCATCCATGGCCAATTCGGTTCTCCACACATTCACTTCATCAGTAAATCAGCCAAGTTATGACTCTAACCCTTCTCTGTCTTTCTGACTCTGCAGAGGAACTGCGTTCGGCATCCTGAATGGCATCTGTAAGTTTGCGGCCATCATTGCCAGCTCTATCTTTGCCGCCTTCATCGGCATCACTAAGATCATCCCCATCTTCCTGGCCTTCGCCGCCCTCGTCTGTGGAGGCATGGTGGCTCTTAAACTGCCCGAAACCCGGGAGAAAATCCTCTCCTGAAAAGCCAAACTCCTGCAGCCTCTGGGCCCCAAACGCAGTCTAGCTATGGGTGAAGCCGCATATTCTGGGGAAAGTATCAGCTTTTTAAACTGAAACAGAAAGGTAATAAAGAAAGGCCACGTTGTGCTAGATGTGTGTCATGGTTATATGAGTAAAACTATTGAAAACCTGTCTGGTTGCCTATATAAACCTGTGGTTGCTTTCTGTTCTGTCTCTAAGTACCTCAGGCTGCCCAGCTTTTCTGTCACATTGAATAAAAAAACTAGTCTTTGTCTTCCCTCCATCTTTCTCCCAACCTGCGTTTGCACACATTGTAGTAACATTTGTGTTGTTTGAGGTTCGTGTAAAAGATTAATATGAGATGAAAATGTGTACTTGAAAGGTGTTGTAGTTCTTGTTACCATGTCGTGCTTTGATTTCATTCCCTCTCAGAGAAAGAGAAAGGACTCGTAGTGATAACTTGAAATGAATTAGAATCCTGTTGTATTCACCGCCGAGACTCAGCAGCAATATCACTGCAGGTGTTGTTATTCAGAGAAAACACCCATTTCACCCACACAGTCTTTGTTTATTCTGCGGTGTCCTGTGGTGTCTGTAGTCTTCTTTAGTTGTTGCTTGGTTTGTTTTCTGTAGACTTGAATCCAGATTCACCATTTTCAATAATGTAGAAGATTTTTTCTTTTAAATGAAATCCTCTCCTGTCCATTTCTCCCAGCGTATCCAACCAAAACAATTCTCCTTGTCTGTCGTCGTGTCCTCGACTCTGAGACGTTGTGTCTGTCCTCAGTGGTAGAGCTGTGTTTTGCTGGTGATAATGTAGAATCAGAGTCTTGTTTGTCACATCTTGCCATGACAAAGTGTAAGGAACTGTTTAATTTGTTTTTGTCTGTTTTTTTTATTTTAAAGAATGACTGTGAAAATAGATGTTTTGATATGATGCTCTCATTTTAACATACTGATGAAGAACTGATTTACAGAACTTGTTGCATATTATGTTTCAAGACTTCTAAAGAAGGTGTTACTTTTTTTTTTGGCACAACTGAGGTGTGTATGTGCGCGCGGCTGTTATCCACACATCTGTGAATTCACTGAATCACAACAGTCTTGAATACCAGTATTGTATTTGTGGTTGTACATATAGACCTGTGTATATTAGTTGTAACATAATAGCTGCATCATGACTTGAATAAAGCTGAGGGCTCATGATCTGGTTTCCTGGTTCATGAACACATGAAAAATGTCATACATTTTAAACTTTATGGAAAACTGTTAGTACCTGTTTTGTGTTGATTTAGAAGTCACTGACAGATGCATATAAAAGCAATGGAGGTGCTCTTCTTCTGGGGATTAAAATCTTTTCTATGTGATCCAATGACCCTCTAAGTACAGGTGTGATTGGCTCAAAGACACACCCCATCTGATTGTGGTCACCCACTGGTTTGTGGACTTGCATTTTTAATTTTGGAGCCAACAGTGACCATATTTAAAAGACAGGGTTGATTCCAAACCAGTAGATAGCTCAGCATAGCCATTGCGTGTCTTTGGATTCTGGGAGAAAGCCAGAAAACCTGGAGAGAATCCACACAAGCAGAGAGAACATGCAATCTACACACAGAAAGGCCCCGGTATGAATTCAAACCCATGACCTTACTGCTGTGAGGTGACAATGCTAACCATGGCAAAATAATAAATAAAAACTTGGAGACTTGTGCAAGACATGGACTGGTTCCCATAGTAGAGAAATAATGTAGGTTATGTGCTTCTTTACATGTCCTGCACATCTTCTGCATACAAGCTTCACCGTTTTATAATGAAACAGAATATTTATTTATGTTTTATTCAGACACAATGTGCATTTATCATCATCGCACTAAAGGGTTCACTTTTCACTGTTGTCCTGTTGCCAGAGGTTAATCTTAATCCTCAGTAAATACTGAGCTTCATTTTGATTCACCCTGCAGAAGTGTCCCAACTAATGTTACATCTCATTTGATTTAGTCACACAAAAACAAAGCAATAATCACAGGGGGGTTGTGTGTCTTATCTTAGTCTTGGCAAGAAAGCAAATAAGCGCATTTCTCAAAATGTTGAGCTTGTCCATTTGATATAATCTGACAATGTACAAAATACCCATAAGAAAACATTTGACAATAGTGTTTTGCTTGACAGATGAAGGTGTGCTTTCAGTGGGAGGTGCACTCTGAATATAAACTGTGACACAGTGATGAATACTGGCAGAACATTTAAAAATCTGTTAAGAGATAAGGAAGAAAGATACAATCAGCATAGCCTTCTTAAAAAAAATGTCATTTGAATTTATTTATTTGGTCATGTAAACACGATTAGAAAAAATGAAATTATATCTTGCTTATTTTTTAATGTAAGCATTTGTGACCTCTTCGTTCGATTGTTTTCTAGCAAATTGTTTTCTCCTTCAGGTACGATGACTGCGAAAGGGAGCGGAAAAAAATAGCTGTTCCCATGTCAGAGCCAGCTGTGTGATTGTGGGGAACTAGTAAAAACATGGCAGCACACAAGTGTGAGCAAGTGCCAGTAGTAGGAGGATGTGTTTACTCTGGCTAAGGTGTGAAAGACACTCTGCTGATGTGTCTACCAGGCTTATCAGAATGTCTCATGGCTGTAGAGGCCAGTGAAACGTTGTCTCTGAAGCTAATATTTAAATTTAATCTCGTACTGACTTTTGCGCAATTTGACCTATTTCTGCAGCCTGACAGCGTCTTCCTGCTTGGAGAAGAAGTTACCTGAGTCGTGTTGGCCAGCTGGATTCTTTGATGTTCTGTGAACGTCACTTTCTAACAACTAGATGAAATTTACTGTGCACCTCTGGCTGACCCCTCCGGTTCCAGCACTGTTTCACACCTAGGGTGTAAAATGTGCTCCGCTCACATGCCACCTCACCCACTGACACACACACACACACACACACACACACACACACACACACACACACACACACACACACACACACACACACACACACACACACACACAGAATCTAACAAAATAGCTGTTATTGCCGCATGAATTTGGGACACATAGGACTAAAGTGATACTGCTTTTCACAACTTTGTTTTTTGCTATGTTTAACTGCCTCTGTCAACTCCATCAATGCCATTTGGATAATAATGAGACCTCTGAGTTAACCTGTGAGCTCTCTAAACCTATTATAACTAAAGCAGCTGTGGCTCTTGAAGAAAAAAACAGACTGACATTTTTTCGGCACATTAGAGTTCTTCATCCTCAGTCATCATCATCATTTTCTAGTCTCTTTGTAGGACTCATTTACTCCTTTGGCGCCCTTGCATTGCAGCTACATGGGTGTCCACACAGAACCATGAGTGCACCCTATAATGACAAAATGTACAGTATGTCATTCAGACCCAAGCAAACCCCCACATGCCCACAGTAGCAAAAAGTGTAAATCTAGGTTTATAATGCCTTGTGGATGTCCACATGGATAGTTGTAGACACCACAGATAAGTAGTTACTCTTATAATATTAATTTATAGTCCACTTGGGAGGACTGACTTGCAGTGTAGTGTAGACCATGATTGTGAAACATGCGGCCTGACACCCAGAACCTTCGCAATTGATCTGCAATTTAGCTAATGCAGTGATTCTTGGAATTTTTAAAAAAGGCTTTTAGCCTTGACCAAATTTAGCAAAATGTTTTTGTTCTGTCACCCAAGTGAATTGTGTGCACTGCCATTGCGATAGCTGATACTCATGTTTCTGCTTATAGAGCAACATCCATTGCATATTCTTGCAGACTGTTTCGAGGAAACCTATTTTAAACTGGAAACTGTAGCAGGCCCTGGGATTTGTTTTTAGGTTTGAACATGTCTAACATCTCTACAAACAAGAACGACAACAACAAAATTCCCCCCAAAACCAAACCTATCCTCTATCAGTCCAATGATATTGTGCAATTTAATCTTTCTTGAAGATATTTGGTGTTTCACAGTGAAGGAGAAATCACAGTAAGACTAACCTAACCCTGAAATTGTGTATCTGAGTATCAAGAGAACCTGAATTATCTAAAACCCTTGAGAGCCATAATAGTCGTGAACTACAGAGTTGTGCACAGTGATATATTTGCTATAAAGTTTTCTTTTACTGTTGCTCCTGAAATGAGTTTCACATCAATGAGATAAAAGTCAAAATAACGTAGTTATGCAAACTATTTTGCTATGCATGCATGTATAATATGTTTGATTTCTACTGTGTTCTACAGTGATTCATCAAATTTCATATCTCTTATCTTTTTTAAAAAAAATTTATTTGCTATGTCACTACCAGAATATCCAAAGAATGATGTTATAAATGATGTCAAACTAGCTTTTAGTCCAAGCAGAGGGAACACCCTGGAGGTCGTGGTGGGGTTGAGGGAGGCACAGACAGGTGGCAGGCAGCCCAGCCTCTGAGCCTTCTGTGGGTGGGCATCCACCCAGAGGTGCCAAACTCTCAGCCAGGCTCCCACAGCCTCACCTTGCTCAGAGTGACTGGCAGGGTCGATCAGCGGGTTCAAACCCAGTTCACTCTGCCCGCAGCCTGACATAGCACATACCTATCCATCACTTTCAGAGCTCAGGCCACAACAGTATCATATTATACACTTATGTCCTTTTATCTGTCATATTTAAGCCTTCTGGAGCTTCCAGCTCGTCAGTTTTCTAGTCAGAACAACTGAATGTGCTCCCAACTGGAGGACACTGTCTACAAACATGTATTTATTTAATTACCTGTTTTACAGCATGCCAGTTCTCCATCAAGGAGAATACACCATTGACACAAAGCCAACTGGAAAGAACAGAATTAACTGCTGTGTTGAACAGGGTTTGGATTTATGACAGCTTTGATGTTTAATAGATGATTTAATAAAGAGCAGACAGTCCAACACAGACAGGAAAGACAAATTGCCTCCTAGCTCAGAAAAGGGGATGCATCCAACTGGAAAATGCTGTGAAAAAGCATAAATGCACAGACTCAGCATTCACAGACAATCAGTAAACATGTCATGTTGTTTTTTTTAGTGAAGTTGTACACTCGAATAAAGCCTGAATGTTTTATTATTTGGAATAGGTTTCAAATTTAAGATGCCATATTTTTTTAAGACACGAATGCAAAATTTAAAACTTTAGTTTTTCACTAAAATGGGAAATTTATCATCTCTGTTATGTTCTAAATCTACCCCATAAAAAGCCCTCAGTAGGGCAACCGTTTTTATTTAAGGGGACAGAAGGCACACCGGTCTCCCCTTTGGGAGATATGAACTGGGGAAATGTTTGCCTTCTCTTTGAATATATTGGAACTAAACTGTGCTCACCTGGCCTTGCTTAAAGTGTACAAACACATAAAAATAAATTTCAAAAACTTGACAGAAATGTCTCTTTCCAAAAATCTTCCTTTAGTTAAACATCCACAAACTTACTGTGAGCCATTTAATGCAGGAATTATTTCTACCAGCCTTATCCTTGAAGAAAAAGCCATGTATCTGTATGTGTAGAGAGTTTGTGGGTCTCACCCATCTCTTGGTTGGTGATGTGTAGTGGAAAGACAATAGTTCGTACGAGAAACTGTTCACAGTATGTGTGTATTATTCTAAGTACATTAGCCAAAATTTACGGAAAGATAAATTCTGTTTAGTCTTAATTTGGTACTTTTAGCACCATAAATCAAGTATAATCTCTCAAAAACTTGACAACTCACATCAAAAATAATGGAAATTACAGACCAGAGGAAAAAATAGAACACTTAAAGGGAATTTTGGGGTGAACTGTTCCTTTAATACCGAGCCTTTTCCAGGGAAAACACAGAAAGACTGGGGACACAGAGAGGTTACCAGCGACTATATTTTCCAGCATTCCTGGTTCTCACTGCTGAGGTGTGAAGTGACGCCTTCAGACTCATCAGTTCCCATGAGTGTGAAATAATCACACCTCAGCTTTAACTGGATAACAGAGGTTCATTAGGCTCCATTAAACCTCATTATATTTGCATTTTAGCCATTCAGGACATAACTTTTCTTCCTTGAAGCACATAAAAACAAGAGCAGCGGTTTCAGTTCACCGATTGAGGTAAAGACAGAAGAGGATTGGCGCTCACGCCTGATTTGCTGTGACAATAAAATGATCACACAGGTGAGAAATGGTGGGATGTAAAATGAAGGAGATGAAGTGAAGAATAGAGGACGCTGTCAGGTTCAAGGCTAGAGAGAGGTGAGGAGAGGCAAAGACCTGTTGAAGCAGCACATCCACTGTTCAAATACATGCCACACATGATTAAAACAACACACAATCCCAGACTCTCGATTTAGCGTTTTCATTCTGCATGCCAGCTTTTAATATTTTACTTAATGTCATTCATTAGTGTTGTGTTTTAAGACATAAACAATATTTATACCCAATTCAAACCCTGCACAGACCAACCTGCTACATCTGACGTCAAAATGAATCAGATAAAATAATTTCCCCCAGGGATCAATAAAGTATTCTGATTCTGATTCTGATTCTGATAATAGGAGCAGTCTAATATCTGGGCTTGCCTCAATTGGTTTAAATCCATAAAACATGCATTTAGGCATAAACTGCACTTCATAGAAGAATTTAAGAGCTGATCGCACAGGGTGTCGGGGTTTACAGCCTCATGCAACATATTGCTTGGTTGCTGAAATACATGTTTAAGTGTTTGCATTATAAAAACCTGTTCTGAATGTAAATCTTGCATGTTACTGCCAAACTGTAACTAAAGAAGAACCCAACTTTGGAAACCCTAACCGAGAATTGAAAATGGAAATGGAAAGCTAAGTGGAAACTATAATATCAGTACTATAATAACTCTGATGTTGAATCAGATTTAGAAAATGTTATTGTTTTAATACTATCTATCTTTAGTACTATCTGTCATGCAGCTGTTGAAATTTAGCTCGTTGATAGATATTTGCTGATAATGGATCAGAATCCTGATTAAGTTCCACATACTTCTAATTTATAGTAAACGTTGACTTTTCTTGGTACTTTTGCAGATTAGTGTGAAGTACATATGCACATAACATCCATCTTCAGGAGCCAATGTAAAAAACTGTGGTTAAGTCAGCATACAGGCAGGTTTTTCTGTATCGTATATCATTGCTTTATTTCTGCAGTGTATGTCTTCTTCACACTCTTCTGTCATATTGTTGAGTGCGCTGACCTTTTCGCATGTTTGCTTGTGTGTGTGTGTGTTTGTTAGCAAGTGAATGTAAGAAAGAGAAATGAGATTATTCCAAACAAATCCCTTAAACATGTGCAAAATGCATCAGGCCTGCTGCAGGGACAAAAAGCCAAAAAACCAAAATCTGTTTATTGTTTTCAGAAGGAGTCAAAATTCACACGTCGACTGCTGTAGCTCTGGGCTTTCCCAGATTCAGAGAAGAGGGAGAACCAGAGGGAGAGGTACAGAGACAGGGTCCCACTCATGATGTGTGTGTGTGTGTGTGTTCAGGGGCAGTAGCCTCTGCTTAGACAGTGATTGTGAGAATCTGTGAAGGTGTCACTTCGCACCTCTGTGGCCTGGCCTGGGCTTATAAAGCACTGGAGCAGAGCTGAGGAGCACTTAAAGCTTTCCAGTCTCTCCGGTCACACTGTTGAGACCCTTAAACACAACATGGATACCTCCTCAGTTCCTCACCTTGACTACAGTCTGCAGTACCAGTGGTTCTCCGACTCAGACCTCTCCAGCATCTCCTCCCCAGAGACACTTTCTCCTGTCCACTCCATGGACTCCAGCCTCTCTCCTGGCTACCAGCAGCTCCCACAGTGTACTCCCAAGGGAGCCAAAACCGGTTATTCCCAAAGCCTCAAGTCCTCACCGTGCTCCTTGTCCGGACGTGGGCGCAGGACTGGGAGGCCCACTCGGATCCGGAGCAAGCAGAGGGAGAGCGCCAGCGAAAAGGAGAAATTAAGGATGAGGGATCTGACTAAGGCTCTACATCACCTCAGGTCCTACCTCCCACCTTCAGTGGCACCTGCCGGACAAACTCTGACGAAGATAGAAACCCTCCGACTCACCATCCGCTACATCTCCTACCTCTCATCCCAGCTGGGCCTCAGCGAAGAGGTGCTGTTTCAGAGGAGGGAACGAGCAGACACCTCAGTCAGTGACACGTCATCCACTGACATCCTCAGCTACTTCCAGAGTGCTTCCACAGGAGGACAAGTGACTCAGATGCAGAGCCAGAATCTGATCCAGAGCAGCCTGTACCCAAAACCATGTCATAGCCAGAATACTGTGCTGCATTCTGGGAATTGTAGTATTGGAGTGGATCAGCACCACAGACCATACAATGAAGCTCCCCAGAGAGATATGAGCATGGACGGTATCCTACAGTCGCCTCCAGTGCCACAGCCTTCCTGTCAGGTTTGTGAATATTAAATCAGTCACATAATTCAGAATTCACTGTTTGTACAACAATTTTTTTTGCATGTTTCTAATACTAATACATCTTCCACTTTCTTCAAAACAGATGTGTGGCAAAGACTTCTGCACCCCGCTGGTTCCAAGGGAGTATTGGGGTTGAACGCTCCAATCTCTGTGTGATCCTCAGCAGAAAAAGACAACAAACTTTACTGTGTTTACTGCCTCACTGTGAATCAAGTTATTTATTTGAAATAATCATTCTAATTCTATCTTTTATTTATTTTCTCCTCTGAAAAATTCCATGTAAATATTGATATGACTAACAGTTATTTTTCTATTTCTGTATACCACTATTTATAATAAACCATTTAAATATAAAATATCTTGTCCGGATTCGAAGCTTCTCTTGCACAATACGCCAGTCAGTTTCTTTCATTCACATTTCATGTGCATGGATGAGGTGTGCACATGTGAAAAAGGAAAGACTGCAATAACACACAGCTAAATAAAATATAAGTGAGCGCACTTTTGACAATAAAAAACAAACATGTATGTTTGTGGTTATATTTTGTGTTCATTCTTGTATAATTTAGTACTGAGAAACTATATTAAACATGTAAAGCAGCATGGAGCTCTGGGGATTTACCAGAGGGCGCCCTCTGCTGGTAACAAATACAGAGGAGAAGAGCCCATCTCCCACACTCATTTGTAGCTGTAATACTTTGAAAGGAACATATATATATATATATATATATATATATATATATATATATATATATATATATATATATATATATCTATATATCTATATATATATATATATATATATATATATATATATATATATATATATATATATATATATATATATATATATATATATATATATATATACATATATATATATATATATATATTCAATAAAATATATAATATTTCACAGACCTTAAAAAATAATTTTAGATGGGAATTTTTATATTATATTATATTATATTATCCATCCATCCATTTGCTGCCGCTTATCCTTTTGAGGGTCGCGGGGGGCGCTGGAGCCTATCCCAGCTGTCATAGGGCGAAAGGCGGGGTACATTACATTATATTATATTATATTATATTATATTATATTATATTATATTATATTATATTATATTATATTATAGCACTGGTTGAGCTTACATTCATTTGGGTTCAGGATTTGTTTGTTTCATTTCAGTTTTGTTTTGTTTTTTAATATTTAACAAGTTTTTATTATGGTTATGGTTAAGTTTTTATTACTTTTATTAAATGTTATCTGTAGGCTTTTTAGGTATTATAACATAGTAGATATTTGCCACTAGCAAATATAACTCATATATAGCATTATAGAAACATAGAAAGTCATGTACAGGTACTCCAGCTTCCCCCCATAGTCTAAAAACATGCATGTTAGGTTGATGTGTCATGGCTGTCTGTCTGCGTTGCCCCTGTGACAGACTGGCAACCTGCCCAGGTTTACCCTAAGCCACCTGGGAAGGCTCCAGCTGGCTGCAAAAATTAATTTAACTTATATTTTTATAGGGATAAGTATGTTACGTGAACTGTGCCACATTGAATGGCATTTATAGCCTTAACTAGTTTGCAAACACATACAGAAAAATATCAATAACATAAAAAGAAAATGATTTCCATAACAGCCCCTCACATCTTCCAGTAGATGACAATCCATAAATAATCATTACTTTTCATATGGATTTATTTCTCTTTTATTATTTTAGCCGTCATCTTCAAATTGAATCATGTTATCTTCATATCTTATTTACTTTTGCTCTTGTATCGCTCTGTCATCATTTTTTAGGTTATGAACACCAGACTGTAGTGGTGTAAGTTTGAATTGTGCTGTTTTGATTTCATTTTTTAAACTTTGCTTTAATTTCCCCGCACAACGTCTGTGTGTACAAAAGTTCTTTCTATATGAAACTGCCTGGCCTTATATTTGAATAACAGTTGTTTTTGTTTATTTCACATAAATGAGAAAAATAAAAATTTCATTTGAATATTACAAGTTCAGTCATCTTTCTTTAGTGCAAACACACACATATACCCTGGAAACTAGCCTTTCCAGAAGCCTCTTAAAAATATCTCTGTTGGGAGGCTAAAGTACTTGAAGAATCTCCACAACATGTCAGAGATCAGTCTCTGTGACTGGTTATCTAGTTTTCTTTTAGTGTATCTTTGTTAATGGGGCACTGCAAACACGGAGAGGTTCCTGGCACCACTGAGTCTAGACTAGGATCCCTCCCTGCTCTTTCCCTTTTCTTTCACCTCATGCCCTAATTACCTGCTAAGCCCACCGAGAACACTTTAATATTCATAGAGAATAGTGGATCTGCATATCAGGCTGGAGAATTAGGCCCCAGTGTTTCATTTGCCACCTACATGTGCTTCATTTGATATGCGAGCAGTAAGCCTAACACAAAGCCTAATATTCTCACTGAGGTCTTTCATCGTGGTAGAGTTAATAAACTCTGGGCTAAAAGGGTTTGGGATGAAAGGGTTAGCACCGCTGTGCCGATTATTCACTCATTACATGTGAGTAAACAACATCAGAGCTAATGTGGATTAAGAGAAGGAAGATCCTCTTTATCACCGGCCTGGGAGGGAAGAAGACAGTTGACAGCTGGGGAAAATCTGCAGAAGTTCAAAATGAAAAAGAAATTAATGAATAAAATGTGAATACAGAGTTGAAGCAAGTTCTGTCAAAAGAAAAATTATATATATATATATATATATATATATATATATATATATATATATATATATATATATATATATATATATATAGCACCTTTGTGTGCTTGTGCTAAAAAAGTAATTTGTATGTAACAAGAGCACTGGACCAGCTGGTAGTTCATTCGATATGTAACAGAAACACATGAATGAATAATAAAACATATATAAATCCAAACATATATATAAATGCAACGTTTCTCCCACTGAAAATGCTACGTCCAGATGAACAGAATCAACTTTTGGAGATTTACTTAACTGGATGACTGAGCATGCATCAAGACATAAATGCAATGTTGTTTTTAACGGTGACTCGTGGCACAGGGTCAAAGGTCACTGTAGTCTTTAGTTGCTTACACTATGTCCCTTGTCTTTTCCTCAATAACAAATAAAAATTCATGAGGACTTAGAGAAAAAAAGGTCAGCCCCAATCAACAGAAATTTAAAATGCTTAATGTAACGTGCTGTAATGAAATTGCACTGTTCTGAGGGTGAACTGTAAAAAGTACATCTAAAATTTAAGGTTGCAACTGTGCCAACATTATCTTCACATGTGCATTTGCCGGTATGTGTGTGTTTTTACAGACTCTGTATGCAATTTTACTTGTGCCAACCTGTAGTGCTTCCCCTCTTTTGAATGTTGTCATTATGAACGTTGTCCTGAAGTGTTTTTGTCTTGTCTTTGTTATTTGATTACTGAGTCACTGATTTCATCACCACCATGGCCACCACGTAGATTTTGTTTCAATGGAACTTTTCAAAAATTCAATGAAATCTTCTACACGAAATCCCAAGTATTGTGCTATATTCCACAACAATAAGGACAGGATAGGATTCATAACACAAAACTACAAACTGAAATTTAAAGATCATTGTTTTATCATGTTAATACAGTTTTTCTCAAATGTTAAAACACAAAAGCCAATCCTGTAACCCAAATGACCAGTAGTCTAAACACATTTACTAAATGTAGCCACCATATTCCAGTACCATAAACACATGTCACATGAAGACACAATTCACAAAACACAACCCTATGTACTCATAAATCTAAACACATTTTTCCTTGCTAAAACACATGTTGCAAAACAACTCTGCTCATATTCTCAAATGAAAGCCCATGTGATGCAAAATGCTTGCCACAGTCACCAATCTTTGAACACAGGGAACACACCTGGCGTCATTCACTACACACAATGACTCAAAATTGAAGACACTTGTTGCTAATGCTGTACCCACATGTAAAAGCAAGTTCAGAGTGCACAGTATGCTGAAGGTTCCAAACAAACACAATGGATGAAGGCAGAGTCAGGGGAAGAGGAATTTGATGCAGAGGAGGGAGAAGAGCTGGCCCTGGAAGAAGAGGAGCAGGCCAATGAGGAAGAGGAGAAGGCCAACATGGGAGAGGAGAAGGTCCAGGAGGGAGAGCAAGACAACCTCGCACCATCATTACGGACGAGATGCGAGCAACAGCTCAGCGACATGATGCCGCACAGTGATTGTGGTGTGTGTGTGGTGTGAATAACGTAAATAAAAAAACTTCACACCCTGTTCATGTTTTCAAGATTACTGTTGTGTGCAATAGATTCTGTTTTTGCATTGAGTTGTGTTACAGTAGTGTACGTACATGCAGGATTTTCTATAGATTTATACTACTCATATGAAACTCACAAATCTAAATGCCTAATCCTCTGCAGAGATCTACGACGATCCGTTACTGTATAGTTTCTAAAATATGCATTGGCAGTTATGAAACAAAGAACCTTCTCACAAATTGAGCATTGTGTTTTCAATTGTTTTGCTGTAGTGTGTAATGCTGTGTATAGTGTTTACAGTTTTGACAGCTTCGAGCTGCTCTCTTGGTGTGGGAGTTTGAGTTTTGCAGTGGGAAGGTGTGGTTGTGTTTATGTAGCTTTAGAGAAGGGTGTTGTGTTTGGACATTGGGGGACCTGGTGGTAACGTTTGTGACATGTGTTTTAGCATTTGAGAAAAACTGTAACTGAACTGAACTGAACTGAACGGTCTGTCAGTATAGTTTTGCTACAACTAAAGTACAGTTGTACAATTGTTCTACAAAGAAAAGAAAACAGAAGGCATGTAAACATAATTTTGGCACTAATTTATTATGCACCTGTCTGTACTTATTGTGTTGGTGAATGAGGAAAAATATTATCCAGAGAAATCATAAATATATAACAGTGGTATAACCAGTTGTTACAGCATCACGGAAGTCCTCTCCCGGACTTATTCCTTCTTCCAGCTGTGGACTTTAATGTCTCTCATTTCAGTATAGCTCAGAAACTTTATTTCTAAGCAGATATGATCACATTAATATAGCATTCATAGTTTACCCAGTTTTTGGGAGTTCGAAATATATCCACACTTCAGCGAATGATAAAATAAGATGGAAAACACAACAGTAATTTATGTGAAACACTACAACTCCTGCCAGTGATGTTGTGATGGTGTCTTGCTTTGGATTGTGGGATGGCATTATTCGCTTTCTTCTGGAATGAATAAATACCGACACTCTGTTCATCTAGATCAGATGTCCAACTCATATTGTGGCTGTCACTTTGATACTTTATTGTTCCCTCATTAGGAACCTTCTTAAGCACAAAAGACTGCAATGTTTAAGTGAGCTGACTAGCTTAGTGTCTCCTAAAACCCTTTGAAGCTTAATTAATTTAAAAAAATCAAATCAAGTTTCAAAATAACCAAAGTTGACCAAGTTCTCAAACACATTATTCAATAGGCAACATCAGAAATATGTACAAAACAAAAAACATTCAAATGTAAATATAAAAAAAAGTGTTTTCTTTGAATTAAGGTGGCTGTTTTTCTTGGGGAAGTTTGTTGGTGGGTGCTGTGCGAAATGGGTTCGCACTTCCTAGACATAGGTTTCACCTCTGCTGCAGAAAAGGAGACAAATGTGACGCGCTGGTTTGTGGGAACACTGCTCAGGACTCAGATCCATGGTTCATGAGTGAAAACAAACCCACCAATGGGCAATTAGTGAAGGGATGTGATTGCGTGAATATTATGTGTTTGTAGTTATAGGTGTTATTGAGCATAATTAAGATGAATTTCAGATATATACTGCACAGCAACATGAAAAAAAATATCCACAATAATATCATACCTGTTTTTATTGTCTTGGCATTACTTCTTGACGATCCACAGTTTTACCTTCCAGAAGCACTGAGTACTGCTGCTGTCCAAACAGCTCAAGGTGCAAAATCCTCACACCTCACAGCTGCCCAGACACACTTCTTCCAGCCTGACCTCTGTTACCACATGCCAGAACTAAAAACAGTTAGTAATACACACAACAGCTACATCATCAGCATTTTTTTAAAGTAGGATCATATTTTGAATGGTCATTCAGTGAGCATCCATGAAGCAGAAATGCTGCAAGTGAACATTTTTCCTTTTGTGGAGAAATTGAGATGCGCTTTTGGTAACATACACATTTGCTGCTTCCAATCGGTGCCTTTGGGTTTTTTAATAAAATTCTAAGATTCAAAGAAGAACTTGTGACCCAGGTACAACCCCAGTCGTGCCAGGGTCATGTTCCCAGGCTGTGGGAGCATATAGTGTGAACCTGTAGAGTTTATAATGACCACGCAAGTTGCCAGGTTACACCTTGTGCTGAAGCATGCCAGATTCCCATGGGACCCCCTAGCCTAGGTGTCATCTGTGGTCCCAGAGTTTCTCAGGACCAGAGGTGGCTGTCAGAGGTGCAACCTCACACCTCCCACCACATATATGGAGCAGCCTCCATGTACCTCCTCAGTATCCTCTGCCTGCCTTACCAGCAACATACTAACAGCTGACTTCTCAAAGAAGAGCCTACAGCAGCCACAATGGAGGTATCCTACTTTTCTCCTCTCCCACTCCAGGAGAACTCTTTCCTCTTTGACTGCGAATCTCTGTTAGAAAAATCTCTGGCTTCTGATCCTGCCTCAGACGCTGGTTACAGCAGCACTGGCAACAGCCTGTCTCCTACTTCCTCTGTGGACTCCTTCTGCTTCTCCCCTACTTCCCTCCTAACATTTGGAAGTGAACAAGATCCCTTGGACTGCTTAATCTTTAATACCCCTGCAGCACCTCATCTCACTCACCAGACTCCACTCTGCTCCAAATCCTCTTCTGCAACAAAGAAGTCCAGATCCAGGTACCCGGGTAAAAAGCGCCAGACTGCCAGCGAGAGGGAGAAGCTGAGGATGAGGGATTTGACCAAGGCTCTGCATCACCTCAGATCATACCTCCCACATTCAGTGGCACCAGCCAGCCAGACTCTGACCAAGATTGAGATTCTGCGCCTCACCATTCGCTACATCTCTTTCCTGTCAGCCCAACTGGGCCTCAGCGAGGAAGTGCTGGAGCAGAAGAAATCCTCAAACTCAGTGGAGCATACCCAAACCTTCAACAATTTCCTGGGTCAGCCAGCAGCCAGTTACAGTCCCGAAGAGCCAAGCTGTAACACCATGAGCAAAGCCCAGCAGCCCTTTCTGCAGAATTCATATCAGGTATGTTAATATAATAAACATAACATATATTATTGAAAAAATATTTTCTATAAAGATTTGCAGCACAATTTTTGATTACATTCCAAAATGTTAAAGCTAAATGAGTTTCTAATAAAAAAAAACTGTCTTCTGTTGTCAGGTTCCAGGTGGAGTTTGCTTGAATAGCGAGCAGTACTGGATGCTACAGCAACAAAACCAAAATGTCACCTTCTCTGGACTGTGTTGAGAGATGTGGTGATCAATCCACTGAACCCTTTTCATTGCAACAATGACAAGATTTATGCACAAAACCTCTGTTTTTCTTTTGTTAATTTTAACAAAATATGTATTCTAACGTTTTATTTTTGTATATAGATCTTTGTATTTATTGAACTTTCATATTGTGAGCAGAATAAACATTATTTATCAAATTAATCCTTGCTTCTTGGCTTATTGGTGCATTTACTTTTGGCATCATGAATGATGTAGACTTGTAGCTTGCCTGCCACTTCCTTCCTAAACAAACACTGCAGCTGCAGGACAATGAGGTGCTAAACAAGGAGCACATCCCCTCTAAAGTCTTTAAGGAAAGACCCCCACTGAGAGAAATGACAGCTGAACTAGAACCAGTCAGTCAGCACCCTTTAACATCCTGTGTAAACATTACTTGATGGCTGAGATCCTTTTTTAAAAAATTAATTAATTAATCAATGTTTGGGTCTGATATAATTTCAGACTTGACTGTTAAACAGACTGAGCGTGTCTCATTGGGATGCTTTATTTATACAATTTTGCCCCATCCCACTTGTAAGTTGATGCTTCACAGTGTGATCTATGATGCTGAACAGATGTCTGGAGCAAAGAACAACCAAAACTTTTCAAACATTCATTTCCAGTGTGGCATTTTGCAGACAAACTGACTCTTTTATCTACCCTCAGAATTACAAAAAGTAACAAATTACAGTTTTTCTCAAATGCTAAAACACATGTCACAAACGTTACCACCAGGTCCCCCAATGTCCAAACACAACACCCTTCTCTAAAGCTACATAAACACAACCACACCTTCCCACTGCAAAACTCAAACTCCCACACCAAGAGAGCAGCTCGAAGCTGTCAAAACTGTAAACACTATACACAGCATTACACACTACAGCAAAACAATTGAAAACACAATGCTCAATTTGTGAGAAGGTTCTTTGTTTCATAACTGCCAATGCATATTTTAGAAACTATACAGTAACGGATCGTCGTAGATCTCTGCAGAGGATTAGGCATTTAGATTTGTGAGTTTCATATGAGTAGTATAAATCTATAGAAAATCCTGCATGTACGTACACTACTGTAACACAACTCAATGCAAAAACAGAATCTATTGCACACAACAGTAATCTTGAAAACATGAACAGGGTGTGAAGTTTTTTTATTTACGTTATTCACACCACACACACACCACAATCACTGTGCGGCATCATGTCGCTGAGCTGTTGCTCGCATCTCGTCCGTAATGATGGTGCGAGGTTGTCTTGCTCTCCCTCCTGGACCTTCTCCTCTCCCATGTTGGCCTTCTCCTCTTCCTCGTTGGTCGCTCCTCTTCCTCCTCTCATTTGAACTCCTCTTCCTCATTGGCCTGCTCCTCTTCTTCCAGGGCCAGCTCTTCTCCCTCCTCTGCATCAGATTCCTCTTCCCCTGACTCTGCCTTCATCCATTGTGTTTGTTTGGAACCTTCAGCATACTGTGCACTCTGAACTTGCTTTTACATGTGGGTACAGCATTAGCAACAAGTGTCTTCAATTTTGAGTCATTGTGTGTAGTGAATGACGCCAGGTGTGTTCCCTGTGTTCAAAGATTGGTGACTGTGGCAAGCATTTTGCATCACATGGGCTTTCATTTGAGGATATGAGCAGAGTTGTTTTGCAACATGTGTTTTAGCAAGGAAAAATGTGTTTAGATTTATGAGTACAGAGGGTTGTGTTTTGTGAATTGTGTCTTCATGTGACATGTGTTTATGGTACTGGAATATGGTGGCTACATTTAGTAAATGTGTTTAGACTACTGGTCATTTGGGTTACAGGATTGGCTTTTGTGTTTTAACATTTGAGAAAAACTGTAAGACTTCAAAACATTTTTTCTATGTACTTACATCTGCCTAATATTTAAAAATGGGGACGACAAGCTAACCCTATAACATATTAAAAGTTAACGTGCCAACACACACAAAAACCAAGAGAATTAATCAAATCCTTTTTTATTCTTAAAAAGCCTTTTTTAATCAAAAATTTACAATTAAAAAGATCTCCAATACATTTAAAATATACATATTTCAAAAATACATTTGCTTTCAGCAAAGTTAAAGATTTGAACATTTTCGACATTTAAAAAGTGAAAACTGTGTTTCAGTTATCAAACTGTCCCTGAGATTTCATTGGTGAACCAGTCAAACACTAGTTTCTTATTCAGAGCCAACCAGTCCATGTTGGCCTTGGTTCTCTCAAGCGCCTGCTCAAGAGATGAGGCAGCTGAGCCAAGTTGGTTTATGTTGTCTTCTTTAAACTGCAGCAGCTATAGAGGAAGAATGTGAAAAAACGGACATTTAAAACTGACACTAATTTGCTGTAATTGTAGCAATGTTAGCAAGTATTTAATTTTATCTGAAAATATGGAGGTGAAAAGAAAATGTACCTGCTTATACTCAAACTCAGAGGAGAAACGTTTGGTCACTCCATTAATAAGTCTTCCAAAGGACATTGATCCTCCACCATAGCTGAAGAAAAGGCAAACATTAGAGGGCTTTTATCAGTATGCAAACAGCTACGTATGACAACAGCTCTTTGGCTGTGCACGTTCATCCCAATATGCCTCCAGAATCAAGGAAATATCCATTTTTAATTTGTATTGCCAAATATTGTGCGTATCACATGAAATGTCATATGCATTTGCACTACTAGAAACTAGTGCAACTACAATTAAAGCGCTTTAACATGGTCCTTTGTCAGGTAAGTCCTGGAAAAGTTCAGGGATGCAATGCATGTGGGAAACTGGCTATGCTATGTAAAGCAGGGATAGCTCAGTAGGCAAAGTGGTCGCCCCAATAATGGAAGGATGGGGGGTCAAATCTACAGAATGGCTACCCTGAGGTACCCCTGAGCAAGGTACCGTCCCTACACACTGCTCCCCGGGTGCTGGATTGGTGGCTGTCCACTGCTTCACTGAGTGAATGGGTTAAATGCAGAGAGTAATTTCCTTACAGAGGATTACTAAAATATGCATAGTATTGTACATATTATTATTAAATAAGGAGAAAACTCACTTATTGAAAATGTGATCCCAGTTGGCTCTAATAAAGTCCCAAGCCAGGGGCTGTCCAATTGGATTACCGGCAATGTAATTGATGGTGAAGGTGGCATCCTGCTTACGGATCATCGTTGGGACCAGACAGTATTCCAGATACCTAAAAGATCATTTACATAATAATATGGATTAATAAAATATTCTGACTCTGATTCTGATTCT
Source organism: Rhamphochromis sp. 'chilingali' (assembly GCF_963969265.1). NCBI lineage: Eukaryota > Metazoa > Chordata > Actinopteri > Cichliformes > Cichlidae > Rhamphochromis > Rhamphochromis sp. 'chilingali'. Next base: position 35,682,264 of record NC_137933.1, on the reverse strand, counting down.
GATAAAACACAATTACAGTGAGGCTGAAAGACAAAATGCATCATCAAAGGTGTTGTAAAAGTCACTCAGACCAGTCTGTAAAATGTTATATTACCTAAGAAGTACCAAATGAAAGGGCAGAGCATTACCCAGCTGCTATTGCAACTGACCTGTTCAGCAGCCAGGGCTGTTTGGTGCAGGACAGAGCATACAAAAGTTTTTCAGCCTCCGAGGCAATGGTAGCATTCCTATACATTCCCCAGGCAAAGTCCCACTCCACCACTCCTCCTTCAGCAATTGCACTGCAGTACACTGTGGTCCTCAAGTTGGGGCTAATCCTGGATGGTTTGAACAAGACAGGAAAAAAGGTGATGACAATCACTGCCCAAAACAGAATCATACATGTCAGATCAGAGCTAAAATGTTTGGGAAATGTATCTAATAAAAGTTAAAGTATGGTAGTGAATACCTATAGTGTAGGCAAACATATGAAGTAAGAATATATGATTATACAAGAAGCAAAGGGGATGAATATAAGTAATAATTGTTGTTTAACGTACTTGTTATTATCAGGGTTGTCCATCCACTCTTTGAACCACGCTGTTGTCAGTTCCTTACAACCCTCCACTCCTGTGCTGCAGCCCCAGGAGAGTGCGTTCACCTGATTGTACCTGGATGTAAGCGAGTCAGGAGAATGCAAACATTAATGACGCTATCCATTAAGACGAGGCATAGCCAAAGACACATGGCTCAAAATGTATTTCACATTTCTGAATGCTAGAAGTGTGGAGCATGCAAAGTGTTTAACTGACTGCATTCAGGGCTCTGCGAGTACCCAAAAGTACTGTAGTACTCATAATGGAGTGTGGAGTGCTGCACATTTCACACTCTCAGTGGATGTTAACCTTGCTATGTGGCAAAAGAGAATTCAGGGACCACCAACCAGTGTCTAGACACCAGGAGGAGTAAAAGTTGTCAAGGTCATGCTAACCAGGTAGCTTTCAGCAGCAGAGACAATGTGAGTTTGTAGCCACACTAGCAGATATACTCTGCAGAAAAGCAGATAAGCTCTTTCTTCAGTCTCCTTTTTTCACTCACTATAAGTTTATACACCTCTCTGTATTTAATCATTTGTTATTATTAATCTCTTGCTCTCTTCCACAGCATGTCTTTTGTCCTGTCTTCCTTCCCTCACCCGGCCTGAGCCTTGTTCTATGGCAGGTTTCTTCCTTCCCACAGTTGCCAAAGCATTTCATCATGGTGGGGGGTTTACATGATTGCTGGGGTTTTTTCTGTTGTATTACTGTTGGGTCTACCTTACAATATAAAGTGCCTTGAGGAGACCGTTATTGTTGTGATTTGACGCTGTTTAAATAAAACTGAATCGAATTGAACTGAAGCTAAATGCTATCTGGCAGTGCTAATACGCAGAATGTCTTTAACACATTCACATCACATGGTTTATTATATCATCATGCTAATATGTGCTAATTAACAATATAAGTTCAGTATAGCTGATTTGATTTCCTTTTGGGTCACCAAGAAAAATGATCTGATAATGCTAAAAAGATCATTGCAGCACTAATAGCTCAAGTTAATGGAAATCATTGAGGACACACAAAGCGAACTTGATGATAACTGACCAGATTAGGTTAGCTTATAGAAATGCAGTGGTGGGAGAGAAAGGGAAGAATTATGTGCAGACTTGATCAATGATTGTTGTGAACACTTTCAAGAGATATGTGAAGTACTGTGTCTTACATGACATTGACGGCACATTCTTTGCAAACTGCAGGCTTTTGCAACTGGGATAATAAGGTTTATCTAGCCTACAATGTAATTGTCATTCATGGCATTTATAACATGTTCAAAAGAGTAAAAAAGACAGGCAGCAGGTTAACATCCTTACTGGTCGGTGTGCTTTTCAGGGATCTTTGTCCAGTTGGCAGTGAGATCTTTGAAGTGTTTAAATAGAGGGGTGACCTTTTTATTTATGTAACCCTGAGGAATGAAGATGAAACAGTTTGTTTACTGTGCAGAAAAAATGATCTACGTTTGATTGCCACTGACTCTTCTACTTCTATGATTAACTTACACGATTAATCTCAAATCATCATTGTTCCAAAAACTTGTTTGGATTAATTTATTGATGATGTACTGATGATGATGAGCCTTAAAGTCTTCCTACAAACCTGCATGGGTCCGTACACTTCGCTGCGGTCAAACATGAGGACGAAGTAGTCCAAGTTGCGAGTGGCCGTCTGCCAGGGCATGTACTCCAATTCCGCGTTGAGGAACCTCGTAGTGCTCAGAGCCAGAGTTGTGCTGACTATCTTCGCCCTAAAAATAACCCATACAGCTGTTCAGTTGTTTATTTCAGTATTTAGCAGTACTGCTAAAAATAAAATAAAATCAAAAAGCATGGCCTCACCTTGCCAGGTTAAATGCATCGTCAATAATCTGAGCACGGTTGATCACTGGAATAGCCTAAAAGGCACATTAAAAAATTAGTTTGGAGGCAATCGTAGCTATTACGAGATGACGCAGAGGTATTCTAGGTGTTATACCTGATGTTGGGTGCTCAACTTGGTGAGGATACGGTCCCAGTTTTCAGAATCATAATTTACTCTATAAAAGCCCTTCATGTCTATGTTGGCTATCAACCATTCACTAGCACCAATCGTCATGTCTGGGTTTGTTGCTGTTTGGGTGAAGATTAAAAACGAATTAATCGTTTTAATTTATCTTTGCCAAACTACAGTGACCCGAAACACAGTAAATCTTACCTTCTTTGGTAAGAAGCCAGTACTGATCTTTAGCTGCACCAGTCTTAATCCAGGTAATAGGGACAAACCACTCATAACTGGAGCCACATCAGCCAGACACACATGTAAGTAAATAAGGTGAGAGAAGAGAGCGGGTGATTTTAACATGACATGATCAGAACATGTTAAAAAATGTGCTCATGAAACATGAAAAAAAGGATCATACTTGAACTCTGAAGGTACGTCCACCACAGAATCTGGGTTCAACAGGAAGTGCTTCTGAGAGATTTTTCCAGTACTGGTGTCGATGGTGACCACTGGGAATCCCATCTGTAGGATCCACCGGTTCATAATCACTTCCACAGAGTGGGGCAGCTGTATGCCAGCATTATCCACTGCCTGATAACAAGAACAACCGAATTAATATAATAGTATAACAATCTGTGTGTCAGCTCCTTTTCACATTTCAGTATGGTCAGTAACAAAGAATATTTTTGATATTTTTTTCAAGTATAAGTCATCATCGTTTATTTATTTATTATCGTAAATGATGAAGTCATCGCACTTTTAAATTGCTCATCTCATACTCTGCAGTGATCTTTGTGTTGCAGTCACTAGTTCAGCATTTTTTTAAGTACATTTAAACTGGGTGGAAAGCTATAATATAGTAGAAACATTAATGTTATTTATACAGAAATGGAAGGAGGCCATTCACGTTCTGAAACACGGTCTGAAACAATTTGTTTTCTCTCTCATTTGGACCCATTATACTCGCAACGCACAAGCCTCATTTTGGAGTTTTTTTGGCTGTGCACCTCTCAGTTTTTGTAATCTGACTTCTTCTTCACTACCATCAGCTCCACACGAAACCTGTTATTCAGGCAAATACTGCAGCAGTACAGCCAGTTTGGCAGATTTTTGCCTTTCCCTCAAAACACTCCAAAGACATTTGTATCTTGTCCTCTTTTCAAACAAGGAACCTTTCCATAGGCAGATGTATAAACCACCACAGAGATGTGGCACCCTCAATGTTCATGCACAGCACGACTGATATGGTGGGTTAATGGACCCTTAAGGATACCCTGCCTTTGAACTCACTCTGTTCTGATGGGTTACCCCACACAATCCAGAGTTTTGATTAAGACATTGTTGGGTTGTCTGTACTCTGAGTGTGCCTGAAATAACCTCATTAACATTCAGAAGTAAGACAAGAAAAAACGGACTGAAGTGGAGCGTTTAAAGCAATCTGAAGCCAGATCTTTCAGCTTAGTTGGATTAGTTGTTCATACATGGACCTCTTTCTTTAAAACGTGGCCATGTTTAAAATCAACATCCTCCTGTTTTAACAGAAATGTGTAAAAGAAAAAGCAGTATGCATGTTTGTTGCTGGAATAAAAAACCCTGCAAGAACCTACAAACTCTAGACAGAAGGTTTCTGACTGGGTTAGAACCGAGGACCCACTTGTGATGAGGCCACAGTGCTAACACTGAGCCATGCTCCCTATAGTCCCACTCACTACAATACCCATAGTTCTTGGCTCCATCACACAATTTGCTTCAGAGGATAATTGATCCAGTTATATTAGGACATATGAGGAAACATCTTGCTGTTGTTATTCTTTTAATAGTCTTAATATAAATTAATAATAAAATAAATATAATATGACATTTTCCTTTTTAAATCATATTTTCATATTTAAATAATAATAATAATAAATAAATAAATAAATAAATAAATAAATAAATAAATAAATAAATAAATAAAATAAACCAACAAATGAATGAATACATTTTTAAAAAAAAAAAATTATTTCAGTGTTACAAACTTACCGTTTGCAGGTTCTTCCACAGGTCTTGGTAGACTGTGTTTTTATATTTGAACTCTTCTAAATACATCTGTAGACAAATTATGAATGACTTAGATTGATGCATGTCAATAAAATGCTGATATGAGCACATTAACATTTATCCTGATTTATGGACAGAACCTTATAAGTTGAATTAACAGTACTCACACTGAGTCCATTTGAAAAGACCTCCTCGGTGATGAAGCTGGAGAGCATCCTGAGAACTGCAGCTCCCTGTGAAGAAACATATCAGCTGTTAAAAGAACTACCAAAAAAGTCCAGTTATGCTCATTTTTAAACTCTTGGGAAAGAATCTGCCATTATACCCTTGATTGGAGTACTTTTTTGTACATTAACGATTTAAGTTGTGATCCTCTAGTGATAGCTATGTAGCTATTGATTATATGTCGATGCACATGGAAGTAGATTTGTATATGTAAGTAACAGTCAAATCAAATCAAATACGACTATAGTAGTCATCTTCAGGTCCAGTAATTGAACCCATATTTCTGAAAGTGAAGTTCCTAATGAAGTTGTCCTAACAACACACTGGGTCAGTAACTTGATTAGCGGAGCTTGAAGAATACAACACACTGGGTTACTGTAGTTTAGTTCTGTTGTAAATTACACTGCACCTTGCTGTATGTGATGGAGTCAAACAGTGCATTTATGTCCTCTGGTCTCATGACGTCCGCCTCTTTGGATGAGAGGGGATGGGAAGAGGCCAAAGCGTCCACAGCCATCACACCAATGATCTCGTTCAAAACTATTAAATCGCTCTGGAAAAGACATGGAGAAATATTTGTACTGTGTTCCAACCAGACGCATTATTAAATTTTAAATTGACCTCTGCGTAAAACTACAACAACAACAACAACAACAAAAAACTCACCATATTCCAGTCTGGCTCTGTGTAGTTGGCTCCAAGATAAGAAACGTAGGTGGCAAATCCCTCATTAAGCCACAAGTCATTCCACCACCTCGTGGTCACTAAGTTTCCAAACCACTGTGAGGACAAAGCTTCATGTCACTGTATTGGTTTGTAAACATATTTGAGTCTTACCATATTTACAGTTAAGGTTTGTTAGGTACCATATGAGCCAGCTCGTGGGAGATGACTGTTGCCACCCACTCTTTATCTCCGTTAGATGACACTGCAGGATTGTATAAGAGCGCAGTCTCTCTGTAGGTGATCAGACCCCAGTTCTCCATGGCTCCAGCACTGAAGTCAGGCAGAGCGATCTGGTCTGAAATTTATCAAAGATGTCATTTTTGGATTATATATGGTCCTTTTTGTTGTTGTTTTTCTAGGTATTTGTTGTTCTCACCTGACTTTTTAAGGGGGTAGGGAATTTTGTAGTACTTCTCAAAGAAAGACAGTATGGGTCCAGTCTTCTCCAGAGCATATGCACCCTGGCCCTCATCTATAGCCTTCCTGCGAGCCCAGATCCTGATCTGAAAAAGGGAAAACAGCTGTATTAACCAGACAGAAGGAAATGCATGTGGACCTGAGAGCTGAAGTGAGCTCTGAGTCCAGCAGAGGGCAGCAAACAATCACTGTGACCAGCAGAGAGGGAAAACAGCCGCTCTCGTGATGTAAAAAAAAATCCATTACATTAAAGGCCAGGTTTAGGTGAAAATAACTGAGTATTGCTGTGATTATTTTCAGTTTAATACATTTCTTCCAAGAACTAATGCAGCAATTATTCTCTCTGAAAATAGCACCTATTATCTCTGATAGTTTACTTCAACATCCATGATTTATCCATTTCAGCCTATGCACCAGAATCCAGAGCAGAAATGAGCATTGCATATATTTTAAAATCTTTTAGATGAGGCCTCACTGCTCTAATTTTAATTCAAACTATCATGAGCACAGATCAACTTGAATTATCGGGCCTAACATAGACCAGAGATAGTAGTTTATTTATTTATTTTAATCTATTTAAAAGGAACCAAAAATATTAAATAATATGTTGCCATTAGTTTCTGTGATTCTAACTGAAAGCTTTAGTAAATACTCACCAAAACCTCTGCACCTAGATCTGACTGAATGAATCCAAAGTCACACACAACAAAAGCCAGCAGGTAGGTTGACATAATCTCTGTGGGTCCAAAGCTTGTCTGGATTAAATTCAAAGCATCCGGAGTGGTGATGTTTATAGGTTCTGTTTTGGGGTCAGAGACAGCTCCGTATTAATGATAAATGAGGAAAACAGAGGAAAATAGACAAAATGTAATTGAGATTAATTTAAAGTCGTCACACGGGGGCAGTTGATACGTTAAATGTTGCTCTGAACACTAAACAAGAATAGAACTTGCCATAGTTCATGGAGTTAGACAGAGCCACAGTCCCGTGAGGGTGAATGAGAGTCATGTGGAAGACGGCTTTCATAGCTGGTTCATCGAAGCAGGGGAAGGCTTTCCTCGCGTCCGTCGGCTGCATTTGAGTCGTGGCCAAAATTCTGATAATGGAAGAAGAGAGAACGTAATAATTACATCCACATAATCGAGTCAGGTGTTGAATTCTTTTTGACGTACTTGATTTTCTTTAGATGGAAAGTTTAAAAAAAACTTGACCGTGACTTTCATTAAATCCTTATCAAGATGAGTGTTTTGTATTTTAAATCCTACACATATCAGCTTTAATTACAGAGGTCCAAAAGCAAAACTTGGTTTTGTATTGAATTCTTATTTGACTTCATTTCATAATATTAGTGGTTTTGTTAAAACTACATTGGTTGATGTCCATGAATCATAGCCTGGCTGTGAAGGTGCTTGCATTTAGGCTCCAAGTGATCATATACAATACATACGGTTTTGTTTTTTGTTTTTTTTGTTTTTCACTTTAATAAATATATATTTAAATTACCATAAAGTGATTGTGATTACACAATTAAATCTTTACATTTTTAAAATGATTAAAAATGAAAACATACAGTGGTTTGATTTAAAGTAAAGTTATTCTAAATGTATTAATTCATGCATTTACTTTTAAACTAGTGCACATCTGATATTTCATTAATGGTGGGAGAACAGTTAAAATTAAGGAGTGGCTATTAGGTAATACTTAGATGCAACAGTCTTAAATTTGGGAATGAGGCAACTTGTTAGACATTACAAATTAATTTGTGAGCTTTTAGCTGTTTCCCCATGTTTACAATCTTAGTTTAACATTCTGTCATTTAAATTTTAGAAAGAGCAGAGGACTTGTCCAACTTGCAACACTTTGCTCATTTGAATCATGTCATGAACTTAAGCTTAATAAAAAAAGAAGTTCATACTTTCGCACGCCGTCTTCATAATATTCACTCCTGTAGAATCCTCCCAGGTCATCAGCCAGCTCTCCGACAAACTCTGTGAAGAGCTCATAAGTGCTGCCGGCCTGCATAGGGCTGCTAAGCTGGATCACCAGATACTGAGTAGGAACCTCCAGCCAACTCTTTTTCAGCTGGGGTGCAGAGGCTCCATCCACAGCTTTCAGCTGTGCGTGGTATCCGTCAAACATTGTGAAGTTCAGCTTGTTGGAGTGGATGAGAATGAGGTCAGTCTCGTTCACGCATGTGAACAGCACCGTGGAGTATCCGCTGAAGATGTAGAGGCCATCAGGGTTGGGAGTCAGCCGGGGCCACAGGGTCACATTGTATGAGATAGGAGACAATGAATCTGGAAGTCTGTAGTGCTGCCAGGGCTCTTTTGGGGTGGAGGGTGTGGTGGTCTGGGTGCCAGGTCCAGCAGTCGTTCCAGTCGTTGCAGTCGCCGGAGTCTCTTGATTCTTTGATTTCTCCTGAGCATAAACAACTGAGAGGGCTATGATGGTGGCCACAGCACTGATGGCTACAACCACGCAGACCACTGCCACCACTTTGCTGATGAAGAAGCCTTTACCCATGTCTTCACCAGAGAAGAAGAGAAAGACAGAAATTAGGGAATGATTGTAATTTATATCCTACCTTGCTGGATTCAAAGTTAATGATTCATTTCCTGGGCGGAGAAAATGTCCTGAAGTCAAAAATGTTGAGTTGTAAAAAGTTCCAGTGATAAGAGTAAGCTCTACTAATCTTTAAACTTTTTATCTGCATAAAGGCTCTGAACAAAGGCCCTCTGTAGAAACTGGCCTGTTTCGTCTCTGTGTGTTGTAAACTATGTGGTGGGAGATCTGCGGCAGAGCCTCCTATGTGTCTGTCTGCATATGCGTCTGTGCATAATTTTCAAACGTCAAGTCAAGAAGCCAAAATTACATAATGAAATAGGCTAAGTATGGGTTTACACAAGGCCATAAACTTTTATTTTTTCCCAAGATGCTGTGAAAAATCTAAATTTACTCCAGCTAAGTGACTGGAGATGTTAAAAAAGAGAGAAATTGTAGGGTTAGAAATGAAAACACATGCCTTTTAGATTAGTTCAACAGTATATTGTTGAATTTCTGGATTTAGGTCAACAAGGAGAAGGAGAAAAGCAAAAATGAGTGTCACTTAAACAGAAAGCATAGGTATACTGTTGGCAACGTCACTTCAGCGTAAGTGAGTCATGTATCTTTAAAAGTTTACTGTAATAATGAGATGTGGTTTATGAGTCAGTCAGTGCTGAGAAGCAGCTCAGCACCACCGTAGTTACTACATCACCCACGCCACACCCAGGATGCATTCATTCAGGTTGTTTTGCCACCAGCACAGGGTGATGCATTGCAAAGCAAAATAGTACTGTGATCACATTACATTTCTCTGTAATACATTAGCTATTATGATATCATATTACATCTACAAAAATCTTAGTAGTCACATCTGAGCTGCTTCAGATCCATGTGACTAATGTGTCACATGGGTCTGTTTCTAATGGCCTAACAACGCAGGAGTCAGAATAAAGGCTTACAGAAACGGTATTGGGGTAGCTGGTCCCCATCTGAAAATATTCACTATTCATTGAGGCACAACTTTATTTTTATTCCATGTTATTTGGCGGCTGTAGAGCAGGCATATGCCACACAGTTCTTTTCATAACTGCTGCATATTATACAGCATTTGTGTTTATTCCACAACGGTTTTGTAATGTTTTCCCGTATGTCCTCAAAAAGGCAAAACTCTGCATTCAAGGCTCCAGTAGCACTGCATGAGAAGTCCAGCTGCATGTTTATTTAACTTGAGCGATTTTCAATTTTTTCTTACTTATTATCACCAAATCCCATAAGTTTCACAACCAGAAAGTTGTTTCTGGAAAGTGAGAGTGTAATCATTTTTCTTCTCTGTCACTGTTTTTTAATAAACTGGTTCCCATATGTTCAAATATTATCCATTGTAACTGTGAATCAAGGGAGCTTAACATATTTATTGCAATTCATTGTTGGTTTTGGCCTTTTAGTGATATTTGTCAGCTGGAAAATGTTGTGGTTTTATCTGCAAAGGATGGCAACGTGCTGTCACCATCCAATGAGGCAGATCAAATTCACACAGTGGCCTCTGTTTAGGGTAGATTCATAATCATATTGTGGACATAATATACATTTATATTATCCAGCCCCCTCTGCACTGAGCAACACGAAGCAAAATAATCTTTTTTTCTTAAAAGATTCACTATTTTTAATCTGAAACACATAACAGGACCAAAATCTTACATGTATACAGGATTATATTTAGCAGCTACCCATGCATTCAAAACAATTCATGAGTTTTTCAGGCTATTTTCCCCAAATTAGTGTTTTTCTCACACCAGTCAAGGATCTCCAGTTTACATGCATGAACCTAAAGTTCCATCTTGTCTAAAATATGAAAGTTGTACATACAGTGGCTTGCAAAAGTATTCGGCCCCCTTGAACTTTTCCACATTTTGTCACATTACAGCCACAAACATGAATCAGTTTTATTGGAATTCCACGTGAAAGACCAACACAAATTGGTGTACACGTGAGAAGAGGAACGAAAATCATACATGATTCCAAACATTTTTTACAAATAAATAACTGAAAAGTGGGGTGTGCGTAATTATTCAGCCCCCTTGAGTCAATACTTTGTAGAACCACCTTTTGGTGCAATTACAGCTGCCAGACTTTTAGGGTATGTCTCTACCAGCTTTGCACATCTAGAGACTGAAATCCTTGCCCATTCTTCTTTGCAAAACAGCTCCAGCTCAGTCAGATTAGATGGACAGCGTTTGTGAACAGCAGTTTTCAGATCCTCGGACCTCTATTGGTCTTTCACGTGGAATTCCAATACAATTGATTTATCTTTGTGACTGTGACAAAATGTGGGAAAGTTCAAGGGGGCCGAATACTTTTGCAAGCCACTGTATCATTTAGAGCTGGATTTATATGAAATATGTTTCACTCACAAAAATATTTTCTGATTTATGTAGGAACAGAAAAAATGCTTTGACTCCAATATAACAGTAAACTGAAATGAGAGTTTTGTGCTTGTCTCTATACATTGCTTAAATAATTTTTCTGGAAAAGTATGCAAATCGTTGCAGTTAATGAGATAACTGTCCAATGTTTCTATGATGCAAAATAAATTGTTTAAATGTACATTTTATCTTTGATCTTTCTCCCTACCAAGTAGCAGACATATGTGGACATTGTTTTCCAGCCTCAGGCAGTGATAGACTTTAAAAAGAGGCCCTTTAACATTTAAAGTTTATTAAAAGTTGTCTTTTTGGGATTTTACAAAGACTTTAATTCAGTCCAGTTCAACTGATTATCAATCCTTTGGGCCTTGTTTACTCAGAGCGCAATTTTTTGTTGACTAGATGTGTGAAAAAAAATGTCAAGATAGTACAAACCCATCAAGACTAAAATGGGGTTAAATTTGGTTCAAAAACGTTCTGGTGGTCATCTAATGTGAAGTGTCCTTAAACTTTTAATATTTTAGACATGTTCTTCAAAGGTTTTTCATCTTTCACGTTTAAATATTTGGCAGCGTTCTCTTGATCATCTTATGAATGAGTTTTGCTGTGTGGGTGGTCTTAAGTGTGAGATCTAAAGTGATAACCCAAACACTACTCTCAACCCTCTCTTATGAAGAAAAGCGAAAAAGATCTTCTTTCTCTATCCTTCTTTTTCTATTTTAAAGTAGTTTTTGCACTAAAACAAAAACATTTTTTGATGCATATCACTTCGGATAGTCTTGCTTTTTTCATACTTCACGGTTGAAATGGTTAAACAAAGTGCACGCGCACACACACACACACACACACACACACACACACACACACATAAAAATGACTAAAAATACATTGTAACTCTAAACCTTCAGCTAGAAACACAAACAGTAGAACATTTTTCTTACCTTGAATTTACTTAGCATCAAGTCACTGGTTTCAGTTTCCTTTTCACCTGTGGATCCAACTATCTTGTTGTCCTCCAAACTTTGAGCAAAGCGGCTGCTTAACCAGAATAAATATGTCCTGTTATTTTGATGATAAAGGAAAATACTTACTGAATCAGCTGGGACTTTCTCAGATTTGAGCCGACAGTGACTGCGTACAAATAACATTGGAAGCTATTACACAAGCACTGATGTCATAAAGCCAGAACTGCAGATACTTCTGGACTTGTTGTGTCTTGTCTTGATAAGGTTAATGTTATGTTTACTGGCATTTCTCCAGCACACCTGTGTTCCAGGTATTTCATGATAGAGGTATTATTACTATTACAATTACGTTAATACTATAATGTTCTATCATATCGATTTTCCATCTGTATTCTTTATTGTGTGGATATTGTAGATATTGTGTAATGCACTACATTACAGATGCAGGAATACACCGCATAGGCCATGACGACCATGACTATGAGAAGAAGATAATGATTATCATCATTATAATTATCATTGTTGTTGTCATTATTTGCATGCATTGTTTGTTCCGCTCTTATCCTAAATTGTCCTGTTCTTTTGTTCGTTTAGTAATTAAAATTAAGCCAAGTAAGAAATTTAATTAATTTAATTAAATTGAATATAAGCAGCTTCACCGTCATTACAGACAGACTCTATATGAGTTTAAAAAAATCAATAGAGTGTAAGAGGAAAGTGAATAATGTTTTATTAACCTTAGTGTTAATGTTAAACATATTGGTAAAAACTTTCACCAGCTCATCGTTTCACCTTGAAGTGTAACATCCGTTTCAAACGAGTAGAAACAAGAATGACTAATTTGACATCTTTATCCCGTATATCTTTTTTTTGACAGATGCTGAGGCTTCCAATAAGACTGTAATTACACAGACTGTAATTACCGGCAGATGATTCCTTTTAAAAATATATTGGAAAAGACTCCGTTTTCCATCTGATTACATTCCTGCGGCTAAAAGTACAAGCTTGTATTGTCAGGATTAGACCTGCAGTGAGATGCTCCTGACAGGGAAAGTTCATCCAAGCGCTCAGCTTAGAAAAACAACCCTTCTTATGACCTATTATGTTTCTAATGAGATATTTTATGGGAAAGTTTTTAACCTGTCACTGCTCAATGGGGAAAAACGACTCCATTCATCTATGTTAACTCTTTAGGGTTTGCAGGTCTTTTATTTTGATTTGGCAGGTGATTAAAAATGTAATAATTAAGTTTAAAAAAGCCAAAATGCGTAATGAAACATGTACTATTATTCTAAATGTAAACTCATCCACTTCAATTAAAAACTCAAAAGCTGCAGAAATTGTCAGTAAACAACGATGGGAAGAAAAGAGGAATCTATAGTTACTGCCCGTTTGCAATAAACACACCAAGAACAGGTACAAATGCAAGTTTATTCATGGGAAATCAGTTTGAAATGTGACATGAAGTTTGGATTAAAGGCAAGCTGTTTTCACACATGAACTTTGGAAAATATATACATATGTAAGCTCAGTGTGCTTAACACAGAAGATAAAAAAAAACATAAAAACACGCTTAGTTATTGAGTGCAGGCCTGTGTGAACAAAGAGATTTGGAGTTTGTTTTTGAACGTCAGCGCAGATATAACTGATCTTAGGTGAGCAGCCAGCTTGTTCCAAAGAACAGGAGCACAGTAATTGAGTGCGCCCTCATCATACACCTTTGTGAATCAAATCCAGGTAAGAGATCTTTGCCTGATTGCTAGACAGGTGTGACTGGCTTATGAATCAGGACAAATGATTCTTATTGATAAACACAAGTGTGGGGAATCATCTGGAGAATCAGAATGATTTTAAATGGAAGGGTTTGTGCTTGTTATCTGTATGTTGCCACCTCTCTTTGTAAGGAAGAAAATTGTTTATCTCAATGCCAGTCATGGAGGAGCCATGAAGGTGTTGTAAGGAAAGCAAAAAAAGCTGATGAATTTGACAACTAAGGAAAATAAAACAACAGTATGTGAGGAGGAAATCAGAAAACCCACACCTTTCCAAAATGTCTACTTGAGAATGATGACGGTTTAAAAAAAATTAAACTTGATTAGTAAAATGTTTATCCCTGAAACAGTTTGTAGCTGCCGGCATTTACTTTTGTGGTACTATCCGCCAGCCTATAGCTATAAATAAAATACTGGGACTTTTTCCCCTCACTCTTTGCTTCTGGGGCAAACATAACCACTTCTTTGGACCTTCCTTCACGTCCATTCAGATAGTTTTAGCAATCTCCCTGCAACAATTTGCTGAAGTTTGTGAGCCCTTACATTGGTGCTATCATCATTATTTCTTGTATTGACACAATGTTATTCTTTCGCTGATAAATTCAAAAAATTTCGTAAAAAAGTAGCCAGAAAGGCATGGGAGGAATCGCACTGAACTGGACAATCTCAATAGTTGTGAGCTGCATCAGCCTGATGTGTAGTTACATTTCTGGGAAGATGCACATCCAGTTATGACACAGGTTAGGCTATAGATTTTGATGGGTCTGCGGTTACAGTGTAGCTGCTGAAGCATAAACCCCCAGTCCCCTCCTCCAGCTCTTCAGGAGGGCTACCAAGGTGTTCGCAAGTCTCCTCCCTGAAACCCTTCACCTAAAAGGTGTCCATGGGTACTATTCTTTCTACGACCATTTCTTTTTGGTTGGTGTTGTAAAGTTAGAGAAGGAAGGCTGAGATGGTTTGGGCATGTACAGAGGAGAGACAGTGGATATATTGGACAAAGGATGTTAAATATGTAGAGCTGCCAAGCAGCAGGAGAAGAAGAAAAGCATAGAGGAGGTTTATGGATGCAGGGAAGGAGAAGGACAGTGTTGGTGTGACACATGATGTCACATGATGGAAGCAAACGATCACATGATGATGAGCAACATAAAATTAAAATTTTGTGAATGAGGTCATTTGTCTAAAGCTGTCCTTTTTCACAGGTGACAGGAAGTACACAACTTTAGATGTGCTCTTAATTCTGGAAATACTTTGTGTTTAGTGGTCACCACTTGCTGTAATTCAGTGACTTATTTTAAGTATAATTCTACCATGGCTTCAACTGCACATCATATGCACTTTATACTAGGAAGTTGGCAGGATAGAGACTGTTTAATGTCTGATCCCACCACATCAGACATTTCTCCCATGCATCTCTGTCTGTCTAGGAAAGTTCAAGCACATGCATGAAAACAGCTGTCGTCAACAGATTTTAACCACTTGTAGAATTGCTGCCATTAATCTCTGCCTCTACTGCTCTACATTAAATTTACTGCCTTGGGTAATAGTATAAATCATGATAAGGATCAACTTATAATGTAAAATATGTAGAAAACAAACACGCTGTCTTGGTCTCTTCCCTTCCCTTGCACTAAAGCTGATGTTAAGTGGGCTATTGTGTGACAACAGTTAAACAGTCCTTCTGCATTTGTCAAGAGAAAAGGCTTTTGTTGTTTCCGTTGATTATAGTGATTTTCATTAATTACATATCACTGTCAGTACTGAAAAAAGGACTGTGGTGGCTTTTGGTGTTCTCACGTGGACTCCTGAGCAAACCACCGCTGCACTTCAGCTTTGTTTTCTGTCACCCACTTCATGTTAGCCGTTGTTTTCTCTATGGCCTGCTCTAGGGCCATGGTGGCAGAACCAAAGCCAACACTGAGGTTTTCTTCTTTGAATCTTTTAAGCTGGAGAGAAGAGCAAATACAAACAGACAAAATCAGAAATTTAGCAATCGTTGTATTTATTTTCTCCCAAATGCCCAAAGGGAAATTCTGTGTTTTTCTGTGTGGTTGAGGTTTTGTTGGCTCCATACCTCCTGTAACTCATACTCTGTAGAGAACCTCTGTGTGATTCCACTGACAAGATTAGAGAAGGAAAATGATCCTTTTCCATATCTAAAAAAAGAAAAGGGAAAAAAAAAAGCTGTAGTTCAGCAGAAGGAATTAGTAATAGGTAGGTAGTCATGCTTGAAAACTCAAACTGGGCAAGTAAGTGAAAAAAAAAGAAAAAAACCCAGCAGGATTTGCACCTAAAGAAATGTGATTACTTCTTAAATCCTGCTGTTAAATTCAGCTTTTAAAATTCTTTTCTGTCTTTAACAATTAGCTTGTGAGTACTGACTATTTAGAAACAAAAGGATAGAGCTCTCACTGTTGGAAGATGTAACTCCATCTAGCATTGATGAAGTTCCATGCTAGCGGCATCCCCACAACATTTCGGGCAATATTCTGGATGGTAGAGGTGGCGTCTTGCTTACGGATCTTAGTTGGGTCTAGTGTGTACTCCAGATACCTGAGTCAACGATATACCCACATACAACGATTATTTCCGAGGGAAAATGGAAAATATCTGATATCATTCAAAGTTGTGACTGCACAATGCCTGCTATAGATATTGCTCAGTTTAGTGCTGCATAAATAAAACTGAATTAAACTATAAGGGAGGGAATCAACAACCAGAGACCAGGAGATAAAGTAGCATTAATGGTATATGGGAACTATTTTCTATTGTGACCACATTAATATTTAACAAAATTATAGCACATTTATAGGCAATAACACACAGCTTAATATCTTGGAGGTGTGGGGGGGCTGCTAAAGGCTTTCTTTAATTTGCATGGCCACCCTCATTATTTGGAAAGGGGTCCTTAGGGAGTGTAACCCACTCGCTTACTGATCGAACTGACAAACTGATTAAAAATGAATTACCGTGCATTTGTTGATGAGTTTATGGGACTGCATAAAAACAAACTCATCCCAGACAAGATAAAAACACCCTTGGTGGCCAGCATCCACAAGCAAGATTTATTTGTTTGTGAGGATATAATTAAAATAGTACTGTTTAGATAGCACCATGATGGGTGGTAAATAGAGTACAAGCCAATTGGGAAAGCTCAGTTCGACACACTTGTTTTTCTGCTATGATGTGAATCTCTTCACCACCAGTTCACAGTGTTACATTTACTGTTTTTAATGGTTCTATCATTAAGATGTAATTGCTATAATTGCTCTTATGCTGCAAAGCAGGTTCTCTTTCTCTGTGTTCAGTTGTGAGTTTTATTCTGAATAAACAATCAGTTTAGCTTCTTTGAAAAGCATTTACATTGCTAATACATTACTATACTTCCACAACACACCTGTTCAAAAGCCAAGGTATTTTGCTGCAGGCCAGTGCAGACCTGAGCCTGGACGCTTCAGATGCCAGAGTAGCATTCTTGAACATGTTCCAGGCAAAGTCCCACTCTGCCACACCACCAAAGGCTATGGCGTAGCAATAAACTGTGCTTTTCAAGTTGGGATGGATCCTGGTGAACATAAAGATTATGCAATGAATTTCAAATGAATCCTAGAACACTGGCTCTCTCCTCTCCCTCTCTCTGAATGCACACACACAGACATACTTGGCATATAGGTCACTAGCTGTTTAACAGTTTTGTAAACAGTTCAGCAGTCACATTTAAGAGGTCTGAATTATGGCAGATTATAAGAAATATTCATTCTCACACTGTTCTAAATTCCTTACTGCTCTTGCAGTGGCCAGGGCAAGAGTCTTTGGACAATTGCAAATTGTCAGTGTCTGACAAAGTGTGGCATGTCTGAGGTCAGCATGGGAATGACATATCTACTTGCATGTCATGATCTGCTGGATTTGTAACTATGAAGATGCATTCATTTAAATTTATTTATTTATTTTATTTAGAAAGAGGGGCAATACATATTAATGAACATTTTAACAAATGTAAATATGCCAGATTATAGCCTTGGGCTAATTTCCATCTGCAGAACCTCTGGCAGGTTGGTGTTAAACACAAGTTAGTAAAAAACATACAGAGACAGTATTTACAGGTCATGTGACAAGGACAAAAACAGTGATCACATTATACTAGAACAAACAATGACAAGAAGAGTGGACACAGAGGACAATATAGATAATAATAACGGAAGCATAAATTTTATTGCACAAGACCCAGTATTGCACAGGCCCTTACTGTCCTGATATTGAACTGACCCATTACACTAATGGGTCAGTGCATTTGACCCATTACACTAATTACAGGTCTTGTTTCTAAAATCTGTGGTGTCAATCTCAATTTCATGTTGCTGGTTATGAGCTGCATCATAACCGCCTAACCCTAAAAACACCTGCTACTGCCAAGATTTGCCAAGACTGAGTAGTAAAAGACAGATATAAAAGCCTTAAACGTGTATGAGAACTTTCATGGGCTCAAAAGAACAGATTGAAACTATTTTGTACTCACGGGTTGCGACTTGGATTTTTCATCCACTCTCTGTACCAGCTTTTTATAAGCTCCCTACAGCCTTCCACTCCCGCACTGCAGGCTATCCCAATAGCATTTATCTGATTATACCTGAGAAGATTTTTTTTACAGAGACAAACAATATATACAAAATCTTAGCTTTTTGATTTCATATCAAAAATCTGTGTTTAAAAGAGCCCTTACTGGTCGGTGTGTCCTGTAGGTACTCTTGTCCAGTTAGATGTAATTGTCTTGAAATGCTCAAATAGAGGTTGTATTTGTTTCTTAAGGTATGCCTAAAATAAGAGTTAGAGTTAGTTTTTTTTCCTGTCAGTTGACTCTTTTATTTTAAACACTCACAATAGGCAAGAATAATAATTAGCATGTAAACTAAAGTAGGGCTAACCTGCAAAACTCCGTAGACTTCATTGCGGTCAAACATGAGAATATAGTAGTTGAGGTTTCTCAAAGCTGACTCCCAGGGGATGTAGTCTCGCTCTTTTGACAGGTATTTGGTAGTTCTCAGAGCCAGTGTGGTGCTGATTATTTTGGCTCTGGGGGAAAAAGAAAAGGATGCTTTTTCACACATAACTGTTTAATACTTTAACTTAAGATTTTTCTTTTTCCTTTACCTTGCTAAATTGAATGCATCATCGATAATTTGTGCCCTGTTGATGATTGATACAGCCTGAAAGAAAGAAAAAAGTCACATGCAAAGTGTATAAGACAAAACAATTTAACATTTAAAATTATGAAATGTAATACACTGAAAATGCAATATGAAAAATGACATTGAACAAAGCCAACATATTTCTGTCTGTTAAAGCTCTGAAACCTTGGGCTTTATCAGATCAGCTGGAAGGACTCTCTGTTCTCATGTGTTTGTTTGTTTTGCACTCCAGCAGTTGAAAAGGCATTCACAAAGGTTGCCTGGTAGCCAAAAGTGAGATTGTTGACTTGACTGCTTGGTTTTTTAAATTCCTTTGCCACTGAAGGGTAGCCTGGATGACTTAGATTGTGACTGATTGTGATTTTACACGCTTGGGTACCGACCTAAAAAGTACTATGAACTCATTGTCATGTTAAAGAAATCAATTTGAGATGATCTCAGCTTTGTAAATTGGCGTCTTATACTGCTGAGAGCAGCCATGAGGAGATGGATGGACATTGTCAGCAGCAATACTCAGGTAAGCTGTGGCATTTAAATAACACTTGGTTGCTTCTAATGGGCCCAAAATGTGCCAAGAAAATATCCCTCACACCACCACCAGCTTATACCACCAGCACCAGTCTGAACTGTTAATCCAAAGCAGCATGATCCATGCTTTCATGCTGTTCATCACAAATTCTGACCCTACCATTTGAATACTGTAGCAGAAATTAAGACTCAGATCAAGAAACATTTTTGTCCAATTTTGGTGCAAATAGTAGCCTTGGTTTCCTGTTCATAATTGATGGTAGAGGTACCAAGTTTGGCCTTCTGCTTCTTTAGCCCATCTGCTTCAAGGTTCAATGTGTTTTGTGTGTATTCAGAAATGCTCTTCTGTTACTTTTCAATCTCAAAGCAGCCTGGACATCACCCTCTAGCATCAGCAAGGCATTTTCACCCAGAGAACTACTGCTCACTGAATGTTTTCTCTTTCTGACCATTCTCTGTAAATCATAGAGACAGATGTGTGGGAAAATCCCAGTAGATCACCAGTTTCTGAAACACTTAGACCAGCCCATCTGACACTAACAAGCATGCCTGTGGCGGGGGCGTGGTCTTTGGCCTGCTGCAGAGGAGGGGAGCTCACGGGACGGCGCTGAGGCGGGAAGGAGCAGGTGCCCGGAACTGACTTGATGAGGAGAGACTTTTCTTATGTCTTGCAGTGAGAAGGAGTGAGAGGGACAACGGGAGTGACGGAGTGGCTGCGTCCGGGGCAAGAGCCAGAAACCGCAGGGAAAATCACAACTGTAAATAAAGCACTGTTGAACTCTCAAACGCGGAAGTGCCCATCTGTGGGTCGTGTGTCACAATGACCTTCTCAAAATCCCTTAAATCACTGAGATTTAGATGCTCAGTTCTATTTCCACCATGCCTAAATGCAAAGAGTTGCTCCCATGTGGCTGTGGATCTGATAGTTGCATTAATGTGCAGAACGTGTGTACTCAACAAAGTGGTCAGTGAGTGTAGTCTCAGAGCTCAAATAACTGACAGAAAAAGCAGCAAATATCAACATTTGACAGCTAATACGTTTCTGAAATGTAACAAATTCAGCTCTTGTCTCGTCTTCCACAACAAACTTTGATCGGTGCACTCAAAGAAAAAAATTTAGTCAAAACCCAAGAGTTACACATACTGAAAGCAGTTCAAATTGTCTACAGCTCAGTGTGTAAATTTGGCAAAAATGCATAGATTGCACCAAATATCTTTTTTCTGCTAAGACTTTTAACTTGGAGTTTTTGTGCAGTTATTGTGTTTTTAAGATTCTTTGCCTAGTCTGGTGTTGTCTGCCTTAAGCCATTTAAACACATGAACCTCAGTCAAATTCATGAGACATGGTTTTAGATATTTTCCAAATTATCCTTTACATTCATACTACTGATAATACTGTGTTTGCTTCAGGCAAAGGAGTCTGGAGAGCCTTAACAGGAGGCAGCACACATGATTCTCACTTGATACTGTTAAATACACAATTGTTGTGCTATTTTCATATCAGTGCAATAAGATGGCACACAGAACAGAACAACAGGGGCAGGTTGAAGACCGGCTAATACTGGTTCAAGAGTACCCAGACCTTTATCAGGTGGTATCTGTAAAAGTTCAGGGCTGCAGTGCTATTGTCAGGAAAGTGTAAGATACAGCTAAAAGTATAATAACCAGTCACAGCAGAAAGTCTTTGTCGCTGACCCAATCCAGCACAAACCGACCTTAAACATAGGCAACAGAAACTAGGGGAAATTCATAGATATAGTTGGAGTAAATTTAACTTTTTATCTTATTTTGTTTTATTATTTTAGTTTAGTTTTATTTTTATGCATCTATTCCATCCAGTTTTGGTTATTTGAATAGCCGTTGTACAGTCTTTAGTTGTCATACCATATAAATGTGGACATAAAGCACAAACAGGAAAACACTTGTGACTCACCTGGTGGTTGGTGTTGAGCACGGAAAGGAGACGGTCCCAGTTATCAGGATCGTAGTTCACCCTGAAGTATCCAGATACATTTGTGTTTGCGAGTACCCAGTCCTGTCCTGACACTCTCATCGGAATATGAGTGTCTAGTTAAACAAAAGAAAAGAATGACACACAGCAGATTTGATTAATTTAATGAGCTGTGGTTAAACCAACTAATCTAGTAGGAAATGTCTTGTTTTTTAGTCTGTGTGCAGAACTAATACAGCACCATGATATGAGTGTACCTGTTTTTTGAAGGAGCCAGTATTGTGGCTGCTGCACACCCATCTTCATCCATTTGATAGGGACATACCAGGTGTAACTAGACAGAAAAGACATAATGGGAAAAGAAGATAGATAATTTATTGTTTGTCATTTCCATATTACGATTTCACTGCTAGTGGGTACACTGGATTAATACAACAGATTCTTATTGGCTGCTGTCTGAAAAAAAAAAATCAGCTTAGGTAGAAGCAACACAAACAAATCAGAGTCACATCTCATGTCAGCAACACACGACATCAGCCCCTTCAATGTGAATGAGAACCAGGAGCCTAAAGCACATATGTGTAAGTGCAGCCCCTTCATTTCTCATCTGAGTGAAACTTGCAGCACAAGGTTAAACAGTTTCCTACTTGAACTGAGAGGGTCTGTCCACTGTAGAGTCTGGATCCAACAGGAAGTGTTTCTGTGTGACACTTCCTGTCCGGGTGTCAACACTGACGACTGGGTAGCCCATCTGGAGAGTCCAGCGGTTCATGATATTTTCCACAGAGTGTGGAATATGTATTCCTGGTGCATTTTCAACTGCCTGACAACACACACACACACACACACACACACACACACACACACACACACACACACACACACACACACACACACACACACACAGAAATTTAAGATAATTGCACACACACACACACCCAAAAAACACAATACCAGTGAAGTCATGCAGGTTAACCAACCTGTTGGAGATGATCCCACAGGTCTGTATATACAGTGTTACCAAAAGCGAATGTGTTCAGGTAAGACTGAAGACACAAAACGGAGATGAGGATCATATGATGCAATCACGAGGAAAGGAAAATAGTGTGAATTTACCAGGAAACATTTTTTGGCATAAATAACCACAGACACAGCATCATTAATTCCTAGTCTGCTGACAGTCGCACACACATTACGGCAGCAGAGATGAAGTGATAATATACTCACACTGAGTCCTCTAGCAAACACAGGCTCGGTGAGAAACTCTGACAGCATCCTTAGCACTGCTGCACCCTTGGAAAAACAAACCGCCAGAATTTGGTGAGCTTGAATTTCTCATAACGGAAAGGGATTTTCCACAAATCCCAAAGCAAACATTAAAACGAGTTGCCGTCCTGATGGTGTGATATGAATCACACGGACGCAGGAAGACTGAGTGAATTGGGAAAACTGAGCGTTTTACTGCAAATTAGCTAAATAAAAGTAATATAATTTAATAAACATGAGAGTTTAAAATCAAAAGGGCTTCAAATCTGGCTATATTGTCCGCAAATGTGGGTGAAATTGTAGAATATATACTTAATTTCTGTGAATCAACTTGCATAAAATGTTGTGTAAAATTATCGGAGGAGCAGACCTTGCTGTAAGAGATTGTGTTGAACATTTCACTGATCTGAGCGGGCTCATTGACTTCCTCTTCTCCACGTGACAGTGGATGAGAGAAGGCCAAGGCATCCACAGCAAACACCTTCTGAACATCATAAAGGACGATGTGATCTTTCTGCAGCCAAGCAGAGAAAGAGAACCAGGGCAGGTTTTATAAGCCAACAACATCTGTGAAAAGTTACCAATCTGTGACACAAAAGTGTACATCTGTTAAGAACTGTATCGAACTTTGCTGTCTGTGGAGATGCAAGCATGTCTCTTACAATGTTCCAGGTGGGCTCGGCGTAGTCGACTCCGAGGTACTCAACATATGATGCAAACCCCTCGTTTAACCACAAGTCATTCCACCATCGCAGAGTTACCAGATTTCCAAACCACTAAATAAACACATGAGGAGTAAACAGATGAGCATTTCTGCCATGACCAGGGAATTAACGTTTCCATGAACCTAGACTTTGGCCAACATTAGCACTATCAGTCACATCCAAGCAACACAATAACCGAATCAGCAGGGGATTAAAACATTTCAAACCACAGGATTTCCCATCTGTTTTTATGTGTCGAGAGCAGGGTGAAATTACTCCACTGTCACGATTTGTCAGCTGCTCTTGCAAAAGGGAGTAACACAAGTAGATTTATTTTTACAGTACTTGATGAGTGAAGGAAGGAGACTTTGCTGCAATCACGTTCATTTCATAATATAATGTTGCTTTAGTTTGTGATGCCTAAAGCTTTGAGAAAAGAGACCGTCTGGGTTAAAAACCAATGCTATACCATGTGTGCGAGTTCGTGGGCAATCACAGTTGAGACCCTCTCTTTGTTTCCAGTGGAGGAAAGGATGGGGTCATAGAGCAGGGCCGTTTCCCTGTATGTGACCAGACCCCAGTTCTCCATTGCTCCAGCGTTGAAGTCGGGCAAAGCGATCTGATCTGTGGAGATGAAGGGTTAAAAAAACATGCTGTGCTCAGGGAGATCATTGAAATGAAATGATTTAGCAAAATGGTCTACCTGACTTTGAGAGAGGATATGATGTGTTGTAATAATGCTCATAAAACCTCAGGATGGGTCCTGTAACATTGAGAGCATAGCTCCCCTGACCATCATCTATTGCTTTTCTCCGAGCCCAGATTCGAATCTGCAAAGAGTAATTTAAATCTTTGAGTCCAAAAAAAATTGCTCCTTACCATTTCATGCTCGTTTTAACTTTCCAAGATCATATTTGGGAAAATATAAGCTGGGAAATGGTTTTTGGATCCCGGCCTCACTGGGGATTTAAGTGAATATGTAATCCAGGTTTCTTACCAACAAATCGTTTTGGTTTGACTCAATGGGAACAAAGTCGCTGACGATAAATGCCAGTAGATATGTTGACATTTTCCGCGTGGGCTCAAATGTTGTAATTTTGACAGCCACACTGTCAATGACAGCCTCTGAAGCTTCTGTGCAGGCAGAGAAAAATATTAAACACTCTGTTAGCATTAACAGTGTTTAGTTACTTATTTACTTTAATAACTTGGACAAGGTGTTTTTTTATTAGTTACAACCAATGACTGAAGAAACAGTCATTGGCTTTTCTACAGTCACTGGTTTATGAAGCAATCACATTACCTACTACTTACAACATGATATCTATTCTCATTTTGAGCTTGTTTTTCCATTTGCACTGAAAAAAAATAAAAAACTGAAATAGTTTTGTTTATCCAACGAACCCTTTTCCTTGCCATTGGACAGAGCCACAGTGTCTCGTGAGTGAATGATCGTGACAGTAAAGACTGCTTTCATGGCTGGTTCGTCAAAGCAAGGAAAGCTTTTCCTGGCATACGTTGCCTGCATTTGTGAGGTAGCAACAACTCTGCAAAACATTGGAAATAAAAAACATTAATGGAAAACATTCACCAACAATCCAAAAGCCTTCAAAAACTGACCGAGAGAAACATTAAGCAAATAATACTGCAGCTTTATCACGGACACTGGCATCTTAAAATTATGCACAATCTCATTTGGTGTTTGCATGTGATTCACTAAATATTAGACACAAATCATCACATATTAAATAAATCAGAACATCGATAACACAGTCATTCATCCAGCTAACAATCATAATTCACAAGTTACTGTATTGTGTGAAGTACAAAAAGAAAGTGATGTCTACATTTGATTGATTGGCTGTATGGCACAAAGTGATGAAAACTGCAATCTACAGAGAACGACAAATATGACTTTCACATACAGTTTGGGTAAAGACTCATTCTGCAGCTTTCACTCAAATCTGACCCGTCCACTGGAAGGAGTAGAAATTCTTGCGATAATGGAAATGTGCATGTTAAATGATAAATATAACCTTAATCTTGACCTTGAAATGTAGCTAGTGAGTAAAACCATAAGCAGAGAACAGGTTCAAAACATAAAGCTAACAGTGGTTACCTGTCTGACAGCTCTGTGATTGCAACCTCCTAACGCTGACATGTTTGCTCTCCAAAAAGAACCCAATATCTCACCAGCAGCATCTGACAGAACAGCAGTATTTGACACCGTGGAATAAGAATGTGTTGACAAGTCTTACTTCTTTACGCCATCCTCAACATATTCACTCCTGTAGAAGCCCTCCAGGTCATCCGCCAGCTCCCCGAGAAATTCTGTGTGAAGTGAATAGGATTTTCCCGCCGATAATCTGCTGCCTAGCTGAATAACCAAAAACTCAGTTTTCTTCACAAGCCAAGAATTCAGTATAGTGGGCACTGGGGCCTCACCCTGGCTGCTCAGTTTAGCGTGGTGCCCAAAGAAGGTAGTGAAGTTGAGTTTTTTGGAGTGGATGATGATGAGGTCTGTTTCTTTCACACATTTAAAAATTACTGTTGAACGTCCAGTGAAGATGTACAAGCCCTCTGCATTGGGCTTCAATCGTGGCCACAGGGTCAGATTGTAAGAGACGGGGATGAGGGAATCTGGAAGTCTGTAGTGGTCCCAGGGTTCCTTTGGAGTGTCAGGGGTGGTGCTGGGTGTAGTTGTACTGGTGCCATCTGATGCTCCATCTCCTACGTTACCTTGATTCTTGGACTTTTCCTTGTCGTAAGCAACAGAAAGAGCTATAATTGTAGCCAGTCCACAGACCGCGAGTACAAGCATCCCGAGGCCCACATTTTTACTTATGTAGTAGACTTTCCCCATGTCTGATCAGAAGGTCAATGCAGGAATCAGAGGGATCTCAGTCTGCTTATGTCAGCACGGCAGAACTCCTCCTTCTCAGTTAATGGGTGAGCTATTTACATGGCACCTGCCGAAAAAAAGAGGAAAAACAAGAAAACCTCAGCCATTTAATCTATAACTTGGCATCTCTATTTTTTGTAATAAACGTCAAGGATGCTTAACAAGCCATGTAGTTTCATAGTTACTGTTTTGAAAGAGTTATGTAACATTAATAAATCATTCCATTTCTGTGATGCATTATAAAACCAGACTTCCAAACTAGTACTACTTGAAAAACGTTTCATTATTCCTCATCCTGCAGGCAGCGGGTTTAACACTGAAAAAGACACCAAAGGGTTGAAGGTGTTGTTACTCAGACTTCTTGGCTTTGGTGTTTTGCGCTGGTCTCATGCAAAACAAAAAATGTTTCAGCATCACAAGTCGATCCGAAAAACAACTTTATGTATCACAATGAAAATGATCAGTGGTACTATAACGTTAAAAGAAAAAATCATCTGAGAAAAATTGGGGGTAAATATTGTCACAAAGGCAGCAAGCTGAATAATGACGCATTAAGCCAGAGCTCATCTTTTGAGTGCCTTTAGCTTTTCTGTGGGTAAATTCAAACTATTCCTGTTCTATTTTCTGAGTCTTTTCCGTTTTCCCACACTATCAAAACATCAGTGCTATTCGATCATCAAGCTGAAGAAAACAGGACGGGAGGAAAAGGGAGGAACTGTCTGCTGTAATTGATGGTTGGGGTCAATCTCTGTCAACCGCTGAAGATAAAACAAATGAAGCCCGTGTGCAAGTGGAAAAAAAACTGCAGTTCTTGTGGGTATCACTTGAAGCTGAATAATTAAACTGGACCTTTTCACTCTGTTGTTAATGGATTACCTGACAGATATCATCATTTGCTGCAAGTTAAAGACCACCTAAGAAATTTTTGCTTCAGTTTGAATAAAATTCTAGTGTTTAATGAGCTCATAGTACTTATTAGACCAATATCTGTCTGTGTCACAGACCCGGTTCCGGGGACTCGGGGTCCGTGAACAGTGTGGACCATTATTATTGTTATTGTCGTTGTTGTTATTGTATTGGATCTATGTTTGCTGCCCTGCGCTCTTGTGTTCCATGCTGGTGTGTGTACGTGTGGGTGTCTGCGGGTGTGGCTGAAGAATGAAGGACAGCCACCTGCAGACCTGATGGGCTGGTCACGCCTAGGTTCCCACACACCTGCTTCTGATCAGGCTCGTCGGGGGAGCTACTTAACAGAGCGATGGAGCGTCCTCCGGCGCAGGATCGTTGAGTTAGATTCCATGTCAGTGTTTGAAGTGCTATTCAGTGTATGCCTGCTGGAGTTGGTGCCATAACGGCTGTGTCTATCGTTTTTCCCCAGGAGGACAGCGGAACACAGGACTGCAAGACACACGGGGTGTGTGAAGGCACAGGGCAGAGAGCACGAGATACCAGCACTTATTGGAGGACACGTCACGGGAGTCGAGGGAGCACTTTGGAGATTTATTGTGTGGTGTACTTTTACTTCACTGTAAATAAACCCACTGCTCATTCCACTAGTCCAGCGTTTGAGTCCTTTCTCCAACATTCCCCACGGTATGCCACCCAGACCGTGACAGTCTGTGCCTCACACCCATACAGTTTATAAATGCAGCTTGCTAAATTTATATGATAACACCACTCTTTCATCAATACAAGGTAAGTTCTGGCTACAAAACGTGGCAGTGGCCAAAAAGATAACAATACATGTTCAAAAAGCAAAAATTAGACCAGTGGGTAATATCACCATGGCTGCATCCAGCTTTTAACCTGTCTACTGTCTATGGTCAGAAAATGGAAAGCTAATCCAGTCAAGGACCAACCCTAGAAAAGCCCACAAATCCAACTTCTACCTGAATCCAGGTAGTACCCGATTGGGGTTCTTCTGTCGTTCCAAATTTCAGACATTACCCAAAATTGACCTTTTTGTTTTTGTAACCAAAATTGCAGTCATGTATTCCTAAAACTCTAACAGTGATTATTTTAAATGAGTCAGAGATAATGAGAAGAAGTTCTTGTTATTTTTAAAACTTCACCTACAGACAACGAGACGTGTAGCTCCTGTATTCCTTCTTGTTAACTCCTGTTTGGTTAGGAAGTAGCAGCATGCATCCAGCTTCAACTCTGAATTCTTTCTAATTTTACCAAAAGACACTGCTGAAATCAAAAGTGTCATCCCAGTTCTTGTTACTCCTTTTGACACGACAAAGAACACTCATTAGCTGCCAATTCGGTTCAGCTTGTGCGTTAGATTACCTTCCAGCTACGTCTCTTCCTTGCCTCATCAGTATCATAAAGCACTCTGCATGCAGACCAGTGCATCCTATCTCCCTACATTATTTGCATCAAATGGTTCAACTCTTCACTCTGAATTCTCTGTATTTTTAGCAGGCAACCAGCAGGTTTTCCTGCACTACCTGCAAAAGTTACAGTCATTTAGCCTCTTTGTAAACAAGAATGCCTTTCCAATGAGTTGTTTTCACCATATGTCATTTATTCATATCATCCTGTCTTTCAGGCCTATAATCACACAAACCTACTCCTTCTCAACACCACCTTAACTTTAGCTCAGGAAGTTGCAGCTCACTGTCCACATTCTTGCTTTTCTTCACCACAAATCCACAGAATCCTGTCTCATCACCATGACCTTTTGTGACGTTTTTACTGAAAAAGGAATTTTTCTCTGTCACAACCTCTGTGAATATTATCATATGTTTCCAAAGACTGTAATCTTGCCTTATAGTCATCTAAATTCTAAATTTTGGTAAATATGCTTGTTCACTTTCTTTTCAAGAGGTAAAGAAACTGACAGAATACTCATGTGTGTACAGTAAACATGAAATTGGGCCAGTGGCCAGTTAGCAAACAAGGAAACATTTTTTCACAGACAAGAGTCACAAGATGCTTTACAGAAAACAGTCTAAGACAATACAAAGAGGACAGAAGAGAAAAAGATAACGAACACAAACTGTACAGTGCAAAAAGTGACATTTACCCTTATATGAAGCAAGAACTGCACAATAATTAAAACAGGGTTAAAAGAAGACCCAAAATTATGCTACACAAAACCTCAGCTGGCACAAAATATGTTGCTAAAATGCTAAAGTAAGTAGATATATTGTCAGCTCTCAACAGGATCGTGCTAAGTGGCTTCAAAATCTCCGTTACCCCGCATCCTTATGTGGGTGCAGGGAACAAACCTATAGGTATGGCCTGTATTTATATAGCGCTTTACTAGTCCCTAAGGACCCCAAAGCGCTTTACATAGCCAGTCATCCACCCATTCACACACACTGGTGATGGCAAGCTACATTGTAGCCACAGCCACCCTGGGGCGCACTGACAGAGGCGAGGCTGCCGGACACTGGCGCCACCGGGCCCTCTGACCACCACCAGTAGGCAACGGGTGAAGTGTCTTGCCCAAGGACACAACGACCGAGAGGTAGGTAGGCCAAGCTTAGCACAAAGACTGGAAGCACAGGAGGAAAAAAAAGAAAGAAACTGTCACGATCTGAGGAGACAGACCGTGCGGTGGTGCGTGTGGTGGACCCAGGTGCGAACACAAGAGAGTAGACCGGAGTAACTTAAACTGAAAGTGAGCCTTTATTATGGCTGAAGACAGGTCTCAAACAAAGCAGAAATACCATGACTGAACTAAACTAAACTGGGAAACAGATACTGATAAACTATGAAGACTCGGAAAACCATGACGAAGCCTGGCCATGAGGACATGGAGGGTGGGAAACACAGACTGCATGAAACACAGAGACTAAATACACATGAGGGATGATCAGGGGAAAAGGCCACACATGGGAGCACAGCTGACACACATGAACCTAAAGACAGGACAGGAGAAGTGAAACTAAATACACTGACATTGAATACAGGCTTTCAAAGTAAAACAGGAAACATGGAGATTAGACATGACATGAACTAAACATAACCACGCAGACATGACAGGTAGACGCACGAACCAGGGAGACTGAGTACAGGGGGAGATGACATAAACAACTAAGAAACAAAGGGCTAAACAGCACCCTAGAAATTAACTAGACGAACTAAGCTAAAGCATAAATGAATACAAAAGATACATAAAACTCAACACTGGATCACACGACCCAGGACCATGACAGAAACCATATTAACTGGTACTTGCTGTATATTAAAGAATGCCTCAGGTATTTATTTGAGGTCCTTTTTAATATTGGACTGTCCATTTTGGTTTTAAGCATTCAAATATATATTTCCATGTAGTAGCCTTTCCCACTTCACTTTGTCATTAACTCATTTCCATTTGTGTCATTAATATTTAACAGTAGGAGATCAAACAGCCTTCACCTCTACGCTGGTAGATATGCCGTGACATCATAAAAACACTCTAATGAACCTGTTATCAATAATTTCTCAATATTTACAGCTGATTCTTTCCATGGAAGACTTTGCATCCCGAGTTTTATGGAGTCTTGGCACAACAGTTCATAAAGTGTAACAGGGTAACAGTTATAAATGAAAGTGAATATAAGATTTTTCTATTAATTCTGTCTGCTTCACCCGGTTTTGACTTGAAAATGAAAGAGAGAAATGAAAGAGAGCAATGTAACAATAACACCTCTGTACTATTTAGACATCACAACTGGCAATAGAAGTAATAATACCTTGTTTACCAGTTAAAGAGTGAAGAGATATAGAAAGATACAGAAAAGAGACTATTTTCTTTCAGAATCTTCTCACATTATCGGTATTTTCAGTGAAATTGAGTCTAGTTATATCTGCTAGTGAACAAACAAACAGAATACAACCCGAAGTCAAAGCACTCTGTGTCACTTATGACTTGTACCAAACCAAAACCCTGAACATGTAGTTATTTATTTCATAATGAACGGTCTCACTTTTCCTTCCTGTCTGACAGCATGTCCATGTGACTGCTCATCAGAGTGTCCTGAAACACAGGATCATCATGATGTTGTCACAGCCCTGGGTCGTGTAACCTAGCACTTTGAGTTTTTTTGGTTTTTTAAGTTCATTATTTATTTTTAGTCTTTTTGGTATTAGCACCCAGGTTCCTCAGCTGTACTTCTTCGTTCATTTAGAGTCCCTTGGGTATTCACCCCTGTGTTAAAGTTCCCCTTGTTGTTGAGTGTCTTGCCTGTCAAGTTTTATGTCTGCACGGTTAATGTTGTCATATTCATGTCATGTCTGCGTCTCGCCGTGTTCATTGTTCTGTGCGTCATTATGTTCATTCTAGTCATCTGTTTCCTCATGTGTCTCCACTTCCCCAAATCACCTCATTTGTGCGTATTTAAGTCCTTTTTCTATAACTGTTTGCTGTCAGGACGTCTGCCCATTTTCCTTCATGTTATCTACTCATAGTCACAGTTTTAGTCACAGTCAAAGTCATAGTTCATGTCATACGAACTTGTCTGTTTATCTTCGTGTAGACTTGGTCTTGTTTTTGGTTCAGTTCATGTGTTTGGCCAGAATTGGCCAGAAAGCTTCTTCTTTTGTTGAGAACGCAGCTCCTTCCTTCGGTGTCTGTTTTTGGGTCCGTGCAACAAAACACAGCAGCATACCCCGCCGTGACAGATGTGTTAAATATCTCATGATTTGTTCTGTGTTAAGAAGGCTTTTCATTCTCTATTTATAACAGAGTATTTTATATCTATATATGAGGTTGTTATATAGTTTTTTACATTTATTTATATTATATATATGCATATATTATATGCTTTCAATCGTATCTTTTTTTAATAAAGGTAGTTGGTGATTAGCGTTGTCACCTGAGTTTGAATCCACCAGCCAGCTCGGGCCTTTTGTGTGGCATTTTCATGACTTCCCTGTACTTATATGTGTAAACTTTGGCTCCCTCCTGCAGTTCTCTATGTGTCAGCCCTGTGACAGCTGAGATAGGCTGTAGTACACTGCAACGCTAAATTGGATAAGTTTAAAAAGAAATTGATGGCTGAATTGTGTACAGAAAATACCTTGTCTTGGAATCTATCATAATTCTTCACAGGAGGTTTATATTTTAAGTTGAAGGTTAATAGTTTCATTTTTGTATTCGAAGAAATACATCAGTGTTGTGTGTGAAAGTTTTATTTATGACTTGGACTTTGACTTAAATTTGATACCCATTACAGGATGACATCCGAGCCAATTTTATCTGTTTACTTGTTAGAAAAGCTGACCTAGGCCATAATGACTAACTTTCCGATCAGTCATAAAAGCGAGTAAGTGATTGGAAATGAGTCATGGTGTTAAGTGTGTATTAAACCATCATTATTTAAGATGCTATTGTTCATTTTGAGCTAACACATTTTAGTCTGAACTTGCCACTCTTTCTGCTTGTGTTATTTAGCTTAGTTTAGTTTGGATGTGAAGTGTTAACAAAGATCAGTTGTATCTTCTTCCAGTTAAGTATACGCAGAGCTGTGTCTTCGGTTTGTTCACAAACATCTAATTAAGAACGACATAACTGATG
Organism: Rhamphochromis sp. 'chilingali'; assembly: GCF_963969265.1. Classification (NCBI taxonomy): domain Eukaryota; kingdom Metazoa; phylum Chordata; class Actinopteri; order Cichliformes; family Cichlidae; genus Rhamphochromis; species Rhamphochromis sp. 'chilingali'. The sequence continues at coordinate 35,649,546 of NC_137933.1, read as the reverse complement.
GTTGATAATAGTCCATGGTCCATTGTAATGATAGCTTGTAACACTCATCAGAAGGTGAGTCCAAAGCCATGATAACATCCACATCATGATGATTCAGCTTCTTTAGAAATGAGATGCTAAAACAATAAAATGTGACAGCTTTTATGTTTATAGACCAAGAGAGGGGAAACAACGATAAACATTTACCCCGCTTACTTCATACATAAATTCATTTGTAGAATAAATTGATTTAAAAGATCAGTGGATTCCTTGAGTATGCAAAGACCCACTGCAGTCAGTGGTATGTGAACTCAACAACCTACAGGTGGAGAACATGAGGAACATACACTGGAATGCAATACTGCGGGCCAGGACAGAGAGTTATTCTTCGAGCTGGCTTAGAAAGCCTGCTCTCAAATGTCTGAGCTTTTCCCACGCAACAAAAATGAACTAAAAGCCTACTGTTTGAAAGATTGACTTATACTTGTAGACTACACACAAAAAAGGAACAGAAGCTCAGGCTGGAAGACACAGCAGCATGTAGAAAGATTATAATTTGGTGATGATTTTTTTTTACAGAACAGTCATTGTCACATAACAATAATGCACTCAAATTATTATTGTCTATATCTCTTTCAAAGCTTATTTCTTGTGTTATTAATGGAATACCTTTTTAGTGGCAGAGAAATGGAGCAGTGCTTCTTAGGCGCCAAAGAAAAGGTGCTGATGGAGAAACAGCAAGCCGCAAGAGCTGAATGTTTCGATGGAAATAACAAGAAGAATTCATAAAATATTATTGCGTCCCCATTACACAGTTTACAACTGTGGCTTTGGAAGACTTAGCGTTTTGTTGAATAAATATTCAATCGAGGGTTTGGGTAGGTCACAGAAATTGTTTTATCCAGCGTGTGGAATTTACAAAGCTTGTTTGGGAGCATGAGTGTGATTATTTACAGTCACTGGGATGTGTTTGTGTGACTATTCATATTTATATTGAGAGTGACATGTGGACTGTTGTGGAGCTGTGAGGATATCAGCACCTTGCTGTTATAAAACTGGATATGACAAAGGTGAATTTTCCAGGAAAAAACGATATGCTCGTACGGTAGCAACTTCTCAGTCCCAACATGTGCTGTTTAATAAGACTTGAAACCATAGATTGGAGTCATAAAAACAACATATTCTCATAGACTTCTAGGTTATCTGATTTAATTTAGCAAACAGTGGAGTTGCCCCCTGCGGGGTATTAGAAAGAATATAGATTTAATGAAATAAAGCTTTTATACATTGTTTGTTTGTTTTTGTTTGTTGTTTTTTATTGGTATTGCTGTCATTACAGCATAAAGCTTCAAAATCGCACAATGTGTTACATTTTAATGACGGAAAAGTTTTATAGCATACAAGGCTCGGCTTCTTTGCTGGTGCTAACTTATAAACAATGTTGAAAAGAAATCTAATTTTCAAACAACAGGTTATAAAGTCTATTCTTTCCCATTTCCGCAGTGGAAGGTAAATCAACTGTCTGCGAAATCAATCAGGGAATGAATTTTAATCATCAGTCTTTCAAATAAATCCCCTTACAGTCACTTTAGACCAATTCAATAAGAAATATGATCCAAACAAATCACGAGAACGTTCCTCTTTGCCAACTGAGAGCCGGAGTGGGAATGTTTATCGTGGGGAGGGCAAAGTCACATATTTTCATGGAGGCGCATTTCGCGGTGTGATTTTTAAAAGGCCTCCCGCTTACATTCTCTGTAAGTGCTGTGTATTCTTTTTGAAGAGCCACAGAAGAACGTCTTTTTTCTATCATGTGATTAACCGGAAGACCGAGAAATGCAGGACAGCGCACCTTCTTTTTTGTGTGCTCCATCCGTGTCCTATCACACTTTAACCTTCAACTTTTTTTAACAAGATTTATCATTATCCATCAATAACTTTCGACTTATCTCAGACATTTAAAGGTAAAAATACCTTTTAGCACTCATGCAATCATTCCACCTGTTCGTGAACCTGTGACCGACACAATCAACTCTGTGTTTACTCACTTCCACGCTGAACAGATAAGCTACAGTCAGTTTATGGGGGCTGCAGAGTTTACATCCAGAACAGCCCATGCTGGATGTTAACAGATGACTAATAAATCCACATCACAGCCACTAAAGCCAAACACTGATTTATCTCACAGCTGCTGTACTAAAGTATTTACTTTGCACTCACTGCAAACTGAGTTGCCGTTGCATACTTTGGTTTTTGATATCAAGTAAGAGCAGCGTAACTCAAAGTATCATGGATTTTCTTAAACGGCATCACAAGACTGTACTTCACAGCGGAAAGTCTGCCTTTGATCCATTCAGAGACCATTTGTGAACAATTACACCAACTTCTTGCTGCACAGAAACTCTAAGGGAAAAAGCAGTGCAACAATTTACCAGATGGCTGTAAAACTTGCACAAAGGACAACTAATGTTACTTTTCTTAGAAAAAAAAAGACTGGATCAACAAGACTGGTCTCTTTGGTCATATTTTTACTAAAGATATAGAAAACAGTACCTGCCAAACCTTGTGTAGCTGCATGTCCAGCGCTCGCCCGGAATTAAGTCCACAAAAGACGTTCAAGTTGAGCTGGAATGATCCCAGGCTTAAAGACTTGCAGTCGGCATCTGGGAGAACGGAGGTAGGAGGTGGCGAGAGCTATGACAGGTTTCTCTAGAGATGTAGGGAGGGAACAATCTTCTCTATCCCCCAAAATCCCTAAGTTTAGTGGGAAGGGGGGACTGAAAGAATGCGGCTGTATCAACACTGCATTGTGGTCAAGCAGAAAGAGCTCCGATCCTCAGAGGTACAGAGTGTCCTGATCATTCTGATTAAGGTTTCATATGACGCACATAAACCCCAGCCCCAGTGCCTCAGCTTACCTGCTAATATCCACGAAAAACTCAAGGTTTGTTATATGCAAACCGAATAAAGCACAGCCACAGGGATTTCAATTTTCATTCATTTAATTTACCTTCGCAAGAAAGGTCTTTGACACCAGGACACATTTCCTTCCTAAAAAGGATTTCATAATAAAAGTCTTAATTTGAACATACCTGACCACTAAATACAGCCAAAGAGACACAAATATACTTTATACAAACATTTCAATGATCCAAAAATGGTTATAGTCATTGCACTCTGCTGTCTCTCCTAACAGATTTTGGCAAGATCTTGCAGTAGCACATTAAAAATTTGGGCATAACCAAACATCATTTGCATGTTCTGCACCCTGGAGAATGACACCATTAGTCACAAATCGCAAAGACATCAGGGGGAAAATATATAAAGGAGATGGAAAATAAAAACAAGAGAAATTGGATAAGTGGCAAGAACCAATAAGTTTGCCAGAAACAGAAGCCTAAGATCATATTTCAGTGAACTGAATGTAGTCCAGAAACTCAATCCAGAAAGGAGGGAATGCTTTGAAAACAGATTTGGGAGAGCTGTGTAGAAAAATACACATGGCTAAGACATCATTTATTTATCCTTTAGAAAAGGAAGGTAAATCGGGTGGCCCCAAAATCCCCACAAACAATAGTACATATATAATAACAGCACGCGTAATGCTTTCTAGAATCAAACCTTATATCATTGTGCAAATCCTTCAAATAATCTGTAACATGGATACAACAGACATCAAATATCACTTACAGTTTACCTCCCATACATACAGGAATAAAGGTGAAAGTAAACTTATGTGGTTTTGTGGTACATTTATTAAAAATAAACAAAACAGTGTTCTCAGTTTTGACCAGAGAGCTGGGTGGAGAAGGACTATATCAGTAGTGCACCAGCCCCGCAGAGCTCAGCGGGAAAGCTGTTCAGAATGGGGAGAGGCTCGGCACTTTGATATTGATGTCTCCAATGTTGATGTTGCGGGGAATCTCGGGCAGGTTCATGTTCTTCACAGCAGAGACAGCACGAGCTGGAGCCGCTGACAGACCTCCCTGCCCAGAGAAACATGGCACAGAAAACACCTTTAAAGGCTTCGTGTGTGGAATCATCACGTTTCATCTTTAATACTGCTGTAATGGCACAAGTCTAAGCATCTGCGGGGGGAAATCCTGTAGTAAAACTGCAACAGTGTTAAGTTACACATGTTGTGTATATAGACTTTACTATGAAAGGATCATGTGACTGAATGAGAACCTCATTAACCTCATTCAGTCAGACTGACACTGTGTTCACGCTTTGATTCCCATAATTTCGTGTACATGTACAATGACAATAAAGGGCTATTCTTGACCATTTCAAAGTCTAACTGAACTGCTACGGTCCTGTTTTGGCTCGGTGAGACGATTTGCTCAATACCCAAGGAAATACAAATCGCTGCAAGTGTGCTGTGTAAAATCTCCTTTTGTTTACAGTAGTTTTATTTGTGGTGCACCTTTACATGAAGCATTTTTAAAGTAAGGTCATCTTAATCTGAAAAGCTAATCTTAAAGCAGACGTAATCTTACCTTGTATAGGAGTTATATTTCTGTCTACTTGTACATACCCGTGCCATCTGGTGTAGGATTTTAGCCAGCTGGTAGTGGGCTGTTAGCAATGCGATGATGTCATAACACATCAGGCAACATTCAGGTTTTTTAATATAAATTCGATTATTGTTATTGTCGTGAAATTAAAATTATTTATAAGGTGTTATAGGTGCAAAAACACTACAAATGAGTCATTTTAACCTAAAATTGGATGCAACATGATAAGATCATAATGTCTAATATAGATACTTCAGGGGCTTAAGATATGCACGTGTGCTAATTTTGGTTGCACAACTCCTGATCATGTAGGGTGAGTTTGCAGAAAAAGAGGTTTCGTATATTACAGTAAGACTAACTTCTTAGTATTATGAGTGGACGCTCAGTGCAAATAGTCTCTTTAGTCAAGTGAGTGCTCACAGTGCTCTTATTCTAAAAATTAGTTAAATAAACACACACATTTAGATGCCCTTGGTGCATCATTTTCCAACACATTGTGACAAGAGATATTGCAACTAAACCACAATTTCTGAATGGTGACCAAAACAGTACGCCAACTCTCACAACAATGCAACACCGCTACTTGCCTACTTACAAATTCCAGTATTATAAACATCAGTTTTGGTTCTAAAACAACCATTTAAATCATGTTTACATTAAACATTTACAAAGTTTCATAATCAGCAAGTGTAACTTTACAAGAACCATCAATTAATGTTTATAGAAGGTTTGCAAATCAATTACTTGTAATTCATTCTATGCTAACGGTAAATCATTATTACTTAAAGTTCAATTACCAAAGTTATTATGAAGGATTAATTTTAGGGGTTCACAAGAGTTTCTGTTTTCAAGCTAAAACATGCAATAACCCTCAAGTGCGCTCCTTTAACAGAACGGATCTGACCTCTGACTTCTCCATGCGGTTCTGCACCTCCACCTGAGCTACAATCTCATTCATGTTAGTCTCCAGCACCATCCCTCCCATCACCACCTCCTGCAAAATGTAATGGACCTGCAGAAAGAGCAAAGCACGGCAATTAAAACTAAGCAATGCTGAAATGCATGCAGTTTAGTTGGAAAGCAAAGCAGCTTTCCATCACAACCTTCAGATGTTTGAATTCCTGTGGGCACAAAATGCTTACAGCAGCATAAAACTGTCTTCTACTGCAAATCTGTCAGCCTCTTTTAAACCCCTGACTGTAAGTATCAATGACATTTTTACAATGCCATGTAGGTTAGTTGCGTCTATCCTCCAGAGATGTACAAGAACATGTTTTTCTTTCAAGAAGAAATACTTCCAGGTTTCACTTTGGGAAAATTCCTTAGGCCAAACCTAACAACACCACATGACATCCATTTCCTGCTGGGAAAATTCAATCAAGATGGCCGGGGATGTGTCTGATTAGTTTCCAGCAACACATCTAGCTAGGCTCAGAAGAAGAGAAAAACAGATTTAAATGTAGCCTGAAGCACATACACACATCTTCAATTCTAAAGAAGCCCTGCACACAGTTTTAAAAATCTTTATTATGTACTGTGATATATATTATTTGAAATGCAATCATTAATTTCTGAGGTGAAAAGGTTAAGTAAAGAGTCTGTTCCAAAAAAGCATCTGGCTGCACAGCTAAGACTAATAGACTGCACATTACCTGAGGGTCAGGCCTACAGTGCAGTCATAAACACAAAGTTCCCTTTTATCTCAACCTTTTCATTGAATGGGTAAAAAGAAAAAAGCTGTCCATGAATACAGCTCCTACACAATTATTCTGCTACAGCTTTACCGTCAATATCAAGACAGCGTTTATTCTGTAATGGCAGCATGTTAATGTCACATTCAAATATTTATGGACAGTTTCCCACAAGTTCGAAACACCAGTGTATGTTGCTCCGATATGGAAGCCTACTCTTACTCTGTGCTTTTAATACAAGACAGACCCACTAAGCTGTGCCTGACCAGTGCTTTTTTTTAACATTTTATATCACTGTCTTTAAAATTCTTGAAAATTGAGACGGCTCTTTTTGCCAAAAAACTGCCAGAAACCACATTCGCACATTTGGAAAGCTGAAAACATTTACTGACACATTTCGTTTTATTGAGCAATTATTCAACTAATACTTGCAGCTCTACAGAAATGCATCCCTATCCCCCACTTACCTTATCCATGTGGAATATGAGGTCTAGTTCGCAGACATTTTCGAAGCATTTATCCAACGTTTCCACAAACACCTGCAGTGAAGAGAACAATGGGGTCAAAACGGGAAATATTTTCAATAACAGATTTGTATTACTGTCTGAGTGCTGATTAAGTACATACAGTTAAGATGGTCACAGGCCAAATGTAGAACAACTTCCAAATTTCCCAAAGGGACAATAAAGCTGTGAAGCCAGATGTCAGCCCGAATCAAAGTGAGTGCATCAGCACTTTGCGTAGTAATGTTGTTGAGAGGTCTGTACAGCCTGTATCTGAGATAACAGGCTTTCTTTTTAACAAGTTACTTCTTTAACACAACCACCAAAGGAAATTTAAGACATAAAAAAGTGAAAATTTACTGATGTCAGTTTAAAATACAGTAAAAGGAATTTGTTTTTAAATGGTTCAGTTTATAAACATTGTCCAAATTTGTTCATTAATCTTGGATGTAAACAAAATAACGCAATCATGTTAAGCCATTTATTGTTAAAGCAGCAGCATCTTAGAATACTGAGAACACAGAGAACAGTGAGTGTTGTACAGTGTGTTTTCACAGACGCATTCCCAAACTTCAACACTTTTCGGCTGAACGGAACAGTAATCTGAGTGATAAGATAAAATGTGGATACACCAGTTCTGATTGAAAAGTGGCATAATCCTAAACACCTCACTGCAAAAAAATGTTTCTCTGTTAGCTGCTGGAATGCATCCATGCTTGCAATAGATGCTGAAAGAATTTCCTCGAATCATTTCTGCTTGAATTCAGTTTGGATCAACACAGTGTTTGGATTCATCCATTAGCTGAGGTCATCCAAATAACTGTGCCTCTCACCTCTCACATCTGTTTCAACTCTGCTGACAGAAGCATAATAACAGAGGGATTTATTTGTAAGATTTCACTCAGTAGGCTCTTTCTTGTATCATACACCTTGTTGCCAAAAGTATTCATTTGTCTGCCTTCACATTCATATGAACTTGAGTGAAATCCCATTCTTAATCCATAGGGTTTAATTTTATGTCAGCCCATTCTTTGCAGCTACAACAGCTTCAACTCTTCTGGGAGGCTTTCCACAAGGTTAAGGAGTGTGTTTATGGGACTTTTTGACGATTTTTCCACATGTGCATTTGTGAGGTCAGACGCTGATGTTGGACAAGAAGGTCTGGCTCACAGTCTCCACTCTAATCTCGGAGGTGTTCTATTAGGTGCAGTCATGTTGGAACAGGAAGTGGCAATCCCCAAACTGTTCCCACAAAGTTAGGAGCATGGAATTGTCCAAAACATCTTGGTATGCCAAAGGATTAACAGTTTGTTTCACTGGAACTCAGAGGCCGTGCCCAACTCCTGAAAAACAACCCTGCACGATAAACACCCCCACCCACCCGTGTGTCTACCTTTACACTTGGCAAAGTGCAGTCAGACAAGGACCGTTCTCCTGGAAACCGCCAAACCCAGACTCATCTATCAGATTGCCAGACAGAGAAGCATGATTTGTCACAAAAGACAACACACCTCCACTGCTCTAGTCCAGTCTAGTCTAGTCTTTACACCACTCCATCCAATGCTTTGCATTGCACTTGGTGATGTAAGGCATATATGCACCTGCTCAGACACAGAAACCCATTCGTTGAAGCTCCCTGTGCACTGTTCTTGAGTAAATCTGAAGGCCACATTTAGTTTGGAGGTCTGCAGCGACAGACTCTGCAGAGAGTTGGCAACTTTTTTCACAAATTTTTTCACAAATGTTTGTAGAAGCAGACTGCATACCTAGGTGACTAATTTAACAGACCAGTGACAATGGACGCGATAAGAACACATTAAGATTTTAAATCAGTGTTCTCTTGGCTTTTTCTTTTTTGTTTGTTTGTTTAATTTTCTATTAAAGTGAGATCTGTTATTTGTGTAATTTTTACCCGTCCAAGCTGTTTTGTTACATTGCATTTATTTTATTGGCCTAAGTTGTTTTAGGTTTTGACTTTGTCATTTCGGTTTAAAAATCTTCAATATTATTCTTTCAGGCTTTTGACTGAGTTTTCACTGATTGACTCACCAAAGAAGCAAACTGGTTGAAACACAGTCGCAACTAATTTGTTTTCATCTTTCTTGCAGTCAGTATTTTCACAATAAAACACCAATTAGTCACATGTGTTGATAGTTTAAATGTGAAGAAAAGCGATATTTACTTCTTCCCATCCATTACTAGATTGTTTTACATAACACACTCACAGCTATCATTCATCATTTCACCTAAGCTGGAAATTGTCCGTGTGAAGATAAAATGATAATTCGTTAAATTTGGCACCTCTTATAAACCTGCCAGAACCCACCTCAAGTCTCATGGCACAGTATTCAACACTGATAACTCTTACCCTTATGACTGAAAACCAGAATTAATTTTTTAGAATATTTTAGAATATATATTATAGATAAGGAAAAGAACATATGTATTCTAAACAGAAACAGAAACTGACGAATGATCCCACCTGGTCATTTTTGTAACTAGAATAGTTTGAATGCTTGAGAGTTAATACTCCTAAGGCCTTTAATGGATATTTGTGTATTTAAGGACCAGTAGACACCCTGCAATTGTACTTTTTGCTCCAGGGTCAAGTGTCTGCTTTACAAGCCTGGTGTAGTGGTTGTGTGATTCCATGTCAAATATTTCCAAAGAGCCATTCAACAAAAGAGCAGCTGACCTGGATCAGGTCCAATATGCCGAGCTCGCTCTCCGATGAGTCGACACAAAAAACAAAGTATAGAGTGGCGTAGTGTCGGTAAATCAGCTTGTAGTCAGAGCCACCAATGAGACTGAAAGGAGATTAAAAAAAGAACAACTTCAAAAGGCATTCAGGAGTAGCTTCATTCTGAAATAGACTAAACTTGTTTTCTGTTAATTCACTTGAAAGATATGATGGAGACTTTTGAATATTTGTCTCCATCTAGTGGTTAAAGCTAGACCACTGCATCCACAGCTGCTGTAAAGTAATGTCAGAATGCCCAAACCTGGCTCAGGATTTACAACAGTTAGTATTTGTCGAATTAAAATGTGACAACACACAACTAGTCAAACAACAAGTGTGCCTCTCTGCCTCTGACAGAGATCCCAGGTGAGCATGTATCAAGACACTCTGACAGAGATCTATTAAACCAGCTTTTGTGACAGCTGTGCCTAGCTAAGCAGTAACAACCTTATCATTTATAGCTGTACTTAGAGTACACACATGCATATATAGAGGATTTGTTTTATTGTAACCTGTGATACAAACAGAATTGCATAAAAGAACACCTGACTTACCTTCCACCCTCCAAGAAGTTGCAGACGTTGTCATCTCTTTTAGATACCAAATGAAAAGTCTCCCGAATGATCTGCTGCTGCATGTCCTCCGCCTGCAAGCAAATACGTTACAAACTCCATTAACTCCATAATTGTCAAAATAAATAAATAGAAATTAATTTTAAAAAGTCTAAATATATTTGCCAATAACGCATTACTTAGACTTTTACTTATTTTTAACCACGTTAAGAAGTAAAACCTCTACAGTAGGACCTGAACAATATATCGGTTAGCCAATATTGCTCCATCACAGATTTGATATATTTGCTGTCCTATACAATAAGTTTTATCAATATAAAATAATGGAGAAAAAAAATGCACATGACTATTTAGAGATGCCATCAGTTGGTTTAAAGAGTGGAGCAGAGGCCTACACTTCATGGAAGGATTAGGGATTTAGCCAGGTAACTTTTTTAACCCCTGTGGGGTTAAAACCTGATAGGAAAGTGGCTCACTTTGTAATAACTCATGAACACACACAAAACTACCTCACACTGACTAATCAATTTTCTCTAAAATAATGTCATCACTCCAGGAAAAGCCTGTGAACCTCAGTAACCTGATAGCTCACTGAGGTTCATTCTCTTATGTACATCAGTAAGTAAATAGATCATGAGGAGTAACTTTATTCCTCGTGTTCCCTGCAGCTGTCAGCAACTTTGATGTCATTTAAATGTTAAAAGTGATCGCCCTCTTCCCAGTGTTGCCAAGCGCTTACTAATAGGAATTGTCTTAACGTTGGGGTCTTTACCTTGCAGTATGAAGTGTCTTGAGCTGCCTGATGCTGTAAATTGTCATTATATAGATACATTTTAATTGAATTATGAACCTTAAAATAGGAATATGAACCTAAGACAAATCACCTAAGCCTTGTGCTTGCTGACTTTATATAAAATTTGCATGCAAGCCTACTTAGAGTTAATTGGTTACTTTCTTTAAAACCACTTTGCATCCAAGAAACACTTGAATGGAATACAAACTGTAGATACGGAAAGATCCCTCTAAGTGTATAGCTTACATCCTACACACTGCTTACACACATATACACCTGTTGCCTTTAGTCTACATCGTGTGTTTAAGATATTATTTTTTGTGATATTAGCACATATTAGCAAAATGATGTTAGGGTAAATGACACCAGATAAATAAGCAATGACTTGTATACACTGGGCATAATAAAATCCTAATTCCTTTCCCATGACTAAAGTACACTCCATACTGTCATAATTTTTATATTTATAAATAAAAATATATAAGATGATATAAACCCACATCATATGTTTTAGAGGCAAGTCTACTTGATTTCTATTATACAGTAAACAAATTAAATAAACCTACTTACAGACAAATCTGCAGTCACTGAAGCACAGCCGCCATTTTTAAATGAGTTTTGATAACTATGATAAAAGAGTTCTCCTGGTAAAACCATTTATTTATGTTGTATGTTATGTAATTAAACAGACAAGGATGAAGCAAAGTCAGTGATTTCAGGACAGATAGTCCGGCTAATACATACATATGTACGATTTAAGTGGATTTATCTTCACAGATAGCTGCTCCTTCATTATATAACGCCTATATACTTTTATATAGAGAGAGGTCTATTTTAATAGAAAGGAAGTAAAACTGAAGAGTGACTGAGCTCCAAGTTTGTTCCCTTTCTTGCTCACGTGATCCGCTAATAGTTTTACTTGGCTACAGGAAAATATCTCATAATATGTCAGGATCTCTGAAATATATGTGGTGCTGCTCATTACACGAAAGGTCACAAACGCTAATCAAATACAGATTGTAAGGTAAACAAATTGTTTCAGCAGTATTTGCTACAATACTCACAAAATACTGATAGAATCTGATCAGCCGCGGCTTCCCGTGGTTGTTAAAAATTAATATGGCTTTAATCATCTCTGTTCTTTGGCGTTATCAAAGTACAGCGTGGAAAATTCTCAAAATGTTACGATTTTGACTCTCTGCTCGACGTTAGCTTCCGAGCTCCCTGCAACCGGATCTCTCGTTCAGCTACATCCGGTTGCACCGCAGCGGTCAGCCAGACCCGCTCATGACAAAAGGTTCCGCATAGATTTTCGTTCTGGGTCTGTCTGCCATACAGGCTATCCAAGAAATAATTAACGTCAATAAACCAAAAACCTGAGCAAGTACGTTTGTTGTAGTGTTGCTGATTTATGGCTGAAAGCTAAACTAATATACAACAAAACCAGGTCTGAATGCACATCACATTAAACCTTAAAACAGCAGAAGACCACACTGGGTGCCATTCCAGTTGTGTAAGAACAGGAAACTGAGGCTATAACTGTCAGTGGCATACCAAAACTGGAAAACAGAAGATTTGAAACAAGTTCCCTGTTGTATCTCAGTTTCTGCCATGACATTTAGATAATAGGGTCAGAATTTGGTGTAAGCAACATGAAAGCATGGCTCCATACTGGTTTGTATTAACAGTTCAGGCTGCTGATGGTGTAATGGTGTGGGAGATTTTCCTGGCACACTTTGGTAACAAATGAACAAATGGCAAAGCCTACCTGAGTATTGTTGCTGACCATTGTGCCCACAGTTTGCTCATCATCTGATAGTTACTTTCTGCAGAATAATGTGCCATATCACAAATCCTGTTAAACTGGTTTCTTGAACATGATGAGATCTTAATTCAATAGAATACATTTGGGATGTGTTGGAACAAGAGATTCACATTATGTACGTGCAGCTGATAAATCTGGCATCATGTCATTATGGACCAAAATATCAGAGGATTGTTTTCAGCACATTGTTGAACCTATGCCATAAAGAATGAAGGCAGTTGTAAAGGCAAATGTATGTGCACCTAATGAAGTGGCCAGTGAGTGTATTTTGTAAAATCACTTTCATAACTTTAGTAAGCCTTAGCCAAAAGTGCTTAAAAACATAAACAAAAACCTCTAAAACCCACATAAAATCAGATATTAATTTCTTCTTGCTTAAATATGTCTGCAGTTTTTGGCTTCCTATCAGACAGCCAAAGGTTTCTTGGGATTCAAATTTTATTCCAGTAAGTATACCCAGTCCTCAGTCTTCACAGTGGTGGTCTATACTTTTCACTTTGTGAGGCTGTCCACCTGACACATTATGTAATTTTCGGGTCTTCGTGACTAATGCACCATCAGCTGAGGCACCATGTTAATTATTGGAACCTTTGTACTTGGGTCAGCTGCTTCACACTGCCTTGGAAACTCTTTTTCCTTTGATCTACAGTGGGTGGTCAAAAAACCGGATCAAGACCCAAATTATGTAATATTGTAGCAAAAGTTCTCAACAATTAACACATGTGTGCCAAACAGGAAAATTTAATTGCCCAAATGGAAAAATGGTGAAAGATGGCATGTTAGCATGCTTTGAAGATGTTTTTTTGTCTTTTATTTTTTTCTGCCGAGAAAAAATAAGAAGTTGCTGAGTTTTTCTTTAGGGTATTTAAACATTTCTAGTACACTTGGAGGTTTTAATCATCTACTATAAAATATGTTTCCACAAAGAAAAGCCGTCATTGTAAGATGACATTAAGCTTATATCTCAAGTTGTATCTTCAAAAAAAGTGTTTCATTTTGCATATTTTGAATCCATTGTTTAGTTTTTCATTTAGTTTGACAAGGATTACGTATTCAAATTAAATTAGTTTGGGTTAGATAACGAATTGTACTGCATGACTCCATGTAACAGATGCGGGTAGACCAGGCCTGAATTTTAAAGCCGTCAGCCTGCAATCTATATATTGTCCACCAGAGGGGAAACTCTGATTTCCAAAAAGAAGTCCAGCTGTACAGTGCCCTTTAAATGAGAGGTCTCAAACTTAAGTGAGCCGTGGGGCACTGCTGGCACTTTCATCTCATTGGGGGTCCACTTTAGTGTTCACGGAGTACAAAAAATAATGCCGCGTGTTTTGTTTTGGGGGGGGTTGCTCTCGCTAAATATTTGTACTAATCCTGTTTTCTCTCTCTTCGCACTAGTGTTTTCACGGTTTCACCCTTTGTAATAAGTTATTGCCACATACATTTCGCTTCCGTGTTGGATCTGTTCTGTGTGTAGTGTTTTGTTTTGGGGTTTGTTTTGTGATTTTTTAAATTTCAAATCTTGTATAACAAGACAAAACTGTAAACGTGAATGCAATTTTTTCCATTCACTCTCTTTCTGGTCAGACACGTGGCAGCACTTATGCTATAATTTTGTTCTTATTTAACAAAAAAATGCAGACATGTGTGTACACATTGGTTTTTGACTACTAGTGAAAATTGTTTTCTTTACAAATAACTCTCACTGAACTAACACGGCCAATCCCTCAACATGTTTGTACTGTGCTCATATTTTTGCTTTTTAAAGAACTTACTTCAGCATTGCACTCAGCATCGAACAAATCCTCCTTAAAAAGGTAACTTGAAGTGCCAAATTGCTATATATTTCTTCACGTCAATATACAGGCTGCAAGTTTGAGACCTCTGCTTTAAGTCCATTGATATATGATCTCAGAAAAAACTTTCCTGATAAATTTATGGACTCTAGCTAGTTTAAAATCTTACTGGATACAACATAATATTCATGTTAGGGAGGTAGGGTAAGCCTATATACATGTTGATACTACAGGTTCCTCAGGTGTGCGGTGTTCTTGATAAAAGTGAAACACAGACTGTGTTCATGACATCCAATTTTAAAGCACCAAGAGGTATATTTTCACAGAAGGATTCACAGAAGGTTTTGGGTGGCATCAAGGTGTCTATGTCCAATATACAATTTAAATACATCACATGCTCAATGTTAAAAAAAACCCTCTTTACTTTAGGTTTCTAAGGGCGACACTTTCAACATATCTAAGAATGACTAAACCAACATGCATTTTACGTGCTCATACAGCCACTAGAAGCTGGTTAATTTTAAAACAAACAGGTGCATGTGTTTGCACTTTTATATAAAGACTTTTTTCTTGTAATATGCAGATTCTCCTTCTAGAGATATATTTAATACCTTTTTATGGTCTTTCCCTATATTAACAGTGGATAAATCTATAGTTTCCAGGAATGCATGCATATAGAAAATACCCCAAAAGGGCTCAAAATATTAATAGCCACCTTTTTTCTTCTTCTTTCAGCTTCTTCCAATAAGGGTTGCCGCAGCAGATCATCTGCCTCCATCTCACCCTATCCTTATGCACAATCCTCTAACACGGCAACTCATTGCACACTAGCTTTCACTCTATAATTTGACAGTGGGGAAAACCTAAAAGTCCTTACTTACTTATTTACCAGGAAATCACCTTAACATCCACAATCATGGACTTTGGGATTGGGCAGAATACTTACAGGTATCCTTTGCTTCATCACCTTTCCTCCAGAATGAAATGAGCTTAATATAAAATAAAATAATTCCTTTGTTATACTTTGTTAAAACATACAAACAAGACAAGAGATGAAGTGATCAGTTTGGGAGCAACCAAAAGGTATAAATAATGATTTCTTATTTTAGTTTCAGGAAGAGACCAAATGCAATCAGTTGTGTTTTACATTGCTGCAACACATAAGAAAAACAGTCCCCATAAATGTTTCAATGAGAATAACAACAGATTTTCTTAATTCTAATATTACCAATGAGAGAGAAATCATAAACCAAGGTCAAAAACACTGATCGGAAAATCCCTTGAACTACAACCTGAAACTCCAAGGCTTGTGACTTTGTTTATGCACGAGGACACTGCTGATGATGAAATACCCCTGAGACATCCTTGCAGCTGCTTCCCTAGATACTGCTCCGTCACACAAAGGTGTCCAAGTGACAGTGCTGCTGCATA
Source organism: Rhamphochromis sp. 'chilingali' (assembly GCF_963969265.1). Taxonomy (NCBI): domain Eukaryota; kingdom Metazoa; phylum Chordata; class Actinopteri; order Cichliformes; family Cichlidae; genus Rhamphochromis; species Rhamphochromis sp. 'chilingali'. Next base: position 35,633,699 of record NC_137933.1, on the reverse strand, counting down.
ATGTTTCTATTCACGGGATGCTAAGCCACTTTCAAACTATCCATCTGCTCCAGCACAGATTTAACAGGTGAAGGTGACAGAGGAAAAAAGGATATCACAAGCTTTAACATCATAAGCAGGACACGAGTAAGCCAAGCTGTGAAAAAGGACACACAGAAGGAAATTATTCAGGACAGAAAGAAGACCAGGAGTGAGTGGACCAAAGTCCAAAAGGCAAATGACAAAACCTCTTCAAAACCCACCTGTCTTCACAGTTTTCTCTGAGTCAGCTTCAGTGGGTACCAGAACTTTAGGAGAGGCATAAGTGTTTCAAGTAAGTTCTGATTTTTTGCTGCATTGTCTTTGTATAATACTATATGCTTCTGGGACTAATGCCTGTGCACTTCTCATGCTCTGATCATCTCGAGTAGCATTCTTTAAACAAGTTGCATAAAAATCTAAACTCCTTCAAAAAACAAACAACGAAAGAGGGGTTTTTTTTAAACTTTTTGTTGTTGAAGTTTCAATGCAGAATGTATGAATGGGAAGTGAGGCATGTACCTCAAGGTAATCCCATTTCTTTGAGTACAGCTCAATAAACCTCCATGTTGTTTAGGGCGAGCAGGTGTCCTGGTTCAGGTGGGACTGCACAGTATTTGTCTTCCCATAACACAAACTGAGATAATATCCTACATTTTAATTAGCTGTAGTTTGCAAGCATTAACAGATAAATCTCACAATAAACATGTAGCTAATCTTTAGAAGTATCGCTACTGAAACCCAAAGATGAATACCAGAGAGACAGTCGGCTGAAATAGTAGTTTTATTACAACAGGTTGCTCTGTGTGTAATTCTTATTGATTGATTGCATAGAAATAATTGATTGCTTTGGCTCAGACCAAAGTAGTGGGAATTATTAGAGCCCAAATTTGACGAGATGAAAGCATGGGTGACTTTTTTTAAGGTCAAATGAAAAAAAAGATCTTTTGAAACATGTCTTAACTAAAGAAAGGATGACAATGTGGTAATTTGTAAGTAATAAACAAAGCTCAGTGAAAGATTACATGCAGGTGTTGAGTTTGAGTAGTAGAATGAGGAAAATATCACACATTGTGCAAGACAATGTCCCCACCTCTACAGTATACAGTGAAAAGTAGTTTCTGCCTTCCTGTTTTAAAATTAGACAAAGATGACTCAAGTAAATACAAAGTGCTGTTTTAAAATAACTATTTCAATAATTTAGGGGGGGAAAGCAATCCATACCTTCCTGGCCCTGTGTAAAAAAGTCACTGCCTCCTAAACCCAATCACTGGTTGTGCCACCCTGGGAAGCAAGAACTGCAGTCAGCACTTACGATAACTAAAAATCAGTCTTTCACATCGCCGTGGAGGACTTCTGTCCCACTCTTCTTTGCAGAATTGTTTTAATTCAGCCATATTGGTGAGTTTTCCGGATCATGTGCTCATGTGAAAGCCTCTCAACTCCAGACTTTTACTGGGCCACTCCAAAACCTTCATTTTGGGGTTTTTTAAAGCCTTCAGAGGTGGACTTGCTGGTGTCTTTCTGATCATTATCCTGCTTCTTAACCCAACCCCGCTTGAGCTTCAGGGCATGAACTGATGGCCGGACATTCTCATTTAGGATTTTCTGGCAGAGAGCAGAATTCCTGATTCCATCAATTATGGTAAGTCATCCAGGTCATGAAACAGCAAAGCAACCCCAGACCATCACACTACCACTTATGACATCCTGTGTTAGTTTAGCCAGATATAATAGATCTTGTCAGTCTGAATATTGTCGGAATATTTTCCCAAAAGTCATGGGGATCATCAAGATGTTTTTGTCCAGTGAGAGACGAATCTTTGTGTTGTTTTGGTCAGCTGTGGGATTTGCCTTGGACCTTTTTTATGGAAGCCATTTTTTTTCAGCCTCTTTCTTACTGCAAAATCATGAACACTGACCTAAAGAACGAAAGAAAGAAATCAGCAATGGGGCAAATATTTTTTCACAGAACTTTCTTCTTGATTCTTACTGTCCATCCCTTTGAGGCTATATGACGTACAGTATGCTGGCGCTGTGGTTCCCAGAGAGTGTGTGGGTGTTTGCCTGTGAGGGTTTACAATATCTACCCACAATAAAAATGCACTGGCTCATTAGTGTATTCCATTGTGCATACAAGTATATAATTCTGCACAGTATATTACAACTTATTTGTCACACACGCAGTCAAAGGTGCCTAACCTGCAGCTACCTGAGGTACAGACGCCATTCTGTACCTCAGGCCCAGACTCATCAAAATGTCACACCGCATTTCCTGTTCTGATTTCATTTCCATTAATTCTCTGTTGTACGTTTTTCATCATTAGTGCTGCAAAGCCACCCAGGCTGTTGTCTGCATATCATCTATTATTTCCCCCCTAAATTCCCTTCCTCCTGCATGAGCACAGTGGAAAACAAACAGACGCTCATTAGCATGTGTGACCCGTTGGTGGTAAACAGGCTTATTTCCACATGAGTGAAGTGCGAGAATGGATTCCACCGGGACAGTTGAGGTAGGTGGGCCCGCCGGCTGCCTTCATGGGGACTTTAATAGGGACTTAACAAATGCAAGTGGACAGGCACAACATTCTCTGGCACAGGGGGTCATGTTGGTACAGTGAGCACTTGTTAGAGGGTGACTCACTGTATTTGGACTCTTGGGTGGCCACTGATATTCACTTCATTTTTAATGTGAATTTTTTTTTCTCCTCAGTGCTAATTGTTGGATTGTGACGGATGCTGAGTGCTGTCTGCCAGAGCTGAGGTAATGCGTGGCTTTCAAATAATGCTTCTGTGCTCTGCTCTTGAAGTGATGAAAGCGGCCTGTAATTACAGGGATAATCAAAACTGTCAGAGGCTCTTCTATGGATGGTTTTGTTTACTGTCTGCTTCTCTCACAGCGTCACAAGCTGCTGGCCCTCCACTTCCTCTGGCTGGGCCTTAGACCTCAAAAGATCACAGCAGTTGTATCTGTCTGAGAATCAAATGTAAGTAAAAGTCAGTTTCATTAATGGGTTGTTTTAGAAACCTGTTCGGCTTTCCTGTACTCAGCTCATAGGGCTACAGTATAACAAAGTTGCAGAACAAATCAGGTGGCTCTTTTATCATTTGTCCCTCGCAGGGATTAATCTGTTCATATCAGTACAAAGTCCTGATGGGAGTGGTCGCTTTCAGGGTGCCAATGGCCCCATGCAGAGGCCACCGGAGGTCCCTAAACTGTATGAAATTGATCTGAAAAACAATTATATGCTACTTTACTAATACACTGTTTGCTAGTTTTTCTTCTTCTTGTCACCTGTCTACATTTTTCCTCTTAGTTATGCTGCTTTTTCAAATAGAGATCAATATGTTGTCCAAGGAAAGGATTATAAGGATCACAGCTTCCATGTGGCATGTAAAAAAAGGCACATGTTACCTATAACTTCAAGAGGAATATGTCGGGTTCTTTTTGTTTGTTTGTTTTTGTTTTTTTTTAAAAAGCGGTATAAAATTTTCCATTCAGTCTTTTTTGTCCCACACTCAGTTACGTCTGTTCCCCTCAAGGTGGCAGCATTTCAGTATCTTTTCATTCCTTTGTTGTTGCAGGAGATGCTACAACAGTCTCCACAAGCCATGACAGCATGATACCTTTTAGGCACACACATTAGGCATTTAAGTGAAAGTACAGATAAGTATCTGTACTATTAAAAAAAACTAAACAAAACATAATTGTGTTAAAAAAAAATACTCTGATAAAAGCTGAAATACTGATTCTTTATTCAAGTAAGTGTGAAAAAGGACAGGTCTGAAATTTGTTTTCGTTTTTCCCCCCAAGCCAAGTCATATTAATATCATAATTAAACAATAGTGATATAAGAGAAACCTCAACTTTAATTCTAATTTTAATGAATTCACTTGAACATCTGTTACATAGAACATAATGTTACAGAGTGAAATTGATTATAATCAGCACACACCTAGTATAGAGCTAGTATAAACCACAAGTGAATCTGATCAGCATCATCAGCTTGAATTTGTGTGCTACCCTTGATGTGATATCACACTGACTTTGAACAACACAACTGCCCTGCACAAACTTCATTGTGGTATTGTAAACCAACCAGTGAAGCCTGCACTAAACTGGCCAGCATTTTCATGCAACCTCTGAATAATAACATTAGTACACTTCATTTTGTTTAGCAGGGTGTTTCACAATATGAAAAAAAAGGAAACATAACTTGAGATATAAAGTTGTATTTTAAACAAATGCTCAAATTAACAAGAACATCACATGATATAACCTTTAAATTTCCAGTTCATCAAATGTCACTGAGCAGTCCTTAAATTTTTAAAATAACCTCTCTTCTTCCTCTCTTGTCTTGTCTTTCATACATCTTTCTCTACCTCTGAGTGATGCTACCTCTCATTCTCACTCTCCCTGAGAAATGTGGCAGTTGCAGCACTAGCTAGCAGACAGATTTTGTGACAAACTGCACAGAAACAGCTATGTGAATGCCAATATTTGTTGAGCTGGTAGAAATGTTGCATTTTAAATTACCTACCACTTAAAAAAAACATGTCACTGCCTTTATGCTCAGTCCTTTTCTGGTGTGCTATTTTGTTTGGTTGTTTTTTCTTTCGCCTATCTCTTTGGACGTAATAAACATCAGTGATGCATACACTCACCTTCCCTCTATTTAGGTTTAAGTGAATTTGGTATTTCAAGGTGTGAGGTGAGAGGAAATAATGATTCCCCTGAAATGTCATAAGTCTAAAGTAAAAAGCCAGTTTAGAAAATATAAGAAGTAGAGAGTCTGGATATTTGTGTTAAAATGTGTTGAGTAAGAGTAAAAAAAAAAAACTGTCAGAAAAATAGATATCTGAATTTCTATTTATATACAGTAACAAAGTACTTTGTTATTTATCACTATTGGTTTTAGAGGTTAATTTTCCACAAATTTCAACTTTTTCCATCTCTTGTTTTTAGCATTTTAGTGAATAATTGGTATTAGGTATGCTAAGTAAGATCAAGTCAATTTAGGGATTTTAATTGTTGTAAAAAAACAAAACAAAACAAAAAACAAAACAATATTATTATTGTATTATTATTATTGTAAAACACTAAACACTAAATACCTGAGCACCATATCTCTATCTAGTAACACCTATGTTTACATAGGTTATCATCCTATAGGAAAAGACAGATAGCATTCATAGATATGTGGAAAAATTGGTCTATACAGCTAAAGATACACAGGTGGATTTGTTTTCCCTACCGTGACCAGGTTAGTATTTTTTTTCTGTGTATTTGAACCCTTGCTTCCCCTTGTGTATTTACAAGTAACTGCTAACAGTATAACCAGTAATTAACATTTCTGGAACACGACACAACCTTTTCAGAATAAACAGCTTGAACTCTGTGGGGTTTTTTTGGAACACAAATATTATTTCCTTTGGGTACCAATGGCAGTAAGAACATGGCAGAAAAAAGTGTATGTTTTCTTCCCTTGTGATAATTTGATTCTTAATGAGGGTCAAGTGAAGACCACAGAAACAGCATGCTGTGTTCACTGTAAATGGAAATCCTCTTTAAGGTGCAAACTTAAAGTGGTAGATTTAGAAATCTTTTAGCAGGCTAAGCACTTTATGAGCTTATCTTTTGTTGCATCCTAGGGAACATGGGAAAACGGATGCAAAATTTATAAGCCAGTTAACAAGTATCATATTTGCAGTCCGAGTCCAGCCTTTGGTAAGATACCGTTTCTGTAAATTATTACATTTGTGTCATATTGCACTGCTTGGTCACAAATTGTTGGCACGCCACTGTTAAAAAAAGGGGGGGTGCACTTTTGCGCACCCCCTTTACAACTACACCCCTGCAATCGTGCAGACAGACACGGTCATTGTATAGCTGGCCCTCCACTGTGTTTTTTGAGCGGAAAACAATCCTGATCCTGGATCAGTATCCCTGATTTCCTTCATACCTCATCATCGTAAAGGTAGTCGCTACGGCGGTGCCCCGAGAGGTGACAAGAGGTCTCACTCTGTTTACATTTTTCCATCCGATTTTTAAATAGAAGCTCCAACGAATAATTGCATCCCCCTGTAAAGCCATTTTTCTTCAGAGACCCGCTATTCCCATGCTATATCCATGCTGCCGTGTTTGATGAGAATGATAGCGTAACGAACACGCCTTGTGTGGATATTATGCACTTAAAATAATCCGATAGGGTGTGCAGTGTATGTAGTTTTACGCTTAATTCGACCAAAGATGCTCGAAACTGTTAAAAACTGAGGATTTCTCCCAATGAGCGCCACAGCAGTCACTATGGTAACTGCTCTCCATGGTGGCAAAGCTGCAGTAAGAGCGACGCCCTCTTTCACCGAGGCGGAGTGATTCATCACACGATGCATATACGATCTGTACGCATGGCGCCGTGTTTACGGCTAACACGGCAGACTGCAGACTGACCGAAGGAGACTGTGTGTGTGTGCGCGTACCTGTGAGTTATTCCATGTAACTGCGCGAACCGCTCACTTATCTATCGACCGAGGGCGTTAGAAAACCAAAGAATTTGACCTCAACCGCAGCAAAAAGCTCAAATATTCATTTTAGCCCGCTGGTATGAAGGTGAATTACCACAACAACGCGGTGCGTGTGTGCATGATGAGCGGCTGAGGAGGAGGAGGAGGAGGAGAAGAAGAAGGAGGCTGCGGTCTGAAGCCAGATTTTATCCTGGATATTTCGAAACAAACGCCGTGCCGTTTACTTAACGGAGCACTGTACAAGTGGAATATGTTACTGTATCCCCCAGTCCATCTCGGTCCATCCCAATTTTAGGGGAGGTTTGACCCGTTTTCTGCCTCCTGAGGATCCTCCAGCAACAGCAGCGGGACGGTGAACGGTTTTTCCTCCAGATATGGAGTGTGAAGATGCGGATTACAGAGGAATCCCCGCCGCTAGTTTAGATACAGTGGTCTTATATTCTCCAGTGCGGCGCTATCCAAGAGAAGAATAACTATGAATACATATTTTCTGACCTCGGGACTAAATCGGTGATATCGCTCTCTATATATGCTTTTTTAATTTTATTTTTTTTGGAGCACGACTGGACTCCCGTTAGGAAACGTGAGAGTGCAATCCTGCTAGCCTGTTTGTAGTAGCTATTAGCTCCATTAGCCGGCTAACAGCTAAAAGGTGCTGGCTGGAGCTTAAAAGGCGTTTTGATAACTCTGACTGGGTTTTCCCCACGTTTCCTTCCCACAGCATATTTATTTACTGGATTTAAAGTGTGATTCACTCATTCGGGGATGAGGTCTCGAAAGGAAAGGAGCCGCTTGACCTTGTTTTGGGGTCTGATGCTGGGTCTTTCGTCCTGCCTACGGCCCGCCACCGCAGAAAGTAAGTAATGCCTCTCTACGCTACTACACACACGGGCAAACTGTGTTTTTCCATGCTTCGTTAGTGTTCAAACACGAGGAAAAGGGTCATTTTTGTTAACCCGAAAAACAGTGTTTTACTGTAAATATCGCACATGTAATACTGCACTGTGTAAGCAGAGTGTTATTTCCGCTATTTGCACATTATTTTTATGCATTTAAAGTGAAAAACAGGTGTTGTTACTAGAAACGAAAAAAATATGGAATGTCACTTATGGTTTCACTATAGTTTTGCATTATTTCGGTCTAATAGATCATGATTTACTTTTCTACATTAAATTTGCGGTGTATATATTTATTTATCTTAAGTTGTTGTATTTATTTGGGCTTTAAATGGGCTTTTAAGTCACTGAGAGATTTTTGGGGGCTTTCTACATATGTAGGCTAGTTTGTTATGTCGAATTTATTTTAGAGGCAATTTTCCAACTTTGGAATAACTAAACTTTATCTTGTTCTGTCTGACACTTATCTTATTGCATGGAATTTGCGCTTTACACCTTGACATATTTTTATGAGACAAAAGGAAATATAATTTTAACTCTTGGTGAAAACTTTTTTTTTTGGTGTGACTATAATAGATCGTTTTAATATTTTACTTGGCGTTTCTAACTACATCACAAACATGAGTCAGCGTTATGACTATTCATTTAGTTTGTTTTTAAATACATCGCTGTGACTCATAGCATGATGAATCAGAACAAACAAAGTGGAGGTATGCCAATATAAAACCCCATCAAACAAGTGGAATGTTAGGAATTTTAAAATGTAATTTTTAGTTTAGTTTGACTCTAAAATTGAGAAATAATATTTTCACATTCAGGTAAGAAAAACAAACAAGATCTCACCTTTTATATAGCTTATCATATATCACATTTAGAGGATAAAAAGAAGAAGCACACCCAAGCATTTATTTCCTGTAAACATATTATATTTCGTTAACGTTTCAAGTTTTCCAGGAAAACGGCGTCCACCTGAAACTGACTTGGTTAAACACGGCCCTTACATTCAGTTAGGCAATGTTTTGTGTGCATGTTATTCACAATATAGGTTGTAATTTTTAGTAATGTTCCCTCGGGGCTGAGTGAAACTAATGCAGGTTTTTTGTTTTTTCCCCTCTCGCTGTACAGTCATTTATTCTCCTTTGTCAAACAAACCTGGGGATACCTTGACCTTGGAAATGCTTTCATGAATACCAGACACAAATCATTTGAGCGACAAGAGGCCACAGATAAGAATATTAGAATATTGTGGGGTCTTTTTTTATTATAATATATTTTTTAATGAAAAGTTGATAGCACTTTAAGGAGCGCTAATCAGACTGCATGGATTTTTCGCAATAAATAAAACTCGGTTGAGCACATAAACCTTACGACTTCTGTCAGCTTGTAAACCTTTTAATCTGATGCAGTTAAATTGTCTATAAATTTATATTCCTACATTTCTTTTTTATGTGTTGCCATCTGAAACGTTTCCATGTTTCCAGCTAAACTGTAAACTGGGCTTCCCGATTCATCCCATTCATGGTGACGTGCTGGGGAGGGCTGGGTTAGGTGGGTTTTTAACCAGGGTCTGGGTTTTAAAATAGAACAAGCCAAAGTACATTCACAAGCAACACAGACCAAGTTCTGTTGATTGGAAAGACTGAGGAGCTTGTGAACTGTGTGTTATGGGGTTTTGGTTACAGGACAAACCTGAGAGCTGCAGAGAGGTTCTCCCATCGAAGTCCTGCATTTATTCTTACTCTGGTGTGGAGCTGTGTAAAGATTCCTTGTGTGGCTTAACTTTGAGCCTTTTTACTGATTTACAGTATCAGATGGCACTGAAGTTCATCTGGCATGAAGGGTGTACTATGAAGCAAGTTCTGCATAGCAGGGCTTTCTTTGTGTTAGCTAGTTTGACAGAATCTAAAAACCCAGTTGGAGATAACAGGTATAACGTTTTTGGTTACCCTAAACCTCCTACTTCAAACTCTGTGCATGTTCACATAAAGAAGGTGCGTTCGATGTCTTGTTCAGTCATTTAAGCCAATCAGAAATTCTAAGAGAAAAAGGTAATAAAAAAACTCAGCAGTGGGATATTTAAATAAATCAGAGGCAGATCCAACATTAGGAAGAGCGCAATCATAAATCTTGTGAATTCATGCATGAATATATGTATTTTTACATTCAGAGGGCTCTGGGTTCTGGATTTTAATGTCTAATGACAAAGCTGCAGATTAGCACTCAAACTTTAAAATTGATCCAGTTAAATGACAGTCAGGTCTGAAGTGGATTTCAGGTTACTGCCTTTGCTTAGGTGTTTGGCTTTTGCAATATGAAGGATTTTGGATATGGTGTGCTTGCACGAAGTTGTGCATAAAACAAAAGCACGCAGCCTGACGGTGATGACAGGTAGATGAGACAGGTGATGATTGAAAAGTGGGTTTGAACAGGAAAGAGGATGAAAGCAGAGTAGAAAGAAATGCAAATAAATAAAAAACAAACAAACATACAAAGCACCGACAGTCTGACAATGTAACCAGAAGTTGGAACTTATGCTGTAACTTGCATCGTAACTTATGATGTAACTGGAATCTTCTGTTAACCCTATGCTGTAACCAGTCAGAGTCATTGTTGGCATTTGTCAGGTGCATGTCAGGTTGCACGGCTGTACCTTTTCTGCAGTGCTTCTTTATGTGATAATAATTAGACACAGCTCAAAAGGTTGCATATAATGTATTCTTTGAATGAACAGAATAGATTGTCTGTATCACACTTAGAGCATGCTAAAGATTAAAAGTAAGGGTGAAAAGGTGGTGCTTTCAGCTGATGTTAAACCAGAACTCTGAACAAGGCTATGTGCTAGGCATTAGTTACTAACCAGGTAAAAAGAGAGCCATAAAAACAAAATAAAATAATATACGTAAAACTCAGATTTTAAGCTTGACATACCTTTGCAACACCTTAATCTTAATTGGTAGCAAACCGCTCTGATTAAGTCCTGCTGCAGACGGAGCTTTCACATTACCCCAAACAAGTTTTATCTGTCACCGGTGATCTCTTTCTTAAAGCTTTCCATCACGTTTCTTCTCACCTTGCCTCTCATGTGGAAAAGTATTTATGACTACGCTTGCCCCTCAGGCAGTCTGTCACTAACGGGACGGAAACGAGGAGTAAACAGACTTGCTGCAGTCTAGTGGCAGCGTTTGAAGCACCAGCTCAGAGGCCTGTATTGCTTCCTATTTCTTGTCTCATGGAGCTTCTAGTGGATTTCCTCTGATTGTCTGTGGACAGTCTGGATGCTGCAGGCGGCTCGGAAAAGGTTATCAAAAGTAAATATGTGATCTGGAAGCTCATCAGAGCTGCAGAGATAGGCTTGTGTACTCAGCTGTTTAAAATCTGTCAGTGTGGAAGGAGAGGGAGGGGGAGTTATTAAGCTGCTACACCTGCTATTGGTATTTTCACTTAGCCGATGCGCACAACATACATTTTGATCACGAGCTTTTGTTTTTCACAAGCGGGATGGGAGCAGTTCCCATGAAAGATGGCTTTGCTGGTGCTGCAGTGAGGCCACAGAGGGTGAACTGATGAGGCCGCCTGTGGTGATGTAACGTCACCAGGCAGTGTGTCTTTTTACAGTCCTGGGTGTTGGAAGTGTATTAGCAGGTATGCGGCTCACTGAAGCCTGCTGACAAGTAGATTACAGACAAAGACATAACGATCATGCAGCACGCTTCCTGCTCTAAATCACACCAAGGGCCCTCAAGCCCTGCCTAGAGAGGTCTTAAACTCTACACACTAAGGGAAGCACAGTGTTTCCACTAAAACTGGAAGATAAAGAAAATAGTTTCTAAACTTAAATTAAAAAGAATATCTATCAGATTGTCATAGATGGTATATGTCCGTCAAATAAGTTAACAGGGTTGGTGCCTTTACCGGTACTGTACATTGACCAGTCATGTGTGCATGTGCAGTAAACCACCACAGATTTTTCCTGCATTAAAAAGGAGGTTTTGACCTCAGCTCATTATAATTTTTGAAGTGGGGTTTAATTTACATAAGCTTTAATAAATTTGTATTCATCAAATGGCTGAAAATATGAAATGCAGACTCTTTGCCTTATATGTGGACCAATCATCATGACTGTGATAGATAAGAGCTTAAAATAGGGATTGTAAAAATTAACATTGAAACTGATGAAAAGCTGAACTACAACTGAAACATTTTCAAACAATAAAAAGGAAGCCAGCTACTCAAACTAACTGAAACAGAACTAAAAAATCAAATTCAGTTCAGGTATTTATTTTAGTTCACAGAAACCTCCAGCTCCGTGTGTAGCTCATGGTTTGTATCCAGGAGATGTTGGTTTCACTTGTACCCTTGTATTGACTAGTCTTTTGTAAACATCACGTAGGATGACATTGTCACTAATATATTTTCCAACATATTTTGGAAAGCTTAATAATCCAAAGTGAAAAGTACTTTTTTTTTAAAGATTAGCAGGAATATTACCCATCTTTATCAACAAGTAGTTGGCTTACAGTTGGAGGGAAGTAACGCTCTTGCTCTGATTTTATCACTTGCCTGCAGTTTGCATTGTGATGGTGTCATACAATGATTTTAATGACCTGAGCATTTGTTCAGTTGAGGAATTAAAAATCCAGAAAATCCAGATTTTCTTGGATCTGGTTTCATTGCAAAGTTTTTCAATTTTGGGTGATTTCAACTTTAAATAAATGTCCTCATTCAAAGGTAAATGATTAGTTATTGTCAGAGTAAAACCTGGAACACTGTGCTATTGCAGTGTTGCCAATATTACATTATTCTATGCCACTAAACTGCATTGAGTGGTTTGGGAAGACATTCTGCCAGCAGAAAGGTTCATAGTGTTCTTTTTGAAATTAAACTTTGTTCCACCTCAATAGGAGCGAAGAAACACCACATATGTTTTTTGTAGAGTTCTATATTTTGGTATCGGCGGTACTGTCTGTAACTGATCCTGTGACATTTTGCAGAGAGCCATTTGCTGGGGTTATTTATTCAGTATCACTTTGTAGCGCACCGTCTGTCTACTCTTTATGATAATCATATATAAAACATGATTTGTTAGAAAACTGAAGGGATGTTTAAAATGAAACAATGCATTTGTTATAGCCATACCTTTGCTTTTATGGTAGATTTAAAAAAACAGAACAACACAAAACTCTCCTTTCTAGTCTTAAGTAGCACCAGACCTAATGTTTAACCACAAAATGTATTAACTCAGAAAACAATAGTTCTTTTTCTGGGAATGTACGATCTCCCCCTCTCAGTGTTGCTTTCGTACAGTAAAACTTTATAGACCAGCAGTAAAGTAAGTAGCAGTGTGACAACCTGTTAGCTGGTTGGTGTGAGTTTTCCATGACTCAGTGCCCTCCAGCTTTTTGAAGTCTAAATCCTCCTCACAGTGATGTGTGATAATGGCCTCTGCGTTTCTGTGGGTGCTGTGGGGCTTGAGGCAAAGTATTGTGCACACCTAAAGTGAGAGGAAAAGTTGGAAAGGCAAAATCAGTCTACCGATCATCACCTGTTTTGCCAAACTATGCCTCATGCTGGTTCGGTTTTATTCCACATAGATTCCAGCACAGTGCCTCCTTTTAAATCCTTCACTTTGTAGTTTGTTTGGTTTAGAGGTTGTCTTTGTCTAAAAAGAATCAGCCCACTGACTGCCTCAGTAAATAAAATACTTCTCAAGAGGTTAAAAAGAAAACAAATGTGAACAAATCTATTTTTACACTGAACATAAAAGTACATAAATGCATGTTTTTGCAATTAGTTCTCATCAGAGGGGCTGGCAGCTGTCCTTTGTTGTCAGTGCTTTGATCAAAAGCCCTAACATTTCACTTCTGACCTTGGCAAATACTTCTAATAGTTATAATACTTTTAATGTAGTTCACTACATCTTAGTGTATGTAGTGAATACTAAAGGGCGAGACATGGATCACGGCTTTAGGGGGTTAGAGGCATTAGGGGTCCATCTTTGTTTTAGAGCTAAATGACACTTGTTGGGGAAACTTTTGTTAAAGGCTAACAAGCTAAGGGGAACTTGCACTATTCTCTTATGCACTACAGCTCTGTGTGCTCTACTTTATCCCTCTCCCCTCTCACGTACACAAGGTGAAACTACTTGAGAAACTTGTAAGGACACACATGAGTCCAAAATGCATTAAATGCTGTGACACCGCACTGAAATTAAACAAGGACACACAAATTAGGTAAAAAATGGGGTGACCCAGAAGACAGTGGTGAAGGAAACTGATCACTGGATGGATTGCCATTATTGTCAGTGTGCCCTCAGAGGATATAACCTGTTACTCTTATCTCCTAACTTTTTCCTACAAGTTCCATGCTCACTCCCCGTTTTGTTCAGATGACAGAATGTTTGGGTCACCAAGATGTATCTAGAAGTTGTGAAAGGTTTCTATAGGTGCACCTGAGGAAGGGTAATTAACAGTTGCTTAAGGTCGTTGCTTTCAGCTGCTCTTGAATGAGTTGTTGGTTAGTTGTCATCTTCAGCTTGTGTGGAAAATGTGCAGGTCTCACAAGGAGTTTGAGAGACAGTTGTACATCACACTGACATCGATTAGTCCTTCTTCTATTGCCTTCACATAAAATATAAAAATATCTAGATAAATAAACCTTATATGGAAAGATATCAATGCATTTAAATAAAAAAAGACTGTGTGTATAGTGGGAAAGGGGCATTGTATACCCAGATGATTGCCAAGAAAAAGAACAGAACAGAAGTACAAAGGATGCCCAGTTTGTCATTAGTCACACTAACTTCACCACCTTGGCTCACCTACTTCTAGCGCCCTACTTCATGTACTCATGGGTAGGACCACATCATCCTTGAACTCAATCTTCAAGTTTCTAGATGTACCTTGCACAACATACTCAACACACACATGTTGACCAAAGGTTTCCACAGACTGTCACATCTCATCTCAGGAAGCATCAAAAGTGGCAATAAATGCCTATAAAAGTATTCAAAAGTGCCTTTTTGTAGTAATTTCTTGCTACTTTAGGTTTTATTTTATTTCATTTCACTTTTATTAAACAAGGAATTCTCTTGAGATTAAAATCTGTTGGTCAAGGTACAGCTGGCCAAGAAGGAACACCATTACAAAATTATGGATTATAAAATCCGTACACCGTGAATGCACATTCACAGACAAGGTAAAGTCATAGTACAAAATACAAAGTCCACTGTGCAACACATAGTGTTGCAGATGGAAATGACATGTTTTTGCAGCTGATTAAAAAATCTTGAAAGTCATAAACATTATAACTGCTAAATACAGGTTTTTGGCATTGTCATCATGATTCTGTTGGTCTGAAGCACAGCTTCACCTCACGTAGTTCCAGACTCTTGTTTCATGAAGAGTTATGTTACTACAGTACTTGTAAAACCTTGTCATCATTAATTATGTCCTTTGTTTGACAAGTTATTTTATCACATAATGTATTTGATCAACTGACACGGTGTACATGTTTTATGTACGATGTCTTTGATAGTCGAATAGTTTCTAACCCTTTGATGTTGATGCGTTACGAAGGGTTGATAAAAACATACAGCGAAACGAAATACTGTGGTTGTAATAAATGGCTGCAAGTGTAACAACAGCCTCAACGCTGTGCAATCAAAACTTTATTGCACTGTTAACCTAAGCTTGGATCGAACGTGACTCAAGTGTTTACTTTGTCACACCATGTTAAGTTGCCATTGAAATGAGAGCTGCAAGGCAAACACACTCTGTCAGCAACAGCACGGCTCAAATGTACTGTCAATATTTTAAAAATGTACTGGATAAACCTTTAGGTATCGCTATTGCAGAGCTGGAAACCACTGATATTCTTAACAGCTATTTATTGCTAAGGGTGGGTCCATGAGTTATGAATTCTCCATCATTTTTAAACAAGGTTTTGTTGTCTAGCTTCTAAAGATCAGGCAGGACCGTTTGGATTTAGCCAAGAATGCGATTGTAAAGACGAAATTGTTCTGATTCCTGACCAGAACTTTAAATTAAAGGACACAATACAGCTTTAGTTGCAATTGTGGCTTCTGCTAAATATTCTTAAAAAAAAAAAAGAAGAAGCTGGGATAAAAGTTGCTTTTTTTTTTTCTTTTGCATTAATTCTGACACAAACCTCATTTTCTATCTTGTTATAATCAGATGGACCTCTTTGCATCTCTCAGCAGTGCCTTTTTGAGTCACTTCCAGTTTAGTTTTGACCTGGTCAACTATATCTATTTAAAGACGCAAAACTCGCAATGTTTCTGTAGGTTAAGTTATGGAAAGACTTAAAGGTTGTTGAAGTTCCGTTTTTCTCTAGATGGCTCAGCTGCTCTGATTACTAAGATGTTTTCATGGTTAAAAATTTTCTTCAGACTGGGACAACCACCTCACTCATGTTTTTCATTTGATTTATATTTAACATTCAAGGAAATTCCCTGCAATAAGATTCATATTTTTCACAATTTTGTCATTGGCATGATGGTAAAATAATAAATAATGAAAAATACTGGGATCATACCTTTTGCTGCAGTTGAGCAGCTGTATTATATAGCAGTGAAATACCTGAGGTGTTACATATTTACTTTTCGATGTAACTGATACTGACCTATGTTTTATTTTGGGTTTTTTTTGTTTTTGTTTTTTCTCCTCCCCTGCAGTCTGTGGACCCAACATTGATATTGGCAATGACATCACTGAATTCAGGCGTCTGGAGAACTGCACAGTGGTGGAGGGCTACTTGCAGATCCTCCTCATTGGTGACAAAAACAACAACATCAACAACCAGGAAGTCTTCCGCTCCCTCAGCTTCCCCAAGCTGACCATGATCACAGACTACCTGCTGCTATTCCGGGTATCCGGCCTGGACAGTCTGAGCACGCTCTTTCCCAACCTCACTGTCATTCATGGTCGTAACCTCTTCTACAACTACGCCCTGGTGATTTTTGAGATGACCAGCCTGAAGGACATCGGCCTGTACAACCTGAGGAACATCACCCGTGGAGCCATCCGTATTGAGAAAAACCCTGAGCTCTGTTACCTGGACTCCATCGACTGGTCCCTCATCATGGATGCAGAATTCAACAATTACATTGCTGGAAACAAGCAGTCGAAGGAGTGCAGTGATGTTTGCCCAGGTATCATGGAGAACAACCCCCAGTGCAGCAAGACCATGTTCAACAACAATTATAACTACCGTTGCTGGAACTCCAATCATTGCCAAAAAGGTAAGGAAAGTGTTACAGACAAAAACTTATCAGGGATTTAAAATGTAAATATCATCCGGGCAGCCTTTGGTCTGATTAGTGTAGATTTGAATTTACCAACCTGTCTGTTTAACTGCTTTATTGTATTTTGACGCAAAGAAGGAGGAAAGCTGGGAGGATGTTTTTATGCAAGATTAACTTGTCTGCAGATCTTTGCATTACAATTTCCCAGATGTTTATCTGCAGAGCTCAACAGTGGCATCATTTTTGGCTCAGCCCATGGTTTTGTTGTGTAAGGTTTAGGAACTACTAGTCTGTCTAATGCTAATGTATACTTGCTTGTTTAGAAAAATGTTTTAAATGTTTCCAAAAAGAAACAGTAGCTCACATATCGCAGTCAGATGTTTTGTATGGTCCAGTAGTTCTCACCTGCCTTAAAAAATGAAAACACTAGGTGAAGGAGTAAATGTTACAGAGCTTAATTAAACCGCTCCGGTTACGATGAGTGCGAAGGCGGCCTTTAATTTTGTGTTTATGACTGCAGCGTTTTAGATGACTTGTTTTGCTGGTGCTTTTCAGACGATGTGTTTTGGCTGACTGTGTGCGTGTGTGTCTGTCTGTCTGAATTGTTTCCCTGGTGACTGGCGCCTTGCTGCAGACTCAGCATGTTGATGTTTTCTGCCTTGTGACATAGAACTGTCGCTGGGCTCGCTTGGACTATAAGCACGCCTGTATACATGCGCGCGCACACACGGTAATGATCATCAAATGCATTCGCAGCACATACAGAGATATAGACACATAAACAGGTAAATTACATATGCAGATATCTCTGACAAGCACATCTACGCATGGCCTGCTTCGTGAGTTGTTGGATTGACAGCGTGTGGGCATGATGGGAAAGAAATCAGAAGGTGAACTGAGCTGGAGGAGGATGTGTCGGATGGATGGATGTGGATGGAGGAGGTGTTTGTCATTCCTCTTGAGAAATGGACAGTCTTTGTCTTTGTCTAGAGACTTTTCCTTTTCTTGCATTAGACACAAGGAGAAAGTACAAGATAATTTTATCATTCAGTACTTTATGAACGATGACCTAGAAAATTTACCACAAGCAATCTGTCTAAAGTTGTGTCTTGCAGGAAGGCCATGTGCCGCCCCACCTGCTGCTTCATGAAGTCAGCAACTTTTTTGTCTTAGTATACCAGCTGCACAGTCAGCGAGGAGATCAAGTGTCGCGCTGTACAGAAACAATAAGGTTTCTTCCGATAAAAGGCCATCTTTCTGTCTTCACTCGGAGATAGTAATATTGTTTTTCAAGGGGCAGAGGAAAATGAAGGACAGTAGATTAGGTTCACTGATGAACAATGGCACTGGGTAATATTTTATACATCAAGTCTGCGCACATTCAACAATGCCATGTTTGTTTTGTTGCATCAATAAGTCCAGTGCTTTAAACTGCAGCGGTAGTCTTTGTTCTGGTCAGGCACATGAACCAGTTCTCCAACCTCTCTAGTTGAAGGAGCTATCGTCACCAGCTGCAGCGCACATTTCTCCAGCCACTAAAGGAGGGACACTCTGGAGCTGCCTGCACATAATGCTCACTGTCGCTGCCCAACGGCACATGCCTAAAGTGACATTTCAACTGCTGGCAGGCACTTTGTGGTCTCTTCAGCTTGTCTTACACCACTTAAGTTTTGTAACCTGGTACATGTGGTGTCTTTAGGTGATATATCAATGGAGGACAAAGAGATTCACAGATAACTAAGAGGGAGACCCTGCAAGAGCTGGAAAAGATCAGACAAATAATAATAACAATAATAATAATAGTAATAATTCTTTATTTAAAAGGGACCGTACAGTTTAACATAGTCAAAGTATAAAACATGAAACTGATGTACTGCACAAAAGTTTATGGCTATTGCTAATTTCCAACCATTGTCCCTTGTTGGGCTGCCTTTATGGAAAATGTTGTCCAAATTTAGATCTGCGATATGACATTTTGCTATTATATTATATGGTATAGGGCTGTGCGATATGACCAAAATTTCATATCCCGATATAAGGCATCTATCGTCCCGATAATGATATAAATCACAAAAATTTAACATTTTCTGTAAATTCTGTGAATCTCGGGCAGCTCGACTTGCGTGAAGTGTTTCCAGCTGGGCGTCGTGTACCTGGAGTCGAGTTTTTTAACGCTGTATGAAACCATACATTTTTAGACTTAAGTTTTAACGGCCGCTGTTTTCTTTGTAAGTATTTATTAGGGAAAAGTCTGTTGTAACGTTTGAGTCTAAGGTTTATTTTTTAGCACCTGACGGCTCTTTTTTTGCTTCTCATCCGTAAATAATCTGCTCTTTCACGTGATTCAGTTTATTTTGAAAAGTCTCAACAGGATGACTTACTGTCTGGAGATATGGGGTAATGCATATAAAACGAACACTCTTCCTATTTTCAAGTTACAAAAAAAAGCTATAAGAATTATAAACCAATCAAACTATATAGAACCAACTAACATTTTGTTTATTAATCTGAATACCCTGAAATTTTATGATTTAGTTGAATATAAAATGGCACAGATAATGTATAAAGCACAAAATAACTTGCTTTGCCCCAGTACTCAGAAGCTGTTCAAAGTCAGAGAGAGTCAATATGACTTAAAGGGAACAGATTTCTTTAAAAAAAAACAAGATAAGGACAAATATAAAGCAGAGATGTGTTTCTGTTAGAGGAGTTAACCTGTGGAATAGTTATGACAGTGATTTAAAAAGGTGTAGTTCATTTTCCTTGTTTAAAAACATGTTTAAAAATAGAGTAATAGAAAAATATATAAATCAAGAATGAAAAGAGCAAAAAGGAGAAAAAAAAATAACCTCTTGATTCTTTTGCTTTGATGTAGTTACTTATCTAAGGTGGAAAGTTTTTTTTTTTTCTTTGTTTTTTTTTTCTTTGTTTGTTTGTTTGTTTGGTTTTTGCTTTGTTTTATTATTTTCTTCAAGCCCTGTGTACAGGAGCTGCATACAAAAAGATATTTTGTGAAAAGGGTTGGCGTAATAAGCAAATGCTTCAGCCAATACCTTTTGATTAGCCTTGTCTCATGCTTTCTTTCTTTATGGTAGATTTTTGTTCTGTTTTCACTGGTTTTTTTTTTTTTTGTTTGTTTGTTTTTTTCACTGTTTTCACTGAGATTTGAATTTGAATGCTAATCAATAAAATCAAATCAAAATCAAATCAAAAATCAAATCAAAATCAAAAAAGGATCTTGCGCTTTATTGTGAAAGGTTTATGTGGTAAATAAACAAGCGGACACACTAACGACAACGCATAAAAACAGGCGCTTGTCCGTCCGTAGTGTGGTTATATTAAATATACGAGAAAGAGAGAACTTTAAGAAATTAATATAGCCACTACAGTGACCATCGAAACGATGAAAAAATATTGCCGTAAACAGTTTATTTTGCGACACCACAAAACAAACGATGGCGTAAAATGAAACGATAGATGTTTTTATATCGTCATCCGATATATATCATTATATCGAACAGCCCTATTATAGTAATGTGATTACTATCTTGTCTTTGGATGTATCTATTAAGACACTCTGGGACCAGCCTATTTATACACTTGAAGACTAATTTAACAAAACACAAATGATTGAAACTCTTAAAACTAAGTAAATTATATTTCATTAAAAGTTGTGATGCATAAAGTAATTAAAGTAGGAGTGGGTATCATCACTGATTTCTAGAATCAATTTGATTCAAAAGGTCCAGATTCGATTCGATACACGATTCGATTAGATTCAGTTTTGACTCAGACAGTTAGAAATATTATAATTCTGATCATTTATCAGTACTGACAGTTGTGAGACTTAATCAGAGGTGTAAGCATCATAGCAGATGCCTTTGTGCCAAAGTAACTGAGGATAAAACACAGAAAAACATGAAGGAGATTTTCCTGGCCTGGCTTTATATAGTAGATAACCTTAAAAATATTTTGCAGTAGAACAAAAACAGAAGAAAACAAAGAATCAACACATGAACATTACATGATGGTGCTGAAGTGAAGCAGAACAAAGTTACAGAGGTTTTATTAGAGACGCAGCTAAGCATTTTGCAATTTGGCGTAATTTTTAAAAAAGTTTAAATTTCTTTGGTATTGAACAGCAGAAATTAGGCTTTCTTGTTGGAAGTCATTTAAAAAAAGAGAAGAAAAGAAAACAGCGGCCGACAGTGCTGTGAACAACGGTACACTGGTGGTTAATAAGTAAGCAAATAATATAGAAAACGGAGATTTGAGATGGGAAACTGTTCTTGAAATACACTGAGAGAAAAAGAGAGACAGAGCTGTGCAGGAATTGTGATTTTTATTGCGGTGGAAGCAAAGCAGCAAAAGTAAGAGGGAATTCATGACGATGTTTATGTGAAGCGTAGTTTTGATCTTCTTTTGGTGCTGGTTCAGTCAGTTTTGGTTGGAGAGTGACAAAACCTGCAGCTTCAGAATCTGTGAGCTGTTGGCTTTCAGCACCGGCAGCGTGCCTGTGTACGTGCCGTTGGGTGAGAACGCCGACAGCTCACAGATTCTGATGCGTCGGGTCCGCGCTTTGTGTTTACGTCTTTTTGCGGAATCCGTCTGGGATTCAGGTCTGGGGAACGGATGGGCCAGTCCATAGCATCAATGCCTTCGTCTTGCAGGAACTGCTGACACACCCCAGCCACATGAGGTATAGCATTGTCTTGCATTAGGAGGAACCCAGGGCCAACTGCACCAGCATAAGGGGTCTGAGGATCTCATCTCGGTCAGTCAGGCTACCTCTGGCGAGCACATGGAGGGCTGTGCAACCCCTCAAAGGAATGCCACCCAACACCATTACGGACCCACTGCCAAACCGATTATGCTGGAGGTTGTTGCAGGCAGCAGAACGTTCTCCACGGTGTCTCCAGACTCTGTCACGTCTGTCATATGTGCTCAGTTTGAACCTGCTTTCATTTGTGAAGAGCGCAGGGCGCCAGTGGCGAAGTTGCCAATCTTGGCGTTCTCTGGCAAATGCCAAACGTCCTGCATGGTGTTGGGCTGTAAGCACAGCCCCCCACCTGTGGACGTCGGGCCCTCAGGCCACTCTCATGGAGTCTGTTTCTGACCGTTTGAGCAGACACATGCACATTTTTGGCCTGTTGGTGGTCATTTGAGAAGGCTCTGGCAGTGCTGCTCCTGTTCCTCTTTGCACAAAGGTGGAGGTAGCAGTACTGCTGCTGGGTTGTTGCCCTCCTACAGTCTCCTCCACATCTCCTGATGCACTGGCCTGTCTCCTGGTAGCGCCTCCATGCTCTGGACACTACGCTGACAGACACGGCAAACCTTCTTGCCACAGCTCGCATTGATGTGCCATCCTGGATCAGCTGCACTACCTGAGCCACTTGTGTGGGTTGTAGACTCCGTCTCATGCTACCACTAGAGTGAAATCACCGCCAGCATTTAAAAGTGAACAAAACATCAGCCAGAAAGCATAGGTACTGAGAAGTGGTCTGTGGTCACCACCTGCAGAACCACTCTTTTATTGGGGATGTCTTGCTAATTGCCTATAATTTCCACCTGTTGTCTGTTCCATTTGCACAACAGCATGTTAAATTGATTGTCAATCAGTGTTGCTTCCTAAGTGGACAGTTTGATTTCACAGAAGTGTGATTGACTTGGAGTTACATTGTGTTAAGTGTTCCCTTTATTTTTTTGAGCAGTTTGGTTTTGTGAGGTTTAACCTGAGAGTCTGGTGTCTCGATTTTATATTTAAAAATTGATTCAGGATTTTAATGAATCGATGTCGCTTTGTTCAAGCTAAAATCGATTTTAATCGGAAAATCGATTATCGAAACCCACCCCTAAATTAAAGCATTCAAAGTAAAATGCTGCACAAGTGTGACATTAACATAAAAGGACTTGTAGTTTAAAGTGCTTTGAATGGTCAGTAAGACTTAAAAATGCGAGTACATTTCATTACATTTTGCGCAACCATTATTAACAATAACAGTGGCGTAGGAGTGCCGTGATCATTCATGGGTGCACAATAAAAGTTAAAATCTGTTGAAAAATAAACTTAGGTGGCTGTTACTAGACCTCAGCTGTAAAGTAAGTGTGTGTGTGCGTGTGCGCGCTGTATCTACAGCAAATGTATCTGCATATTTTTTTAAATTAATAATTTAATCCTAAATGCCTCAGTACTTAATTTACCAGTGCCACTGCGAAAGTTGCTTCCACTGCTACTTCAGCTGCTAAACCATCTGCTGCTACAACCAGTACTATTACTTCTGCTTCTCCCACAAAGACTACAAGTTCTGCTGCTAAAACCACTGTTAACACTACTGTAAGAAGTGCTAGTACTCAGGGCCACATTCCTCTTGTTTGCAGCTGTATGAGGTCAGAGCAGAACACACAGACACAGACAGACAGAGACCTCTGCTCTGCTATACTGTTGGCTAACTGGTGCCAGCACATTTAACGTGGTGTCTGGGTGAAAAGTCTGTTGTTTTCCAATTACCGGTAATTTCACCACTCATGTTCCAAAGCATCTAAGTTGCTGTTTACCCCCAGCAACAATATTTCAGAACCTGACTAACTGGACACTTTTAGTCATGACTTGTGTATTTTTGTTCAGCTGGCATCTTCGTGCCTTTTTGTTAACTAGACTAAAGATAGGGTGGCGAATGACCCTGCAAAGATGCGTAAGTAGTCTACCAGAGGCTCCAGAGGGAGTGTGTCAGCCAGGGCAAATGGGCCATCAGTTGCTGCCGCCGCTGCCTTAAAACAGAATTGATCTCAGACAACATGAGCACTGCTGCTCTCACTGCAGAGACTGCGTGTTGTGCTATTTATTAGGCACTTTATTGGAAAAGTCTGCTGGTAGTAAAGCTAGGCTTCATTAAGTGAGGAAGGCCAATGGCTGGAGTAGTTGAGCAGGCTGACCAAGCATGTTGTCTGGCCACTCCACTACCTGCAGCTCAGAGGCTTTACGTGCAATCCTGTGTGTTAATAGTATGTAGCAATAAATAGAGCAAAACTTGGTTCTGTTTATGCAATTGTAGCAGCAAACATTGCGGCCACACAGGATCATACTTCATCATCATGATTTGTCTCCTGTGATAACGCCCTGTATCAAGCTTCAGTAATCTTATCTGGAAGCTATTGTTTAAATATGTGTCTGGCTCACAAGCCTGTTGTGCCAGCACTTTGTATTCAAAGGCATTTTATTTCCAGACACAGTCATTCATGGGATCAATATATGACGAGAGAGAAGAGTGCCAACCCTGTTTTCAGAGAGTTTATATAAAGGACGTGCCTTTAGACTGAACTCATTCATAAAACTGTTACAGCGAAAAGAAGGTTCAAAGCCTGCTTTCTTCTCTGGGAAAGTTTGGTGGGGGGGGGGGGGGGGCTGCATTCTCCTGTGTTTACTTCCTCATTTGTTTTTTGGAATCTGGTTTGGGTGTTTTTGTCTCCTTCATAACTCATGGGCTGCTTCTAAAGAAGAGCCATGTCCGAGCATGCTGGGAAGCAAACACGTTGTTTCAGTCGCGCTCTCAAGCACACGAATCCACACACTCTCTCACACATCGAACAGCATGGGGGATGTTTTCCGGTGCTTTGTACGGTCTGAGGAGATGAAAGCACATCATTAAAGTACAAAGTAGGACTTCTGGGATTTACTGGAAGGAATTTTTGTCTTTTGTTAACCCCTGGCTGAGGGGATTACACATTAAACTAGAAGGATTGTCTTTAGCGGTGCTGCTCATTCAGTTGTTAACTTAGTTTACAGTACCTGGCGTGTCAGTATTGGAGCGTTTATATTTATAGTCCTTAAGCTAGCATGCCCTCCTGATGAGGCAGTGTGCATTGTGCGTTAGTATTATTAGTATATATACAAAAGGAATGTGCTTATGTGCACATCAAGATAAAAATCAAGGATGGAAGCAATTTTCCAAACCTGTTTGTAGAGTTTGAAAGTTTCTGTCTTTGGTGACCTATAGCGGTAGACTCAAAAATGCAGTGGCATAGACTATTTGACACAATTTCACAGACATTTTGAGAAGACTTTTTTTGACTTCTTACCATGAATGGGGAAAATAAATGATTGTGGGCTAGTAAAACCTAGAATTTGTATCACTATATTTTTTAACATTCTGCTGTTTTTATATGGGATCATCAAAATCAATATTTGCGCAAGTGATTCTTTATATAATTTTGCAGGCCCATTGCTGTATTATCAGCAATTAACTGCAATTACAAATTGCATGTTATTTGCCTATTTACCCTATTCAATCGCAGACAAATATGAGACTGATAGCAGACTGTGTTGGGTCTGCGCTTCCACAGGCCCCGCTGGTTTAGAGACTTATTCCCGTTAATGAAACAAGACGAACAGCAATTGATCGATTTTACTTGCTAGCAAGGGAGGCTGGTCGGAACCAGGCTCTTGGAGCTGAACGCTCCTCACCTGTTTACTAGCTAACTTCAAATAAACAGCCTTCCTTGCAGCCTTTTTATTGAATACAGTTACAGTTTACACAGGCACCACCCATTGTAACACCACCTGTGGTGTGTCAGGCCCTTGTAAATGTGTGTGTGTGTGTGTGTGTGTGTGTGTGTGTGTGTTTGTGTTTGGGGGTGCATTTGTGTGACCCCCTGTTCACCAAAGGGTAATAAAGGCAGGAAGTTTACTAAACAAGAAAACAGAACCTTCACCTAGGATGCCTATAATAAAACACTATAGCGTCCCCCACCATTCAACAGGCTGGGGAGGGGGTCAGAAACAAAGGAATGTCTTTGATCATACAGTTTGAACCAAGACTTAAAAATTTAAGTAACACAATGACAGCATTTAACAATTTGACTCTAACAGACTGACTGCTTTATTTGGCAACATTTATTGTTTTTAAGACGTATATAAGCTGAATAAAGGTTAGAAATCGGAATGTGTTGCAATAACTGGCATGTAACAAAATGTTCAAAAGTGCGATAATATTGTATCATAAGTGAAGAATTTTGATAATATTGTATGGTTGACTACACATGCTCTCATGTAATGTTTTCCAAAATATTACGTTACTGTAATTGTTCTATATTTTTAGTATTTCATTCTAGGGCTGTTTGATATAACGATATATATCGGATGACAATATGAAAACGTCTATCGTTTCATATTATGATATCGTTTGTTTCATCGTGTCACAAAATAAACTGTTTACGGCAATATTTTTTTTCATTTTTTGATAGTCACTGTAGTGGCTATATTAAATTCTTTTTTTTCTTATATTTAAAAAATAACCACACTACGGACGGAAAGCAGCTGTTTTTACACCTTGTCATTAGCTACAATGACTGTAAACCTAGCGTGCGGCTCTGCATCCGTTTGTTTATTTTCTAAACCTTTCACAATAAAGCTGAAGAGCCTGTTGAAATTTTTCAAAATAAACTGAAATAATGACAAACAGAAAGACCAGTCAAAACAAATCAAGTACCTTATTTCTAAACGAGGTGCTACCTCTGTAGCATGGACATGGTTTGGTTATGAAAAGTCTGGCACGGACCAGAAAACTGTACCATGCAAATTATGCAGGAAACCGGTCCCCACCTCACACTCAAACACGGCAAACCTCTTCTATCTCCTACGCAAGAATCACATGAAAGAGTGTGGAGAGAGTTTACGGATGAGAAGCAAAAAAGAGCAGTCAGGTGCACAAAATAAACCTTAGACTCGTTAGAACAGGCTTTTCCCCGCAGCATGCAGTGTAATAAATACTCACAAAGAAAATGGCAGCTGTTACAACTAATGCCTAAAAATGGATAGTTTCATGCATTGGTCAAAACACTTGACTCCAGCTACACGACGCCCAGCTGAAAACACTTCATGCAAGTCGAGTTGCCTGAGATTCAAAGAAAATGTAAAATTTTTGCTATATTTATCATTGTCGGGACGATAAATGTCTTATATCAGGATATGAGATTTTGGTCATATCGCACAGCCCTATTTCATTTATCTCTGAAGGGAAGACAGAAAACAAAGCTGTACTGCTAATAATAATTAATGTAGGCAAAGGATAGAAAGAGTAGAGAGCTCTACAACTCTGGAGGAGATATGAACATTACATTATTTCTTATTGCACAAAAGGGTAAGAACTTGATAGTAAAATGCCCCAGAAAACAACCTGCTGCGACTGTAACAGTATATCAGCTCTTTGGCATGTTGTCTCTGTAGAGATGCTTGGAATCTTGTTTATACACAATCTATAATGCTAACGCAAAGTTAGCATCAAAGACCTCAGCTAAAACTGAAGGTGCTAACAGCATTGGCAATTAAATTAAAGTTTATATTAACAATGTGACTGTCCATATCAGGCTATATTGTGTCGTAATGAAGAAGCAGTGGAGTAAATCAGTAACTTAAGGCATTATTTTTATTGATCAGTGTTCTCAACACTGACCATCATTATCAATAAATGAGTGAAAATGGGAAGGGTATTTATTTTTGCTGCAGTGTAACTGTGTTTGAGAAGAGGTAGTAAATCTGTTTCTCTGCAATGTTGTGGAGGAGAGACTCGTGAGCCATTTTCACATCAGTTTAAAAAAATTACAAAATAAGCTTGTTCATTCCATGTGTCTATTTTCTATCTCACCGGTAGCAGTAGTTGTTTGAGCCACACAGTTTGCATTATGGTAGGACAACAGAGCTAACTTAACAGAGTGCATTCTTAGCCCCCTAATGCAGTTGTTTTCAGTTGCTGGCAAATTTACAGGCATTGGTCCTGGCACTGTACCCACCAAATATTTAAAACAAACTACAGATTGCAAAATGCAGATTCTGAGCACCCGTCTGTAGTATCAGTGAAACTGTGCATGTTAGCTGGCATGTAGGAAACACACTATCAGCTGTCTAGCAGGAAAACGCACTTCCACTGTGTGAAAGAGCTAAAGAGAGTCCAACAGTGTGTGAGTCACTGAATCGGTGGACTCGGTCCCAGCCTCTCCTTCCCTCTCCTGTTTTCTGGTTGCTTTTGGATGTCGTAGATCCAGTGTTTATTTGCCCAGTGCTTCTCTAGTGCTAAATGTGAGGCCATTTTTAAACACAGATTTCCTTAATGTGAACTAGCCTTTTTCAGTTTTTACCTCAGACATTTTGGAGTGTTCCAGTAGTACGTTGTCCCCGTTGAACTCTGCCAGTATGATTTGTGTGGATTCTATTAAAGTCTTGATTTTATTTTTTTAATTTAATTATTTGAGACATATACCTTAATTAGTTTGTTGCAGTGTTTGCAGAAGTCCACGTTTCTTTCATGATATGATGATTTCATTGCTTCATGATACTTCTTTCTTCCTCCCTTTTCTGACAGTTCTTTTCACATGCAACAATATACCTGGTTCAGGTATCAGCATGGCTACAGCAACTCAATCTGTGTCACTTTGAGAGCACATCTGCTTTAAATGTGCGCTTTTCACTCCAGAGACAGGAGAATGATCTATTTTGACTCTTAAATTGCGAATGAAAGTTACGAAAGGAAATATATTTACCCTTTTTTCTTTTTTTTTTTAAATTCACACCTTACCTTAATTGGGTTAAATTGGTCTTGTTTTGTTCTGAACATTTTTGTAGGAACATTTTTTATGTTCACTTAAAGAGACATTTTGATTTTTAACTTTCTGTTTAATTTTGTGTTTGTTGTTTGGTCGAGTGTGTATGACAGATAAAAACTGGAATGGCCTGTAAACACGGTTATAGTGGGGGAAAAGAAGCAGTTTCTCTTTGTTTCCCTGTGTTTTTTGTTTGTTTGTCTTTTAAATTTAAATAAAACGTTTTTGTTTTTTGTTTTTTTCGCTATTATTTTGACTGCGTTGACTTCTTCTCTTAGCGTCAACCAACATTATTAGCAAATTAATCACAGGCAAATAAATAAATAACTAAATTGCTCTTGTAAAAACGATTGGTTGAAGGCTCAGCCTATCGCCCAATGTCGATATAGTCATCAAATCACCCAGCCTCAGTGGAGGAGGTTTTAAACCAGTTCCTGCACTGCAGAAATGATCATGGTTGGATTTATGTATTTATGAAAATGTAGACAATCCATGGCATGCTCATTGGCAAACAATTTGTCAGAAGTTGCTAGCCAGTGAACACAAATCAGATCCACCCAAGATGCTGACTGCCAAAACTCTCACCTAGAGGCTGCATAACAAGACTTTACTAACTGATCAATAACAACATCTATCTTTTAGACATTGTATGAATTTAGCAAGTCTTTGCTCTATATTCCAAAAGGCACCATCGGCACAACACACTTCTCAGTTCAGTTGGCCCATGTGTCAAAGTGGCCACCCCCTGACTTTAAGCATTAATAATATCCAAATTCACACAATGCTGGTTTTTATACATGGCTGTAAATACCTTTTCCTGCAATCAGGTCGGACTCTTTAACGTGGGAAACTATGGGCACAAGTGGCTGCTCCAGGAGCTACAGTTTTTGGCACTTTCACCTGAGCCTATTTTTTTTTTTTTTCCAGCACCAAAGGTTGCTGCTTGCTTCGAAACCACACACATATATGACAGCAAAGCCTCTAGTATACAGCAGTAACAAAATGCATGCTGACAAACAGAATAGTGGTAACATATTGTAGTAAACACATTATGTAAGATAATGGAAGTTACTGTGGTATTTTTGACTGACTGTAAATAAAAGTCAGAGATACATGGGTCGACAGAGAGGTCATCTTATCCAGTCTGACTTGTGTGACCCAGTGCTAGTGCTTAAGGCTTAAGGAAGCCCAGTGACTATAAGTTCCTGCTGAAGTCTGCCTAATCTCTGCTATGATTAGCTCCATGCCATCATGCACAAAGTACAGACATCCACTCTCTCACTTTATACTAAGCTGGAGATGGATGAAGAAGCCCTGGGACCATGTGGTTGCTTGCTTGTGGTTAAATCCCTGAAAGTGAATGAGAGATCTTCTTCTTACTTTTCACCATACTATGAGACGTACCAGTGCTACTGGCTGAATTTCAATCAGCTTGCGATTTTGGGAAATCACCTTGACTTTCATCAAAACACCTCCTACATTACCTTCTTTGGGTCATTTGTGGGTGTGTCCTCACATTCATAAAAGAGCTTTTGATTGTCAGTGAATACCCACTCCCATTGAAGAGCTGAGCATTTCTGTCAGCATGCAAAGCTGGATACATTTAACACACAATAGACTCTGAAAGTGCTGCACACATCTTGGACTCTTGATTAGATCTTTTGGCTTAGACCTGTGATGGCATGCTGAGATGTGTTACTTCCACCAGAAATTCTAATCTAAGTTTATCACAGTATTTTCTCAGTCATTGAAAACCAGTGAAACAGAGTGATTTTGAGTCTTGCTCTGTTTTGCAACTGCAAAAGCAAAAAACCCTTGTTGGACCAAAATGCCTCAATTATAGAGCTTTATAAGGCAGGTAAATGGGTAGTAAATAAATATAATTTAGAAGGTATATAGGAAAATGTGGTAGTCAGGGCTTGTGCAAGGGTTTCAGAACTTAAGGTGCTCTTTGGCTTCTGGGAGACACTAAATTTTATTATTATTGGTTATTTTTTTTAATCTGTTTACTTTTATATTTTTACTTTGAATTTTCTCCGACATCATATTTCAGATTTGGTGATTTAAAAGACCAAAAAAAGTAATAAACAAAAAAAGAAAAACCCTGCAAAAAGTATCAAAAAAACAACCTTTTACTGAAGGTTAACTCTATCATAGGTCATGTTACTGTCTTCTCATTCAGGAAGGTGCTTGTGTGGGTAACCTGTGTGGGACATAGATTCTTGTTTGGTTAAGTGAGCAGCTCTCCATTGCTTCTTCTCCACCCTCATGGTACTATTGGGGGTTGCTAGTCTGGAGCCAGTTCTGCCTTGATTTGAAAACCAGCCCGCATTTCATCAGGCTTGAGAAATGATTATTATGTAGTGTTGTTAGCAGAGGTTTGGGTAATTTCTGTTGGGGGAAAAAATAGTGTACGGAATCTGTGGGCTGCATCTGCCGATCATTGAATTTCCTGCAGTAGCATCACAGCCACACATATCAGCGGTCCAGGGGTGTTGACTACCCATTCCTTTTACTTCTCTGGCACAAAAGGGAATAAGTAGATAATAACAATTTAAAAAAAAAAAAAAAAGCCATCGACCAAACTATTGTTTTAGACACTTATATTTGTCCCAGTTCATCAACCATAAAGTGTCTGTGCTGGCCCATGGTTTAACATGTATATTTATATGTAGTAATCCCAAGCAGAAGTAAAGCTTGCCCTCCTCTACTGTTTCATCACTGCAAGCTTGGTCCGGACAGCAATGGCTGGTTGCGAGCTATGGGGCAGCTTAGAGTAAAGTCACTAAGCTTAAAACTAGATATCTCCCTACCACAGTTGGGAGCCACGTATCTGGAAAGGTAACCCTGGGGCTTTGTCTAGACCCTTCTTGCTGAATTTGAGCATCTGTCATATACCAGACACTGACACTGATTGTTGATTGGCAGGTCATTCTTGTGGCCAGCCTACCTTTCAATTTCGATCAGATCACCTGTTGTTTTCCATTTTGTCAGCACATAGCAATCTCATAGTTGTCTCATATTCATTGTGATATGCTCCCTATTTATATGTATTTATATTTACTACTTTCTATGTTGTAAACACATACTGAAGACATATAATATATGAAGCAAGGTATGTAGAATAGCAAAGAAAAAAATTGATAAATAGTCTCTGAATATGTCTTATTTTTTGTATTCCTCAAAGCAGCCACCCTTTGCTTTGTTGACAGCACTGCAAACCCTTGGCCTTCTCTCAATAAGTTTATGATGTAGTCACCCGAAATAGTTTTCACTTCACGGGTGTCCCTTGTCAGGGTTCATATGTGGAATTTCTTGCCTTCTTCATGGGCTCAAATCATCAGTTGTGCTGTGCAGAGGTCAGGTTGGTACACAGCTGACAGCCCTATTTGACAACTGTTAGAATTCAAATTATGGCAAGAACCAATAAGTTAAGAAAAGAGAAATGACAGTCCATCATTACTTTAAGAACTGAAGGTCAATCAGCTGGAAAAATTGCTAAAACTTTGAATGTGTCTCGAAATGCAGTCGCAAAAACCATCAGGCCTCTACAATGAAACTGGCTCACATGAGGACCACCCCAAGAAAAGAAGACCAAGAGTCACCTCTCCTGCTGAAGATAAATGTATCCGAGTCACCAGCCTCAGAAATCACAAGTTAACAGCATCTCAGATTAGACCCCAGATAAATGCCACACAGAATTCCAGTAGCAGACACATCTCTACATCAACTGTTCAGAGGAGACTGTGCGAATCAGGCCTTGATGGCCTATAAAGCAACAAGCAGAAGAGATTTGTTTGGGCCAAGAAACCCAAGGTATGGACATCAGAACATTGGAAATCTGCGCTTTGGTCTGATGAGTTCAAATTTGAGCTCTTTGGTTTCACCTGCTGTCTCTTTATGTGACGCAGAAAAGGTGAATAGATGGTCTCTACATACATGGTTTCCACTGTGAAGCATGGAGGAGGATGTGTGATGGTGTCAGGGTGCTTTGCTGGTGACACTGTTGGGGATTTATTCAAAATTGAAGGCACACTGAACCAGCATGTCTACCACAACATCCTGCAGTGACATGCCATCCCATCCGCTTCTTTTTCAACACGACAATGACCCCAAACACACCTCCAGGCTGTGTAAGGGCATTTACCAAGAAGGTAGCGTGATGAAGTGCTGCGCCAGATGGCCTGGCCTCCACAGTCATCTGACCCAACAGATGTTTTCGGATGAGATGGACCGAGGAGTGAACGCACAAGGGTTAACAAGTGCTCAACATCTCTGGGAACTCCTTCAAGACTGTTGGAAAACCATTTCAGGTGACTACCTCATGAGGCTCATCAAGAGAATGCCAAGAGTGTGCAAAGCTGTAATAAAAGCAAAGGGTGGCTATTTTGAAGAATGTAAAATATAAAACATGTTTTGAGTTATGTAAATAATCATGAAAATAAAGAAAGACCATTAAATTAGAGAGCCAGTACTACTAAGGTTATTCTGTCCAGCAATAGCAGTAAGAGGAGGAAAAAAGCAGTAACTGATCACCAAAACAAAAATGATGCACGACTACTTATGCACCCCTTACCCTGACCCAGAACCCGGAGGCTGTCAGGGCTGGTAATTATAGGGGCTGCTTTGTAAACCAGGCACATCCATGACTGCTTTTAGTGAACGGACACACCCATCCCTGGAATTCCTGGAAGAGAACATTGCTGGTTTGGCTGTGTTTTAGTGCCTACTGTAATTATGTGGCCTTTAATTGTGTTCTGTTAACACCGTTAGCTTTGGATGAGCGGTGTGACCAGGGTCTCAGGTCTTGTTCGTGAATTCAAAGCTGGCAAAGAACACTCGTGGGGAAAAAAAATATAAACAATCTGTATGGTGACACTCGTGACGTGACTTGAAGCTCCTTCCTAATGCATTTTTGTATGACAGGCAAGAGGCCGGTGACCAGGTCTTATCCAGTCTAGCAAGGTATCAGTTTAAAGTAAAAAGAGCAATCAATGGAAGAGTATTAATATTAAACCACATGCCATCGTTTCTCTGATCTCATTAGGTGTGCTTATCGGAGAAAGCTTGGCAAAAAAGCATTCTGGTTGTGATGAAACCTTTCAGCCTGTTTTAAGGCTGTCAGAGAATTGCTGTTGGTCCTTAGCACAGCCAAACAGACCAGGATGCCACAAGGTGAATGGGAATCTTATACTCAGCCTCCTTCATCCTTTCCATCAAATTCCAGGGATATTTCTGTCTTCCCTCGCCAAACACACAAACCCATAAACACAAAGAATCAGGAATGTGGACAACTCCTTCTGATGCTCTGTGTGTGGGGAGGGCATGCGCGCCTGGTGGTTCTTGCCAGCAGAATTAGGAATTAAGAAACTTTTCAGATTTTGAATTTCTTCTGACATGTTTGTGCATCCACTCATTAAATGGAAGTTTTTGAACTCCGCAAATTTACTATTTAGGAGGTTTGAGAACTTTGAAAAAAAGACATTGTTTTACATTGATTTTTCTGTTTTGCTCTGTAGGTCGAGAAATAATTAAAAAAAAACAAAACAAAACAGCAAGCTTGATGAAAGAGACCCAGCAAAGACGAATCCTCGTTTCTTTTCCCTATTTTGGCATTTTCCCACAAAAAGGCGCATTGTTAAGAGGAGAAACAGTGAAATATAACGTTTAAGGTTAAAAACATTCCTGGTTTGTATAGTAGTAATGGCCATGTGGACACGATACATACCAGGATGTCGGCATATTTACTTATACGAACTATAGATCTTGCTACTTCTATTCTATATGTTTGCATGTAAATAGATAGATGGACGGCATTCATCAAGTGTTTTTCCAGTTTCACTGATTGAGCGGCACTCCTACATATGGTTACATTGTTTGTAAGTGGGATGGCACTAGACCTGGAGTTAAATTCCATTTGTTTGTACATTTACTTTGGTGGTAAAGACTACGTTCAGTTTTAATACAATGTGCTGGGGAACTAGGCCAAAAGATTCAACCCCAAGTTGTTTTTTTTTTTTTTTAATGCCTTTGTGTTGGTGACAGCTGTAGCGAGAGCCATTTTATGGTTGTCTATCCACCTCATTCTTGTAAACGCGCTCAAATTTCCCCTAATATCTTCTCAGTGCATTGAATTATGAGAAGCCAAACAATTCAAAAGCTTGACCAAAACAATATTGCACTCATCCAGCTGGACTCTGCATGCATTCCAGTAAGCATACTGCAGTTTCCAAACCGAAAATACCCAGGCTTTTACTTTCTTTTCCCACTTGATAGCAGTTCTTAAGGACACGATTTATGTGTTAGAGAATTAAATTAAACTTGGTCAAGGAGGAAAGCTGAAAAAAAAGAATGTCAGAAAACGGATGACATAAAATATGAAGAGCACACTTCGTGTATTTTTTACTGCAGGTGTTCTGCAAATGACATATAAGCTTTAAATATTTAACTTTAAATATACTATGTTACAGTGGGGCAAAAAAGTATTTAGTCAGCCACCGATTGTGCAAGTTCCCCCACTTAAAATGATGACAGAGGTCAGTAATTTGCACCAGAGGTACACTTCAACTGTGAGAGACAGAATGTGAAAAAAAAATCCATGAATTCACATGGTAGGATTTGTAAAGAATTTATTCGTAAATCAGGGTGGAAAATAAGTATTTGGTCAATAACAAAAATACAACTCAATACTTTGTAACATAACCTTTGTTGGCAATAACAGAGGTCAAACGTTTACTATAGGTCTTTACCAGGTTTGCACACACAGTAGCTGGTATTTTGGCCCATTCCTCCATGCAGATCTTCTCGAGAGCAGTGATGTTTTGGGGCTGTCGCCGAGCAACACGGACTTTCAACTCCCGCCACAGATTTTCTATGGGGTTGAGGTCTGGAGACTGGCTAGGCCACTCCAGGACTTTCAAATGCTTCTTATGGAGCCACTCCTTTGTTGCCCGGGCGGTGTGTTTTGGATCATTGTCATGTTGGAAGACCCAGCCTCGTTTCATCTTCAAAGTTCTCACTGATGGAAGGAGGTTTTGGCTCAAAATCTCACGATACATGGCCCCATTCATTCTGTCCTTAACACGGATCAGTCGTCCTGTCCCCTTGGCAGAAAAACAGCCCCATAGCATGATGTTTCCACCCCCATGCTTCACAGTAGGTATGGTGTTCTTGGGATGCAACTCAGTATTCTTCTTCCTCCAAACACGACGAGTTGAGTTTATACCAAAAAGTTCTACTTTGGTTTCATCTGACCACATGACATTCTCCCAATCCTCTGCTGTATCATCCATGTGCTCTCTGGCAAACTTCAGACGGGCCTGGACATGCACTGGCTTCAGCAGCGGAACACGTCTGGCACTGCGGGATTTGATTCCCTGCCGTTGTAGTGTGTTACTGATGGTGACCTTTGTTACTTTGGTCCCAGCTCTCTGCAGGTCATTCACCAGGTCCCCCCGTGTGGTTCTGGGATCTTTGCTCACCGTTCTCATGATCATTTTGACCCCACGGGATGAGATCTTGCGTGGAGCCCCAGATCGAGGGAGATTATCAGTGGTCTTGTATGTCTTCCATTTTCTGATGATTGCTCCCACAGTTGATTTTTTCACACCAAGCTGCTTGCCTATTGTAGATTCACTCTTCCCAGTCTGGTGCAGGTCTACAATACTTTTCCTGGTGTCCTTCGAAAGCTCTTTGGTCTTGGCCATGGCGGAGTTTGGAGTCTGACTGTTTGAGGCTGTGGACAGGTGTCTTTTATACAGATGATGAGTTCAAACAGGTGCCATTCATACAGGTAACGAGTGGGGGACAGAAAAGCTTCTTACAGAAGACGTTACAGGTCTGTGAGAGCCAGAGATTTTCCTTGTTTGAGGTGACCAAATACTTATTTTCCACCCTGATTTACGAATAAATTCTTTACAAATCCTACCATGTGAATTCATGGATTTTTTTTTTCACATTCTGTCTCTCACAGTTGAAGTGTACCTCTGGTGCAAATTACTGACCTCTGTAATCATTTTAAGTGGGGGAACTTGCACAATCGGTGGCTGACTAAATACTTTTTTGCCCCACTGTATGTTGATCTTTTGAACTGAAGGGCACGTAGAGTTTGAATGTGTACAGCAGTCTGGCACATATGAATATCACTGCCAAGCTTGTGAGTAGAGTGAGATAAAGTTAATTCAGTGGCACAACATTTGTTTCTTGTATAGCATTAGATTATGGACACTCTTACACTGTTTTTGTAATTTAATATTTTTTAACCTTGTTGCTTTATCAACACTTGTCACCGCCTTGGGTGACTCAACATGCGACTCCACCCTTATGCAAAGTAAACCGACTTGCTGTGCAGCTAACACCTGAACTGTATGCAGTATCGTTTGTTGTCGCAGCTTAACCGGATAAGTGGTGTATTTTTGTGCAAGCAGCCTGCAATTTAACAATTCAAACATTAATAGTAAAATTTAAAATGGCACATGCAGATACTTTTTTTTCCAGTCATTTTGTTTTAAAATTGTACTGCCTGTCCTGTTTTAAAGGCTTTTAGCTTTTCATAACACACTTTTGAGAATTTAGGCATGACCTGCATTGATGTGATATTTTATCAGGTTTTCAGTCAGTTCTGAAATATCAGCCCTCCTCACCACTTGACTAACTGACATAACATAACTATTTATTTGTTGATTTCTTCACATATTTTATAACACTTTTCAGTGAGATCATTTGAGTTATTATTTTGTTATTCTATGTCCTTAGTGTTTTATCTTCAGTATTTACAGTGAAATTTTGAGTTAATCTTTAGTTGTTGCATAATGGGTACAAACCCTTATTCTCTTCCCTTTTCACACAGTGAGTAGTTTCTTGAAAGGTTGGCATGTAAACTATGTGCTAAGGCCAACTCTTCTGAGGCTAAGGTTTCAGCAGGCTTGTTTGACCTAGACATAACTCCCAGAAGTGGCAGACTCCTAATGTGTCAGTTGTTACTTCTGTAAAACTATTTTTTCCTCTGCATCTGTAATCTGCAATATCCATCCTAATCTGAATTTATCGTGAAACTCCAGGTACCAAGAAACTAATGTGATAGATCCTCTGTTATTGTGTGCCCTTTGGGGGACCAAAGGGGATTGGCTTTGTGCTTCTCAGGTCAGTCAACAGAGGGATGCCAGGAATTCCTTTTGTCTGTACTTGTCTTGTACTTATTTATTTAACCTTGTGACTCTTGTTGAAAAAAGTTAACGGTTGGCTCTGTTTAGACTACCTTTAACTGACTATTTTTCTGATGTTATTTAGTAATTGCAAGGAATGTCATTATCATTTGTTCTGCCAGCAGCCATTGTTTACGGGTTATTGTGTTGCTATGTCTTGATAGAACTTGATAATCTTAAAATTAAAAAATTATATTAAAGACATTATTTAAATGCTGCTTATGTGCCAATCCTCGAATGAGAATGGTGTGTTACACCAAAAAGCAGTATTTCCTGTGGGAAAAAAACTTCAGTTCAGCAGGTTAGTCAGGTATATTGATGCCTGCCCAACAGAATCCGTGATGGAAAATACAAGTGGGCAGTCCCCGTGTCTTATTTTAAACGATCAGTCATTTCTAACATGCTAACTCTATCCCTTCCTGTGTCATGTTTTCCGTTCCAGTTGTCACCCTGGTCAGGTTACTGTTGTGATGGTCATTTGTGTCATTTAGTTCTTGTCTGATTGTTCAATGGGCTTACCCACTTCACAGTGTTGTATTAAATCTAAGTCATAGCTAAGGTGTAGCCCTAAAACCTATACAGTGGGGCAAAAAAGTATTTAGTCAGCCACCGATTGTGCAAGTTCCCCCACTTAAAATGATGACAGAGGTCAGTAATTTGCACCAGAGGTACACTTCAACTGTGAGAGACAGAATGTGAAAAAAAAATCCATGAATCCACATGGTAGGATTTGTAAAGAATTTATTCGTAAATTAGGGTGGAAAATAAGTATTTGGTCACCTCAAACAAGGAAAATCTCTGGCTCTCACAGACCTGTAACGTCTTCTGTAAGAAGCTTTTCTGTCCCCCACTCGTTACCTGTATGAATGGCACCTGTTTGAACTCATCGTCTGTATAAAAGACACCTGTCCACAGCCTCAAACAGTCAGACTCCAAACTCCGCCATGGCCAAGACCAAAGAGCTTTCGATGGACACCAGGAAAAGTATTGTAGACCTGCACCAGACTGGGAAGAGTGAATCTACAATAGGCAAGCAGCTTGGTGTGAAAAAATCAACTGTGGGAGCAATCATCAGAAAATGGAAGACATACAAGACCACTGATAATCTCACTCGATCTGGGGCTCCACGCAAGATCTCATCCCGTGGGGTCAAAATGATCATGAGAACTCTGAGCAAAGATCCCAGAACCACACGGGGGGACCTGGTGAATGACCTGCAGAGAGCTGGGACCAAAGTAACAAAGGTCACCATCAGTAACACACTACAACGGCAGGGAATCAAATCCCGCAGTGCCAGACGTGTTCCGCTGCTGAAGCCAGTGCATGTCCAGGCCCGTCTGAAGTTTGCCAGAGAGCACATGGATGATACAGCAGAGGATTGGGAGAATGTCATGTGGTCAGATGAAACCAAAGTAGAACTTTTTGGTATAAACTCAACTCGTCGTGTTTGGAGGAAGAAGAATACTGAGTTGCATCCCAAGAACACCATACCTACTGTGAAGCATGGGGGTGGAAACATCATGCTATGGGGCTGTTTTTCTGCCAAGGGGACAGGACGACTGATCCGTGTTAAGGACAGAATAAATGGGGCCATGTATCGTGAGATTTTGAGCCAAAACCTCCTTCCATCAGTGAGAACTTTGAAGATGAAACGAGGCTGGGTCTTCCAACATGACAATGATCCAAAACACACCGCCCGGGCAACAAAGGAGTGGCTCCGTAAGAAGCATTTGAAAGTCCTGGAGTGGCCTAGCCAGTCTCCAGACCTCAACCCCATAGAAAATCTGTGGCGGGAGTTGAAAGTCCGTGTTGCTCGGCGACAGCCCCAAAACATCACTGCTCTCGAGAAGATCTGCATGGAGGAATGGGCCAAAATACCAGCTACTGTGTGTGCAAACCTGGTAAAGACCTATAGTAAACGTTTGACCTCTGTTATTGCCAACAAAGGTTATGTTACAAAGTATTGAGTTGTATTTTTGTTATTGACCAAATACTTATTTTCCACCCTGATTTACGAATAAATTCTTTACAAATCCTACCATGTGGATTCATGGATTTTTTTTTTTTACACATTCTGTCTCTCACAGTTGAAGTGTACCTCTGGTGCAAATTACTGACCTCTGTCATCATTTTAGGTGGGGGAACTTGCACAATCGGTGGCTGACTAAATACTTTTTTGCCCCACTGTATAGTTTGGTATGCACTTCCTATGAAATGTAACTACACATCATATCGACACAGACCTCAACAAGCTCGAGGGGTATGTAAACACAGTATGTTTATTTACACAAGGATAACACCTCTGTGGAAAAAATGTAACAGGTTGTAATTGTATGAAGCCCGCTTACTATAATAATATAAAAAGCTAGTATTCTGTCGATGTAGACAGATGTTGGTTTTCTTGGTTTCATAGCTCAAACAGTCCAGGTGTAGACTCAGAGTTGACCCTGAAATATTTTCTCCTTCCCACAAAGTTAACTGTTGATCAATATTGAGCTCCATGTCCAACATAAACATCTTAGTTTCACTCATGAAGGCAGATTGCTGAACACACCCCAGCACACAAGCGTAAATGCAAATGACATTGTCCACTACAACACTGAGTCTCCAGGGATTTAAAAAAAATACTCGAAATTAACTGTCTTGGACTTCACCTGGTTTGGTAGTAGGGCCACAACTGGAACCTGCAGCAGGTGGAGAACTGCCAGCTGTAGTCTAAGAGGATGAAATAAAGTTTAAGATTTACTGGAGAAGCTTCTGGTTATATTGCCCAATTATTTATTTGTTAAAACTTACTTTGCAATAAAAAACATTTTACGGAGAAGAACCTAATGAGCTAGCTTTGATAATTCGTTTAACCGACCATGTGAACATCTGTGCAGTTATGTACACATGCCTGATTTTACATACACCCATGTAATACAGCCTGTGCACAAGCCTTCTTTAAAAATGTTCTCTCTCTCTAGTGACCATCCCAAACAGGTTTTTACAAAGAAATGGTATGTGCTCTCCCATCAATCATAATGCACACATGAAGTGAACACTGGATGTGTTCACTGGATGAACAGAGCTGTGTTGCGTGTGCACATTGATAGGCTATACCTGTGGAATGGTCATTAGACACTAGAAATGTCTAGTGTCTAAAAGTAACATTCAAAACTATGGAAAATATGGAGGTAGCTGTTTTTAAAAGATATTGGGGGGGAAAAAAATAAATGCTGCTGTAATCACTTTCCAGAGGTCTGCAGTCCTGCCTTGAACAAAAATAAATAGTCGTCCTTGTATCTAATAAGCCTTCAAAGTGGGCCTCCTGCTTGGTATTTCATCTTCTCACCAGTGCATCTTGCAGGTGTTTTTATCATAGCTACACAAAATAAATCTTTAGCTCTTTATTTTGACCCATTTCTCTAACCTGTACCACCACCCACACGGGCAAAGTAGACACTTAATGCAATGTATTCTTCTCAGTAGAGTCTTGACAGATGTGTGTGAATCCACTCTTGTTGAGAGTGTGAATTAGAAAGAGAATCCAGTTTAGCCTTTTATCGCTAACAGGAATAATGATCTCTTAGTGTTTTGCTTTCAAACAGACTGTAATTATCAACAGGAAGCTTCAGACCACACATCTCCAGTGGGGGGACTCCTCTCACTAGGAGGAGCGAGGGAGGAGGAAGAAATCCAGCATGTCGTCTAATATTCCTGTTCCTGAGCAAATTAAAGCTCCCGATCTGTGTGTACTCAGAGCGAATGGTGTCATTAAAGGAACTTGGAAATGTTATTCTTCATTTTGAGTGAATGAGTTTTTCACAAAAGAGCCGACAAAGACAAATTCTATTTAGGTTTTAAATTAATCAAATAAATATCTGCCATTTGATTTCATTAGGTCTTAATTACTCCATCAATGTATGCATTTTATTTCCATTTTACATGGTGCTCTGTCAAAGTTGGTTTGTTTGTTTTGGGGTTGTTGTTGTTGTTGTTGTTGTTGTTTTTTGTTTTTTTTTAAAGCTTTTTATTTTGTAAAACTGCACTTTATCAGCATATTCTGCTTTGTGGAGGGTATGTTTAATAGACTTTTTAAGTGTAGCCAAACATTTTCCTGTTTTTTGGATAAACAAAGTCCATCAGATCTCATCTTCAGCTAAAGCAATAAACAATTTTAAAGCATTTTTGTTTAGATTTGTACAAAATTTTAATATATTTTTCTGTTTATATTTTAAGCCTTGGGTTTTTCCAAAGTCTTCCTGGTAATGTTTTGGGTAAACTTGTGTAAGTAAACAAACTGATTATGGACTGTACCTTCACTTCAACTCTCGTCTTTGAGACAGATATGTTCTCAAGATTGCTCTAGAGTTGCACAACTAAAACATTTCTAGGAACTCTAACTCCATTGATGGTTAATGGATGTCGGCAGACCAAACACAAACACAGCTGTTAAGGTCAATAGCGTGCTCTGTCTTCATTGTTTTCCTCTATGGCGCTAAGCACTTTTTGAACAGCCTGTTTGTCGGACTGAACTGACAGGCAGGTTGTCACATGTGTTGGAGGTCTCTTGTACTTGACCACTGGATGGCTAGTTGTGATGTCTGTTATCTACTTGGAGACTCAAAAGATGAACAGCACAATAGTGGCCAGCCATGTAGAGCTGTGAATGGGCTGAATGAATCAAGACCCTTGTTCTTGCTTTTGTAGACAGCACACACAGACTTTTGACTGGCTGGTTTTCTGAATGACTGATTCACTGACTGAACCTGTACACTGACAGTCTGTCTGGCCAGTACAGAATATGCTTTGTATGAGACTGGAAACACAGCGAGATTGTTGTGTTTTCTGTACATCATCAAGTTCTTCCCAATTCAGCCTGAGTGCTGGAACACACTGGGAGGCCATGGAGTGTGTGAACTTGAGAGAAAGGGCGGGGATGCTTCCACGCTCACTGGATTCACACAGCTTGCACGCACACCAAACCTAAAAAATGAGGAAAACAGTGAGTGTGGAAACATCTGTTGCCTCAGTTTCTCAGTGGCCACTTTGAAGCTGTTGTGTATGGCTTTCAGAGTTTTGCATTTGGTTATACTTAACGTATTAGTCAAGGTGGCTTGGTAATTATTTAATATGCCTAAAGAACGAGTAACACATTCACCTAAAGCGGGAAAAACATACAGAAAACAGTGGTGTGTCAGATGAGGGATTTGAATAAAAGCATTTTATTTCCAGTGTAACTGTTAAAAGATACTCATTATACCATTAAAGTCATTTGTCATTGATGACAACATAACAATTAAGTTTTCAGTATTCCTAATTCAGTTTTTTTCCTAATAAAAATAAACAGGTAAAAGTCTGTTTTCCCAAATGAAGATAGCATAACCTACAGGACACCAGTGATGTGCAAAATGATTTTGGTGACACTATGCTACATACATTTATTTTGTTTTATTTGCATCGAGCAACTATTTCCATCAATATGTTCAAGCTGTATGAAAGTGGTTGGAATTTTGTGCAGTTGGAAAGAGGCATTGTTTGGGTTTTTACAGCATTTCTGTTTTGGAATCTTGATTTGAAGAATATCTTACCAACTGCCACTTTACTAAACGAAATAGTGGTGAGTTGAGCCATACTGTATGTGTGTGCATGTAATGACAGTTGAAATGGTCTAACAATAGCTAAGATAGTGACCTAATTCAATCAGTTTCCAAATGGTGTGTTTGAGTCTGGTTGGTGGTTGCCAGGTTACACTGACAGATGGATTGAAATTGTCTGTAGTGTGTGTGTGTGTGTGTGTGTGTGTGTGTGGACTGTTTCATAGACAATCTGGCAACTCGGGTACCATTATGAACATGAGAAGCTTACTGATGCATGCATCCTTAACATTCATAATAAAGTTTGAGATCAGATGGTCTTGAAATATTGGGAAAACCGAGGAGTGTTAGCAGGCATGCACAACAAGATATGTAAAATGAAGTACTGTTTGATCCTGTGGTATTTACTTGTAGTGAAGTAGAGGGGTAGAGGCAAAAATCCAGACATTTTCCCGCCATTAGGGTGGTGACTAGTGTGCGTTTCCCAGCCAGCCTTCCCACTGGGCTGGTATTTCTGTTTCCCTGGAAGCACTGTATTGGCTTTTTGACGCACAAGTGATCTTTCTCCCAGAGCCAGAATGCTCTATAATGACGGAGTGGAGAAGGTAAACCATTTCCCCGAATGGACATTAACAACTATACAACTGCCTACAACAACTTTTGACATCCCATCACTTAACTCTCAATTACCCCCAACAAACAAGCCAACAAACAAACTAATCCTTACTGGTTAATGGGAATATGAAGCACAACCTGTTCCCATGCAAATGCTGTGATAACAACGAGAACCACCTTTGCCAGCAATCAGCATGTTTTGATCAAACTGTTAATTCATTGTTTTTGCAGTTTTATTCCTTTCAGCTGCACTTCCATGATAATTTACATGATTTTATTAACCAGCTTGTTTTCTGAGGTTAGGGGAAATACTGGCATCACTCAAATACAGCCCAGTACAGCAACACACACACACACACACACACACACACACACACACACACACACACACACACACACACACACACACACACACACAATATCTCTGCTGTGTCTGGTAACTTTCCACAGTAAAAAATATATGTAGCACACACTCAGAACAGCTGGCTAATGAGGATTCAACCAGATTACCACACAGTGAACATATACTTGACTTTTCTTTATTCCTTGGTCACCAAGAACTCAAGTGTTTGTTTTAATAGTCTGCTAAATGTTTAGAGTAGATCACCAACATTGCATTCAGGAAAAAAAACCCAAACAAAACTTTGAAGTAAAATCACATTTCGATCTTCTCTGGCTCTTTTGACTGAAGGACTAAAGA
Source organism: Rhamphochromis sp. 'chilingali' (assembly GCF_963969265.1). NCBI lineage: Eukaryota > Metazoa > Chordata > Actinopteri > Cichliformes > Cichlidae > Rhamphochromis > Rhamphochromis sp. 'chilingali'. The sequence continues at coordinate 35,589,309 of NC_137933.1, read as the reverse complement.
GCTCAGGCGATAGCAAGATATCTGTCATCCAACAGTGCATAATTTGCAAGAATGGCTACTTGGTGTACGGTTTTTTTGTTAGACAGGCTTTGACACAATAATCATTAGATGAACTGAAATTTAATTTTGCACAGAGTCAAGGTCATGTTTGTTGTTCTCAGTAGATTTTAACTCATTAATTTGTGCAACATAATCAACCAATGACAAGAAAACTTATCACCTTTTTTCTGTACTTCCCACCTTACAATAATTGTTTTGGCTTGTTTTGTTTCTGCATTAACTACTACATCACTGATGTTTTGGGATCGTGTTAATGTTGGATAGAAAAAAAGATTAATAAATAAAACAAATTATAATGCTTAAAAATGGTAGGAATTTTTGAAGATTAATTGTTCTCTGGTGATCTGAAACTCAAATTGCTTCACACAAGATAGCAGGACATTTTATTTTATTTTTTCCCCCTCTCTCTCGTTTTGATTTACTGACCAACAACTTCCCTTCTCCTGTTGTTTGGGTGAGTGGGTCCAAAGAAAGCTGCCCCTCTCAGCCCACTGGTTCTGGACAGCAACAGAAAAATCGCAATAGAGTTGATCCTTTTAGCTTTCAAAATGGTTGCCTGCTTGTGATGTGTTTAGAGGACATCTGTAAATTGTAGCTGAAAAACTTGATCTCATTTCCTCATCTGTTAATTTGTGGTGTGTAGATTACAGACGCTGCATTACGTGTGTATGTGTGTGTGAAAAAGATGCAATATACATCTTCATTTCCATCTTAAATTCCTTCCTTTTCTACTTCACTTCACCACTTCACTTCTTCACACTCTGTACCTTGCTCCCATCTCTTCCTCCTCCTGCAGTTTTTCTTTCTTTCCTTTACGCTTTCTCGTTTTCATTCTCTTCCTGTTTCCTTTTCCTTGCCTTGTGCTGCAGCGCTGCATCAACCTGTCTCTAAAAGTGTAGTAAGGGGGATTGAAAGTGAGAAGCTTTATGTTGCAGATGTCCAGCTGAATGCTGATCTGCATTACTGTATGCACCCACTGACCTCTCCACCTCCCGCCACTGGTCAGTCAGGGAGTTGTGTTCAGGGGTTTGCATGCAAAAAGCCCCAGCTTGAGTCAAACTTTAAGCAGAGACTCTCTCTTTTTTTCACCCAACCCTCAGTGGACCTCAGGCTGTACATTATTGCATTTCAGAATTACACCTTTCCAGCTCACATCACCCCATTGTAAGAGGTCAGAGGGCAAGATGGAGTTTTCGGGGACTGGCAGACGCTGTGAGCAGAGAAAGAACATTTTGTGCCTGTGAAATGCAGCGCTCGTTTCCTCCTGCTGAGCACAAACAGCCTGCTGAATGGTTGGTGGGACCACACAGTCTGAAGGTTCTGATTGGCTTTTGTGTCAGTTGGGAGATGGGCTAGAAGGTAGAGCTGGGCGATATATCGAGTTTTTAAAACATATCGATATTTTTTTTATACGAGATATAAGATGTGACAATATCCTTTATATCGATATAGTCTATGTTACGTTATAATTATAGTTGTGGAGCCGCAAGTTTGCCTCTCTTTCGTCTACTTTTGTCTCTACGCAACGTTACTCCGCCTCGCCTTCACTGAAGACAACTCCCCCTCCTACCCCATCGCTTCACGTGCAGGCAGCGACAAGACGGACACGGCAAATCTCCGTTAACGAGTTACTGCGCATCGCCCCATGCGTGGGGCTGGACGGCGTCAACGTGCTAACGAGCTAAACATGCTAACGAGCTAACAGCGCTAACCCTAAAATCCTTTCATTCTCTCAAAAGTTGATAGCGCGCCTTATGTATGAATTCTGGTTGTGCTTGATGGCCGCGAACCGATTTTATGTGGTACACGGCGCTCAGCAATCTGTCACAAATGTTTGAGTACGACTTTGGTAAACTACGGAGCTGCACCGCTTGATAGATTGTCGGCGCATTACGGCTACCGAAGAGCTTCGCGGAGTGATACGTACTGTGCTTCAACGTAATATTACCGTACTGTGTGTGTATAAGGACCATAAATGGCACCTGTAAGAGACGTGGTTATGAAGCGGATTTCAAACTCCAGGCTGTCAGTCACGCAGTAAAACTTGGAAATAGAGCTGCTGTGAAATCTGTCTGTCTTTGTTATTACGCTCAGCGTCTTTTAGTTTACATTTTGACTGCACAATTGTGAGCTCTTTGTTTAGCACAAAAACAACCTTGTTTTCTTTTATTTATGGGGCATGATTATTTAATGAATGCTCATAATTTAATTTTGAGTAATTTTTCATGTACATCTGTGCTGTATGTTAATAAAAGTGCCTGTGTGACATCTGGGACACAGCTTTGACTAAGAACTCTCTTTTTGTTCTTACTTTATGGCTTAAAAAAATATATATCGAGATATATATCTTATATCTCCATCCAGCTAAAAAATATCGAGATATGAATTTTGGGTCATATCGCCCAGCCCTACTAGAAGGTCATCTCATGGTCACTGGCCAATCGGGGAAAGACAGCAGTTTTCAGGAACTTCCTGTGTTCCTGTAAATGACAAATAAGAAAAATTAGCCAGTGATACTTAAAATAACTGACAAATGGATTCTGTAGTTGATTTTTGATTTGAAGTTAACATCAGGGCTGTGCGATATGACCAAAATCTCATATCCCGATATAAGACATTTATCATCCCGATAACGATATATATCACAAAAATTTTACATTTTCAGCTAATTCTGTGAATCTCGGGCCAGTCGACTTGTGTGAAGTGTTTTCAGCTGGGCGTCGTGTACCTGGAGTCGAGTGTTGCATAAGTTGAAACAGCCTCAATTTTCTTTGAGTATTTATTACACGGTGTGCTGCGGGGAAAGCCTGTTCTAAGCTTTATTTTTTTTAACACCTGACGGCTCTTTTTAGCTTCTCATGCGTAAACACTCTGCATTCTATTTCACGTGATTCCATTTATTTTGGAAAATCTCAACAGGATCTTCAGCTTTGTTGTGAAAGGTTTATGTGGAAAATAAACATGCGGACGGCGGAGCCCCGCGATGGTTTTACCGTCGTTGTTGCTAACGACAACGCATAAAAACAATGGCTTGTCTGTCTGTAGTGTGCTTATATTAAATATAAGAGGAAGAGAGAACTTCAGGAAATTATACAGTGACCATCAAAACCATGAAAAAATATTGCCGTAAACAGTTGATTTTGCGACACCACGAAACAAACGATAGCGTAAAATGAAACGATAGACGTTTTCATATCGTCCTCCGATATATATCGTTATATCGAACAGCCCTAGTTAACATTATAATTAGGAATTTGCTATGCAAGTGTACTGAAAGGTTTCTGTATTAGATGGTGTCAGTATTCAATATTTGGTCATGCAGGATTTGCAAATTATGCAAACGGTAGTAGTGTTAAGGGTAAAAATCATAATCACAAAACTGAACAACAAATAGTTGGCAGCTTTTGCAAGTTGTAGGTCACTGTTGTTGTTGTTTTTTTGTTTGTTTTGTTTTTTGTTTTTTTTGGTTGTTTCTGTCTCGCATTTCTAATTCTGTAAACAAAAATAGATGTGATATTCATGTTTAAACGTGTTGAAACTGAATGGAAATTACTGAATTTCCCGGGGGAACGCACCTGAGGGATTAATAAAGTTTCATCTAATCTAATCTAAAAACCAAGCAGCAGCATCTGGAACTGAAAAATGAAGCAAATGCAGAATTGCAGTTCCTCCAGCAGCCACTTAAAGCTGGCTCCAAAAGTGAGTCACTCCCTATAGACTATTACGGTAAAATGTCCGACTTTCTAATAAAAATAAGCAGGTTTTCACCCTGGAACAAAACCTTTTTAAAGCCTGGTCATCATCTGCAGGTCCTCAATACCATGGAATAGTTGTGTATGCTTGGTGTAGTGATTAATGCATTTGCTTTGCATGCAAAGGACCTCTGGTTAGATTCTGGGAGGAGAAACGAGCCTCAGGAGGTTACAAGCTAGTGTACTACTAGTGAACGTCCCAAGCTTGGATAAATGGAAGATTTATGTCAAGAAGAGCATCATGCGTAAAATCTGTGTCAAATCAAATATGCCGGACCATCTGCTTTAACGACCCCTACCTTTACTGTAGAAACACCTAATACTCTTTATCTAATACATCATATTAGGCTACTGTGCCTCTTAACTGCTTTTATACATACAAATAAACAGCTTGCTCTAATACAGTTTTAAATGTTCATGTAAGGAAGACTGACTCTTTTATCATTGCATTTAAACAATGTGATCTAAGATTCAGTGCTCTTTGCATAAGGTACTTCCTTTCTGAACGTGGTAAATAAATTCTCCAGTGTCTCCCTCCTCTCTCCTGCTGTATGCAGAGCTGCCGGTCTTTCAGTGCCCCCACACTTTTGGATGTTTTATTATTAATCCTCTATTTATCCAGGCAAATCTCAGAGATTCAAATCTCTGGCATCATGGCAGTAAAAATCAAAACACAAACAACACATAACAACATAACAATTAAAAAATACAACGGTCCATACAAACGAGTACAAACATGTGAAAAATATACAACAACTGATCATTAAAACGGTCACACTGACTGAAAGAGTTATCCTCTCGTTCCTTTAAAATGGACTTAAACTCCCTCATGACAACCATTTCTGAATCACTGTAGCTGTCACTATAAGGGGTGGATAGCAATACGTGGACATACAGCAATGATGTGTAATGCACTTTATGAAGGCATCTTATGTACCAGGTCTGTTAGTGTTGAGGCTTTAAAACACGACTTCACAAACCAATAGGTAGTGCCAAAGTGAATGTAATTTCACAGTTGAAATGTAGTTTTGGTGCATTTCAAATGTGAAATTGAAATGCACCAAAGGTCAAATGAATTGATTGGTTGATCATCTAAAAATAAAAATAAACAATTTTGTCAATTACTATGGCACTCTGTTTTTAATCATATTAAAGCAGAAAAGCCGACCTGTACTGGTTGATTTCCTCTTTCCTGAATACCTTTGCTATTCTTTCTGCTACTTATACTTAAAGAAAATCAAAAGCAGATTAACAGTTAATAAATACAGCAGTTTGGGTATGCTTTTGTAAGTTGCTGCTTTTTAGTGTCTTAGAGTTGTTCAGAAATTGTATTAATGCAGCATTAACCCCTGAACCAAACACAAACTTCCTAATCTTTATTCTTTAAGCACAAACATAAACAGGTTAAAACCATCTGTTCAATCTTTCTTTTGTGTTTTAGTCTGTGCTATCATCCACTACGATCTGTCTTGTAATGCTATATACTGTGTGTCCAGATCTTTCAATATAATATAACAAGTCTCTGTGGATAAATCGTTGAAATATAAATAAAGGGGAGTAGCCATACGCATCTGCTCTGGCCTGTTGTCTTTGGTTTGTTTGACAGAGTTGGTGGAGGCAGCATGTTGAAACGTGTTCCAGTGTTTTATCGCTCAGCATTCTATAAACAACACATCATTTCTTATAGCTTTGTGTTGTTTGGTGCTGGTTTAAACAGCCTCTGGCTAACCTATGTGGATGACACAATCAAAATTACAGTTTCTTTGGCTTCAGAAATCACTGTCCCTTTGTTTATGCCTCAAAGGACACACAACCAAATAATTTCAAGCAGGGATTTACAGTGTTTCCATAGCAGTTAGTGTTTGTTTCTGTGGCAGACACGTTACTGTTTAGAGTCAGTTTGAGCCAATCAGCTTATGTCATGTTGAAGCAGTGAGCTGCCGACAGTAAAGGTGGGTTAAAGGCTGCTGCTGCTCAGCTGCGTGATGGTGATGGTGAAAGGTATGTGTCAGCTAGTCAAATAAGCTGCCTTGGTGTTTTGTTGTCTATCACGCTTCATTTAAATTCCCCCGCTGCAGAGACAAAGGCCATGACGAGATGTGGCTGCTCTCTATATGTATGTCAATATGGTGTTTTTCTTCTGGAACTCCTCAGTCACTTTTTCCTGTCATCAGTTACAATATCCTCTTATTTAGAGGAACACCACAGCAACTGGACGAGTTATTTGTAGCTCTGTTGGCTGGAAAATCCGGAGTGGATCAGGGAGGAAAGCACAGCTGAAGCACCTTTTTAGAATTCTATAATTATCATTATTCTGTAATTTTAAGAATACTACTACTACCACGACTACTTCCTTTGGCTGCTCCTTAAAGGATCGCCACAGTGGATCGTCTGTCTCAATCTTACCCTATCCTTAGCGTCCTCCTCTGTCACCCCAACTTATCTTATATGGAAATCTTGTTCTTCGTAATCTGTGTGTTTGATTTGGCAAAGATTTTACAGTAGATGCTCTTCCTCACACAACAATGCCCATTTTTCCAAGATCGAGACATGCATGAAGAGTACACTGGCTTGTGGCTCCCCATGGTTGGGTTGCCTTTTATAATAGTAAGACTAAGAAAACAAAAATTCAAATGTGGTTGGTTGGATATGAAGCAGCTTGCATGAGTACCTCATATGTGGCTCTTGGTGTATTTAAAAGCTTTAATCTGGGCGGGTGTGCATGCATGCATTGTCAGTCATTCACTGGTAAATGCAAATAATTTGTTCAGAACTGAAGCCAGTAGTGTCATAACAGAGGCATGTTCACACTGAAGGCTGTCTGGTTATATTTATGTGTTATGGTTTTAGGTTCACTGCAAGCTCTGTTTGGTTGTTAAATATGGATTTGCATCAGTGGGAATAAATCAGTGTTGTTGTTTGCTCCAAAATTTTAACTTGTTTGTAGTGGTATTAAGGGCGAAATATTACATTTTGAATGGTGTGACGGTAGAATATTAAACAAAAATATTTTTAAAAGTCCAAATTAAAACATAGAGGATATTGGCCTTTTGCAGTAGCTGCTCCTAAATGGTGGTACACACTCCCCCTTCACATCTGGAGTTATTTTAAAAGTTATTTAAAACACAGTGTTTATTTTTTGGCTTTTAAACCAGGCTGAGGTTTTAATGAGGTCTTCTTCTTCTTCTTCACAATTGTTTGTTAAGAAGTTTGTTTGCTTTTTTGTTTCATGTTGATTAAAAGATTTACGTTGTTCTTTAAGTGTGCCAGGTAAATAATAATGGCACATGGCACTCTACGATTGTGCTACAACCTGGAAATTTGAAAACCTTTTTGGTCTGCCTTCAGGGTGAGATTATCTTTCCTGCTGCAGCAAACCTACATGTGCATCATCTGTGCAAAACATTCACATAGGAAACGTATAAGGGAGCAGTTAAATCTGTAGTCATCTTTACTAAATGACCACTGGGGCTCGAGTAATAGAACATGTTATCAACTCAACTCGTTTGCTGTTGGAACCTCAGCCTCTCCATAGGCCAGAGTGCCTTTGAGCAAGATGATGATAGCACAGCAGCACTGCCATCATGTATTTGAGTTTGTGTGGATAGGTGTATGAGGAAACACTGAAAAGTGCTTTGAATTCTTGAAAAGCAGAAAATCAATTTTTAACTACAGGCTATGTACCTAAAATTAATGTCATGTTCTGATGTTTTGTTTTGTTTTTTTATTGTTTTTATTATTTTCTGGGGGAAATTGTCTGACTAAAATACCCCCCTTTCTTTCTGTCTCCACAGTGGGGTGCCCAGAGAAGTGTGCACTGCGAGCGTGCACAGCAGACGGCGAGTGCTGCCACCCTCAGTGTCTGGGCAGCTGCACAGTCCCCGATAGTGACACAGCATGTACTGCATGTGTGCATTACTATTACCAAGGCCGCTGCATGGCTGACTGCCCCCCAGGCACCTACAAGTTCGAGGGCTGGAGCTGCATCAGTGCCGAGCTTTGCTCCAAAGCCCAATTTACCGACCTTGACAGATACGTTATCCATGGAGGAGAGTGCATGCCTGAATGTCCATCTGGGTACACACGTGCTGCACCAAACAGGTGAGCTGCTGTTCAACCTGAATTTAGCCTGGTTTAACACCCTCCTTATTGTTGCTTATTGTTGCTTTGCTAATATTGAATTTAGCTCCATCATAGTCTCTGTATGGCCTTCCAAATAGTGAAGGCCGTTAAGCATGCCGAGGAATTTCACCTAGACATGCTTTGGCTGCTTCTGTGAAATGTTGACGTCAAATCTTTCAGGGACAGAAATTTTAAAAAAGAAAGAAAGAAAACCCCGCTAAACCAGTTTGGCAAATAGATGCCTGTCAAGAACGACGCTGTACATTCACTGTCTCCTGCCTTTCTCTCTGTCTGTCTCCAGTATGTTTTGCACAGCTTGTGATGGTCTGTGTGATAAAGTATGTGATGGGAAGGTCATCGACTCCATGACTGCTGCTCAATCTCTCAAAGGCTGCACTGTTATCAAAGGCCACCTGCAAATCAACATCCGCAGAGGCCGTAAGTACTGCGGTGTAACACAGCAATACGACTGTTAATACTCGCATTTCTTTGTGAGGGAGGCCTGAGGAGCTGGTGTAGAACATTATGAAGATCTGTTATATTCACACCGTTAAATCAGACGCAAAAAGAAGTTATCACAGATTTTGCTACTTGAGAAAGTCACATGAGAACTCAACAATGTGAATATATTTCATTGTGCATTCAGGAAAGCTGTCGTCATGGATTACAACAGTTTAAAAATGGTTCTATAATAACATTATTTTACAGTAACAATGTAATTTCCAGTTCAAAATAATCCTTATTTGTCTCCTCTTGGGCCTTTGTGCAGCCTGTGATTTAATCTACTGACTGAAACAACCTGGTTCAGTTCCCCTGTCCCTACCTTTAAGCTACCTTTGCTCTTATTGGCTTCTCTTCATAAATAGAAGGTTTGTAAATAGTAGGTGGGTGGAGCTTTTGTGCTCACAGCCAGAGTCTCAGGGTTTAACCCATATGAAAAATGCTGACACACTCCAAAGCAGTTTTAAACTTTAAACAAAGAAAAATAACCAGGTTTGTTTTTTGTAAGCGGGGCTTAATGTTCTCAAGCTTAATGCATTTATGATTATCATATGGCCAGAAATGACAGGAAAATGTTGATACCTCTGTTAATTAGGTTCTACAGACCTTTTGGATGAAACACACTTGTTTAGTCATATGTCTGAAGGTCCATTTTGTTCCAGGAATAAGTCCTGGCCATGTGCCTAAGATAAACATATTACATATATCTGCTTACTTTCACACAGTATAGAGTCAACCGTCTGAAATGGAGCATTTAGCCCATTTTATATTTCATAGTTTTCACTCATGGTGATTGCTTGTACACATACTGAAATTTTAGCCATGTTTAAAAATTAGCATCCATCATTGTAACAGCATATATATGACAGGAAATGCATAAAATGATAATAAGTCCTCTTTAAGCCAGCAATGAAGTACTAAAGGGTAAAATGCATCAATAGATAAATGAATGTGTTTGTGACGGTCTGTGTGTTTAGATAACATGGTGGCAGAGCTGGAAAGTTTCACAGGTCTGATCCAAAGGGTGACTGGTTACGTACGGATCATACACTCGCACACACTGAGCTCCCTTGCATTCCTTCGGAGCCTGAGATACATCGATGGAGAAAACCTCCATGAAGAGTAAGAACACACACACTTCTCTACGTGGATAAACATACAGCCAAGGTTTTAATCTCAATGCCTTACAGTGGAGACGGATGTTTGTGCATTGGGACACTCTGAGCTCATTTCTTCTCATGTACTTTTCTCAAGGATTCACCTGAATATTAATTAGTTCTATTCATTTATTCAATTCTGTTTTATTAGTTTAGTGCCACTTCACAGTAAACATTGCCTCAAGGTGCTTTATAGTGTAAGGTAAAGGTAAAAGTGGTTCTCTCTCTCTCATTTTACTTTTGAAAACTCTAGGAACCACAAAAAATTAGTGCTCAACAAACACAACTCTTGAGTAACTACATTTTCAGCTAATATATAAGAATGATGTGATCCAACATCCTCAAGATGTTCAATCTTTAGTGAAAAAAGTTAAACAAAACTTGAACAAGTGCAGTTGTTTGTTATTTGTTTGTGAATGAGGTATAACCTCCAACAGTCCCAGGAAAGGTTCTCTCAGGGTCATTGAGAGGCCTTCGTTTCCCTCCTCCATCTGTTTGTGTTCACAGGAATCTTACTGTCCCAAGGCCCACATTACAGTCATTCCTTGATGTCTGGGTGTTACCCAGAGAATCATAAAAAAAACCTCCTCTCCAGCACACAAAAAAATGTCAGCCCCTGGTTAATCGGATTTGCCAGGTGATTTTTATCCTGCTGTCAAGCAGTCCCTCTGCTGTCTAACTGGGTCATTAAACCTCCAGCTAGAAGAGAGATCTACCGAGAAGAGTAAAATAGCTACATTTTGTTCAATTAGCATAGCTTCCCCTAATAGACAAGTCGCTAGTGGATATGTTGTGTAGTTTTCCATTACGTGCTGAAAATAAGGCCTTAACCTTGGTGGGAAAGTTGGCTCTCAGCCTAGCATGAATCACTATACACACAATACACTCATAGATAAACATACACGAATGAATGTAGAACGAAGCAGCATATTGATGACTGTAATCCATTCATCTCCTCCTCTTTCTGCCCTCTAGCATGTATGCCTTCTCTGCATTCGACAACCAACAGTTACAGTATCTTTGGGACTGGAAGCAGCACAATCTGACCATCAAAACAGGAAAGCTGTACTTCAGAGCCAACCCTAAGCTGTGCATGTCCGAGATCCGCAAAATGTGGAACAAAACAGGCATCCAGGCCCGCTTTGATGAGAGTGATTTCCGAAACAACGGCGACAGAGCCAGCTGTAAGGGTCAAAATGAGCTTCAGTTTGAAAACCACAAACATTTAAATTGCTATGTCCAGTTCATGTGCTGAAGTTACTCTAGTTTACTAGAAGTTTGCAAACACCTCTTTTGAGCGTGATGCTGTTCTGCTTCTTATGTCAGTATTTACTGCGCCACTCTGTCAACACTAATTGCTGCATATTAATGCACACATACTGAAGCGCTTTTCCCCCCCTCTTTGCTCCCTCCATAGGTGAAAGCACTATTCTGAAATTTAAGTCTAACAGCACCAGCAGCACAAGGATCAAGCTGACATGGCAGCGCTACCGGCCCCCTGACTACAGAGACCTCATCAGCTTCATTGTCTACTACAAGGAAGCGTATGTTTTTTGTTTATTTTAGTTTATCTGCAGGCTGAGTGTTACTGAGCTGAATCTTAATCCCACCACTTTATCAGCCAACATGTTTTAAGTTAACTGTCAGAGGTTAGGTTTCAGAAACATTAACAGGACTTTAAATACAGGAAATTTTACTTTAATCAAGTTTTATATTAACTTGGTACGTAGTTTCACAAATGTCCAGAGAATCAGCAATAGGAAATCTCACTTAATGGTTTTCCAGCCACAACTATTGGGCGAATATTAGGAGCTGACTTTAAGTGGACATTTAAGTGTTAAATCGTTGCAGACGAATGAGGGGAAAAACTGATGCAAAGACATGATGTATTAAAAATGGTGGGCCAGGCAACAAACAAATACAGCAAAGTAAAAAACACGATGGAAATGTGGTCTTTCTGTCTGTGTTAACTATTATTTTGAGGAAGATGAGATTTTTGTGTTTTGCTGACATTCTTCATTTGTGTAATACAAAACACATGAATTAAATAGATGTACAGTAATAAATTAATAATTCGCCCTTTTCTTCCAGGCCCTACCAGAACATCACAGAGTTTGAGGGACAGGATGGCTGTGGCTCCAACAGCTGGAATATGGTGGATGTGGAGCTGAGGCCTGACAAGGAGTCAGATCCTGGAGTTCTTCTGTCCAACCTGAAGCCGTGGACACAATATGCTATCTTTGTTAAAGCTATCACACTCACAGTGGAGGATAGACACATGCCAGGAGCCAAGAGCAAGGTGGTCTACATCCGCACCAGCCCCTCAGGTAAACACCACAACAGCACAGATCAAAAGTTAGTCTCTTACAGTCTGTACTTTCTTCTCTCTAAAAGTGGAGAAAGTACTTTTTTGTTCGTTAGAATAACCAGGGAGTTAAAGAGCAAAATTGTTGTTTGACTAAGCCGACACTAAATATCCCCAAGTAATGCCTTTGTTTTCATTCAACATAAGCAGCTGAAATGGGAAGGAAATTTAAATAAAATGACATTTATGTAGCACTTTTCTGGTGTTATTAACTTCTCAGTGCTAGACACTGCAAACCCCATTTTCACCCACACGTTCATATACTGCTTTATTCTTCAGTGTGTTATCTATTTCAAAACCATCTGTCCAGGGCAGTGTACACCCTGGACAGGTCACCAGTCCATCCTAAGGCCAGCACAGAGTGACACACAACCATTAATTCCTACGATCAATTTAGAATCGCCGATTAATCTAACACGTACGTCTTTGGACTGTAGGAGGAAACCAGAATATGCAGGGAGAACCAACATGCGCACAGGGAACACAAGCAAACAGCACAATCTAACCAGGAAGCTTCTTGCCATGAGGCAACCGTGCAAACTACAACTGGTGCCGTTTAACCCAACCCAAAAATAAAGATTCATCATTTGGTTTTAGTGCCAAAGCTAATCGTAAACTAATCAGTCAAAAAAACCATATTTACCTTGTCCATATCTTTAGTTGCAGAATTGCAGGTATCCTGCTGTGGCCATGTTTTCACCACCACTGCATTGTAGCTTTATATGTGTTGTTCGACTCCCCTCTATCGTTCGGTCTAAACAATCCCAAAGGGGCATTACTGTATCCCCACCAATGCATAGCAGTTTTCAGCTGGCTTTCTGGCCTTACTGTTTGGCTGCTGCCATACTGTCACTGACCTCTGGTGGTTTGAATTAGCAACTGCTTTATTTCCCTTATTAGTTTAACAAAAGTAGCAAACAACTGTGATGTTACTGAAAATCATATCCTTGAAGTATATTTTTATACTAAATGGTTTGGTATACCTTAAAACCACCGTACAGCATATGCTTAGTTGTTACTTGTTTTGCAAATAGAAGTGGATTATTTCTCTGTCAGAATTAAAGCATTTCTGGATTTTATCCAAACATACTGTAAGGAGATGGAGAGGAAGACTGTTTGAAATAAACACAGCTGCAAGTCAAAGAGATGGAGAAAATCTGATTTAAACAAACTGTAATATACTGCAGTAATTAGATGAAATGGAAGGCTGCTTTAAATAAGTCCAGCTGCAGTGTAAAGACATAGCAGCACTGTGATGTCAGACGATCACATCTGCACTGGCAGCCTGAAGGAGAAAAGAGTTTACTCAAAAGTTGTTAGAAATCAGTTTATGCCTCTGTGCTTCTCAGCACCCTCCATGCCTCAGGATGTGCGAGCGTACTCCAACTCATCCACTCAACTGGTGGTACGCTGGTCGCCCCCTGTCTCAGCGAATGGCAACCAGACGTACTACTTGGTAAGATGGCAGCAGCAAGCGGAAGACCGAGAGCTCTATCAGCACAATTATTGCTCCAAAGGTACACACACACACAGGCATAAACTTCCATTGCCACCCCTGCTGCTAATAATTAAGTCACAAACGGACTACAAATCTTTCTCTTTCTCCTGCAGAGTTGAAGATTCCCATTAGGATCGCTGCCATAGGGGTGGGAGACCAGGAAGAGGAGACAAAGCCAACTAAACTAAATCCAGATGGGGCAGGTAAAGGCTGTTGTCCCTGCCCCAAATCAGTGGAAGACCTGGAGGCTGAAGCTGCTGACGCCTCTTACCGAAAAGTCTTTGAAAACTTCCTGCACAACTCCATTTTCACACCAAGGTGATTAACCCAAGATCGTTATTTCTCCATGTGGCACAGCCGTTGTGTAGCTACGGCAACATTTAACTTGATTTTTACCCCTATGTGAACTAACCAAATATCTATGCATGCACAATTTGAGTAATTTTTCAGGTTAGAGATCAGTTTCTTCCTTTGGTCTTTAGTCATTATACAGTATAATTATGCATAGCAGTTACAAGCCTAATGAGGAGTGATAATTCAGTCTTTATAATTTTTTTTATCCTTCTTGAAATTTCCCTACAAATGTATTTACTTTTTCTTCATTTCCCTGCATAGTGGCTCAGCTTCTGTTTGATTTGGTTAGTGATAGGTAGTCACCCTGCTGCATTGCACTTCGGACATCTGCATCACATTATTTCTTTATGTCTCAACACACATGTGCAAGTCCATTGGGAATAATTAGTTCTTGGTGTGTTTTGCCAGGCCAGAATAAAGGGATTTGTGTACTTCCATCTAAAGATAAACATCAAGTGTCATCATATTTTCTGCACTTAGTTTTGAGCTTACCTTTAACAGATGTGTGCAAACCAACATGAATGGGACAGTATCTGTAAACTCTGCTGATGTGATCATTACACGCCTACCAGAGTCTTTTATGGATTGGCTGGAACTGTTTAACTATAATTAGCCAAAGAAAACATTTCTTTCTTGGTGTTAGACGAAATATAATTGAGGATACATTTTCAAAAGCCATTTAAAAGGTGTCTATATTTCATTCTGGTTGAGACAAAACCTTGGCAATAACATTGTCTGGTATTCCATCCAATGAAATATTATGAAATAAAGGCACATGCGGGAAACTACTTGGTAATCTCTTGTTGCTCAGCTGTGTTAGTGGGTCTGATATATCACATTTCGGCACGTACTGTGTGCTTTGCCTGTAAGAGTTTAGTAACTAGAAAATTAACTGAGCTGTTCAGTAATTCTGTTTACAGTGTTCCTACCATGCTTCATCAGAGCTGCTGAACCAAAAGCCAAGTGGCAACAAAAACAAAACAGATCACTTAAAACGTCAAGTTTGAGCAAAGTATTCCAGTAACTCTGGAATCAGCACAAACCTAAAGAGCTAAGAAGTAAACAACAAAGGAGACAGACAGGTTTCAGCGTCTTGTGGTTTACCGCAGTATTTCACATCTTGCTCCAAAGTATGAAAAATTGCACTCAGGTTGGGCTTAATGTCACTTAAAATCCACCTGTTTCACACTTAGAATTTCTCCTCTGACTCTACTTTTCAGGCCAGCAGATCGTCGCCGCAGAGATCTGTTTGGCATCGCCAACTCTACTCACTCCCGCCGCAACCACCTGCACGGCAACAGTAGCACTGCCCCTCCTCTTCAAGCCGCTGGCAACAGCAGCACCCCCGAACAGGATCCGGCAGACCAAGAATTTGAATTCATTGAGCAATCAGTGACAGAACGTGAGCTGCAGATCTCTGGCTTGCAGCCTTTTACGGTTTACCGCATCGATGTTCATGCGTGCAATCGACAGGTCGTACGTTGCAGCGCAGCGGAGTTTGTCTTCTCCAGAACCAAGCCTGCAGGTCAGCAATTTGTTTTGAAACATTACAGGCAACTGGGACACACATGACCAAGCTGTGATTTCTTTGATACCCATTGTAATTAAACTCTGGCTGTGATTTTACCAGAAAAAGCCGATGACATCCCGGGTCCAGTGACCTGGGAAGGCCACGAGGACTGGGTGTTTCTGCGTTGGCCGACGCCGCCTCGTCCCAACGGACTTATCCTCATGTATGAGATCAAGTTTAAACTGGGTGCTGAGGTAGGACAAACTGCCTTTGTTTCCAGTAAATTCAGTAGTTTATTCAGAATTCTTTTTGCTCGTAGATCATCTTCTCCTCTGTATGAAGTGATTAATCTGAAGTAATACTTATAATACTGCTAACTTTTAAGACTGGCAGGAAGTTCACAAAGTACATTAAAGCAAAAGGGACAGATGCTAATAGCAAACAAAAAACACAAAAGAAAAACAAAAAAGGGATGTGACATCAAAGCAAGTCTATAAAAATGAGCTTTAAAGAAGAGATTTTTATGTTACCCAGTCTGTCTGCCAGTCATTTAGCTAGAGCCATTTCACGTTTGCAAGTATCAAAGTCAACGCCATAATCTCTCATTTTCCCTTTAATGAAAAACAAATGATCACTATTCCTTTAGTCTTCACTGCACAACACAGAATTTCAGTTTAACCTAATGCTCTGAAAATGTTGGGAAGTCAGTTCTGACACACAGAATGTGATGCAGAAGTGTTCTCATGTTAAAATGTGCTCATTTTAAATGCAGAACAGATTGAACCAACAAACAGGAGTTAAGTTTTAGAAACGCCATAAAAACAGTGGCAACGCTGGGTCTCAGAAGTACATGCTAACCAATCAAATACGCCACTGACCAGACATGAGACTTATTATTTATTCATCTTGAGGCAGAATGGGTCTGGCACCCTAAACCCTGTCCTTACTATTTATTGCACAGTACAAATTAAAAACAGCAGGCCCTTGGATGTTTGATTTGGATTTAGTAAAACTTACTCCATAATAAGCTCTCTTTTCTGTGTGTGTGTGTGTGTGTGTGTGTGTGTGTGTGTGTGTGTGTGTGTGTGTGTGTGTGTGTGTGTGTGTGTGTGTGTGTGTGTGTGTGTGTGTGTGTGTGTGTGTGTGTGTGTGTCAGACTGAGAAGCATGAATGTGTATCTGGTCAAATGTATCGGGCCCAGCGTGGCGTTCGGCTGTCCAACCTCAGTCCAGGAAACTACTCAGTCAGAGTGAGAGCCACGTCTCTGGCTGGCAATGGCTCCTGGACACAAACTGTGGATCTCTATGTGGCTGAACGTAAGTAAGACGCATGCGATCATGCATCATTAGAGTTGATTGCATCATTTTTTTAAACAAAATGTTGTGCCTTTTTGTTTTCTAACTGAATGACGTCAAAACTACCAATGATATTAATCAAACTGTTCGACCTAGCAGGATATGAAAATATCTTCTACGCCATGATCTTCGTTCCCATCTCCATCATCATCTTCATCTGCCTTCTGATTGGAGTGATGGTTGTTCTCAACAGGAAAAGGTTTGTGCACAAGAAGTGTTTCGTCACCTACGAAAGCTCTATCCTGAGAAAGAGAATGCCATACTTTTCCCGAAAGAAACGCGACCCTGTATCAGGAAAAAAACCAAAATGAAAGGCATATGGGCATGTACTTTTCTTCCTTTTTCTTCCCCAAAATAAACACTTAAACAACGTACTAATGGGTGGTGTGGTCACACTGTGATCCACAGTCACTCAACCAACACACTAACCAAAGTAAAAATGCTTTTGCCAATTGTAGTCCATAAAACTAAGTGGCAAATAAAGCTAGAATTCCATCTGTTACGTGATTGGCACCCTGTTGTATGTGGGGTTATAATATTTAGTGTTTATGTTGAAATACCAAAATTATCCTGAAGAGAACTGAAGATCATAAATTTGCATGATTTGAACTCAAAACAACCTGAAGTAATATGAAGTAATGAGTCTCCAGAAGAAATTAGCAACACCTGTCATACTGTGATTTTACTTTAGGGCCTATTAATCTTTTTTTCTTTTTTCTGAGCCAGCCACAGTAGGTTTCCTAATTGAAATACTACAATACTTGTTTTCACACGTGCACTGCAACAACTTCTCTAGTTTGTAAATCAGTCAGTCTTTAACCTGTCCATTCCTTAGTATGAAGATCAAGTGCTAGAGAGCTGTGCATTGCTGCCTCCTGCTCTATCCAGGCACTGTTATGCCTAACAAATGTCGAGTATATCTGGGAGCGTAAATGCATCTGAAGCAAAAGTTCACTTGTGTCAACAGTGAATGTTGCATTTTACTAGTATTCTTTGTAAAATAAAAAAATTGATGTGCATGATTATACCCTTATGCATGCTCCCTGTTCTGTGTCTGTAAACATATATATATATATATATATATATATATATATATATATATATATATATATATATATATATATATATATATATATAAATAATTATTATTATTTTTTTGTCAGGAACAGTGATCGGCTCGGAAATGGAGTTCTGTACGCTTCAGTGAACCCAGAGTACTTCAGCGCAGCAGAAAGTGAGTGAAGTTAAGCATTCCCGTCCATTCAGTGGCCTTTAGTTGAAAAACAAAACATTTGATAAGTACCTGTGATCAGCACTGCTGAGATGGAAATCTAACAGGTGGTTATTAATAAGACTGCCTCAGCTTCAGCCACCATACACCTATAGGAATTTAAATCACATTTATAACCTATGCACATTAATGTGCCAGGGAGCAAAGCCAGCCAGTTTTTATCAAATTTATCACTAATTTAAAGCCATGAAAATATATTACACTTGTACAACAATCACAATCAACCAGAAAACAACTGCAGTAATAACTAATAATTTGTCAGCTGGACTCTCTCCACTAGAGCGAGGCTAGCTAATGTGTTTTTGAAAGATTGAATCTTTACATCACTATCTCTCTGTCTGCTTTGTTAAATAGCTAACACTGGATGTGGATAGGCAGCACACATCAGAAAGTAATCACGCTTCTTTTGCTAACATAAAAATGCCTTTTTCTGTGCAGTGTATGTACCAGATGAGTGGGAAGTGGCACGGGAGAAGATCACCTTGAGCCGGGAGCTTGGCCAAGGGTCATTCGGCATGGTGTACGAAGGCATAGCCAAAGGTGTGGTCAAAGACGAACCAGAGACGCGTGTTGCCATTAAGACTGTTAATGAGTCGGCCAGCATGAGAGAGCGGATTGAGTTCCTCAATGAAGCCTCCGTCATGAAGGAGTTCAATTGTCATCATGTGGTATGTGCTCACATAAATTCAGATCTTACGGAGAAATCAGGGTAGTTCATATTTTCTGACTAGTTAAGAAGAAATGGCCACATGGTTACATCAGTTCCCTTTGTTACCTGTGTTTGAATCATCCTATGTTTGTTGCAGGTTCGTCTCCTGGGAGTGGTCTCTCAGGGCCAGCCCACGCTGGTTATCATGGAACTGATGACCCGAGGAGATCTAAAAAGTTACTTGCGCTCCTTGCGACCTAAAGAGGTAGTAAATTGTCGTCATAGTGATCCACAGAAAATGAGTACTGAATAAAAACAAAGCTAAATATTTAATCAGTAGGGGTTTTTTGCATGATAGTAACTTAATTGTATCTCTATCCAGTGTAATGCAATGTTGTAATTAAGTGCAGTGAGAGAGTATCACCTGTGGGTCAGATAATTCATGTTCGCTTGTTCTCCTTCATGTCTCCAGCAACAGTGGTCCAGCCTATCTCTCCCTCCTCTGAAGAAGATGCTTCAGATGGCAGGGCAGATTGCTGATGGCATGGCTTACCTCAACGCCAACAAGTTTGTCCACCGAGATCTGGCAGCCAGGAACTGCATGGTAGCCGAGGACTTTACTGTTAAGATCGGAGGTAAAGGATGAGTCTTGTCACTGGAAGTATGCTCACTAAGTGTAAACTCAATTACAGAGTAAAGTAGAAAACACACCACTAGCATCATTAGCTATTTTCTAGACAGTTATAGCTACAATGATGTGCCTTGTTAAAATGTCTAAGGCTCATGTGATGTGCTGTCTAAGGGTGTTGTCACATCTTCTGTGTTTAATCAGTTTAAATTGAACTGTTCGTTTGTGCAGATGCTAGCACAGTAATAGCACTCGGCAGCGAACCAAAACAACTGTGCTGAAACCCTTTAGAGGAGGTGGTCTCAGTGCAGTTCCAAATGAACTCCAGAGCTTTATGTTGTTGGTGGGAACGTAATCCGACCCCCATCCGAACCAACTACAAATGCTTTGGATTCTGAATGGGGCAAGGCACTGTTAATGCCTGTACGGGCTAGCAGCTAGCCATGACATGAGCTTAAATTCTCCTTCTTCTCTGATAGTCCAGAACACAGCACTTTCTTCCTGTATTTGCTTTTGTTGCTTCCATCCACAGAAACTTCTGGCCAATGAGGGGACTGGGTTGTAGTCATGCATTTTGCTTTGCTTAGAGTTTACTTGGATTTTTCTCTGTGTGAAAACAAACCAAACTGCAGGGAAAAGCTACAAGTTTACAAACTGATTAACTGATTCGGACCAGAGTAAACAAACCATAGGTGTGAAAACACCCTAAGTGATGGCAGTGAATGTAATGCTGTTTTAAGAGTTATAATACCAGTAAAAAGCACCACCGTATGAAATACAAACCCACTCAAATTACACCAAGAAGTCAGAAAAAATTTGAAAGCATTTCTATCGAATGAAGTGACTGTTTTTTGCTTCACTTTCTTACTTTTGGTCTGTGTGCGCTTGTGTTTGTGTGTGTGAGTAGATTTTGGCATGACCAGAGACATCTATGAGACAGATTACTACCGCAAAGGTGGTAAAGGTTTGCTCCCCGTACGTTGGATGTCACCCGAGTCCCTGAAAGATGGAGTCTTTACCACCAACTCGGATGTCTGGTAAGCAGACGCATGAAAACACACATGGTGACTTCATTCTATGTGTATACTGCTTCCAAAAATATGTCATCATTGTCATAAAGATAATGGAAAGCACACTTTTTTGCCCCCCTCCCCATTTCCCTCTATACAGGTCATTTGGGGTTGTGCTGTGGGAGATTGCCACTCTGGCAGAACAGCCCTACCAAGGTCTCTCTAATGAACAAGTTCTCCGTTTTGTCATGGAGGGGGGGCTTCTGGAGAAACCTCAGAACTGTCCCGATATGCTGTAAGACACACAAACTCCACACTGCACATTCACATAAAATGCTCTCATGTCTGTTTTCCTCTTCTCTGCTGGTTAATTTTAATTATCCGCTCAGTGAAGGGGCACTGCTGCCCTTCAGCCTGTGGTCTCTGGATTTGCTGAACTGCAGTACTGATTGCCTTCACAGCCCATCTATATTTCAGTGTGTGAACTTGTGTTCTTTAAGATGTGTTTCTTCTTAATGTGAAACAGCCGCAGTATAAATCCACATCAAAAGAGTCATGAGTGTCACAGACAAATTTGGCAACCAACAAGAAAACACTGAAGGATGCATCAGATGGTGAAGTCATGCGGAGAACAAATGTGAAGTCCCAGGGTTTGCTCTCTTCCCTAACAGCAACAATTTTATAAATAATATTATTCATTAGCATATCTAGAAAATACGGTCTTACTAGTGCACTTCCTTAATTAATAATGATGTGTTGTGTCCTAATTGTTTGGTTTGCAGCGGACCTCATCTCTTGCTTTACAAAATAAAAATCAGGCCCAGTTTGACATCCTGGAGCTGCCACTTCTGAAAAAAACACTTTTAGGTGCATTACTGCCCCCTTCTGGTTGTAGTAGCATGTTTGATACTACCAGGTACCAGTAAACACAAGAGAAAACGTTGATTCTAAGAAGATAAATATTGGTGTAAATTATTAGTATAATTTTTTTTAAGTGACCATTTTAGAAATAGCGGAGTCCACCTTACAGCAACTCTAAAACAAGTTAAGATGCTTCTTTAATCCACTCAAACTGCAGTGTAAGTTTGATAAGTTATGACTGCTTGAGTCATAAATTTGTTTGTCAGAATCAGGTTGGCTGCAGAGCTCTCTGTGCTGGATGCATGTGAAGGCAGCATCAGCTCAGCACTTCATAAACAAGAAGCGAGTGCACGAGGGTCATACAGCCATTTTAGCAACAGAAAGCAAACATTTGGCAAAAGTAAATATTGGTTTGTTGGTAGGAAAGTACAGTTCCTCTGGATAGGGTCATTACTGCAGGAGGACATGTTGTTGCTGAATACTGACCTGACCTATTTGTGTGTGTGTGTGTGTGTGTGTGTGTGTGTGTGTGTGTGTGTGTGTGTTTGTGTTTGTGTTTGCAGGTTTGAGCTGATGCGAATGTGTTGGCAGTACAATCCTAAGATGCGTCCATCCTTTGTTGAGATCATCAGCAGCATAAAGGATGAGCTGGACCCGTGTTTCAGGGATGTCAGTTTCTTCTACAGCGCCGATAACAAGCCCCCCGATGCGCCGCAGCTCCACCTGGAAAAGCTAGACAACATGGAAGATGTTCCTCTGGACGTTCCGTCATCGACACAACTGCAGCAGACTCCAGCTCCCCAACAGACGCCCCCTTCCCCAAGCTCAGAAGCACCACCTGGCCCATCGCTAGCTCCCAGCTCACCTTCCTCTCCCTGCACGTCGAGAGCTGCCATGGACAAGCACCCCTCCAGCCAGCAAGCAGCTAATGGGCTGTCGGGGGCGGGGCACGCAGCGGGGGCGGGGCTCGGGACGGGCTCGAGCGTCACAATGCGGCCGTCTCTGGATGATCTGCCACCATACGCGCACATGAATGGAGGACGCAAAAATGAGCGTGCCATGCCTCTCCCGCAGTCCTCTGCCTGCTGATTGGACAACCCACCAGACTGCAAACCTTCCATCTGCTGGACATCTCAGTGGATGGAATAAAAAAATTTTTTGTTGTTGTTGTTTTGGGGAATTTTTTTTTGTTTGTTTTTTAAATCAAATACAGCAAACCGCGTGGTCCACTAGCTGGATGTGACCATTCAGTGAGACTTACAGGAAGACGAGCAAACATGTTCTTCTTTTTCTGTTTTTCCTTTTCATAAAGTTTTGGTTTCTACCAGCTGGCTGTCCAACGTGACACTGCCCTCGAGTGGGAAGATCAAAAACACTACAAATAAGAAAAATATCAATAATTTGTGAGATCTCTTTCTCTCTCTTTATGGCTGAACTTATTTTATAATCCATCATTTGTTACTTTTTTATATGTATTTACAAATGGGAGAAGAAAAATCTATAGGCCTTTATATAAAACGAGCGGCGTTTTGTTTGCTTTTGAACGGGCATTATGGTGAAAACGTTAAGCATATCTAATGAAGAAGAAACTCTTAAGAGTGACTGGCATGTCTCGTCGGTCGTTCAGTAGTGTGGTTGCTCTGCAGGCTGAGTGTCAGCGTAATGCCGGATCAACAGCCAACTCGCTGAAACAAACAACCAGAGGGGGAAAGGTCAACTCTGCCAAATTTATTGCCAAATTTATACTGTTTGTCAGATTCTCTCTTCTGCAGTTTTGCCCTGTAATTCTCCAACACACTCCATTGAAAATTAAAGCAAAACAAATCTGCTACTGCACTATTTTGAAATAAAAGGGATATTACCTTCCCTCTACAGTGCTACACTACAGTAAATCTGACATTATAGACTTTGAAATTATCTGAAATTGAGCCACATCTTTTCACAAAGTGCTGTACCATTACGGTTAAACCGCCAAATACAGTCCATAAAGAAGCAAAAAAAAATTAAAAATTAAAAAAACAAACAAACTCAAAGCGAGGACTGCGGATGGAAAAAGTGTAAATGGGAAAAACAAACATAAACACGAGTTGTACAACGTCTCTCAGTCGGGGTTCTCAGAGTTCAGAGGCGTCTTTGTTGTTGTATTCGAACAGGTATTTTTTTAGGCTAGTCATCGGTCTCCAACCTTTACAACATCTCTCTGTGGGCAGAGCATTTATGTACACACCAGTTGTTTGTGTCACTTTTCTAACTTTTCTACAGTTGGAGACATTCATCGTGTACAGAAAGAAGCTGCTATTCCTTATTTCTCTTTGTGGTTGTAATATAGTCAATATCTATATATTAAAAAGAGAAAAAAAAACTCCTTCAGGTTGGATCTACGAACGTTTCAACTACAGTCCTTTTTTTTTTTTAATGCTTGTAACTGTGTAAAGTGTATCTGAGCTGGTTTCGTTTCTGTGTTTGCGTATAAGGTACGACTATTTGCCTTGTGTTTTGAAACACTTCCCCTCCCATCTAATTAGGGGACAGCGATGGGGTGCGACGACCATCGGTGTTCTTGTACTCTCTCGGGACCCTTTTGCATCAGTCCTCTATGGTTTGGACTAAACCGCTTCTACCCATCATTATCACTCTTAAGAGGCCAGGTGTCCCAACTAAATCTCAGGTCAAAGAGGAAAGTTTAATCCTGTTCTACTTTCCCGTTTGTTTTCTTCTTCTTCTTTTTTTTCCTTGTTCTGTCAAAACCCAGAGACATCCAGCCTGGTGTGTGTTAAACCTCGGTCTCATTCTTATTCTCTCTGACTGCTTTTCTTTTTTTAACAATACTCAAAAGCAGTGTTTTTACAACCGAATGGTTGTCAGGCTGCGTTTGATTTGACCTTTACACTTATGTATAGAAACCTAATACTGACAAAATGTAGAAGTGAGACATTTCAAAATGTAGCATTAAACACTGATAAACAATACTGTTAGTTAAATAATTCAGAAGGCATATTAAATAAAGAAATATGTAATTTATGATAATCTTCTATTATACCAGCTCATCACCTTAGTTTCCCCCTTTTTTTTTGGAGGGTTTGTGCACACTTGCTGTTTGTTTAGTGCCTTTTAGCCACCTAGCAGCAAGAATACACTAAAAGGGGGCACGCAGTGGCGTCGGGGTGAGCTAATCCTAGTTATCTACCTGAGCCACCTGGTTCACCCAAGCTAACTTATTATAAAACAAACTCCAGAGTAAAAATTAAGTTACTTACTTTAATTACTCCTTTATTTGTTACCAACTATACAGGTGATAAGTACAGTTTACATTTTTACCTGAAGCATTTTACCCAGCAAGAAAATATTAACACATTTTCTTGCTGGCTCATGCTAGTTATACCTTTTTTTTGTTCTGGTTTATTATGAAAGAAAAGTGTTCATTAAATCATATGCTGCCATAATATGCCCTAATTCATGGTAAAAAACAAGAGCCGAATATGAAGATAATTGTGTTAAAAATTGGATATTTGTACCAGAAATGGTCCTCATGCTAGTTTAGTTGGGGGGAAAAAAGGTTAGCTGTAGCTAAGTGGCTAGCAGCTCTGTCAGATGATCCCCACACATGCATAAAAGTCCTGAAAAAGTAATTAATGACCAGATTAATCATTAAATGTGTGCCAAAACCCTCCCAAAATCTCGGGCAATAAAAGATAAAAGGATGTATAAAATGTTCTTTTTAGTCCGCATTGTAATCATTTAGCTAACAGTATTATGTGAACTCACATTTCTTTTTTTCTGATACTGCATTTTTGTCAGTTTCAGGGCTCTGTGTTAGTGCCGTGTGCAAACCTTAAGAGTACAATGCAAAACATAATTTATGTATTTCAGGCGAGTACAGAAACCTGTCTGTGGGATACTTTCACCTTCTTCTAATCAACTTCTGTCTCTTCATCAGGGGTGGTTTTCTTTAGGCTGCTAGAGTAACCCATATTATTTATCTTTTTTCAACATATAAACGTGTGTTTGTAGAAGATTGGGCTGAGACATGGGTGAAAATTAATCTTATAGCATTGAGAGGTTTTTTTTTTCCTTTGGGAACATTAAGATGTCACAGGTGACACTAAAAGGATTTATAAAAGGAACAAGTATTGAGGCCCTTCTCTTTGAGAATAAATCTTAATGGTATTCTTTATGAAGATTTACTGAAGAAAAACCATAATGTATGATCAGAGTGGACCACATAGAAAGATTTTTAAAGGTTTATTTGCCTCTGAAAGCAGCATTTGTGTATCCCTTGCCCAAATGTTTCTTGGTTATTTATGTCCTTTTTGTGTGAAGTGTAAATCACTGTAAAAAAAAAAATCCCCCATTAGATATTTTTGTTTTCCTTCTGATATGTTGTCATTTTGTTTTGTTTTTTTCTCTATTGTGGGGGAAGGTCTTGTTATTAATCCTTCAACCATCCATCTACCTCACTTTTTTTCTTTTTTTCCCAATCTATCTACATGTACAGAACAACAAAACATCTCACCTACAGTTGACTGGCTGTAATGACGATCTCACTGCATGCTGTCAATAACATGGTCAAATCCAAACCACAAACTAAACCATCCTGGAAACATGGTAAAAGTTCCAAGGGGAAAAACATGACCATCAAACATCTTGCTATTGAAGTTTGGCCCACGATGGCTTTTGTATTTGGGCTTTCTAAAGTCTGGAGGAGCTGCTACAAGCATACAAGAATGGAGGAAGGGCAGTTCTGTCCTTTGCACCTACTCTGCACATAATCCACCACCACATTGTAGGGTTACGAAGTAGCATGTAGAATCCCCCCTTTTTATCTTTTGTATTTTTCAGGTTATCCTGTAATCAGGTGGATGAAGTTGTGACCTAAGCTAGCCACTATATGGCAAATCCACCTATTCGCTTGGTAAAACACACACAATGCAAACTTTCTTTATGGTACTATAAATTACTAACGTTTAATATGAAAAAATATAATGAAGAGTACAACTTAAAAATGTTTTATGGGTGTATTAGGGCCACATTGAGAAATTACTATATATTTTTTCATTATGTTGCCCTAATATTTGTACAGTTCTGGATGCCATTGTTGCTTGGAAAAACACTGTTGAGTGGGGTTTTCAAAGAGAGGAGAAGTAAATATAGCTGTAATTTAGTAGTAGTGCATGAAACTGGGTCTACCTGAAGGCCAAATTCGCACCTTTTAAATCCCACACGTGACCTGTGCCATGATGGTTCCGACCTAGAAAGCCCACTGAAGATGTTAGACAATCATTCACTTTATTTTTCTAGTTTATAAAAACAATGCTGCTACTATATGCTGTTTTAAAACTTGTTTAAACACATAAGGATACATATATGCAGGACTGCAGGCTGACAACCACCAGTTTCACCATTTTCAGTGTGACAGTTTAAATCCGTGAAAGCCCTCACTGCCTTTTATTACACTTTGAAGCACCGCCGAGTCTAAAACGAGCTTTCTCTGGTGATTTCTTCTTCTAGCTGTGGACAGTATAGACCGGTTTCAGCAGGCACACATTTTATGACTTTTTTTTTCTGTCAATACTTGCAGCAGGTATTTGGTACGTAGAAATGTTGATAAGTGAAGGTTGTGTGACTTCTGGATTTCACTATAACTATTACTTGCTTCATTTGAGGATTTTTTTTTTCAACTTTTTTACTGCCATAACAGGACTTTAGAGCTGTTGCTTTTGCCTCTAGACCTGTTTCCACATCAGTCAAATGCTCTCCCTCGTTTTTCTTTTCTTTTTTTTTAAACCCTTCTTCCTCTCCTGTCAGGGTCATAACTTCAAACTGGAGGTCTCTGTAAGCCCAGCTGCAGGAAACGAATCCATGTTGGGTGGTCAGGATGGGTATTTTGGAGTTTGTGGTCTGAATTTTGCCTCACTTTTACCACTGGAACACCTCACAGAGCCGACATAAAATCAAATTTCGATATTTTTTTTCTCTCCTTTTTTGTTACATTGATGGTCATTTTGTTACCTGTACTTTTGATTTGTGTAAATTATTCATAGCCTTCCAACTTTTTGCGTTTTTAT
Organism: Rhamphochromis sp. 'chilingali'; assembly: GCF_963969265.1. Lineage (NCBI taxonomy): Eukaryota > Metazoa > Chordata > Actinopteri > Cichliformes > Cichlidae > Rhamphochromis > Rhamphochromis sp. 'chilingali'. The sequence continues at coordinate 35,562,131 of NC_137933.1, read as the reverse complement.
TGAAATGATCTGTTAGACTGAGGTTTCATTTTGGTTTCTCTTTTGTACATGCTGTTGTAAGAATTTTTCCTGTTATCGATATATTCTGAGTTCTGGGAAAAATTATTGGCTGAAGGAAAAGAGAATGTCTGTTTCTCTGATTCTTTTTTTTTTCTACAGGAGATTTAAGATGAATAAAAATGTATGCAAACTGTTTTGCTGCGTGTTTTGTTGGAACGGATGTTATTTGGGATGAATTTTGTATATTTCTAGTCAAGGTTTAAGGAAATATAAGTAGAACATCTCAGTGTATTTAATTTATAGTTCAGTGAACGAATATGGCTGAATTTATATAACAGGTTTAACATAAACGGCTGAAGCATGTTGCTTATTTTTCAAAAACAGGATTTGGTAACAGTAACCTGTGACTATAAACTGGATGTTGGATGCAGCTGCCAAAACCACATGTGCTGTCCGTGTTAATTACAGTATTCAGTTTTTATCCAAGTATTCCCTGTGAGCCAAAAGGTCAATTCAGGAGGATCTAAATGCTTTATTCAAGGTTCAAGGTTCTTTATTTGTCACATGCATAGTTATACAAGTATAACACACAGTGAAATGTAGCCTGACACGCTCCTCGACATGTGCAAAAAAATTGGGGGGGGGGGGGGGGGGGGGGTGTAGAGGAAGAACATTATATACATATAATAATAAAAACATATATATATATATATATATATATATATATATATTAGGGGTGCAACGATATTCGTATCGATATTGAACCGTTCGATACAGTGCTTTCGGTTCGTACGCATATGTATCGAACAATACAACATTTGTAATTTATTTTATCAACTTTCCTTCTGACGATGCTGTCTGTGTTGAGCGCTCAGTGAATCTGCGTTCGACTACTCCGCCTAGGCTGCACTGTCGAGCGCAGATCCACTGAGCGCTCAACACAGACAGCATAGTCAGGAGGAAGAGCGCAGGGCAAGCTAGCGAGACAGAAGTTAAGCTCTCCTTGCAAGATGGACCTCCCCCACTCTCATTCAGATCTGGCGTTTGGAATTATTTTGGTTTTCATGTGACGTATGACCCTGAAGGTAAGCGAGTCATGGACTAAAGTAAAACAGTATGTTGGATGTGCCATGCAATGCTTAATTACATTGGTGTGAACTAGTGTGTTAGCGCAGTTAGCTCGTTAACGTGTTGGCCGTCTAGCCCCATGCACGGGGCGATCGGCGGTAGCTCGTTAACGGAGATTTGCCGTGTTGTGGCGTTAAGGTCATTTCAACGAGATTAACCTGAAAGCACTAGTGGGAACACAACGAATATGACTGCACATTTACGCAGACATCATCCTAGTGCAAAGACAAAAACAACAAGCATGCTACTAACTTTAGCCGAGTCATTTAGACAGCTGTTAGCACGTGATTCTCCTTATGGAGACCTGATATGTTTAATATGCTGCTGAGAATATAGCCCAGAAGAAGCGGATAGTATAGCTTTTATTTTGGAAAGAGACATTTCTCTGTAATAAACTCTCTTTTCCAAAGATGAGTGATTCCTCAATCAGATACAGGGCTTGCAAAATCGCTAGCCTGACGTCCCGGAGCTAGCGATCTTTCCAGTCGGGCTACAAAAATCTATCTCTTCTCTGCCCGTCGGGCTATTGTAGGAAAAATATATGTCAATGCTTTTGCATTCTTTCAGAAATGTAGCTGGGTAATTATGTCATTGGCATCGGTGAGCCACTGTCAATATGTGACATATTGAAATCGCGTTTGAATTTGCGCTTGTTTTTTTGCTTTCACTTTGCAATGACAGCACTGATCTGTGAGTGATGATAATTTGTGCACCAATTCCTCTGACATCGTCTTATTAATCGTTAGCTTACTATGCAAACATGACAAGTGAAATCTCCCGCAGCAAGCTTAAACATGTGAGAGGTTGATCGCGCAGAGAATCGCTGAGCTTATGTGAGTCCGTGTGTAAAAGTAGCAGTATATATATTTTAGTTCTGCTGAGCCAAATAAGACAGGTCGGGGTGAAGAAGTGACAGCCAAAGAAAAGCTTACCACAAAACGGAGAAGTTATGACAAATGAGACTATAAGGCAAAAAGAAAGTGCAGCTTTATGGTTTCATGGACAAAAGAATTTCTGTGGCTGCAATATGACGAGCTAAATAACCAGGGCTGCACATAAGTGGTCCGCAAGTGCGCATTCGCTGTCAAAATAAAAAACGCGCACAAGGGTTAGGGTTAAATTTAAAAACTGTAATTTTGAGTTAAAATATATATTTATAATTTTAATAAATGACAAATTAAAAAGGCATGAACATTTTTTTGTATCGAAAAAATATCGAACCGTGACACCAAAGTATCGAACCGAACCGAACCGTGAATTTTGTGTATCGTTGCACCCCTAATATATATATATGTAGTATATACATTGGGTGAATGTGCAGTAGTAGCAGCAAGCAGGTGAATTCTGTACATTAATATGAATAGACATCTGACTATTTACAGGATAGACAATATAAACATATTTAAAATTAAAGGAATTGAAATGTACATTGTGCCTTGGTTTAGAGTGCCTGGAAGAGTCCTGACTCAGTCAATTATAGATGATGTGAGAGGGCGGGTGTGTGTGTTTAGGGCACGGATGGCTTGGGGATAGAAGCTCCTCTTGAGTCTCTCTGTCCTTGCCCGGAAGATGCGGAACCTTCTACCAGATTGCAGAAGTTGGAACAGTTTGTTGCCAGGATGGGACGGGTCCTTCAGTATCTGCGCTGCTCTAGTCCGGCATCTCCTGGTGTAGGTGTCCTGAAGCGGGGGGAGAGCAATCCTGCAGCAGCGTTCTGCTGTACGGATCACTCTCTGGAGAGCTTTTTGGTCCTTCACACAGCTGTTCCCAAACCACGATGTCATGTTCTGTGTGAGGATGCTCTCCACAGCGCCTGTATAGAAAATCCTGAGGATCTTTGGAGAGACCCTGAACTTCCTCAGTTGTCGTAGGTGATACAGGCGCTGCCTAGCCTTTTGGTCTGGACCTGAATGTGGGCAGCCCATGTCAGGTCTGAGGAGATGTGGACACCAAGATACTTGAAGGACTGCACCCTCTCCACTGGAGCTCCATTGATGATAATGGGCTTGTAGTCTCTGTGCTGACTCCTTCTGAAGTCCACCACCAGCTCCTTGGTCTTGCCGACGTTCAGCTGGAGGTGGTTGTCCTGGCACCACGATGCCAGATTCTTCACTTCATCCATGTAGGCCGCCTCATCGTTGTTGGAGATGGCACCCAACACCACTGTGTCGTCAGCAAACTTCACAATGGTGTTGGAGCCATGGGTGGCCACACAGTCTGAAGTGTAGAGGGAGTAGAGCAGTGGTGAGAGGACACATCCCTGAGGTGCTCCTGTGTTGATGGTGATGCTGTTGGAGAAGCACCTGCCCACCCTCACCACCTGAGTTCTGCCAGTGAGGAAGTCCAACACCCATGCACACAGACGGCTGTTAAGTCCCAGATCCCTCAGCTTTGTGAACAGTCTGCAGGGCACTATTGTGTTAAACGCTGAACTGTAATCAACAAACAGCATTCGCACATAGTTACCCTGTTTCTTGTCCACGTGGCTGAGAGTGGTGTGTAGGACGTGGGCGATGGCATCCTCTGTGGATCTGTTGGATCTGTAGGCGAACTGCAGCGGATCTGTGGTGTCTGGGATGGAGGAGGAGATGATGTTCTTCAGCAGCCTCTCAAACACCTTCATTACTACCGAGGTCATTGCAACTGGCCGGTAATCGTTCAGGGATGAGGGTTTGCTGTTCTTGGGCACAGGGATGATGGTGGATCTTTTGAAGCATGTGGGGACCACAGACTTCGCCAGGTACTCTTTATCAGTTTTTTCTAGTCTTGGTTCTGTGTGATGTCAGTGAGTTTAACATGGCCATCTCAGGCACACAGCTCTCTGTATGCAGAGGCTCTACTCCAGTGTTTTCCCAAACCACAACAACACTTCCCTCATGGTGCTTTATATTGTAAGGTCAAAACCCTACATTAATACACAAAAACTCCGACCCCCTATGAGCAAGCACTTTGGCGACAGTGGGAAGGAAAAACTCTCTTTTAAAAGAGAGAAACCTCCGGCAGAAGCAGGCTCTGGAATGGGGTGGCCATCTGCCACGGCCAGCTGGCGATGAGGGAAGGAGGGCGGTTTTAAAATTAAATTTAGAAATTAAATTTAGATGCCCAATTTAAATAAATATTTTACGCCAATTTAAGAGTTTTGTCACATAATCGCATGCGCGTTTCAGTTACATTTTAGCGCTGGCATGAGAAAGCCCTAAAGATGACATTTTGGCTCTTCAACTTGGCATGTTTTTGGAAGGTTTTGACGATTACTTCGTCAATCACTGAGTTGCTTGACCTCATTAAGAGTACTGGAGAAGGCAACCTTTCATGGAGTTCATTGTATACTGTCAGGCTGCGTTGTTAAATGTTCTCTGAGGACATTTTGTAGTTTTTGGACAAAATTTTGTTCCAGATCTTATGGGAAACCCTCTGCATAATAAACTCAGATGTATCTGGATGCCATGTTGCCGTCTCATTTCCTTCAGCCATAGCGTGCATTACCAGATCTTTAGTGAAATTTTTCACAACTTCCTTGTACTCTTCCCTGTTTTCAGAGACACTGAGTAGTCTTTTTGGTAAAGCCAACAGGTGTTTGGTGAAGGTTGGGACAGTAATGTTATCAAGCTGTTCTCTCAGATTAAAAGTCAAACGTTTTTCCTTGCAGTTATGTGTTTTGAAAAGATCCTTGAGAATGGCCTTGTCTAGATTTTTCAGGTAATTTGGGGATAGATCCATTTTGGGAAAGACAGACTGTCCTTCTCCTGTTTTAGGATCAGGATTTCACCGTCTCTCTGCTGAAGCTACAAACTGGGGTGTGTTTAAGACTGCTGCCATAAGAGAGGACGGTTCTGTGAATTTAGAGGAATATGCATCAGTGGTCACCAGCTGCATCAGCACATGCATTGACAATATTGTCCCCACCAAGCGATACAAAACCTATCCAAAATCAGAAAACACGGTTGAACTCTGAGGTATGTTCCATGCTGCATGCACGCTCCACTGCATTTGCCTCTGGTGCCGCAGAGGGCTACAAAAAGGCCAGATATGACCTGCGCAGATCCATCAGGGAAGCCAAGTGGCAGAACAGTCTGAAGCTGGAAGGACACTACAACAATTCAGACTCCTGACACATGTGGCAGGGCCTGCAACACATTAGTGATTTCCAGCTGCAACACGCTACCAGATGAGCTGAGTTCTACGCTCGCTTCGACACTCTCAACACCAACCGATACAGAGGGATTCTACCAGCAGGGGCAGCACAGAGCTCTTCACTCACTGTGACTTCGACTGAGGTATGCAAGGTTCTGAGGAGGATTAACCCGCGACAGTGACTGACTTTGAGGGTGTGCTCTTCAGAGCTGGCTGAGGTGTTTACAGACATTTTCAACTTGTCCCTCACCCAATCAGCTGTGCCCACATGCTTCATGTCTACCACTATAGTGTCCCTCCCCAAGAAAAACAACATAACCTGATTGAATGACTATCGCCCCATCGCACTCACTTCAATTGTAATGAACTGTTTTGAGAAGATAGTCATGTCCCATATCAAAGCAGACATCCCGGATACATTAGACCCTCTGCAATTTGCATATCAGCGCAATCGTACTACTGAGGACGCAGTTAATGCAGCCATCCACACAGCCCCTTTCACACCTCAAAAATAAGGACACCTATGTTCAAATGCTGTTTATAGACTACAGCTCAGCATTCAACACCGTCATCCCAAGCAGACTGGTGGAAAAGCTCTTCACTCTTGAACTGACACCCCCGTCAGTCAGAGTTGGTATCAGGACAACAGGTACAAAGATAGTGAGCACAGGGACTCCCCAAGGCTGTGTGCTCAGTCCACTCCTGTACACCTTCTTCACCTATGACTGTGTTCCTGCACAGGTATACACTACATAATAGAACTGTATTTACCCCTAACCTGTAAATTTGCAATTTTTGTACAGATCTCTGCATATACACCTTAATATTGCATACTCCATATATATTATCACTGTGACAGTGTTGCAACTACTTTCACTTTAAATTCTGTTAACACCCACATATAAGCTACAAGATTTACAAAGCACTGTTTTACTTATTATTACTTTCTTTTAGTTGTGTGAAGGGAACCCACAAAGTAAGAATTTATCAGTCCCATTTATTAGTATTAATTCAGATATGTCCCTCTGAGGAACAGCTGGACTGGATGGTGAATTTTTGTTTTTATGGGCCAATGTTTGTTTGTTTGTTTGTTTTTGTAACGGTATAAACAATGAAAGGTGGGGGATTGGCCAATTGGTAACAGTTGACTCTGGGCTGGACCAATTACAGCCAAGGAGGTTGGATGCATCCTCCTCCTTGCTTGAGTAACGGCTCTCAAAGCAGTCTTATCAAAGGCAAACAGAAGAAAATGGTATTGAGGTATCCGTATTGAGGTTAAAAGGGACGCGATTTGATCTGTACTTCAGCTAGAATGAAAAAAAGACACAAAGCTGGAGTTATTCTGTGTCTTTGCTGCACAACTGCCTCTTCTTCTCTCATTCTCCCCCCCTCCCTCTCCTGTTGCTACTTCAATCATGGAACTGATCAATGATCAGCTAATTGGCTTTTCTGAAGCAAGTCTCATCTCTCTTGTTTGTTTATCACCCACTTTGCGCCAGAAAGAGGAAACCAGCAGATGTCGCGCTAAACAACAGCAGCACGTTTAAGCTTGATCAGCTGATGTTAGAATTTATTTAATATTACTTTCTAGTTTCAGCGGATGTTTGCTGGAGCCACAGCTGTAAAAGCTGCTGGTCATGATATCTGTTTGGATATGTGGTGAGAGGGAAACATGAAGATGAAACCAGGAGATGTCCTTAGTGAATCATCAGAGCTGAACAGGTGATGGAGAAACAGGTTTACCTTTTAGGTGACATGAAGGAGTTGAAGGAAAGTTATGAACTGTTTCTGAGAGACAAATAACAAAATAAATCATTTTCTAAGTAGCTGACAGCTGGTAACTGTGCAGGGGCGGGTCTAGCAAGGTTTTGCCAGGGTAGCCAGTAGGGGACAAGGAAAGGGGGGCACAAAGAAATACTTTTCTTTCTTATTCTCATTTAAAATGTCTAGCTTTTGATAAATAATTATCTGAATCTTACAACCAAAGTTTTTATCTGGTGTAAAATGTATAGAATTCATACATACATACCAACAAGACAGTGTACATTACTGTCACAACAGCGTTTCTTTTCATTCAAAGGCTTTATGGCTTTTCCTATAATACCTCGTGGGGCGGTCTCTAGTCAAAATGCCTCTGCCGATTTTTTGTCCCAGTCCAGCCCTGATAAAAAATCACCCCTGATATTCCTCTCCATCCACTCTGCCCTACCTGCACTCTCCTTTACCTTTCTTGTGCACAGACCATTGCTTTGGACGGTTTACCCCAAGTATTTAAAGTCATCAGCTTTCACTTTCTCTGCTCCTTGCAGTTTCACCATTACAGCTGTGTCCCTCTCATTCACACCTATACCTCATAGCTGTCTTCCTGTCCTCATTTATGTACTGCAACCCTCTCACATACTTCTCTGCCACTCCTGATAACCTCGTGTAGTACCACTGTTTCTGTCTTAGCACCCTATCATATGCTTTCTCTCGATCCACAAAGACGCAGTGCAACCTTCTCTATACTTTTCCACCAACAGTCTCAAAAGTCTTTTTCTCCTTCTTTAGTGTTCAGCCTCATATACAAGTCGGTATAAGCTACAATTCATATATATTATATCTATTATATCTTCAATGTACTAATAACTTGAGAACAAAAATGTTTATCCTGAAATATTTACATGTTTGGACTACAGTTCCATAGAGCCCATTCTTTTTGTGTCATCTCGCGAGAAAACGGAAATAGAAATACACGAATGACCTGAAGCGGGCAGTAACGCCCCTTCGCTCCGTCTAGTCCGCCGAAAACTTCCCCACAGGAAGAAGACGACGAAGAAGGAGTTAGCCTTGACGTCTGGCCGTGGTTGGTTGTTGTTGTTTAGCAACCATTTGCTAGTTAACGGGTAGTTTACCTTTGACATCGTATATGGCGCATTAAGCTGGTTATGAGTATATGTGAGGTTTAAAGGGGATTAAAATGGCCCTGCAAAGCTGAGGTAAACTACAGTTTTCATGTTATTGGACAGTAGCAGCCTGTTAGCTGTCATGCTAATAGTTTAAAACAACAGATATTACTACTTATTATGTTTTCTTGTGTGTCATTTGGCGTCTAATTTTGTCTAATATTAAATGAACTAACAGGTTCCTACTTTATGCAACCGTGAGCCATTAACTGTAGTTGCACATCACACGAAAACCCCCTGTTAATGTGGTCTGGGTCCACCTCATGTCGCCATTGCAGCTTGGAATATCTGTCAGGACGTCTGCTCATGTGTTTGTCTGTCAGGATCCAGTGATGCCATAGAGGTAGGAGGCACTGCCAGGGCTCCTCCACCGGAGGACGAGAGGTCTCCTTAGCAATGGCAACCGAACTTCATGAGACCATATTCATGGCCAAGCAGGAGCGCCACAAAAACCTGTTTCTTAACTACAAAAACCTGAACATTTTCCCCGTGGAGCTGCTGAAAGATGAAGGCCTGCAGTTTCTGGAGAGACTTTACATGAAGAGAAACTCACTCACTACACTGGTATCCACACAGTGCATTTTCATTTTACCATATGAGACACTTATGAAACCCAAAGAAAATTTCTAACTACTTCTGCTTTTGCTCTGTCTTTATCAGCCTGACAATCTTGCTCAAAAGCTCCCAAATCTCATTGAACTGTAAGTATTTTGCTAAACTAAGTTTTGTTTTATAAATGATGACAACAGAGAGTTGACACATGCTGTCGGAGATTGATGGTGTGTTTTGTGTTTATCAAGAGGTTTCTAGTGAAGTTAACCACCAGATGTTGCATCACTAAATGAGATTAACTGTCTCTCACATTTAGGTGTTTTCAGCAGCAAACACCAGAGCTGTAATTGTCTTACTTGTCTGCTTGTACATTTCAGGTATTTGCACTCAAACAATTTGGTCATTATTCCCGAGGGTAAGCACATTGTCCAGTACAATAATATTAATAACAGTGTTTAATTCACTTGTTTGAATATTAAGATTGGTTTCATTCCCAGCTATTGGAAACTTGGCCAGACTGCAGTCGTTAGACCTGAGCAATAATGCCCTGCAGGTTCTCTGTCCAGAGATCGGCAGATTGAGGTCTTTGCGGCACCTGAGACTGTCCAATAACCAGCTCAAATGCCTTCCTCCAGGTAAGACACAACAGTTGTCTGTCTTGTTTTTAGATTTCCTTTTAGAGGCTTAAATTATTTTACATTATCTTATATTAGCCTGAGTCCTTTATTCAGGGGCATCGGTTTAAGTACAGCTACCTAGACCAGTGGTTTGTCTTGGAGCAAGTCCAGATGTTCCTTCTGATTTTGTGCCAACCATACACTGCAGCAGCACAAACTGAATGCTTAATGTTTGCGAAATCTGATACAAACCAGAATTTAACCCCTGCCCCTCCCCCACAACAAACGTTATACTTACACTATGCATTGGCAACATTTTTATATCATTAGGACCTAATTAAATGAGATCATTGAACAAAATGTGCTTATTCACATTATAGAAAACCAAGAAAAGCTTAAAAAAAACTGTGCTTAGCTGTGTCTTTATGAGCACAGAGAAGGAGGATGTCCGCTGGAAACTGTCATAAAATTCTACTCTGTACTCGTGTCAGTGCAACAACACGATTGGCTAATGTATTCATGTTTGAACTCTTGATTGTCACTTGTCTTACATAAAAGCTTCAAAACAAAACACTAGTGGAATAAAATCGTTTACTCTGAAATATTACAAAAAAAGAGCAAAACATGTACAACATACGTGTATTGGTAATGCTTTTACCTGCTTCAGCAATTTCTCTGTAAGAGTAAGACTTATATTTCATGTTTGGCATAAAATCACTTTGAACTGTTGCTTTTTTTCCCAGCGTGTTTGGTTTTCCCGACTTGTAAATATTTTAATTGCCAGCAGAGAGCAGCAGAGCTCTACCTGAGAGAAAAGTTGTTTTAATTTTTTTTTAAACACAGATTATCGAGGCGCATGTAAGTAGTGTAGCTGAAGCTGAAGGGAGGTTGTGCAATTTCATATACTTTAAAATAAATAAAAATAGTTACCTTCCGTGGATTTTGTCAATAACTTGAAACCATTAGATTATTATTTGTTGTGCCCATAGTCAAATTCTCAGTAACGCCTGTTTTCTTTTTGCCATGGTTCTTGATTTACCAGGAATGTTTCCTGAACTTAGTGACAACACCAACAATTTCTTTTTCGAGTCTCACAATTTCTGTTGACTGAATTTCATCCTAACTATGAGACAGTGTGTGCAAAATAAAAATAGTAGTGATGAGAAACAGTGCTTCCAGCCCTATATCAAAGTATACTTAACCAAAACCAGAGAGTATATTCAGTTACAGCTGTGGTTCGAAAATAATATAATCATTTGACTGTGCTGCTGTTCTTTTTGCAGTGATGCTCTCGTTTTGCTTTAGAAATCCCACAGGCTCCTGCCTCCTTCTAAGAGGAGGGTATAATGGGCTTACATCAGCTTTAGCCAAGATGATGAAAAAAAGACCTGTCAACAAAGATGTTATGTCTAGTTGAGATGTTTGGAAACCCTTTGGTTTTAAGGCATCCAGCGAGGAACAACAAATACAAATCAAATTTCTGATAAAAGTTTGACAAAACTGGGATTTTCTTTTTTCTTTTTTTCATTCAAATAATAAAGTTTTGCAGCTTTATCTGAGATTTACGTCTCTCACATATTTGTGACACCTGCAGAGATTGGTGATCTGCAGGACTTGGAGACGCTTGACGTGTCGATGAATCAGCTGATGTCTCTACCGGACCGACTGCATCGCTGTCTCTCACTACAGAATCTGACAGCGGACCACAACCTGCTGAGCCACGTTCCCCGGCAGCTCTGCTGGCTCCACCGCCTTAACCAGCTCTCTATGGCAGCTAACCGGCTGACTTTCCTACCACTGGGTCGGTGAATCCTCTTCTCTGTCCCTCCGTTATTTGCTCTAGTGGTGACAATAAAATGAGCGAGGTGGTGTTGAAATCTTTGTGTGTTTCAGATCTGGGCAGATCACGGGAGATGCAGTTTGTGTTTGTTGACAACAACGTGGACCTGAAAGGACTACCGTCCTACTTGTACAACAAAGTTATCGGCTGCAGCGGGTAATACACCATCCCAACAGCTCAACAGATACAGTTTAAGACAACTGATAAAGGTCATTGCTGATAAGCAGAGTGAAAAAGAAATGCAATTCCATGATGTTGGATATAAGTTAGCCAGAAAATTAACTGGTATTTAGCCCACAGACTGTTGGAAAAGTGTAAATACTAAATGTATATAGAATGTGGCTGGTTGGGACAAGAGCGAGGTGGTAAGTATTATCCTCTGCATAGTGGTGAAACTGTCTTAACATATCATCTTAAGATCTGCACATGTGAGGGGAGGATACTGATATACGTCTTGTATAAAATAAAGGTGGTTTGTAGCATCTTTACTAAATACAACTGCAGACTTAATGGGCTGCATACTTGTGTTTGTGTGTGTTGTTGTCCTGCAGATGTGGCTTATCTGCTCAAGCGCTGGAGGGTGGACTTGGTGAAATGCTGGGTGAGGAATTAAGTGAAGCCTTGGTTGGCCTGCCAGCTGAAGTGAAGGTGGTGGGCTCAGAGACAGAACATGTTGTTCCCCTGGAGGAGCTGGCTATGAGGACGCTGCACCGCATCTACCACCGCCGCCCAACAGGTGAGCAGACACTGTTCACTCTTAAGTTAGAAAACACCTGCTGGTTATAATTTAATAATTTCAAACTTTAACGGCACCTTTTTTGTTTACTGCTGTTTTTAGAGCTCAGCTTGCTGCCTCCCATCACCCTCCCAAAGAGCCTGCGGGATCTGTTGCAGTTCCCCCTCGGTCACTGTCACCGATGCAGCCAAGCCATGTTCACGATCATCTACCCCAAACTCTTCCCCCTCCGTGACACCGCCCTGGCAGGAGTGCACCGCAGGTCAGGCAAACACACCGTCTTTTTTAGTTTCCCCCTGAAGAAGGATTTAACATGCATACTTACGTCCTTCTCCTCTCCTGTTCAGGACCACTGTGAGTTTCGTAGCCTACTGCTGCTCCAGTCACTGCCTCCGAACCTTTGACCTCCAGGGGTGATCTCATTTCCTTCTCTCTCCCCTCCCCCACTCACACACTGACATATAACATCAGCTGTGGATCTTGAATGTCTGTGGCTCGCTACTTGATAAAGAACCTGACAGAAGCAGCGTATGCAGATGTTTGGTAGGTCAGATGATGAACACAAAGCTCAACATTTCAGAGCTTTGCATTCCTGTTTGTGTGGGGGGGAGGTCAGCAGCAGTGCACAGTAGTGCTCATTAAATGGTAACTACCCACTCATAACTGGGCACTTTTAAGAACAAACACTTTCATCTTTGTGGAATAAGATGTTTTTTTCCACTGAAGCTTTTTGCAGCAGACTCATTGATTGCAGAGTGATCTTTGAGGTGTTAACATTTGTAGCATGCTTTTGTTTTTATGATAACCGAAGAATATTTGAAGGTTTGTGAGTTCAAAGAATGTTTATCAGTTTGATGTGTGTTAATTTCAGAAGAAATTAAAGTGAATGTCTAAAATAGAAAATCTACATTTGAGACAACATACTGCATGAAGTCATGTTCTTAGTCACAGTTTTTGTGAACTCTAAGACCTACTAAAGACAATGAGCCAAGGATTCATGTTAGGGCTGTCACGATATCAGACTTAAACTTCATCATTATAATATTGTAATATGAGTGGTTGAAAAAGAAACTTCTGTACTTATGCTTTCAGTCAGATTCATTAACTTTGTTTATTGGCCAGTTAATTAAACTCAAAATTCGTAGACATGGCGAGAGATGCTATGATGCTTAACCCTACAAAAGCATACAAAACAAAGTTTTTTCATATTGTGCATTGACACAATATTTACATTTCATTTTTAAATATCAGGATTTTCAATACATGTAATCGTGACACCTCTAACTCGCATTTATTTGACAGGTTATGAGAAAGTTTGTTATATTCTATATCAGCTTTTAAGATTTGACCGTTTTATATGTTAACAGCAATGTCTTTTTGTCATAACAAGAATTATAATAACACACTCTGTGTTTAAAAAAAAAAAATACACAAACCAAAAAGTCAGATTTTCACACTTTTTAGGGTTTAAAGGACACAGACTGTCTGCCTGAAGAAAAAGAGAGATTTAAACACAAGCAGCGCTGTGTGTTTCTCTTGTTGAACTGATATGTGTGTGTGTGTGTAATGTTTATTACCATATTGTACAGTTCTAATTTATCATTTGTTTTGTTTGGCAGTAAATATTGACTGATGTTTGACTTTGAATTTGTGTTTTTCTTACAAAAGAGAGTTCATCATAACAGTTGTCCATAAAGAAAACTGCAGAGAGGACAGAAGCATCTATTATCAGATCCATTACATAAAGTTCTGAAATGTCTGAGAAAACACAGCTTTTAATGTGACTCAGGTCTGAAGCTTGTGAGAATCATGTCAGTCTTACAATATGTTGTTAAAGCCACAACAGAAAACATGCCGTAGTCGCCTTTTGACTGTACCCATGTAAGCACCAACCTCTGCACCACCATGCCGTTCTCCTTTACAACAATAACTCACAGGTCTGGAGATCTGGGAAAAAGAAATAGAAAGAAGTAGCCTTGGGTCAGCCACACAATCGCCAGAACCCAGAACCTCCCTCCCTAAACTAATTACGTAATTTGAACTAAGCTAACAAGTAAAAGTGAAAAACAGACACTAGGAGAAGATACGAGAATGAGAATTGTTATTTGTAATAAAGCACTTCACTTAGTTTGTTTCTTAGTTTCGTTTGTAGTGGAAGACTTCAGTCTATAAAACGACACAGGTTTAGATTTTATTTATTTTTTGTTCTCTTTCATGTGACTGATGCCTTACAGATGATTGAAATTGCTGCCCAGATCACCCAAAACACTTTCCACTTGAAAGTTTTCAAACATGAACACGTTCAAATCTTCTGTTTTCCCTCTCTTTGCATTTCACAACTAAGAGTGCATGTTTTTTTCTTTTTTTGTTAGAGTTAAAGTTCAGCTGCTTGGCTTTAACAGTTGTTTGTGTCAGTAGGTCAGGAGAGTCGAGCTCTTTGGCTCCCCATTATGTGGGATATAAAAAACATCCGGCCAACAGGAAGGTCTTGTGCCAGTTAGCCTCGAGCCAAGCATGCCAGGGGAGCTTTGCTTAACTCCTGAGTCAGACTTTTATTTTCCTTATTTATTCCTCTGATATACCAGCTATCCCCCGCTGAACATGCTAGCAGCATACCCCGCCTTTCATTTCTTATTTTCTTTATCGTTTGCATTTTTTGCAATGAGTCCATCTGTAGCTGCTGCATAATAACAGAGGGTTGTTGAGAGGAAAGCGGAGCAGCTCCATTACCTGGATCGATGACATGTTCAGACAGATGTGATACCATGATCCTCTCTGACTGGTGCTTCAGCTTTCTGCCCTCCCTCTGGGACTATTCCATCTCAGCTGCCTGCACATAGGAAATATCACTCGTCCATACTTTATGCTCACATAAAGACACAGGCAAAGCAAAGCCTCATGAATTTGTACATAAACACAGCACTGCAGGAACACATGACGAGAAAGTCATCAGTGCAAATTGAACATGTGAGCTCAGATGAATCTGAAGGAAACCTACATTTAAAAGGAGGATTAACCCCCCCAAAAAAGATTGCGAATCCTTGTGCAGATGGACTGGTGTTGTGAGAAGTCAAGATTTCTCAGATGGTGTTTTCAGAGCCTGATGTGGTATGTTCACATGAAGTAAGAAAAAACCTACTATCTACTTTCTTAACCCACATTACAGTGGGGCAAAAAAGTATTTAGTCAGCCACCGATTGTGCAAGTTCCCCCACCTAAAATGATGACAGAGGTCAGTAATTTGCACCAGAGGTACACTTCAACTGTGAGAGACAGAATGTGAAAAAAAAATCCATGAATTCACATGGTAGGATTTGTAAAGAATTTATTCGTAAATCAGGGTGGAAAATAAGTATTTGGTCAATAACAAAAATACAACTCAATACTTTGTAACATAACCTTTGTTGGCAATAACAGAGGTCAAACGTTTACTATAGGTCTTTACCAGGTTTGCACACACACAGTAGCTGGTATTTTGGCCCATTCCTCCATGCAGATCTTCTCGAGAGCAGTGATGTTTTGGGGCTGTCGCCGAGCAACACGGACTTTCAACTCCCGCCACAGATTTTCTATGGGGTTGAGGTCTGGAGACTGGCTAGGCCACTCCAGGACTTTCAAATGCTTCTTACGGAGCCACTCCTTTGTTGCCCGGGCGGTGTGTTTTGGATCATTGTCATGTTGGGAGACCCAGCCTCGTTTCATCTTCAAAGTTCTCACTGATGGAAGGAGGTTTTGGCTCAAAATCTCACGATACATGGCCCCATTTATTCTGTCCTTAACACGGATCAGTCGTCCTGTCCCCTTGGCAGAAAAACAGCCCCATAGCATGATGTTTCCACCCCCATGCTTCACAGTAGGTATGGTGTTCTTGGGATGCAACTCAGTATTCTTCTTCCTCCAAACACGACGAGTTGAGTTTATACCAAAAAGTTCTACTTTGGTTTCATCTGACCACATGACATTCTCCCAATCCTCTGCTGTATCATCCATGTGCTCTCTGGCAAACTTCAGACGGGCCTGGACATGCACTGGCTTCAGCAGCGGAACACGTCTGGCACTGCGGGATTTGATTCCCTGCCGTTGTAGTGTGTTACTGATGGTGACCTTTGTTACTTTGGTCCCAGCTCTCTGCAGGTCATTCACCAGGTCCCCCCGTGTGGTTCTGGGATCTTTGCTCAACGTTCTCATGATCATTTTGACCCCACGGGATGAGATCTTGCGTGGAGCCCCAGATCGAGGGAGATTATCAGTGGTCTTGTATGTCTTCCATTTTCTGATGATTGCTCCCACAGTTGATTTTTTCACACCAAGCTGCTTGCCTATTGTAGATTCACTCTTCCCAGTCTGGTGCAGGTCTACAATACTTTTCCTGGTGTCCTTCGAAAGCTCTTTGGTCTTGGCCATGGCGGAGTTTGGAGTCTGACTGTTTGAGGCTGTGGACAGGTGTCTTTTATACAGATGATGAGTTCAAACAGGTGCCATTCATACAGGTAACGAATGGGGGACAGAAAAGCTTCTTACAGAAGACGTTACAGGTCTGTGAGAGCCAGAGATTTTCCTTGTTTGAGGTGACCAAATACTTATTTTCCACCCTGATTTACGAATAAATTCTTTACAAATCCTACCATGTGGATTCATGGATTTTTTTTTTTCACATTCTGTCTCTCACAGTTGAAGTGTACCTCTGGTGCAAATTACTGACCTCTGTCATCATTTTAAGTGGGGGAACTTGCACAATCGGTGGCTGACTAAATACTTTTTTGCCCCACTGTATATTATATACTGGCATTTTTAATGTATCTGGTTGTCATACTTGTACAATTTCCTTCATCAATGACAGATACTGAGGATTTCAATCATTTATGTCCAAGGTGGTGGTTGGTGGGGTGTTAGGGTTAGCCTCAGTAGACTACCTGCTCTACCTCCTGAACTACAGTTGTTCCCAACTTCCATTTGAAGCTGATTTAGGTGAAATAAAAACTGCTCTTTCCTCCCAAAGATAACATCTGTTCTTCTGCACAGAGATCAGTACCAGGACTGTAGTATTTGATAAGCCAGCGACAAACATTGTCCAAATATCACTGATAGCAGAATGTTTGTCCACAGCCGGCTTGTTTGCTGTGGTTGCTCAGCTGTCAAACAGCATGTGCCTGAGGATAACTTGGAATCTTGTTCTAGGTCTATTAGGCATAATTCATGGTTCACTGTTGCAACACAGTATAGTATGTTTGTAATTCAAAGCGAAAAGGTAGAAAAGACAACAAAAAACCCCCATAACAATAGCACATAAACAAAGGGATTCAGACCTGATCCAAAAGTTAATGACCTGTCCCTTTGCCTCTCCTCCACCTCTGAGTTTCATTAAATTCAGCCGGTCAGTTTCAGGTACACGTGTAGATTACTATACACCCTGAAAATGAGTTGATATCTTTGTAGCTGCATGGGTTTTATGATTAACAATAGTGCAGTGCAGTATTCAAATGTCCCAATAGCACACGTGTAGTACTTAACACATTATGCAGCAGGGATCCTGTCACTGTTTTGTAAATGATAGCTAAATACTTATCAGATTATATGCATTCAATTGACACAGCCAGTTGCCAGTTCCCAACTGTCACACATCAGAGTAATCACTTGGAAATGTCTCTTTGCTGGATGTTCTGTGCTATGCATAAATTTGCACTCTGAGCCATTTTCAAACACTCGAGGAGGACTGCTTCAATCAGTGGCAACACGGTGTCACAGTGTTATTGGGTTCTTGACTTTATTGCTATTGGATCATCAACTGGGAGGGAGGAAAGCCAATCCATCACCTGCATAGATCCATTCTGCTGCTAATCAGCTGCTTTCAGGCCTCGAGGGTCAACTGGATTTCTGGAGAATGTTTTAGTGTTTTAATAGTAAATAATGAGGAAGAAGACAGTAGAGCGATAAGGACATTAATCCATTAAACTAGGAGAGATGACAAGGACTAGTGTAGGATCACCACATGCTGCTGATGGAGCACAGTAAGGACTTACTTGACAAAACAACAAATTTAAAGAAAAAGAACCTAAGGGCTGATTGGCTCAAAGGACACTTGGAAAAGCGTAGTGACATAATTTTTTTTAATGCGTTTTTTTTTTGACAGTGTGGGAATTGACAAGGAGAAAGATGATATGATCTGATCACTGCTAAGCCTTTACCTTACACTCCTTTCCCCAGCTCATTAGGACCTCTCCTGTGTTATCTCTCCACAGTCACAGAAATAATCAAGGCACCATGGCTCTCATCTTTTACCTGCTTAATGTTTGTCTTGCATGTATGCTGTTTGCGTCTGCAGATGTGAGTCATCTAAGGCCACGTATCCGTTAAAGTACAATAAATAAAAGCTGTCAAAAAGAGAGTGCACACAAGCAAATTTTCATCTTAAAAAAGGAACAACAAGCTTCTAATTTCTGCAA
This sequence comes from Rhamphochromis sp. 'chilingali', assembly GCF_963969265.1. Lineage (NCBI taxonomy): Eukaryota > Metazoa > Chordata > Actinopteri > Cichliformes > Cichlidae > Rhamphochromis > Rhamphochromis sp. 'chilingali'. The sequence continues at coordinate 35,543,736 of NC_137933.1, read as the reverse complement.
TTTCTCCAGCTAAAAAGACCTTTTTAGTAAAGAAGACGTGTTGCCCCTGCACCATGTCTTTTCAAGCATTTTAGCATTTTGTGTGATTATGTAAAGTCAAGGACTCCAGGGGCAAACAGCTGAGCACACAGAGGACAATCTCAAGAGGCTTTTTGGGCTCTGTGTGCATATAAACACACATGGATAGATATGCTTGTGACAGGAAGTATGGTCAGTGGAGATGGGAAATGTATTGCATGTAAGGGGATGTAAGGTTATTAAAAAAATATTTAGGGTAGGAAAGAAAATCATCATACTTGTAACCATGAAAATCTTTCTGTATACCAATTTTAAAAAAAAAAGAATAGAAAAAAACTTGAACTACACGCTTTTGGATTTATGTCAGAAATATTCTATAAATAAATAACATTTTCTTTGAATGCTCTCTTATCTATCCCTCAAATCGCATTAATCACCTGCACTGAAAAAAGTCAGATTTGTCAGATTTTTCTTTCTCACATTTATTATTGTTTTCATTTGAGTTCCTTCAGTAAAAAGTTTTCTTTGTCAGTTACTCTGCTTTCTAAGTAGTAAACAGTCGGACTAAAGCACCGTGAATTTAGATCACAGACAATAATCTGCAGTTTGCGCAGATCAGCCTGCAGCTCTGCCTGATATCAATGCAGAAAGACAGCAGCTTGCAGCCAACATGGCTTTGGGCAGCGCGCAGCTGACCTACCTTTTTATCCGTTACCGCTGACGTCAGAGGGCGCGGCCATTTTGTGAGAGGCGTCAATGAGACAGGAAAACAGGTGGCATGACTGTCAAATTAAAACCAAACCTAGTATTATTATTATTGTTGTCAGAAGTAGCTGTGTTGCTATATATCTTATATTTTATCTAATAGGAGAGCAGGTAGCACTGCCTGGTTGGCCTGTGCCTAATGCCTTACGTCCTTCTTAATGCAACTCTCAAGGAATTTGTGTCTTCCCATGTAATCAAACCGGGGATCTTTCACAAATGTTAGGGAAATGTGTATTATTCACTTATATTTCCTTCCAATAACAGGAGTAAAGCATTTCGTGGATTTACCCTGTGCTATAATCTATGTATGACATGTATATTTCGACATTTCCGACTTGTAGTGTTGTTGCTTTGTCACCTTTAAAAATAGTCCTGGATTTCTTGGGATGTCGGAAGTTTTTTTCAGCACCACTTCCTGTGTATGCACCTCCTAATGACCAAACACCAGTCACGTTATACACAGTTTTCACTTAAAGTAACTACACAGTTCCTTCACAGGTTTTATTTTGTGAATCATTAACAGGAAGTGTTTGATGAGTAGACCTGCGGAGATTAACGCTTGCTATGGCAGTTAAGGGGGAGGGCGGTGCTGATCCAGCGGAGGGCGTGGGGGTTGGGGGGCGGGGACAGTCCCGTTGAACGGAGCGGCTGGACGGACAGACATCTTCACCCTGTACAAACATACAGCAAAAGAAAAAGAAGAGAAAGAGCCGAAGAAACTTAACCAGGTCGGTTTAATTCGATTTTTTAATCCTCTCATTTTGACCCACAGAATAATCAAAAGAAGAGCGATAATTAAAGTTTGAATGATTCTCCAGATTTCAGGTTTTAGCAGTTTATACGTCCCAGGACGTGACAGAGTTCTCAGCTGTAAGAATGCGTCATATTTGCTAGGTTATTTTTTGTTTGTGAGGTGATGATATCTGAGGGGAAACGAGGACCATGTTGCTGAGGTGTTTCTGTTGTGTTTGTAGCGACTCTGTGCTGAATTGTTTGAACTTTTGGCTGTTTCCTGTTTTCTGTCACAGGGGAAGAGTGGTTGTTTTATGTAAGGATTAAACAACAGGATAACACAGACTGTGTAATCTTGTTTTTCATTTTTCTGAAAGCTTGTAGGTGTAGCTGGCCATTGAACAGAAAAGCCGTGTGCAGGTTCAGGACCTTGGACAGCTCCCGAGTCTGAAACACGCTGAAAAACACTTTACGCACAAAGCGAAACGTTTGTTCTCAAAGTGCCCCTCCAAAAATGAAAATCTGAAGTTAATCTATTCGTGAAACGAGGCAAACTGAAGCAGTAAGTCGTGAAAAATACCTGAATCTAGTTTCTGCGCTCTGGAAACAAGTGAGACAGCATTCGTTATCACACTTATTGTTTTTATAAAATGGCCAGGCTGTTTGTGGTTCAGATCTGTTTTAATCCAGAGGTCTGACTTTTCACCTTTCCTTCACTTCCTTTTTCCAGAGGACCGTACAGACACAGTGAACAGGGAGCCGTTAATGGTAACAGATCATTTTCATGAGGGAAAGATGGATGTTCGGTTAGGAGCGTCAGGTGCAAGAAAAACAGAAGCAGAAAAAAAAGATCAGAGGTCAGCATATAAGCATTTGAAATAATTATTTTAAGATGCTAGTTTTTAAGGCCCTGGCTGAGAAAACGTGTACAATAGTCACTCCTATGACTGAAGCTGCGCAGTTGCGACATTAAGGTTGAATTTTGTTATGAATTTTGATTATGAATTTAACTCAAGTTAAAGTAGAAACTGCTCCAGTCTTTCTCCCCTTCCTGCATGTGCACCTGTGTTAATGTCAGAGAGGACAAAGAGCTCAGGCCGACTCTTAAGCAGATCAACACGTGTGTACGTGTGTGTGTGTGTGTGTGTGTGTGTGTGTGTGTGTGTGTGTGTGTGTGTGTGTGTGTGTGTGTGTGTTGTCTTTTTTTGGCAGCCTGGTGTTGTTTGTAACTCGATGTAAACAGGTGGATATTTCAATTAGGGCAGGAAATGACTGCAGCACACCCAACATGGACTAATTGAAACATATCCAACTTCCAGTCAATTCTATGTCCTATGTTGTATTTTGGTTTTGCTGCTGCTTTAAATTATGGAGTGCAAATGCATCCAGCATGTAAAAAAAATATCAATCTCAGCTGCAACAGGTGAACTTTACTTCTAACAATTTGTTAAATTTAATTAATAATGTTTTCCTAGGACTTCCTGTGTTTTCTTGTCTATTTTTTCCTCCCTTACTTCCTGTTTTACTTTGATAATATGTTTTCTTGTGTCTCTGGTTGCTTTGCTTCACTTGCTTCACTTTCTCTCTTTATGGTCTGCTCCTGTAGGATTCCTGGTTTATTTTCTGGAGTTATTCCACTGAGTTTTGGTTTTTCCTTGTACTGGATTATTGTTGGACATATTCTGCTCTTCTTCAGTTTATTAAACTTACTTTTGTTTTGTTTTTTTCACCTTAAGAAATCTTAAATGTGTCCTACAGTTGTGTCCTGATTTTGCTGAAAGCTGGTGTACAGTGAACCAAGTGTAACTGGTTTGGTTGATGAAATGTTAATTGCAGCTGTTTGCTTTTCCTGGAGCCGAAATGTTATGATTAACATGAACCCAGGGTGCTCAAATAATTAGCTTCCTGGTGAGAAAGTGCTTCCTGCTTTCATTAGCACATACCTGCCCCCCACCATGATCAATCCCCCATCCTCCCCCACAGCACCTATCACTCACCACTCTGTCACCCTGCCCACAAAGAGGTGAGAAATTACCACCAGTCTCCCGCTACATCTGTCAAACACGCACACATGCCACAAACAGCGTAGCAAACTTTTCCTCTCCTTCCTCTTCATTCGATACTTAAATGTACTCCCCTTGCTATTTATTCATTTTGCTCTTTACGCCTTCCTGTTAAATTTCAGTGCAATCGTCTGTGAAATTGCCACATGATAGACAAACCCGAGTGATTATGCGCCCAGATCACAATCTCACTTATTAACTTTGAGCAATAAAATGAGTGCGGGGATCTTCTTCTGGCAATGACTTCCCTTTTTTATTTTACCCTGTGAGGTTTTTATAAACACATGCACTCTTTAAACTAGTTTGGGCAGCACATCATTTATCAATCTAGGGCTGAGAGGGGCAGATGTTTTAAGAAGCCCTCCAGTATATTTTGATTGCACCCGCAGGGTTAATTTTTAAAGCTGAGTCAGTCAGAATGAGTGCTGCTTACAGAGTTTAGCTTTAACAGGGTGAGTTTTTATCAGTTTAAGTTCTTTTCACCATACAAAACAATTTACAGATGAAATAGACTGATATACACTCACCAGTTTGTTGGGGACACCTGTTCAACTGCCCTCATCAAATCAGATAATCACACTTTACTGGGTGAAAATCCCAGTGCTCAAAGGAGAATAGGAAGATGATTTTGAGATGACAGGAAGACAACCGTAACTCAAATATCCACTCATTATAACTAAGGTAGGCGCATCTACGGACACAAAATAACAACAAACACAAAGCAAACAAGCAAAAAATTGGTCTTGGCAAATGTAAATGCAGAATTTCAAAATCTGTGCACTTCTAATTTTAAATAATCCAGCAGCAGTAGCACCAACAAAGAGCAATTACTGGTTTAGAACTTGAAATGCTAAATGCGGAACACGAGATTTCATATCTAAAGATTATTGCACATTTCTTTAACACTTTGTTTCATGTCTGGCCAACTTAATGTAACTTAAAGGCACCTTTGTCTTTTACCTCCAATCACAGTATGTTCGATGAAATGGGTGGATCTGTTTCAGTAAAAAAACACGTCTTTTCACAAGTAAATATGGATGTAAAAATGTTAAAATACATATTAAAACTCTTACATTTTTGCAAATATCTAAATAAGAGATGCAGTTTATGCATGTGTTAGACATCAAGGATAGACAAAGAAATACTTAATGTTGTTTGTTCTGTATTTTGATCCTGGTGCTTCATCAAATTATCATTTATAAAACATTCAAAATGGTGATATGATCCTTCTTATTGATCACAATGGCGTTATCGAGTTGCAGTAACTCGATTCCTTTGATGGCTTCAGTTTTACCCTTACAGCAAGGTTAAAGTCGGTGCAACACCAAAAGTACAAATCCTTTTGCAAAGAAGCCGCGATTATCTTTTAAGGACGTTTATGTTTTTGTTGTTAGCACAAGCATGTGATAACTCTAATCCTGTTGTCCACGCAGGAGGAGAACCATGCTGTTTTTACATCCTTTTCCCCCATTTGTCACACGTACAAACAGAAGAGTGTGTTTTTACCTAATATATACAGCTCTATATGTGCCTGTCAACAATCTGCATGTCTAAATGAGTGCGCACAGAGACGTATACTGACAGGTGTCCATTTGAATGTATACATGTAGAGAAGAAATGGAGGAGAGGAGATTGTGTGCGCATGTGTGTGTGTGTGTGCTCTAGGTTTTGTGTGTGTTTGTGAGAGCAGAAGTGAGAGAGAGGCTGTGAATGTCAAAGTGAAAGAAAAGCATGCAAAAGAGAGGAAGAGTGGTCTGTGTGTTATGTAAGTGTGTGTGTGTGTGTTCTGTAGGCCTGCAGATTAATCCAGTGGGTTTTATCCTCAGTGAATGGGACAGTGGGGCTTTGCAGTGATTATCCCTGGAGGCCACAGATGATTGCTTTGAATTTCTTGCATGTCCGACACTGCCACGTTTGCCTGCCTGCGCATTGTTCTGTCTGCCGACTTTATTGGCAATACTGTGACGCTCCGTAAAAGTTAAAAGGCCATAAAATTGGAGAGCGTGGTAGATGCTTTATATATTATTCTTAATATGTGGAAGGTTTTACTGGAATAATGTGTCTTTAATTGTGCAAAGTAGTTTAACCGGCTGTGTTAATGTAAAGTTTAATGTGTACTTTCTTTCTGACCAGCTACTCCGCCTCCTCATGTCTGTCTTTCCATAAGTCTGCTTCTCTGTTAATCTGAACCGCAGCTTTCTGCCTGTCTGTCTCTACTTTGGATTATATAACGAGGAAATATCAGAATTGCAATCTGCTCCATCATCCCTGCTCAGCTGAGACAAAAATGGCTGAATGCTGGGAACCTGCCCCCTCCATATGTTTTGGCTTTCCTAAAGGTGTCAAAATCAGAGCCTGGCATCTTAAAAGGTGCATTTTTGTATGCTTGTTGCCAGGTGGTCGACCATTTGCCTCTTATGTCATTGATGTTTGGCTGGGAAGTCATCACGTTACAGTACAGTTTATCTAGAAATATATAAATCCCTTTGATTTTGAAGCATAAATGGAAAATATAAGAAATGAAGCCATTTTGGTGGCTTTTTAAAAAAATAACAAGTCTTAATATTTTCCTATGCTTTTCCTCAATGATTTTCCACGGCAGATTTCTCTCTGTGTGTCTATCCTGCCTCTCCACAGGGAATGTGTTAATTCGTTATAGCCATATTGTCACTGCGGGCGTTGCTTTGGGCAGGACACCAGCTTGTTCCATTCACACTCCACCACTATGGTCAACCTGGATGGTTGTCAGGAGGCTTGATTATAAAGCTGTTCTCTCAGTAACTGACATTCATCCTGCTTTTTTGAGTCCTTTTAATTTAAAAGTCATAATTTCTTTAATTTTTAGAAGCCTTGCTTTGGGCCACCTTGACATTACATCTACAGGAGCTTTTGCAAGCCCCGATCTTAAATTCACATTTCTTGGAGGACTTTCCAGTGAATTTTCCAGTGTCTCCTAACTTTTCCCACAAAGTTAGAAGCACAGAACTGTTCAAAATATCTTGTTAAGCTGAAACATTAAGATTTCTATTCACTGGAACTAAGGAGCCAAGGCGAGCCCCCCAAATGCAACCCCAAACCATTATCCCTCCTCCACCAAACGTCACAGCTGGGACAGTGAAGTCATGAAGGTAATGTTTCTAGCTTTTGTCAAACCCAGACTCATCCATCAAACTGCCACGTAGAGGGGTGTTATTTATCAGTATGCAGAATGTGTTTCCACTACTCCAGAGTGGGTGTGCTTTACACCACTATGAATTCAATAATTCTGCAGATATCTGGCCAGCAGACCATTGGACTGGTGCTTATAAGTAAGTAAGTAAGTAAGTAAAGTTTATTTATTAAGTGCTTTTCATAGACAGGTAGTCACAAAGCGCTGTGTCTTTCTACTCAATTTGAGCACTAAAGCGCTTTCTACTATAAGTAGTACTACAGCGCTTTTGTTTATGCCTAAGGACTTTGACTAATATCTACATCTACACTCACACTCGAATAGTCAAGGCACTTGTATAAAAATTCACCCCTGTGCAGAAATTAGCTATAGAGACCCAAACTCTTTTTGTAGCAGGTTGTAAACATGCTTATTTCTGTAGTAAGGTTGCATATTTTACCAAAGGAGTCTATGGTTTTACTCACATTTGGAGACAGCCTCGAGCAACCAGCAGAGGAACTCTTTTGGCTTTGTTTTTCAGCCCCAGAGGTTGCTGCTGCCGCTGCTGCTCGGTCTGTGCATTTGTGCATGTTTTGATGTTGGCCCATGTATGCAGCAGCAGCAGTCAGGCGTAAACGGGTGGGTGAACTGTCTGAATGGTTTAGCCCTCAGGCTCTCATCATGCTCTCTGTCCAGGTCACATCTTGGCACGTGTATTTATTGTTTATAGGTCAACATGGTGGTACAGTGTTTATGCAGGAGTGGTTTTTATGACTGGAATTCTGCAATTTTTTTTGTTGTTGTCTGTACCGATATAACAGACACATTGTTTCTGCATAAGCTTCAAATTATCCAACAGATCAGTTTGGGTCAGGTGATACTGTAAAAATCCTGATCCTTCACTATCGTGTGGATTTATCTGATGTAATACAAAGGTTGTCTGAGAATGGATAATGTAATAAATCAAGTGTCAGTGGCCACTTTAGCTCCTGAGTCACTACAGTTACTTTTAGCTTTGCCCAGCCAAGAGAAAATCAACTTGAAAAGCCATTAGTACATACGGGGGATGGATGCAAGTGTATCTGAGCATGAGTGTGTTTGTGAGTGTGTGTGTGTGAAATGGAAAGGTATCAGCCTTTTCATCTCAACAGCAGTCTGTCTGACGCAAGATGGAAAAGTATCCTTGCAGGGTTACGCAGCTTTCCGTGCGTAGGATGGATGTTGATCTTGATAGACATTGAGATTTTATATTTAGTGATTAGTTTATTGATTTCTCTTTCCAATTTCCTAAATTTTTTTTAAAAACAAATAGGCCTGCACAGGATTTAGAACCCCTACAGTTTTATTATTCTTGAGTCCGAACACTGAAACCCACAAAACAGGAAACATGCCGTGTTTCTCAAAGTGTGAACCCCACTAGTACTGCGCTGAGCAACAGCAGACGAGATGTAAAACTAGATCTTTGTTAAAAATGTATTTTTTTTTTTAAATGAGACAAGCTTTTTGGGATTCTTATATTGGGCATGTGAGAAAAAAACCTTTAAAAACCACTGATTTATTGAACTACAGAGGAAGCGGGGCAAGTAGTTTGCCTCTGGGATCTATAACAGACACGGAAGGTGCAGGTGGAAAATCTGGAGAAGAGAGTTGAGGGCATCAGAGGTCACAACAAGAACTGCAAGCCTAGAGAGGAACTTATTCCCTAAACACTGTCCAGGGTTGAAGAGCTGGGGTTCATATACTGCCCGTTGGTGATCAGTTGATGCATGTCAGGTATGTGAACAAAGGAACTGGCAGGAACTGGAGAGAAGTCACATCTCAGGAATTCACACAAAATAAGTCAGCTATATGAAGAGGGAGAGAAACCTCCACTGCATGGATTCGGATGTCACGGCTTTGCAATGCACAACAATAAAAACGTTATTAACTAATATTTTATTGACTAAAAAATAGCTCACCTGCATATGTAAACAGTATTTATTTACTTTACCTCCAGGATCTTTCAGGTCAAGGATGACTTGGCATAATGTAGTCAAAGAATTTCACACATTATAAAAACTAAATGATATAACACATTAACTGCCAATGCCTATCATTAAAGCATATACATTATAATGTTGTTTGCTGCAAAGACATACCTGCATTTGAGTTTCAGCAGGTAAGAGGTGTAAACCTGCAAAGTGGCAATCAGGAGATGAACTTTTCAGTCCCTCCTTCGTTAGGTTTGTTTGGCTTAAAATCAAAAGTAGTATTTACATGAGTGTTTCTGCATCTTATCTTTCTTATCCAGATGTTCACATGTTGCACATATGATGTGTCAGCAGGTTAGGATTGGAAAAGAGTGCAAAAGCACCTGTAAACACACAGTATATGTGTGTAGCACACTGCTGTTGCATTATTGACCTGGCTCCATCCAATAAATAATGAAACATAGTTATGCTTTGAAGTGGTGGATGTTGCTCCGTCCCACCCTTAACACACAAACGCAGCAGTATCTGCTCCACTGCTGCTCGCCTTCTTGTCCTTGGTCCTGTTCATCACATGTGGGGGGTTTTTTTTTTCAGTTTCTTGGGTTCTCGGTCTAGAGAAGTGTTAACCTTCTCCCACACATTTTCTTTTGTGTGATGTGTTTCTGCAAATTATTATTAGGACAGAAAATGACAAGGAAAAACTGGTCGCATGCCTGTTTTATAAAAACTGACTTTTGTCAGTGTTATGAAGCTTTTTGTTGCAGTCTCATTTATCTACTGCTGTGCAGAAGCTCCAGAGGCACTGAAGTGAAACAATACAAAAAGTCAGCTTTGGTTCAAATAGAGGAGGGAGTGAGTGAACAGGAGGGTGTTAAATGTCATCCCAATAGAGATTTGTTTTCTGCCTTTATTCATAATTACTAATGTCACCTCTGGTACCCTCAGCGCTTCTGGTGCACTACCAGAGATTTCTGCAGTAATGAGAACAAAAGGTGTGAGAAATCTTTTCTTGCTGGGCGGAACTGCAACCTTTCCACAAACCCAGTGACTCCACAGTCTTCATTTCAGTGCCATTAAGTACTGCACATCCAGATTTCATTGCAATTATGCAAAGAAAGGAAGATTATAGGAACAGAAGTGCTCATTTTCACTAGCAACCCAAGTAACCTGAAAAATCCCCCATATGAAAGAGAAGGAAAAGTGCAGCAGCTATCCTAAAAATACAATAAATAAACATATAAATCTCAGGTTTAGGTTAGTGCTTCTATAAGCCTGTGAGAAACATACAGCCAACAAACTGATGGACTGACCTCGTTTCTCTTGACTCTCAGATTCAGTGCTGTCACGGTGTCCTGATGTCCTATTTTCTTCACAAACATTGTTTATCTCCAATGAACACGGCACTTGATTGATGGCGGTGTACTCGGTCTAACGGAGGCCGTTTGTCACAACAGACTGACAGTCTGCTGGATGCTAAACATGAGCCTCTTCACTTTTTAAATCCTGATTCTGTCCTGTGTTAATGTTGCATAGAGTGTAACTGTGCACTTATGGTTGTATCTAAATTTATTTTGTTCCTTTACTGCAGACTAGTGCTAACATCTTCTAAAAAAATTTCTTTGCGGTTATATGTTGGTGTTTGTTAGATGTGACTCAGTTATTGTTTGTTTGGAAGCCTTTGATGTGAAGCTACGATATGATATGAAACAAGCCAGCACATGATGATTTTTGTTGCTGTGTGATGAGCATGGTGAGTGACGAATCAGTGTTAAGCTGACCTCAGCATTTTTCATTTCCTCCAGTGACATGTTGACATGATCCCCCGACTCACATGCCAGTGGATCATGTCAGCAAACTTGGGTGCAACTAGGGGGATGCTAACCGTGCTTGATCACTGTGTGAGGTTTTTTTTTTTGTAGCAACAATTTTAGTTCAGCTTTGGTAATATATATTAAATCTGACCATTTAGATACGTTAGCTATCAGGGTTGGTTGAGTTCATTATTTTTATTTTATTTATGTTACTCATGTGTGATTGGGGAACTGCTGTCGCCCATATATCATCCCCAGAGAGTATAAAACATGGACGTAGCTTCTGAGTCTGAAAAATGAAGCCAAATGAGAACTTTCCTTCTCTCTGATGTTCAAAAAGACTTCTCGTTCTATAGAAGTTTAGGTGGAATGGGCCTCAGCTTTAACCTCTGAAAACATTTTCTCATGAGTTTCGGGACTCAGTTGCTTATTTCAAATGATACAAAGAAGTATAAAGTCAATTTTGTCAATTTTGGTCATTCTAAGAGTCAGAAAGGAGGATTATCCTCCTTTAAGCCTGTGGCTTTAAAGTTAGACCACACCTCATTTGTCACAAAGAAGGAATTTCAAAACACAACATTGGTGAAAATGAAAATACTAATTTAGGCTTTATAACGGTGTCAAAGCAACGGTTGATGTGACGCTGCCTACATCCTACATTTATACTGTCTATAGTTTGAAGACAACAAATGCTCAAGCACACTAGCATCAGTGAAAGGAAACACAAAACTTTCCTGCACCTCTGTGCACGCCAGTGTGTTCTGTATATCAGGCATATTGTACAGCAACTGAGAGAACAGCCTTAAATCTGAGTGTTACAGCTCATGAACGAAGGCTTATTTGCTTTGCCTCACCTGCGCACACCTCAGCAAATATATAAATAATCACTGGTGTGTGTCTTAAGTGCCTGTTGTAATTTGCTCCAGCAACATTTTGTGTTTTAATATCAGCAAGATATGAAAATGTGCTCCACTTTACTCCAGAGGAGATGATTTGAAGATGATTCACGCACACCGTGTGAGAAACACATTATATTAAAACAATAACTCACTGAAAACATATGATTCATCATGTGAATGGACTTCAGTTTGCTAGTCATATCTCTCTGAGTTTTTATTAGATGAAAATGTTTATTTTTCCAAAGTAAATACATTTTATTTTTCATAGAGGTAGATGCTTTTAAAGCGGGGTTTTCAAAGTGGGATTTGTGTTTGTGTCCTTTAACTGTTTTTCTTTGTTTTTGACTAAAATAATTTGTCGCTAGATTCTTCCACGACTGGAGCTCCACAGTGGCGTGTTAATCGTGACAGTCCTAATCCATTCTCCTTCTGGAGCTTCGTTGCTGCTCTTTTCTTTGGACCATCTGCATATTTATAATGAAAAATGTGAAATGTCTGATTCTGAAACACAACATCAACACTCTCTCTCATCGAGGTCATGTCCTTGTTATTTTCAAACCTTCTCTCATCCTGTTTCCACATCTACCTTCAACAGCTTTCAGGATTAATGCTATTAATATTATCAATCAATTATTCATCAGTGACCTTTCAGTGTCTTCAGTGAACTTTATGTTCACCCATTACATTTAGTTTTGATGCTCATTCTGCTAAAGATCCCGTCCATTTTCCTGTGTAGTAAATTATACCAAATGTTCAGGTATTACATCATTCAGCTACAGATAAGACGGTAAATACTATAAAGTTTTTATAAAATATGCTTCCTCTTTCCTGGACAAACACTGTAAACATCCAGAGGGCGTTGAAAGAAGAGGAAGCAAAACAAAGAAAGCTACCGGCAAACTGAGAGGCGAGTGTGTGTGTGTATGAGAGAGAGAGAGCAGAGAAAACAGTGGAGACTAAATCCTCTTTTCCCCCTGACTGTAATCTCTCCATGGGCTGAGCCTGGCAGTTCAGGCCTTACAGCAGCTGTCAGTCAAGACGAGTGACAGGCAGCAAGGCCGTAGGTTGGGAGGGGGGATGGGAATGACCGGAACGTGTGTTATGACAACTGTAGGTGTGTGTGTGTGTCTTTGAAATACAGTAGGCGTGTTAAAGAGCAAGCGACTGTCATAGAGGGAGGGTCATTTTTCATGCTACAATTAAAAAATTCTTTCTAAATGTGGGTTACTGTCAAATAAACAAAACATTTAGCTGAGTTTGCCAAGCTAGCACTGCTTACTGTATATGTCCGATTAGTTTTTGCTCCTTGACACTGGATTTCGTTTCTGGTTGAAGAATCATGCCTACTCCGTGAAGGCTGGTTTATTCTCCTATCCATGCTATGTACTTGCATTAGTCCTGTTCAAAATAAAAACCACCTGGCTAATTCTGGTCCCCCTTGTCCCAGTAAAACTGGTCAGAAATACTGGACCTTTGTCTCAATGTATCTGCCACCACAGGCTTATATACTTTAAGTCATACTTGTTATGGAATTGGGCGTTTATCCTGTCATCTGGCATGGTAATAGACGCTTAAAAAGTTTTAATGCAAATTCTTTTAGTGTTCTGGCAAAAAAAAGAAGAGAAATAAAGCTGCTATCGTTTAATCTTAGCATATTCCCAAGCACATAATTACTATTTCATGCTTTCCAAACATGTTCTTGAAGCTGTTTCACCAACATCCATTATTGATTTTTCTTTTTTTTTTACAGTTGAGTGCTGCTCCTTACTTTCTTGTAATGATTATGAAACCGTATTTATCAACAGCACGAACAGCTCAAGCAGTGAATTCAAAACAATCTCAGTTCCACATTTTTAAAAATTCCAAAATGAAAACAAAAGGACCTAAAGAATTTTGCATAATTTTTGCACGCTGCCGATGATCTCTGACTTGTCGCAGCAGATGGCTGGATGCTTGCTCGTGGTTGGTCGTTTGATTGTTGATCTGGTTTTACCACATATTGTTGACACGGCCCCATCTGACAACAGAGGCTCTCTGCAGGTTTATGGGTAGCCCGTTGCTGCCCACGAATGTCAATGTTCTGCCACCGCTAAACAACAATTTCCCCTTTTAGTCTAAACACTGACTGTGTCCCTATTCTGTAGCCACAGCACTGTGCAATGTACACATAAGTGCTGAGCGTCTGTTACTCTTTGGAGTCGGTGTGTACATCTCTGTTGACTGGGTGAATGTTTTCACACTATTGATGCTGAAGTGACTGGCTGCAAGTCTCAATAGATGCTGGTGATGTGATTCTACAAATTCATATCTCACGCTAGTCTGTGAATGGCGACTTGTTTTTGTATTGAGCACATACACAGGGGTGATAATGATGATGTTTAAGAAACTTCAAAAGTAGCTGGCTAGGTTTGCCATTTTTAAAAACGTCGCTATTGTGTGAACTAGAATGAACTAAACAATTGAGTGTTGCTGTCCTTTTGAGTCAGCAGCAAAAATACAAGTTGGTTTATTATTTTTATAAAATGAGTAATAACTCACAATAAGATTTTATGGGAGCAGGTCATCTTCACCCATCGTGGGAAGTAGAAAAAAGCAAGGTTGAAAAAAAAGGAAAAAAAAAGTCCAGCTCACCAGCGGCCTTTTGATTTAGAAAATGAATGGTTGTATGCTGGACATGCAATACACTGTTTATACTGTTTATTCACTTCAGTATCAAAAATACGATATGATTGAACTGTATTTAAATGAAAATGTACTTTAACATTAAAAATTAATGAACAAGATGTTTTTAAATTTATAAAGTTTCGATGGCTTGAGAAGGAGGGTGAGAAAGGCCTCAGTCAGTATAGGAAAGAAGTAGAAGAGGCTGTGCAATGTGTGAGTAAACAGGAAGCTCTGCCACTGCAAAGAGATAAGCAATCAACGGCTGATCAATAACACAGTGGACATTACACTGGGGTAGATGTGTTGAAGTGTAGTAGGAACAGAAAACATAGAGCATGTTTGAGAGTACATGTGAGAGTACAGGCCTGACACGACTTATAATACTGTTTAATTCAGGTACTGCTGCTGGTCAAAGGGTTTGTAAACACACTCAGACATGTTTCACTTCAGAGTATGACGATTAATGGTGTTGTATTTGATAATGGGAAGGGCCAAAACGGGACCCAAGACAAAAGGCTTTGTTTATATGACACTTCTCATACAATATGTGATGTACACATATACAACATCCAAAGTTAAAATCAAAACTCTAGGTCAAAGACCCAGGACTGTGACATTACAATGTTTTTTACAGTGTCAGTTTTTTTATTGTTAGTGAACAGGAATTTATAAGTAATGCATTTCAGTAGGAAATAGATTTTATAGATAGACTTAATATATTTTTGTAGTGATATTGACTGTAGACAACAGTTTTCTACAGTCATTGGTAGTGACAGTGGCAGCCAGGAATATAACGTTTTGAAAGAAGTGGCAGCCCCTGTATTTTAACTAATATCATTGTATTTGGCATGAATGTCAAGAGAACTTATTCCCCCACCACTCCAAATCCAAATCAGTAGGCTACATGTGAGCACAGAGTGATGAAAAATGTCTTGTGGGATATGAAATAAAACTGGGAAATTTGTGTCGAGGAACATTAAAAAAACAAACACACACATTGGGATGCACAGCAAGACCTAATTTTAGTCAGATAATCAATTAAAAAAGACACCGATAGTACACAAACAGCAAAGAAGCCCAGTTTATTGGCTCAGTGTAATGGTTGACACCCAGCAGATACTGACTGGGACAGCTGCCACCCCACTCACAGCTGTTATGAAGGGGAAATTAACAATACGGGGTAAACTATTTGTTTGTCACCAGCCTGTTAATATGATTTTTAATGCAATAAAGTTTGTCTCAGACTTGGCCTCAAATGACACCTAGAAGAACTGCAGGCTTTCTAATTTCTGTTAGAAAAGTTTGAAAAAATACACATAAAAGGTGACTTCAACAAGGTTTTTTCATAATCTGAAAGATAACCCGTAATGCTGTTGATCTGTAAACTAACTCATTCTGCTGTTGCACTCAGTGTAAGCAGCTCTCCATTATAGCATTAGTCACATGGCTAAAATGTAAAATGTCAACATAAATATTTTAAAGCAAAATTACATACAAGGCTGAGCAGACACAACACACACATGTGCGCGCGCACAGAGCACGAACGAGGAAAAGGACTGATTTTTCTCTTTCCGTTCCATCTTTTTTTCCCGGCACATGTTCAATTATTAACGGCTGTGACGACTCCATTGGGATCGAGGCAGAGGCGGACAGACAGAAGGAGGGGCAAAAATAGGCAATATTTTATCAAACATCCAGCTGTGGCACTAACTGACCATGCTTGATTGATGGCAGAAAACCTCATTTGAATGTCTCAAAAACTGGTCGTTTGTGTAATTTATGAGAAATTCAGAGTTTTACATTGTCATAAAACATGAAAATGATGGTGACTTACAATCAATGTAGAAAAATAACTTCCACTTTTAATCATGAGCATACATGCTATTTTGCAGTGGTAATCTAATAAAAATCCTCCGCCACAAAGCTTTATAGAGTGCAGAAACCAACGGTCTGTTGGTCCCTTTGCTATACTTTACGCTGCAGTAGATTAGCTTACATAAAGCTTTAATGATCCTGAATTGAAAGCTGCTGGGTGGTTAAATATATATCAGCAACAAGCCTCATCACAGCAAAATCTCTTCAATGTGATTTGTGCAGTAGAAACAAAAATTCATTACACTTATAAATGAGATCTGCTCAGACCTGATTCTTTGCCTCATTGCAGGCATAATTGAGTGAAGGAAACAAAAGCATCTGAGCTGGTTTCTTTTGTCTCCTCAGCCTCTCATCAGTGCCGTCCCAACCAGCAGCAGACTTACTCTGTCAGACTGCGGAGTAACAGCCACATATATTTTTCATGAACCATACCTCCGGCTCTACTGTGTGTGGCTGTATGAAAAACTGCCTGGCAGTGCATCAGAGCAACAAAAATAGACCCCTGTCTCCTGTCCTGACTCTTTCTTCTAACTAGAATCATCATGGCACTCCTCCCTCGTTCATCTTAAATGATCACTGGTTCCAGAGGAAGAAGATCAGGGTTAGCAGGGTAGTGGCTTGAACTCACGGCATCCGTCACAGCAGTGTTTCCATGATACTTTTCTGGTTATAGCAGTTCACATATGTTGTTTTCTGCCCCTAAAATTGGATTATAGTGCAGGTGGTAAATGTTAATTTTGCCAAGCTTTAACTTCAGAATTCTGAAAGTCAGTAAAAAGCACCTGTATCAGAGAGAGACCGAGGTTCCGTTCTCTCATGATTCCTATGTGGACACTGAAATATAATCCTTGGACCTCTGGAATTAAAAAGTTTCCACTCATCTTGATTGTGCACATAGTTTGATCGGATCTAGGTACATCCGAGGACAAGGGAAGCAGTGCTGCTGGCTGTATTCTTTTTTTCAATGCAGAGATTAAAGATTACTGCTAACACCTGTGCCTTTGTCTGGCTTACTTTAGTTTGGAGACAGTAGCAGAATAAGGTGACCTTTCAGCTTGTGAGACACTTTTTTTTTTTTTACAAAGCGTGGTCAGTCTGTGTGTGTGTGACTGAGATTCACACTCAGTTCTAACATGTACACCTCCACGTGCGTCATCTCGGTATATTTAAATCGTGAATTCAGCTGTTTTCTCAGTGCAGATGGGTTGTGTGTTTATAGGTTGCATGGTAACACTAAATGTAAATGGGATATCTTGCTTTAATTTGAATTGGATCAAATGAATTTAAGTCTGTGCTTCCCTGCCTTTGCACTGCCAGGATGGTTCTCCAGAACTGCTTTTTGGATAGAGAGCTAAGTGCTAAGTAATTTTTATTGTGTTTGATTGGCAGTAAGAATTGTATTCAGCAGGTTGAAGGTAGTTGTGGTAAATGTCTTGTAACATGTTGCTGGATTTTAGTTTGCAGTCATACTTTTACTCAAACGTTAAATCCTATGTTACAGTGGGGAAAAAAAGTATTTAGTCAGCCACCGATTGTGCAAGTTCCCCCACTTAAAATGATGACAGAGGTCAGTAATTTGCACCAGAGGTACACTTCAACTGTGAGAGACAGAATGTGAAAAAAAAATCCATGAATCCACATGGTAGGATTTGTAAAGAATTTATTCGTAAATCAGGGTGGAAAATAAGTATTTGGTCACCTCAAACAAGGAAAATCTCTGGCTCTCACAGACCTGTAACGTCTTCTGTAAGAAGCTTTTCTGTCCCCCACTCGTTACCTGTATGAATGGCACCTGTTTGAACTCATCATCTGTATAAAAGACACCTGTCCACAGCCTCAAACAGTCAGACTCCAAACTCCGCCATGGCCAAGACCAAAGAGCTTTCGAAGGACACCAGGAAAAGTATTGTAGACCTGCACCAGACTGGAAAGAGTGAATCTACAATAGGCAAGCAGCTTGGTGTGAAAAAATCAACTGTGGGAGCAATCATCAGAAAATGGAAGACATACAAGACCACTGATAATCTCCCTCGATCTGGATGATGCAGCAGAGGATTGGGAGAATGTCATGTGGTCAGATGAAACCAAAGTAGAACTTTTTGGTATAAACTCAACTCGTCGTGTTTGGAGGAAGAAGAATACTGAGTTGCATCCCAAGAACACCATACCTACTGTGAAGCATGGGGGTGGAAACATCATGCTATGGGGCTGTTTTTCTGCCAAGGGGACAGGACGACTGATCCGTGTTAAGGACAGAATGAATGGGGCCATGTATCGTGAGATTTTGAGCCAAAACCTCCTTCCATCAGTGAGAACTTTGAAGATGAAACGAGGCTGGGTCTTCCAACATGACAATGATCCAAAACACACCGCCCGGGCAACAAAGGAGTGGCTCCGTAAGAAGCATTTGAAAGTCCTGGAGTGGCCTAGCCAGTCTCCAGACCTCGACCCCATAGAAAATCTGTGGCGGGAGTTGAAAGTCCGTGTTGCTCGGCGACAGCCCCAAAACATCACTGCTCTCGAGAAGATCTGCATGGAGGAATGGGCCAAAATACCAGCTACTGTGTGTGCAAACCTGGTAAAGACCTATAGTAAACGTTTGACCTCTGTTATTGCCAACAAAGGTTATGTTACAAAGTATTGAGTTGTATTTTTGTTATTGACCAAATACTTATTTTCCACCCTGATTTACGAATAAATTCTTTACAAATCCTACCATGTGGATTCATGGATTTTTTTTTTTCACATTCTGTCTCTCACAGTTGAAGTGTACCTCTGGTGCAAATTACTGACCTCTGTCATCATTTTAGGTGGGGGAACTTGCACAATCGGTGGCTGACTAAATACTTTTTTGCCCCACTGTAGATAATCCTTCCAACTCAGAGGCCACTCAAACTTGGGCTGAGTCCTGAAGCAAAAACACTCCCACTAATGACAGCATCATGTGTCTCTTTGTTTTGTTTTGCTTTTTAATTTGAACAACAACTTACTTTCAGAAATCAGATTCTTCCCTGTGATTTGTCTGCTGTTCAAAGCATCTTTTGTGCAATAGATTTTGTTGTGTTGTTGGTGCACTAACCCTGCTTCTCCCCTTCTTCTTCTCTCTATTTTTCTAGTTTTTCTTCTTTGACGTCAAAGTACAACAGTCGTCATGGCAGACGAATCGGACATGCGCAATGAGCTGGCCGATCTGCAGACACGTGCAGACCAGATAGCTGATGAGGTACAGTAAGAGAAACATGTTTTTTAGAGGTTTTTGTTGTTGTTGTTAAAGTGTTTTTCATTTCTGTTCTACACATTGTTGTTTCTTAAGACTCCTCTAAAAGCTCATGATCAGACAGTTTTTTTCATATTTGTGGCTCTGTATCATGCCAGTGAAAAATGATATCCTAAATATGTATATACTAGGTGTTCTCCTCTCCTCTGGACGCATAAGCCCCACCCACCTGCTGTTTAAACCATTTATAAACACAGGATAGCCAATCAGAAGAAAGCTGGAGCCTGGCTTTGAAGAGACTGGAGCTAAAACTGAGGATTAGATGCAACTGAGAATCAAATCCAAAGCTACTCTAAAAG